>NC_081814.1:20240312-20893750 GCF_030704535.1 Vitis vinifera
ACTCGTCCGGACAGTTTTTCAGTACTCGCCCGGATTCTACCATTTTCCAGTACTCACACTGATTCTAGCGTTTTTAGGTACTCGTCCGGACAATTTTTCGGTACTCGCACGGATTCTACCTTTTCCCGGTAATCGCCCGGACTCTACCATTTTCCGGTACTCACAATGATTCTAGCGTTTTTAGGTCTCGTCCGGACAGTTTTTCGGTACTCGCACGAATTTTACCTTTTCCCGGTACTCGCTCGGTTTCTACCATTTTCCGGTACTCAAACTGATTCTAGCGTTTTTCGGTACTCGTCCGGACAGTTTTTCGGTACTCGAACGGATTCTACCTTTTCCCGGTACTCGCCCGGATTCTACCATTTTCCGGTACTCACACTGATTCTAGCGTTTTTAGGTACTCGTCCGGACAGTTTTTCAGTACTCGCACGGATTCTACTTTTTCCCGGTACTCGCCCGGATTCTACCATTTTTCGGTACTCACACTGAATCTAGCGTTTTTAGGTACTCGTCCGGACAGTTTTTCGGTACTCGAACGGATTCTACCTTTTCTCGGTACTCGCCCGGAGTCTACCATTTTCCGGTATTCACACTGATTCTAGCGTTTTTAGGTACTCGTCCGGACAGTTTTTCGGTACTCACACGGATTCTACCATTTTTCGAAACTCTTTCGGAAAGTTTTTGGGTACTCACACGAATTCTACCTTTTCCCGGTACTCGCCCGGATTCTACCATTTTCCGGTACTCACACTGATTCTAGCGTTTTTAGGTACTCGTCCGGACAGTTTTTCCGTACTCGCCCGGATTCTACCATTTTCCGGTACTCACACTGATTCTAGCGTTTTTAGGTACTCGTCTGGACAGTTTTTCGATACTCGCACGGATTCTACCATTTTTCGGTACTCACACGGATTCTACCTTTTCCCGGTAATCGCCCGGACTCTACCATTTTCCGGTACTCACACTGATTCTAGCGTTTTTCGGTACTCGTCCGGACAGTTTTTCGGTACTCGCACGGATTCTACCTTTTCCCGGTACTCGCCTGGATTCTACCATTTTCCGGTACTCACACTGATTCTAGCGTTTTTAGGTACTCGTCCGGACAGTTTTTCCGTACTCGCCCGGATTCTACCATTTTCCAGTACTCACACTGATTCTAGCGTTTTTAGGTACTCCTCCGGACAGTTTTTCGATACTCGCACAGATTCTACCTTTTCCCGGTAATCGCCCGGACTCTACCATTTTTCGGTACTCACACTGATTCTAGCATTTTTCGGTACTCGTCCGGACAGTTTTTCGGTACTCGCACGGATTCTACCTTTTCCCGGTACTCGCCCGGATTCTACCATTTTCCGGTACTCACACTGATTCTAGCGTTTTTAGGTACTCGTCTGGACAGTTTTTCGATACTCGCACGGATTCTACCATTTTTCGGTACTCACACGGATTCTACCATTTTTCAAAACTCTTTCGGAAAGTTTTTGGGTACTCGCACGAATTCTTCCTTTTCCCGGTACTCGCCCGGATTCTACCATTTTCCGGTACTCACACTGATTCTAGCGTTTTTAGGTACTCGTCCTGACAGTTTTTCGGTACTTGAACGGATTCTACCTTTTCCCGGTACTCGCCCGGATTCTACCATTTTCCGGTACTCACACTGATTCTAGCGTTTTTAGGTACTCGTCCTGACAGTTTTTCGGTACTCGAACGGATTCTACCTTTTCCCGGTACTCGCCCGGATTCTACCATTTTCCGGTACTCACACTGATTCTAGCGTTTTTAGGTACTCGTCCGGACAGTTTTTCAGTACTCGCACGGATTCTACTTTTTCCCGGTACTCGCCCGGATTCTACCATTTTTCGGTACTCACACTGAATCTAGCGTTTTTAGGTACTCGTCCGGACAGTTTTTCGGTACTCGAACGGATTCTACCTTTTCTCGGTACTCGCCCGGAGTCTACCATTTTCCGGTATTCACACTGATTCTAGCGTTTTTAGGTACTCGTCCGGACAGTTTTTCGGTACTCACACGGATTCTACCATTTTTCGAAACTCTTTCGGAAAGTTTTTGGGTACTCACACGAATTCTACCTTTTCCCGGTACTCGCCCGGATTCTACCATTTTCCGGTACTCACACTGATTCTAGCGTTTTTAGGTACTCGTCCGGACAGTTTTTCCGTACTCGCCCGGATTCTACCATTTTCCAGTACTCACACTTATTCTAGCGTTTTTAGGTACTCGTCCGGACAGTTTTTCGGTACTCGCACGGATTCTACCTTTTCCCGGTACTCGCCCGGATTCTACCATTTTCCGGTACTCACACTGATTCTAGCGTTTTTAGGTACTTGTCTGGACAGTTTTTCGATACTGCACGGATTCTACCATTTTTCGGTACTCACACGGATTCTACCTTTTCCCGGTAATCGCCCGGACTCTACCATTTTCCGGTACTCACACTGATTCTAGCGTTTTTCGGTACTCGTCCGGACAGTTTTTCGGTACTCGCACGGATTCTACCTTTTCCCGGTACTCGCCCGGATTCTACCATTTTCCGGTACTCACACTGATTCTAGCGTTTTTAGGTACTCGTCCGGACAGTTTTTCGGTACTCGAACGGATTCTACCTTTTCCCGGTACTCGCCCGGATTCTACCATTTTCCGGTACTCACACTGATTCTAGCGTTTTTAGGTACTCGTCCGGACAGTTTTTCAGTACTCGCACGGATTCTACTTTTTCCCGGTACTCGCCCGGATTCTACCATTTTTCGGTACTCACACTGATTCTAGCGTTTTTAGGTACTCGTCCGGACAGTTTTTCGGTACTCGAACGGATTCTACCTTTTCTCGGTACTCGCCCGGAGTCTACCATTTTCCGGTACTCACACTGATTCTAGCGTTTTTAGGTACTCGTCCGGACAGTTTTTCGGTACTCACACGGATTCTACCATTTTTCGAAACTCTTTCGGAAAGTTTTTGGGTACTCACACGAATTCTACCTTTTCCCAGTACTCGCCCGGATTCTACCATTTTCCGGTACTCACACTGATTCTAGCGTTTTTAGGTACTCGTCCGGACAGTTTTTCCGTACTCGCCCGGATTCTACCATTTTCCAGTACTCACACTTATTCTAGCGTTTTTAGGTACTCGTCCGGACAGTTTTTAGGTACTCGCACGGATTCTACCTTTTCCCGGTACTCGCCCGGATTCTACCATTTTCCGGTACTCACACTGATTCTAGCGTTTTTAGGTACTTGTCTGGACAGTTTTTCGATACTCGCACGGATTCTACCATTTTTCGGTACTCACACGGATTCTACCTTTTCCCGGTAATCGCCCGGACTCTACCATTTTCCGGTACTCACACTGATTCTAGCGTTTTTCGGTACTCGTCCGGACAGTTTTTCGGTACTCGCATGGATTCTACCTTTTCCCGGTACTCGCCCGGATTCTACCATTTTCCGGTACTCACACTGATTCTAGCGTTTTTAGGTACTCGTCTGGACAGTTTTTCGATACTCGCACGGATTCTACCATTTTTCGGTACTCACACGGATTCTACCATTTTTCAAAACTCTTTCGGAAAGTTTTTGGGTACTCGCACGAATTCTTCCTTTTCCCGGTACTCGCCCGGATTCTACCATTTTCCGGTACTCACACAGATTCTAGCGTTTTTAGGTACTTGTCTGGACAGTTTTTCGATACTCGCACGGATTCTACCATTTTTCGGTACTCACACGGATTCTACCTTTTCCCGGTAATCGCCCGGACTCTACCATTTTCCGGTACTCACACTGATTCTAGCGTTTTTCGGTACTCGTCCGGACAGTTTTTCGGTACTCGCACGGATTCTACCTTTTCCCGGTACTCGCCCGGATTCTACCATTTTCCGGTACTCACACTGATTCTAGCGTTTTTAGGTACTCGTCTGGACAGTTTTTCGATACTCGCACGGATTCTACCATTTTTCGGTACTCACACGGATTCTACCATTTTTCAAAACTCTTTCGGAAAGTTTTTGGGTACTCGCACGAATTCTTCCTTTTCCCGGTACTCGCCCGGATTCTACCATTTTCCGGTACTCACACTGATTCTAGCGTTTTTAGGTACTCGTCCTGACAGTTTTTCGGTACTTGAACGGATTCTACCTTTTCCCGGTACTCGCCCGGATTCTACCATTTTCCGGTACTCACACTGATTCTAGCGTTTTTAGGTACTCGTCCTGACAGTTTTTCGGTACTCGAACGGATTCTACCTTTTCCCGGTACTCGCCCGGATTCTACCATTTTCCGGTACTCACACTGATTCTAGCGTTTTTAGGTACTCGTCCGGACAGTTTTTCAGTACTCGCACGGATTCTACTTTTTCCCGGTACTCGCCCGGATTCTACCATTTTTCGGTACTCACACTGAATCTAGCGTTTTTAGGTACTCGTCCGGACAGTTTTTCGGTACTCGAACGGATTCTACCTTTTCTCGGTACTCGCCCGGAGTCTACCATTTTCCGGTATTCACACTGATTCTAGCGTTTTTAGGTACTCGTCCGGACAGTTTTTCGGTACTCACACGGATTCTACCATTTTTCGAAACTCTTTCGGAAAGTTTTTGGGTACTCACACGAATTCTACCTTTTCCCGGTACTCGCCCGGATTCTACCATTTTCCGGTACTCACACTGATTCTAGCGTTTTTAGGTACTCGTCCGGACAGTTTTTCCGTACTCGCCCGGATTCTACCATTTTCCAGTACTCACACTTATTCTAGCGTTTTTAGGTACTCGTCCGGACAGTTTTTCGGTACTCGCACGGATTCTACCTTTTCCCGGTACTCGCCCGGATTCTACCATTTTCCGGTACTCACACTGATTCTAGCGTTTTTAGGTACTTGTCTGGACAGTTTTTCGATACTGCACGGATTCTACCATTTTTCGGTACTCACACGGATTCTACCTTTTCCCGGTAATCGCCCGGACTCTACCATTTTCCGGTACTCACACTGATTCTAGCGTTTTTCGGTACTCGTCCGGACAGTTTTTCGGTACTCGCACGGATTCTACCTTTTCCCGGTACTCGCCCGGATTCTACCATTTTCCGGTACTCACACTGATTCTAGCGTTTTTAGGTACTCGTCCGGACAGTTTTTCGGTACTCGAACGGATTCTACCTTTTCCCGGTACTCGCCCGGATTCTACCATTTTCCGGTACTCACACTGATTCTAGCGTTTTTAGGTACTCGTCCGGACAGTTTTTCAGTACTCGCACGGATTCTACTTTTTCCCGGTACTCGCCCGGATTCTACCATTTTTCGGTACTCACACTGATTCTAGCGTTTTTAGGTACTCGTCCGGACAGTTTTTCGGTACTCGAACGGATTCTACCTTTTCTCGGTACTCGCCCGGAGTCTACCATTTTCCGGTACTCACACTGATTCTAGCGTTTTTAGGTACTCGTCCGGACAGTTTTTCGGTACTCACACGGATTCTACCATTTTTCGAAACTCTTTCGGAAAGTTTTTGGGTACTCACACGAATTCTACCTTTTCCCAGTACTCGCCCGGATTCTACCATTTTCCGGTACTCACACTGATTCTAGCGTTTTTAGGTACTCGTCCGGACAGTTTTTCCGTACTCGCCCGGATTCTACCATTTTCCAGTACTCACACTTATTCTAGCGTTTTTAGGTACTCGTCCGGACAGTTTTTAGGTACTCGCACGGATTCTACCTTTTCCCGGTACTCGCCCGGATTCTACCATTTTCCGGTACTCACACTGATTCTAGCGTTTTTAGGTACTTGTCTGGACAGTTTTTCGATACTCGCACGGATTCTACCATTTTTCGGTACTCACACGGATTCTACCTTTTCCCGGTAATCGCCCGGACTCTACCATTTTCCGGTACTCACACTGATTCTAGCGTTTTTCGGTACTCGTCCGGACAGTTTTTCGGTACTCGCATGGATTCTACCTTTTCCCGGTACTCGCCCGGATTCTACCATTTTCCGGTACTCACACTGATTCTAGCGTTTTTAGGTACTCGTCTGGACAGTTTTTCGATACTCGCACGGATTCTACCATTTTTCGGTACTCACACGGATTCTACCATTTTTCAAAACTCTTTCGGAAAGTTTTTGGGTACTCGCACGAATTCTTCCTTTTCCCGGTACTCGCCCGGATTCTACCATTTTCCGGTACTCACACAGATTCTAGCGTTTTTAGGTACTTGTCTGGACAGTTTTTCGATACTCGCACGGATTCTACCATTTTTCGGTACTCACACGGATTCTACCTTTTCCCGGTAATCGCCCGGACTCTACCATTTTCCGGTACTCACACTGATTCTAGCGTTTTTCGGTACTCGTCCGGACAGTTTTTCGGTACTCGCACGGATTCTACCTTTTCCCGGTACTCGCCCGGATTCTACCATTTTCCGGTACTCACACTGATTCTAGCGTTTTTAGGTACTCGTCTGGACAGTTTTTCGATACTCGCACGGATTCTACCATTTTTCGGTACTCACACGGATTCTACCATTTTTCAAAACTCTTTCGGAAAGTTTTTGGGTACTCGCACGAATTCTTCCTTTTCCCGGTACTCGCCCGGATTCTACCATTTTCCGGTACTCACACTGATTCTAGCGTTTTTAGGTACTCGTCCTGACAGTTTTTCGGTACTCGAACGGATTCTACCTTTTCCCGGTACTCGCCCGGATTCTACCATTTTCCGGTACTCACACTGATTCTAGCGTTTTTAGGTACTCGTCCGGACAGTTTTTCGGTACTCGAACGGATTCTACCTTTTCCCGGTACTCGCCCGGATTCTACCATTTTCCGAGACTCACACTAATTCTAGCGTTTTTAGGTACTCGTCCGGACAGTTTTTCCGTACTCGCCCGGATTCTACCATTTTCCAGTACTCACACTTATTCTAGCGTTTTTAGGTACTCGTCCGGACAGTTTTTCGGTACTCGCACGGATTCTACCTTTTCCCGGTACTCGCCCGGATTCTACCATTTTCCGGTACTCACACTGATTCTAGCGTTTTTAGGTACTTGTCTGGACAGTTTTTCGATACTGCACGGATTCTACCATTTTTCGGTACTCACACGGATTCTACCTTTTCCCGGTAATCGCCCGGACTCTACCATTTTCCGGTACTCACACTGATTCTAGCGTTTTTCGGTACTCGTCCGGACAGTTTTTCGGTACTCGCACGGATTCTACCTTTTCCCGGTACTCGCCCGGATTCTACCATTTTCCGGTACTCACACTGATTCTAGCGTTTTTAGGTACTCGTCCGGACAGTTTTTCGGTACTCGAACGGATTCTACCTTTTCCCGGTACTCGCCCGGATTCTACCATTTTCCGGTACTCACACTGATTCTAGCGTTTTTAGGTACTCGTCCGGACAGTTTTTCAGTACTCGCACGGATTCTACTTTTTCCCGGTACTCGCCCGGATTCTACCATTTTTCGGTACTCACACTGATTCTAGCGTTTTTAGGTACTCGTCCGGACAGTTTTTCGGTACTCGAACGGATTCTACCTTTTCTCGGTACTCGCCCGGAGTCTACCATTTTCCGGTACTCACACTGATTCTAGCGTTTTTAGGTACTCGTCCGGACAGTTTTTCGGTACTCACACGGATTCTACCATTTTTCGAAACTCTTTCGGAAAGTTTTTGGGTACTCACACGAATTCTACCTTTTCCCAGTACTCGCCCGGATTCTACCATTTTCCGGTACTCACACTGATTCTAGCGTTTTTAGGTACTCGTCCGGACAGTTTTTCCGTACTCGCCCGGATTCTACCATTTTCCAGTACTCACACTTATTCTAGCGTTTTTAGGTACTCGTCCGGACAGTTTTTAGGTACTCGCACGGATTCTACCTTTTCCCGGTACTCGCCCGGATTCTACCATTTTCCGGTACTCACACTGATTCTAGCGTTTTTAGGTACTTGTCTGGACAGTTTTTCGATACTCGCACGGATTCTACCATTTTTCGGTACTCACACGGATTCTACCTTTTCCCGGTAATCGCCCGGACTCTACCATTTTCCGGTACTCACACTGATTCTAGCGTTTTTCGGTACTCGTCCGGACAGTTTTTCGGTACTCGCATGGATTCTACCTTTTCCCGGTACTCGCCCGGATTCTACCATTTTCCGGTACTCACACTGATTCTAGCGTTTTTAGGTACTCGTCTGGACAGTTTTTCGATACTCGCACGGATTCTACCATTTTTCGGTACTCACACGGATTCTACCATTTTTCAAAACTCTTTCGGAAAGTTTTTGGGTACTCGCACGAATTCTTCCTTTTCCCGGTACTCGCCCGGATTCTACCATTTTCCGGTACTCACACAGATTCTAGCGTTTTTAGGTACTTGTCTGGACAGTTTTTCGATACTCGCACGGATTCTACCATTTTTCGGTACTCACACGGATTCTACCTTTTCCCGGTAATCGCCCGGACTCTACCATTTTCCGGTACTCACACTGATTCTAGCGTTTTTCGGTACTCGTCCGGACAGTTTTTCGGTACTCGCACGGATTCTACCTTTTCCCGGTACTCGCCCGGATTCTACCATTTTCCGGTACTCACACTGATTCTAGCGTTTTTAGGTACTCGTCTGGACAGTTTTTCGATACTCGCACGGATTCTACCATTTTTCGGTACTCACACGGATTCTACCATTTTTCAAAACTCTTTCGGAAAGTTTTTGGGTACTCGCACGAATTCTTCCTTTTCCCGGTACTCGCCCGGATTCTACCATTTTCCGGTACTCACACTGATTCTAGCGTTTTTAGGTACTCGTCCTGACAGTTTTTCGGTACTCGAACGGATTCTACCTTTTCCCGGTACTCGCCCGGATTCTACCATTTTCCGGTACTCACACTGATTCTAGCGTTTTTAGGTACTCGTCCGGACAGTTTTTCGGTACTCGAACGGATTCTACCTTTTCCCGGTACTCGCCCGGATTCTACCATTTTCCGAGACTCACACTAATTCTAGCGTTTTTAGGTACTCGTCCGGACAGTTTTTCGGTACTCGAACGGATTCTACCTTTTCTCGGTACTCGCCCGGAGTCTACCATTTTCCGGTGCTCACACTGATTCTAGCGTTTTTAGGTACTCGTCCCGACAGTTTTTCCGTACTCGCCCGGATTCTACCATTTTCCAGTACTCACACTTATTCTAGCGTTTTTAGGTACTCGTCCGGACAGTTTTTCGGTACTCGCACGGATTCTACATTTTCCCGGTACTCGCCCGGATTCTACCATTTTCCGGTACTCACACTGATTCTAGCGTTTTTAGGTACTTGTCTGGACAGTTTTTCGATACTCGCACGGATTCTACCATTTTTCGGTACTCACACGGATTCTACCTTTTCCCGGTAATCGCCCGGACTCTACCATTTTCCGGTACTCACACTGATTTTAGCGTTTTTAGGTACTCGTCCGGACAGTTTTTCAGTACTCGCCCGGATTCTACCATTTTCCAGTACTCACACTGATTCTAGCGTTTTTAGGTACTCGTCCGGACAATTTTTCGGTACTCGCACGGATTCTACCTTTTCCCGGTAATCGCCCGGACTCTACCATTTTCCGGTACTCACAATGATTCTAGCGTTTTTAGGTCTCGTCCGGACAGTTTTTCGGTACTCGCACGGATTTTACCTTTTCCCGGTACTCGCTCGGTTTCTACCATTTTCCGGTACTCATACTGATTCTAGCGTTTTTCGGTACTCGTCCGGACAGTTTTTCGGTACTCGCACGGATTCTACCTTTTCCCGGTACTCGCCCGGATTCTACCATTTTCCGGTACTCACACTGATTCTAGCGTTTTTAGGTACTCGTCTGGACAGTTTTTCGATACTCGCACGGATTCTACCATTTTTCGGTACTCACACGGATTCTACCTTTTCCCGGTAATCGCCCGGACTCTACCATTTTCCGGTACTCACACTGATTCTAGCGTTTTTCGGTACTCGTCCGGACAGTTTTTCGGTACTCGCACGGATTCTACCTTTTCCCGGTACTCGCCTGGATTCTACCATTTTCCGGTACTCACACTGATTCTAGCGTTTTTAGGTACTCGTCCGGACAGTTTTTCCGTACTCGCCCGGATTCTACCATTTTCCAGTACTCACACTGATTCTAGCGTTTTTAGGTACTCGTCCGGACAGTTTTTCGATACTCGCACAGATTCTACCTTTTCCCGGTAATCGCCCGGACTCTACCATTTTTCGGTACTCACACTGATTCTAGCGTTTTTCGGTACTCGTCCGGACAGTTTTTCGGTACTCGCACGGATTCTACCTTTTCCCGGTACTCGCCCGGATTCTACCATTTTCCGGTACTCACACTGATTCTAGCGTTTTTAGGTACTCGTCTGGACAGTTTTTCGATACTCGCACGGATTCTACCATTTTTCGGTACTCACACGGATTCTACCATTTTTCAAAACTCTTTCGGAAAGTTTTTGGGTACTCGCACGAATTCTTCTTTTTCCCGGTACTCGCCCGGATTCTACCATTTTCCGGTACTCACACTGATTCTAGCGTTTTTAGGTACTCGTCCTGACAGTTTTTCGGTACTCGAACGGATTCTACCTTTTCCCGGTACTCGCCCGGATTCTACCATTTTCCGGTACTCACACTGATTCTAGCGTTTTTAGGTACTCGTCCTGACAGTTTTTCGGTACTCGAACGGATTCTACCTTTTCCCGGTACTCGCCCGGATTCTACCATTTTCCGGTACTCACACTGATTCTAGCGTTTTTAGGTACTCGTCCGGACAGTTTTTCGGTACTCGAACGGATTCTACCTTTTCCCGGTACTCGCCCGGATTCTACCATTTTCCGGTACTCACACTGATTCTAGCGTTTTTAGGTACTCGTCCGGACAGTTTTTCCGTACTCGCCCGGATTCTACCATTTTCCAGTACTCACACTGATTCTAGCGTTTTTAGGTACTCGTCCGGACAGTTTTTCGATACTCGCACAGATTCTACCTTTTCCCGGTAATCGCCCGGACTCTACCATTTTTCGGTACTCACACTGATTCTAGCGTTTTTCGGTACTCGTCCGGACAGTTTTTCGGTACTCGCACGGATTCTACCTTTTCCCGGTACTCGCCCGGATTCTACCATTTTCCGGTACTCACACTGATTCTAGCGTTTTTAGGTACTCGTCTGGACAGTTTTTCGATACTCGCACGGATTCTACCATTTTTCGGTACTCACACGGATTCTACCATTTTTCAAAACTCTTTCGGAAAGTTTTTGGGTACTCGCACGAATTCTTCCTTTTCCCGGTACTCGCCCGGATTCTACCATTTTCCGGTACTCACACTGATTCTAGCGTTTTTAGGTACTCGTCCTGACAGTTTTTCGGTACTCGAACGGATTCTACCTTTTCCCGGTACTCGCCCGGATTCTACCATTTTCCGGTACTCACACTGATTCTAGCGTTTTTAGGTACTCGTCCGGACAGTTTTTCGGTACTCGAACGGATTCTACCTTTTCCCGGTACTCGCCCGGATTCTACCATTTTCCGGTACTCACACTGATTCTAGCGTTTTTAGGTACTCGTCCGGACAGTTTTTCAGTACTCGCACGGATTCTACTTTTTCCCGGTACTCGCCCGGATTCTACCATTTTTCGGTACTCACACTGATTCTAGCGTTTTTAGGTACTCGTCCGGACAGTTTTTCGGTACTCGAACGGATTCTACCTTTTCTCGGTACTCGCCCGGAGTCTACCATTTTCCGGTATTCACACTGATTCTAGCGTTTTTAGGTACTCGTCCGGACAGTTTTTCGGTACTCACACGGATTCTACCATTTTTCGAAACTCTTTCGGAAAGTTTTTGGGTACTCACACGAATTCTACCTTTTCCCGGTACTCGCCCGGATTCTACCATTTTCCGGTACTCACACTGATTCTAGCGTTTTTAGGTACTCGTCCGGACAGTTTTTCCGTACTCGCCCGGATTCTACCATTTTCCAGTACTCACACTTATTCTAGCGTTTTTAGGTACTCGTCCGGACAGTTTTTCGGTACTCGCACGGATTCTACCTTTTCCCGGTACTCGCCCGGATTCTACCATTTTCCGGTACTCACACGGATTCTACCTTTTCCCGGTAATCGCCCGGACTCTACCATTTTCCGGTACTCACACTGATTCTAGCGTTTTTCGGTACTCGTCCGGACAGTTTTTCGGTACTCGCACGGATTCTACCTTTTCCCGGTACTCGCCCGGATTCTACCATTTTCCGGTACTCACACTGATTCTAGCGTTTTTAGGTACTCGTCTGGACAGTTTTTCGATACTCGCACGGATTCTACCATTTTTCGGTACTCACACGGATTCTACCATTTTTCAAAACTCTTTCGGAAAGTTTTTGGGTACTCGCACGAATTCTTCCTTTTCCCGGTACTCGCCCGGATTCTACCATTTTCCGGTACTCACACTGATTCTAGCGTTTTTAGGTACTCGTCCTGACAGTTTTTCGGTACTCGAACGGATTCTACCTTTTCCCGGTACTCGCCCGGATTCTACCATTTTTCGGTACTCACACTGATTCTAGCGTTTTTAGGTACTCGTCCGGACAGTTTTTCGGTACTCGAACGGATTCTACCTTTTCCCGGTACTCGCCCGGATTCTACCATTTTCCGAGACTCACACTAATTCTAGCGTTTTTAGGTACTCGTCCGGACAGTTTTTCGGTACTCGAACGGATTCTACCTTTTCTCGGTACTCGCCCGGAGTCTACCATTTTCCGGTACTCACACTGATTCTAGCGTTTTTAGGTACTCGTCCGGACAGTTTTTCGGTACTCACACGGATTCTACCATTTTTCGAAACTCTTTCGGAAAGTTTTTGGGTACTCACACGAATTCTACCTTTTCCCGGTACTCGCCCGGATTCTACCATTTTCCGGTACTCACACTTATTCTAGCGTTTTTAGGTACTCGTCCGGACAGTTTTTCGGTACTCGCACGGATTCTACTTTTTCCGGTACTCGCCCGGATTCTACCATTTTTCGGTACTCACACTGATTCTAGCTTTTTTAGGTACTCGTCCGGACAGTTTTTCGGTACTCGAACGGATTCTACCTTTTCCCGGTACTCGCCCGGATTCTACCATTTTCCGAGACTCACACTAATTCTAGCGTTTTTAGGTACTCGTCCGGACAATTTTTCCGTACTCGCCCGGATTCTACCATTTTCCGGTACTCACACTGATTCTAGCGTTTTTAGGTACTCGTCTGGACAGTTTTTCGATACTCGCACGGATTCTACCATTTTTCGGTACTCACACGGATTCTACCATTTTTCAAAACTCTTTCGGAAAGTTTTTGGGTACTCGCACGAATTCTTCCTTTTCCCGGTACTCGCCCGGATTCTACCATTTTCCGGTACTCACACTGATTCTAGCGTTTTTAGGTACTCGTCCTGACAGTTTTTCGGTACTCGAACGGATTCTACCTTTTCCCGGTACTCGCCCGGATTCTACCATTTTTCGGTACTCACACTGATTCTAGCGTTTTTAGGTACTCGTCCTGACAGTTTTTCGGTACTCGAACGGATTCTACCTTTTCCCGGTACTCGCCCGGATTCTACCATTTTCCGGTACTCACACTGATTCTATCGTTTTTAGGTACTCGTCCGGACAGTTTTTCAGTACTCGCACGGATTCTACCTTTTCCCGGTACTCGCCCGGATTCTACCATTTTTCGGTACTCACACTGATTCTAGCGTTTTTAGGTACTCGTCCGGACAGTTTTTCGGTACTCGAACGGATTCTACCTTTTCCCGGTACTCGCCCGGATTCTACCATTTTCCGAGACCCACACTAATTCTAGCGTTTTTAGGTACTCGTCCGGACAGTTTTTCGGTACTCGCACGGATTCTACCATTTTTCGGTACTCACACGGATTCTACCATTTTTCGAAACTCTTTCGGAAAGTTTTTGGGTACTCGCACGGATTCTGCCTTTTCCCGGTACTCGCCCGGATTCTACCATTTTCCCGGTACTCACACTGATTCTAGCGTTTTTAGGTACTCGTCCGGACAGTTTTTCAGTACTCGCACGGATTCTACTTTTTCCCGGTACTCGCCCGGATTCTACCATTTTTCGGTACTCACACTGATTCTAGCGTTTTTAGGTACTCGTCCGGACAGTTTTTCGGTACTCGAACGGATTCTACCTTTTCTCGGTACTCGCCCGGAGTCTACCATTTTCCGGTATTCACACTGATTCTAGCGTTTTTAGGTACTCGTCCGGACAGTTTTTCGGTACTCACACGGATTCTACCATTTTTCGAAACTCTTTCGGAAAGTTTTTGGGTACTCACACGAATTCTACCTTTTCCCGGTACTCGCCCGGATTCTACCATTTTCCGGTACTCACACTGATTCTAGCGTTTTTAGGTACTCGTCCGGACAGTTTTTCCGTACTCGCCCGGATTCTACCATTTTCCAGTACTCACACTTATTCTAGCGTTTTTAGGTACTCGTCCGGACAGTTTTTCGGTACTCGCACGGATTCTACCTTTTCCCGGTACTCGCCCGGATTCTACCATTTTCCGGTACTCACACTGATTCTAGCGTTTTTAGGTACTTGTCTGGACAGTTTTTCGATACTCGCACGGATTCTACCATTTTTCGGTACTCACACGGATTCTACCTTTTCCCGGTAATCGCCCGGACTCTACCATTTTCCGGTACTCACACTGATTCTAGCGTTTTTCGGTACTCGTCCGGACAGTTTTTCGGTACTCGCACGGATTCTACCTTTTCCCGGTACTCGCCCGGATTCTACCATTTTCCGGTACTCACACTGATTCTAGCGTTTTTAGGTACTCGTCTGGACAGTTTTTCGATACTCGCACGGATTCTACCATTTTTCGGTACTCACACGGATTCTACCATTTTTCAAAACTCTTTCGGAAAGTTTTTGGGTACTCGCACGAATTCTTCCTTTTCCCGGTACTCGCCCGGATTCTACCATTTTCCGGTACTCACACTGATTCTAGCGTTTTTAGGTACTCGTCCTGACAGTTTTTCGGTACTCGAACGGATTCTACCTTTTCCCGGTACTCGCCCGGATTCTACCATTTTTCGGTACTCACACTGATTCTAGCGTTTTTAGGTACTCGTCCGGACAGTTTTTCGGTACTCGAACGGATTCTACCTTTTCCCGGTACTCGCCCGGATTCTACCATTTTCCGAGACTCACACTAATTCTAGCGTTTTTAGGTACTCGTCCGGACAGTTTTTCGGTACTCGAACGGATTCTACCTTTTCTCGGTACTCGCCCGGAGTCTACCATTTTCCGGTACTCACACTGATTCTAGCGTTTTTAGGTACTCGTCCGGACAGTTTTTCGGTACTCACACGGATTCTACCATTTTTCGAAACTCTTTCGGAAAGTTTTTGGGTACTCACACGAATTCTACCTTTTCCCGGTACTCGCCCGGATTCTACCATTTTCCGGTACTCACACTGATTCTAGCGTTTTTAGGTACTCGTCCGGACAGTTTTTCCGTACTCGCCCGGATTCTACCATTTTCCAGTACTCACACTTATTCTAGCGTTTTTAGGTACTCGTCCGGACAGTTTTTCGGTACTCGCACGGATTCTACCTTTTCCCGGTACTCGCCCGGATTCTACCATTTTCCGGTACTCACACTGATTCTAGCGTTTTTAGGTACTTGTCTGGACAGTTTTTCGATACTCGCACGGATTCTACCATTTTTCGGTACTCACACGGATTCTACCTTTTCCCGGTAATCGCCCGGACTCTACCATTTTCCGGTACTCACACTGATTCTAGCGTTTTTCGGTACTCGTCCGGACAGTTTTTCGGTACTCGCACGGATTCTACCTTTTCCCGGTACTCGCCCGGATTCTACCATTTTCCGGTACTCACACTGATTCTAGCGTTTTTAGGTACTCGTCTGGACAGTTTTTCGATACTCGCACGGATTCTACCATTTTTCGGTACTCACACGGATTCTACCATTTTTCAAAACTCTTTCGGAAAGTTTTTGGGTACTCGCACGAATTCTTCCTTTTCCCGGTACTCGCCCGGATTCTACCATTTTCCGGTACTCACACTGATTCTAGCGTTTTTAGGTACTCGTCCTGACAGTTTTTCGGTACTCGAACGGATTCTACCTTTTCCCGGTACTCGCCCGGATTCTACCATTTTTCGGTACTCACACTGATTCTAGCGTTTTTAGGTACTCGTCCGGACAGTTTTTCGGTACTCGAACGGATTCTACCTTTTCCCGGTACTCGCCCGGATTCTACCATTTTCCGAGACTCACACTAATTCTAGCGTTTTTAGGTACTCGTCCGGACAGTTTTTCGGTACTCGAACGGATTCTACCTTTTCTCGGTACTCGCCCGGAGTCTACCATTTTCCGGTACTCACACTGATTCTAGCGTTTTTAGGTACTCGTCCGGACAGTTTTTCGGTACTCACACGGATTCTACCATTTTTCGAAACTCTTTCGGAAAGTTTTTGGGTACTCACACGAATTCTACCTTTTCCCGGTACTCGCCCGGATTCTACCATTTTCCGGTACTCACACTGATTCTAGCGTTTTTAGGTACTCGTCCGGACAGTTTTTCCGTACTCGCCCGGATTCTACCATTTTCCAGTACTCACACTTATTCTAGCGTTTTTAGGTACTCGTCCGGACAGTTTTTCGGTACTCGCACGGATTCTACCTTTTCCCGGTACTCGCCCGGATTCTACCATTTTCCGGTACTCACACTGATTCTAGCGTTTTTAGGTACTTGTCTGGACAGTTTTTCGATACTCGCACGGATTCTACCATTTTTCGGTACTCACACGGATTCTACCTTTTCCCGGTAATCGCCCGGACTCTACCATTTTCCGGTACTCACACTGATTCTAGCGTTTTTCGGTACTCGTCCGGACAGTTTTTCGGTACTCGCACGGATTCTACCTTTTCCCGGTACTCGCCCGGATTCTACCATTTTCCGGTACTCACACTGATTCTAGCGTTTTTAGGTACTCGTCTGGACAGTTTTTCGATACTCGCACGGATTCTACCATTTTTCGGTACTCACACGGATTCTACCATTTTTCAAAACTCTTTCGGAAAGTTTTTGGGTACTCGCACGAATTCTTCCTTTTCCCGGTACTCGCCCGGATTCTACCATTTTCCGGTACTCACACTGATTCTAGCGTTTTTAGGTACTCGTCCTGACAGTTTTTCGGTACTCGAACGGATTCTACCTTTTCCCGGTACTCGCCCGGATTCTACCATTTTTCGGTACTCACACTGATTCTAGCGTTTTTAGGTACTCGTCCGGACAGTTTTTCGGTACTCGAACGGATTCTACCTTTTCCCGGTACTCGCCCGGATTCTACCATTTTCCGAGACTCACACTAATTCTAGCGTTTTTAGGTACTCGTCCGGACAGTTTTTCGGTACTCGAACGGATTCTACCTTTTCTCGGTACTCGCCCGGAGTCTACCATTTTCCGGTACTCACACTGATTCTAGCGTTTTTAGGTACTCGTCCGGACAGTTTTTCGGTACTCACACGGATTCTACCATTTTTCGAAACTCTTTCGGAAAGTTTTTGGGTACTCACACGAATTCTACCTTTTCCCGGTACTCGCCCGGATTCTACCATTTTCCGGTACTCACACTGATTCTAGCGTTTTTAGGTACTCGTCCGGACAGTTTTTCCGTACTCGCCCGGATTCTACCATTTTCCAGTACTCACACTTATTCTAGCGTTTTTAGGTACTCGTCCGGACAGTTTTTCGGTACTCGCACAGATTCTACCTTTTCCCGGTAATCGCCCGGACTCTACCATTTTCCGGTACTCACACTGATTCTAGCGTTTTTCGGTACTCGTCCGGACAGTTTTTCGGTACTCGCACGGATTCTACCTTTTCCCGGTACTCGCCCGGATTCTACCATTTTCCGGTACTCACACTGATTCTAGCGTTTTTAGGTACTCGTCTGGACAGTTTTTCGATACTCGCACGGATTCTACCATTTTTCGGTACTCACACGGATTCTACCATTTTTCAAAACTCTTTCGGAAAGTTTTTGGGTACTCGCACGAATTCTTCCTTTTCCCGGTACTCGCCCGGATTCTACCATTTTCCGGTACTCACACTGATTCTAGCGTTTTTAGGTACTCGTCCTGACAGTTTTTCGGTACTCGAACGGATTCTACCTTTTCCCGGTACTCGCCCGGATTCTACCATTTTCCGGTACTCACACTGATTCTAGCGTTTTTAGGTACTTGTCTGGACAGTTTTTCGATACTCGCACGGATTCTACCATTTTTCGGTACTCACACGGATTCTACCTTTTCCCGGTAATCGCCCGGACTCTACCATTTTCCGGTACTCACACTGATTCTAGCGTTTTTCGGTACTCGTCCGGACAGTTTTTCGGTACTCGCACGGATTCTACCTTTTCCCGGTACTCGCCCGGATTCTACCATTTTCCGGTACTCACACTGATTCTAGCGTTTTTAGGTACTCGTCTGGACAGTTTTTCGATACTCGCACGGATTCTACCATTTTTCGGTACTCACACGGATTCTACCATTTTTCAAAACTCTTTCGGAAAGTTTTTGGGTACTCGCACGAATTCTTCCTTTTCCCGGTACTCGCCCGGATTCTACCATTTTCCGGTACTCACACTGATTCTAGCGTTTTTAGGTACTCGTCCTGACAGTTTTTCGGTACTCGAACGGATTCTACCTTTTCCCGGTACTCGCCCGGATTCTACCATTTTTCGGTACTCACACTGATTCTAGCGTTTTTAGGTACTCGTCCGGACAGTTTTTCGGTACTCGAACGGATTCTACCTTTTCCCGGTACTCGCCCGGATTCTACCATTTTCCGAGACTCACACTAATTCTAGCGTTTTTAGGTACTCGTCCGGACAGTTTTTCGGTACTCGAACGGATTCTACCTTTTCTCGGTACTCGCCCGGAGTCTACCATTTTCCGGTACTCACACTGATTCTAGCGTTTTTAGGTACTCGTCCGGACAGTTTTTCGGTACTCACACGGATTCTACCATTTTTCGAAACTCTTTCGGAAAGTTTTTGGGTCCTCACACGAATTCTACCTTTTCCCGGTACTCGCCCGGATTCTACCATTTTCCGGTACTCACACTGATTCTAGCGTTTTTAGGTACTCGTCCGGACAGTTTTTCCGTACTCGCCCGGATTCTACCATTTTCCAGTTCTCACACTTATTCTAGCGTTTTTAGGTACTCGTCCGGACAGTTTTTCGGTACTCGCACGGATTCTACCTTTTCCCGGTACTCGCCCGGATTCTACCATTTTCCGATACTCACACTGATTCTATCGTTTTTAGGTACTTGTCCGGACAGTTTTTCAGTACTCGCACGGATTCTACTTTTTCCCGGTACTCGCCCGGATTCTACCATTTTTCGGTACTCACACTGATTCTAGCGTTTTTAGGTACTCGTCCGGACAGTTTTTCGGTACTCGAACGGATTCTACCTTTTCCCGGTACTCGCCCGGATTCTACTATTTTCCGAGACTCACACTAATTCTAGCGTTTTTAGGTACTCGTCCGGACAGTTTTTCCGTACTCGCCCGGATTCTACCATTTTCCGGTACTCACACTGATTCTAGCGTTTTTAGGTACTCGTCTGGACAGTTTTTCGATACTCGCACGGATTCTACCATTTTTCGGTACTCACACGGATTCTACCATTTTTCAAAACTCTTTCGGAAAGTTTTTGGGTACTCGCACGAATTCTACCTTTTCCCGGTACTCGCCCGGATTCTACCATTTTCCGGTACTCACACTGATTCTAGCGTTTTTAGGTACTCGTCCTGACAGTTTTTCGGTACTCGAACGGATTCTACCTTTTCCCGGTACTCGCCCGGATTCTACCATTTTTCGGTACTCACACTGATTCTAGCGTTTTTAGGTACTCGTCCTGACAGTTTTTCGGTACTCGAACGGATTCTACCTTTTCCCGGTACTCGCCCGGATTCTACCATTTTCCGGTACTCACACTGATTCTATCGTTTTTAGGTACTCGTCCGGACAGTTTTTCAGTACTCGCACGGATTCTACCTTTTCCCGGTACTCGCCCGGATTCTACCATTTTTCGGTACTCACACTGATTCTAGCGTTTTTAGGTACTCGTCCGGACAGTTTTTCGGTACTCGAACGGATTCTACCTTTTCCCGGTACTCGCCCGGATTCTACCATTTTCCGAGACTCACACTAATTCTAGCGTTTTTAGGTACTCGTCCGGACAGTTTTTCGGTACTCGCACGGATTCTACCATTTTTCGGTACTCACACGGATTCTACCATTTTTCGAAACTCTTTCGGAAAGTTTTTGGGTACTCGCACGGATTCTGCCTTTTCCCGGTACTCGCCCGGATTCTACCATTTTCCGGTACTCACACTGATTCTAGCGTTTTTAGGTACTCGTCCGGACAGTTTTTCCGTACTCGCCCGGATTCTACCATTTTCCAGTACTCACACTTATTCTAGCGTTTTTAGGTACTCGTCCGGACAGTTTTTCGGTACTCGCCCAGATTCTACCTTTTCCCGGTAATCGCCCGGACTCTACCATTTTCCAGTACTCACACTGATTCTAGCGTTTTTAGGTACTCGTCGGGACAGTTTTTCGGTACTCGCACGGATTCTACCTTTTCCCGGTACTCGCCCGGATTCTACCATTTTCCGATACTCACACTGATTCTATCGTTTTTAGGTACTTGTCCGGACAGTTTTTCAGTACTCGCACGGATTCTACTTTTTCCCGGTACTCGCCCGGATTCTACCATTTTTCGGTACTCACACTGATTCTAGCGTTTTTAGGTACTCGTCCGGACAGTTTTTCGGTACTCGAACGGATTCTACCTTTTCCCGGTACTCGCCCGGATTCTACTATTTTCCGAGACTCACACTAATTCTAGCGTTTTTAGGTACTCGTCCGGACAGTTTTTCCGTACTCGCCCGGATTCTACCATTTTCCGGTACTCACACTGATTCTAGCGTTTTTAGGTACTCGTCTGGACAGTTTTTCGATACTCGCACGGATTCTACCATTTTTCGGTACTCACACGGATTCTACCATTTTTCAAAACTCTTTCGGAAAGTTTTTGGGTACTCGCACGAATTCTACCTTTTCCCGGTACTCGCCCGGATTCTACCATTTTCCGGTACTCACACTGATTCTAGCGTTTTTAGGTACTCGTCCTGACAGTTTTTCGGCACTCGAACGGATTCTACCTTTTCCCGGTACTCGCCCGGATTCTACCATTTTTCGGTACTCACACTGATTCTAGCGTTTTTAGGTACTCGTCCTGACAGTTTTTCGGTACTCGAACGGATTCTACCTTTTCCCGGTACTCGCCCGGATTCTACCATTTTCCGGTACTCACACTGATTCTATCGTTTTTAGGTACTCGTCCGGACAGTTTTTCAGTACTCGCACGGATTCTACCTTTTCCCGGTACTCGCCCGGATTCTACCATTTTTCGGTACTCACACTGATTCTAGCGTTTTTAGGTACTCGTCCGGACAGTTTTTCGGTACTCGAACGGATTCTACCTTTTCCCGGTACTCGCCCGGATTCTACCATTTTCCGAGACTCACACTAATTCTAGCGTTTTTAGGTACTCGTCCGGACAGTTTTTCGGTACTCGCACGGATTCTACCATTTTTCGAAACTCTTTCGGAAAGTTTTTGGGTACTCGCACGGATTCTGCCTTTTCCCGGTACTCGCCCGGATTCTACCATTTTCCGGTACTCACACTGATTCTAGCGTTTTTAGGTACTCGTCCGGACAGTTTTTCCGTACTCGCCCGGATTCTACCATTTTCCAGTACTCACACTTATTCTAGCGTTTTTAGGTACTCGTCCGGACAGTTTTTCGGTACTCGCCCAGATTCTACCTTTTCCCGGTAATCGCCCGGACTCTACCATTTTCCAGTACTCACACTGATTCTAGCGTTTTTAGGTACTCGTCGGGACAGTTTTTCGGTACTCGCACGGATTCTACCTTTTCCCGGTACTCGCCCGGATTCTACCATTTTCCGGTACTCACACTGATTCTAGCGTTTTTAGGTACTCGTCTGGACAGTTTTTCGATACTCGCACGGATTCTACCATTTTTCGGTACTCACACGGATTCTACCATTTTTCGAAACTCTTTCGGAAAGTTTTTGGGTACTCACACGAATTCTACCTTTTCCCGGTACTCGCCCGGATTCTACCATTTTCCGGTACTCACACTGATTCTAGCGTTTTTAGGTACTCGTCTGGACAGTTTTTCGATACTCGCACGGATTCTACCATTTTTCGGTACTCACACGGATTCTACAATTTTTCGAAACTCTTTCGGAAAGTTTTTGGGTACTCACACGAATTCTACCTTTTCCCGGTACTCGCCCGGATTCTACCATTTTCCGGTACTCACGCTGATTCTAGCGTTTTTAGGTACTCGTCCGGACAGTTTTTCCGTACTCGCCCGGATTCTACCATTTTCCAGTACTCACACTTATTCTAGCGTTTTTAGGTACTCGTCCGGACAGTTTTTCGGTACTCGCACAGATTCTACCTTTTCCCGGTAATCGCCCGGACTCTACCATTTTCCGGTACTCACACTGATTCTAGCGTTTTTCGGTACTCGTCCGGACAGTTTTTCGGTACTCGCACGGATTCTACCTTTTCCCGGTACTCGCCCGGATTCTACCATTTTCCGGTACTCACACTGATTCTAGCGTTTTTAGGTACTCGTCTGGACAGTTTTTCGATACTCGCACGGATTCTACCATTTTTCGGTACTCACACGGATTCTACCATTTTTCAAAACTCTTTCGGAAAGTTTTTGGGTACTCGCACGAATTCTTCCTTTTCCCGGTACTCGCCCGGATTCTACCATTTTCCGGTACTCACACTGATTCTAGCGTTTTTAGGTACTCGTCCTGACAGTTTTTCGGTACTCGAACGGATTCTACCTTTTCCCGGTACTCGCCCGGATTCTACCATTTTCCGGTACTCACACTGATTCTAGCGTTTTTAGGTACTCGTCCGGACAGTTTTTCGGTACTCGAACGGATTCTACCTTTTCTCGGTACTCGCCCGGAGTCTACCATTTTCCGGTATTCACACTGATTCTAGCGTTTTTAGGTACTCGTCCGGACAGTTTTTCGGTACTCACACGGATTCTACCATTTTTCGAAACTCTTTCGGAAAGTTTTTGGGTACTCACACGAATTCTACCTTTTCCCGGTACTCGCCCGGATTCTACCATTTTCCGGTACTCACACTGATTCTAGCGTTTTTAGGTACTCGTCCGGACAGTTTTTCCGTACTCGCCCGGATTCTACCATTTTCCAGTACTCACACTTATTCTAGCGTTTTTAGGTACTCGTCCGGACAGTTTTTCGGTACTCGCACGGATTCTACCTTTTCCCGGTACTCGCCCGGATTCTACCATTTTCCGGTACTCACACTGATTCTAGCGTTTTTAGGTACTTGTCTGGACAGTTTTTCGATACTGCACGGATTCTACCATTTTTCGGTACTCACACGGATTCTACCTTTTCCCGGTAATCGCCCGGACTCTACCATTTTCCGGTACTCACACTGATTCTAGCGTTTTTCGGTACTCGTCCGGACAGTTTTTCGGTACTCGCACGGATTCTACCTTTTCCCGGTACTCGCCCGGATTCTACCATTTTCCGGTACTCACACTGATTCTAGCGTTTTTAGGAACTCGTCTGGACAGTTTTTCGATACTCGCACGGATTCTACCATTTTTCGGTACTCACACGGATTCTACCATTTTTCAAAACTCTTTCGGAAAGTTTTTGGGTACTCGCACGAATTCTTCCTTTTCCCGGTACTCGCCCGGATTCTACCATTTTCCGGTACTCACACTGATTCTAGCGTTTTTAGGTACTCGTCCTGACAGTTTTTCGGTACTCGAACGGATTCTACCTTTTCCCGGTACTCGCCCGGATTCTACCATTTATCGGTACTCACACTGATTCTAGCGTTTTTAGGTACTCGTCCGGACAGTTTTTCGGTACTCGAACGGATTCTACCTTTTCCCGGTACTCGCCCGGATTCTACCATTTTCCGAGACTCACACTAATTCTAGCGTTTTTAGGTACTCGTCCGGACAGTTTTTCGGTACTCGAACGGATTCTACCTTTTCTCGGTACTCGCCCGGAGTCTACCATTTTCCGGTACTCACACTGATTCTAGCGTTTTTAGGTACTCGTCCGGACAGTTTTTCGGTACTCACACGGATTCTACCATTTTTCGAAACTCTTTCGGAAAGTTTTTGGGTACTCACACGAATTCTACCTTTTCCCGGTACTCGCCCGGATTCTACCATTTTCCGGTACTCACACTGATTCTAGCGTTTTTAGGTACTCGTCCGGACAGTTTTTCCGTACTCGCCCGGATTCTACCATTTTCCAGTACTCACACTTATTCTAGCGTTTTTAGGTACTCGTCCGGACAGTTTTTCGGTACTCGCACAGATTCTACCTTTTCCCGGTAATCGCCCGGACTCTACCATTTTCCGGTACTCACACTGATTCTAGCGTTTTTCGGTACTCGTCCGGACAGTTTTTCGGTACTCGCACGGATTCTACCTTTTCCCGGTACTCGCCCGGATTCTACCATTTTCCGGTACTCACACTGATTCTAGCGTTTTTAGGTACTCGTCTGGACAGTTTTTCGATACTCGCACGGATTCTACCATTTTTCGGTACTCACACGGATTCTACCATTTTTCAAAACTCTTTCGGAAAGTTTTTGGGTACTCGCACGAATTCTTCCTTTTCCCGGTACTCGCCCGGATTCTACCATTTTCCGGTACTCACACTGATTCTAGCGTTTTTAGGTACTCGTCCTGACAGTTTTTCGGTACTCGAACGGATTCTACCTTTTCCCGGTACTCGCCCGGATTCTACCATTTTCCGGTACTCACACTGATTCTAGCGTTTTTAGGTACTTGTCTGGACAGTTTTTCGATACTCGCACGGATTCTACCATTTTTCGGTACTCACACGGATTCTACCTTTTCCCGGTAATCGCCCGGACTCTACCATTTTCCGGTACTCACACTGATTCTAGCGTTTTTCGGTACTCGTCCGGACAGTTTTTCGGTACTCGCACGGATTCTACCTTTTCCCGGTACTCGCCCGGATTCTACCATTTTCCGGTACTCACACTGATTCTAGCGTTTTTAGGTACTCGTCTGGACAGTTTTTCGATACTCGCACGGATTCTACCATTTTTCGGTACTCACACGGATTCTACCATTTTTCAAAACTCTTTCGGAAAGTTTTTGGGTACTCGCACGAATTCTTCCTTTTCCCGGTACTCGCCCGGATTCTACCATTTTCCGGTACTCACACTGATTCTAGCGTTTTTAGGTACTCGTCCTGACAGTTTTTCGGTACTCGAACGGATTCTACCTTTTCCCGGTACTCGCCCGGATTCTACCATTTTTCGGTACTCACACTGATTCTAGCGTTTTTAGGTACTCGTCCGGACAGTTTTTCGGTACTCGAACGGATTCTACCTTTTCCCGGTACTCGCCCGGATTCTACCATTTTCCGAGACTCACACTAATTCTAGCGTTTTTAGGTACTCGTCCGGACAGTTTTTCGGTACTCGAACGGATTCTACCTTTTCTCGGTACTCGCCCGGAGTCTACCATTTTCCGGTACTCACACTGATTCTAGCGTTTTTAGGTACTCGTCCGGACAGTTTTTCGGTACTCACACGGATTCTACCATTTTTCGAAACTCTTTCGGAAAGTTTTTGGGTCCTCACACGAATTCTACCTTTTCCCGGTACTCGCCCGGATTCTACCATTTTCCGGTACTCACACTGATTCTAGCGTTTTTAGGTACTCGTCCGGACAGTTTTTCCGTACTCGCCCGGATTCTACCATTTTCCAGTTCTCACACTTATTCTAGCGTTTTTAGGTACTCGTCCGGACAGTTTTTCGGTACTCGCACGGATTCTACCTTTTCCCGGTACTCGCCCGGATTCTACCATTTTCCGATACTCACACTGATTCTATCGTTTTTAGGTACTTGTCCGGACAGTTTTTCAGTACTCGCACGGATTCTACTTTTTCCCGGTACTCGCCCGGATTCTACCATTTTTCGGTACTCACACTGATTCAAGCGTTTTTAGGTATTTGTCCGGACAGTTTTTCGGTACTCGAACGGATTCTACCTTTTCCCGGTACTCGCCCGGATTCTACTATTTTCCGAGACTCACACTAATTCTAGCGTTTTTAGGTACTCGTCCGGACAGTTTTTCCGTACTCGCCCGGATTCTACCATTTTCCGGTACTCACACTGATTCTAGCGTTTTTAGGTACTCGTCTGGACAGTTTTTCGATACTCGCACGGATTCTACCATTTTTCGGTACTCACACGGATTCTACCATTTTTCAAAACTCTTTCGGAAAGTTTTTGGGTACTCGCACGAATTCTACCTTTTCCCGGTACTCGCCCGGATTCTACCATTTTCCGGTACTCACACTGATTCTAGCGTTTTTAGGTACTCGTCCTGACAGTTTTTCGGTACTCGAACGGATTCTACCTTTTCCCGGTACTCGCCCGGATTCTACCATTTTTCGGTACTCACACTGATTCTAGCGTTTTTAGGTACTCGTCCTGACAGTTTTTCGGTACTCGAACGGATTCTACCTTTTCCCGGTACTCGCCCGGATTCTACCATTTTCCGGTACTCACACTGATTCTATCGTTTTTAGGTACTCGTCCGGACAGTTTTTCAGTACTCGCACGGATTCTACCTTTTCCCGGTACTCGCCCGGATTCTACCATTTTTCGGTACTCACACTGATTCTAGCGTTTTTAGGTACTCGTCCGGACAGTTTTTCGGTACTCGAACGGATTCTACCTTTTCCCGGTACTCGCCCGGATTCTACCATTTTCCGAGACTCACACTAATTCTAGCGTTTTTAGGTACTCGTCCGGACAGTTTTTCGGTACTCGCACGGATTCTACCATTTTTCGGTACTCACACGGATTCTACCATTTTTCGAAACTCTTTCGGAAAGTTTTTGGGTACTCGCACGGATTCTGCCTTTTCCCGGTACTCGCCCGGATTCTACCATTTTCCGGTACTCACACTGATTCTAGCGTTTTTAGGTACTCGTCCGGACAGTTTTTCCGTACTCGCCCGGATTCTACCATTTTCCAGTACTCACACTTATTCTAGCGTTTTTAGGTACTCGTCCGGACAGTTTTTCGGTACTCGCCCAGATTCTACCTTTTCCCGGTAATCGCCCGGACTCTACCATTTTCCAGTACTCACACTGATTCTAGCGTTTTTAGGTACTCGTCGGGACAGTTTTTCGGTACTCGCACGGATTCTACCTTTTCCCGGTACTCGCCCGGATTCTACCATTTTCCGATACTCACACTGATTCTATCGTTTTTAGGTACTTGTCCGGACAGTTTTTCAGTACTCGCACGGATTCTACTTTTTCCCGGTACTCGCCCGGATTCTACCATTTTTCGGTACTCACACTGATTCTAGCGTTTTTAGGTACTCGTCCGGACAGTTTTTCGGTACTCGAACGGATTCTACCTTTTCCCGGTACTCGCCCGGATTCTACTATTTTCCGAGACTCACACTAATTCTAGCGTTTTTAGGTACTCGTCCGGACAGTTTTTCCGTACTCGCCCGGATTCTACCATTTTCCGGTACTCACACTGATTCTAGCGTTTTTAGGTACTCGTCTGGACAGTTTTTCGATACTCGCACGGATTCTACCATTTTTCGGTACTCACACGGATTCTACCATTTTTCAAAACTCTTTCGGAAAGTTTTTGGGTACTCGCACGAATTCTACCTTTTCCCGGTACTCGCCCGGATTCTACCATTTTCCGGTACTCACACTGATTCTAGCGTTTTTAGGTACTCGTCCTGACAGTTTTTCGGTACTCGAACGGATTCTACCTTTTCCCGGTACTCGCCCGGATTCTACCATTTTTCGGTACTCACACTGATTCTAGCGTTTTTAGGTACTCGTCCTGACAGTTTTTCGGTACTCGAACGGATTCTACCTTTTCCCGGTACTCGCCCGGATTCTACCATTTTCCGGTACTCACACTGATTCTATCGTTTTTAGGTACTCGTCCGGACAGTTTTTCAGTACTCGCACGGATTCTACCTTTTCCCGGTACTCGCCCGGATTCTACCATTTTTCGGTACTCACACTGATTCTAGCGTTTTTAGGTACTCGTCCGGACAGTTTTTCGGTACTCGAACGGATTCTACCTTTTCCCGGTACTCGCCCGGATTCTACCATTTTCCGAGACTCACACTAATTCTAGCGTTTTTAGGTACTCGTCCGGACAGTTTTTCGGTACTCGCACGGATTCTACCATTTTTCGAAACTCTTTCGGAAAGTTTTTGGGTACTCGCACGGATTCTGCCTTTTCCCGGTACTCGCCCGGATTCTACCATTTTCCGGTACTCACACTGATTCTAGCGTTTTTAGGTACTCGTCCGGACAGTTTTTCCGTACTCGCCCGGATTCTACCATTTTCCAGTACTCACACTTATTCTAGCGTTTTTAGGTACTCGTCCGGACAGTTTTTCGGTACTCGCCCAGATTCTACCTTTTCCCGGTAATCGCCCGGACTCTACCATTTTCCAGTACTCACACTGATTCTAGCGTTTTTAGGTACTCGTCGGGACAGTTTTTCGGTACTCGCACGGATTCTACCTTTTCCCGGTACTCGCCCGGATTCTACCATTTTCCGATACTCACACTGATTCTATCGTTTTTAGGTACTTGTCCGGACAGTTTTTCAGTACTCGCACGGATTCTACTTTTTCCCGGTACTCGCCCGGATTCTACCATTTTTCGGTACTCACACTGATTCTAGCGTTTTTAGGTACTCGTCCGGACAGTTTTTCGGTACTCGAACGGATTCTACCTTTTCCCGGTACTCGCCCGGATTCTACTATTTTCCGAGACTCACACTAATTCTAGCGTTTTTAGGTACTCGTCCGGACAGTTTTTCCGTACTCGCCCGGATTCTACCATTTTCCGGTACTCACACTGATTCTAGCGTTTTTAGGTACTCGTCTGGACAGTTTTTCGATACTCGCACGGATTCTACCATTTTTCGGTACTCACACGGATTCTACCATTTTTCAAAACTCTTTCGGAAAGTTTTTGGGTACTCGCACGAATTCTACCTTTTCCCGGTACTCGCCCGGATTCTACCATTTTCCGGTACTCACACTGATTCTAGCGTTTTTAGGTACTCGTCCTGACAGTTTTTCGGTACTCGAACGGATTCTACCTTTTCCCGGTACTCGCCCGGATTCTACCATTTTTCGGTACTCACACTGATTCTAGCGTTTTTAGGTACTCGTCCTGACAGTTTTTCGGTACTCGAACGGATTCTACCTTTTCCCGGTACTCGCCCGGATTCTACCATTTTCCGGTACTCACACTGATTCTATCGTTTTTAGGTACTCGTCCGGACAGTTTTTCAGTACTCGCACGGATTCTACCTTTTCCCGGTACTCGCCCGGATTCTACCATTTTTCGGTACTCACACTGATTCTAGCGTTTTTAGGTACTCGTCCGGACAGTTTTTCGGTACTCGAACGGATTCTACCTTTTCCCGGTACTCGCCCGGATTCTACCATTTTCCGAGACTCACACTAATTCTAGCGTTTTTAGGTACTCGTCCGGACAGTTTTTCGGTACTCGCACGGATTCTACCATTTTTCGAAACTCTTTCGGAAAGTTTTTGGGTACTCGCACGGATTCTGCCTTTTCCCGGTACTCGCCCGGATTCTACCATTTTCCGGTACTCACACTGATTCTAGCGTTTTTAGGTACTCGTCCGGACAGTTTTTCCGTACTCGCCCGGATTCTACCATTTTCCAGTACTCACACTTATTCTAGCGTTTTTAGGTACTCGTCCGGACAGTTTTTCGGTACTCGCCCAGATTCTACCTTTTCCCGGTAATCGCCCGGACTCTACCATTTTCCAGTACTCACACTGATTCTAGCGTTTTTAGGTACTCGTCGGGACAGTTTGTCGGTACTCGCACGGATTCTACCTTTTCCCGGTACTCGCCCGGATTCTACCATTTTCCGGTACTCACACTGATTCTAGCGTTTTTAGGTACTCGTCTGGACAGTTTTTCGATACTCGCACGGATTCTACCATTTTTCGGTACTCACACGGATTCTACCATTTTTCGAAACTCTTTCGGAAAGTTTTTGGGTACTCACACGAATTCTACCTTTTCCCGGTACTCGCCCGGATTCTACCATTTTCCGGTACTCACACTGATTCTAGCGTTTTTAGGTACTCGTCTGGGCAGTTTTTCGATACTCGCACGGATTCTACCATTTTTCGGTACTCACACGGATTCTACCATTTTTCGAAACTCTTTCGGAAAGTTTTTGGGTACTCACACGAATTCTACCTTTTCCCGGTACTCGCCCGGATTCTACCATTTTCCGGTACTCACACTGATTCTAGCGTTTTTAGGTACTCGTCCGGACAGTTTTTCCGTACTCGCCCGGATTCTACCATTTTCCAGTACTCACACTTATTCTAGCGTTTTTAGGTACTCGTCCGGACAGTTTTTCGGTACTCGCACAGATTCTACCTTTTCCCGGTAATCGCCCGGACTCTACCATTTTCCGGTACTCACACTGATTCTAGCGTTTTTCGGTACTCGTCCGGACAGTTTTTCGGTACTCGCACGGATTCTACCTTTTCCCGGTACTCGCCCGGATTCTACCATTTTCCGGTACTCACACTGATTCTAGCGTTTTTAGGTACTCGTCTGGACAGTTTTTCGATACTCGCACGGATTCTACCATTTTTCGGTACTCACACGGATTCTACCATTTTTCAAAACTCTTTCGGAAAGTTTTTGGGTACTCGCACGAATTCTTCCTTTTCCCGGTACTCGCCCGGATTCTACCATTTTCCGGTACTCACACTGATTCTAGCGTTTTTAGGTACTCGTCTGGACAGTTTTTCGATACTCGCACGGATTCTACCATTTTTCGGTACTCACACGGATTCTACCATTTTTCGAAACTCTTTCGGAAAGTTTTTGGGTACTCACACGAATTCTACCTTTTCCCGGTACTCGCCCGGATTCTACCATTTTCCGGTACTCACACTGATTCTAGCGTTTTTAGGTACTCGTCCGGACAGTTTTTCCGTACTCGCCCGGATTCTACCATTTTCCAGTACTCACACTTATTCTAGCGTTTTTAGGTACTCGTCCGGACAGTTTTTCGGTACTCGCACGGATTCTACCTTTTCCCGGTACTCGCCCGGATTCTACCATTTTCCGAGACTCACACTAATTCTAGCGTTTTTAGGTACTCGTCCGGACAGTTTTTCGGTACTCGAACGGATTCTACCTTTTCTCGGTACTCGCCCGGAGTCTACCATTTTCCGGTACTCACACTGATTCTAGCGTTTTTAGGTACTCGTCCGGACAGTTTTTCGGTACTCACACGGATTCTACCATTTTTCGAAACTCTTTCGGAAAGTTTTTGGGTACTCACACGAATTCTACCTTTTCCCGGTACTCGCCCGGATTCTACCATTTTCCGGTACTCACACTGATTCTAGCGTTTTTAGGTACTCGTCCGGACAGTTTTTCCGTACTCGCCCGGATTCTACCATTTTCCAGTACTCACACTTATTCTAGCGTTTTTAGGTACTCGTCCGGACAGTTTTTCGGTACTCGCACGGATTCTACCTTTTCCCGGTACTCGCCCGGATTCTACCATTTTCCGAGACTCACACTAATTCTAGCGTTTTTAGGTACTCGTCCGGACAGTTTTTCGGTACTCGAACGGATTCTACCTTTTCTCGGTACTCGCCCGGAGTCTACCATTTTCCGGTACTCACACTGATTCTAGCGTTTTTAGGTACTCGTCCGGACAGTTTTTCGGTACTCACACGGATTCTACCATTTTTCGAAACTCTTTCGGAAAGTTTTTGGGTACTCACACGAATTCTACCTTTTCCCGGTACTCGCCCGGATTCTACCATTTTCCGGTACTCACACTGATTCTAGCGTTTTTAGGTACTCGTCTGGACAGTTTTTCGATACTCGCACGGATTCTACCATTTTTCGGTACTCACACGGATTCTACCATTTTTCGAAACTCTTTCGGAAAGTTTTTGGGTACTCACACGAATTCTACCTTTTCCCGGTACTCGCCCGGATTCTACCATTTTCCGGTACTCACACTGATTCTAGCGTTTTTAGGTACTCGTCCGGACAGTTTTTCCGTACTCGCCCGGATTCTACCATTTTCCAGTACTCACACTTATTCTAGCGTTTTTAGGTACTCGTCCGGACAGTTTTTCGGTACTCGCACGGATTCTACCTTTTCCCGGTACTCGCCCGGATTCTACCATTTTCCGGTACTCACACTGATTCTAGCGTTTTTAGGTACTTGTCTGGACAGTTTTTCGATACTGCACGGATTCTACCATTTTTCGGTACTCACACGGATTCTACCTTTTCCCGGTAATCGCCCGGACTCTACCATTTTCCGGTACTCACACTGATTCTAGCGTTTTTCGGTACTCGTCCGGACAGTTTTTCGGTACTCGCACGGATTCTACCTTTTCCCGGTACTCGCCCGGATTCTACCATTTTCCGGTACTCACACTGATTCTAGCGTTTTTAGGAACTCGTCTGGACAGTTTTTCGATACTCGCACGGATTCTACCATTTTTCGGTACTCACACGGATTCTACCATTTTTCAAAACTCTTTCGGAAAGTTTTTGGGTACTCGCACGAATTCTTCCTTTTCCCGGTACTCGCCCGGATTCTACCATTTTCCGGTACTCACACTGATTCTAGCGTTTTTAGGTACTCGTCCTGACAGTTTTTCGGTACTCGAACGGATTCTACCTTTTCCCGGTACTCGCCCGGATTCTACCATTTATCGGTACTCACACTGATTCTAGCGTTTTTAGGTACTCGTCCGGACAGTTTTTCGGTACTCGAACGGATTCTACCTTTTCCCGGTACTCGCCCGGATTCTACCATTTTCCGAGACTCACACTAATTCTAGCGTTTTTAGGTACTCGTCCGGACAGTTTTTCGGTACTCGAACGGATTCTACCTTTTCTCGGTACTCGCCCGGAGTCTACCATTTTCCGGTACTCACACTGATTCTAGCGTTTTTAGGTACTCGTCCGGACAGTTTTTCGGTACTCACACGGATTCTACCATTTTTCGAAACTCTTTCGGAAAGTTTTTGGGTACTCACACGAATTCTACCTTTTCCCGGTACTCGCCCGGATTCTACCATTTTCCGGTACTCACACTGATTCTAGCGTTTTTAGGTACTCGTCCGGACAGTTTTTCCGTACTCGCCCGGATTCTACCATTTTCCAGTACTCACACTTATTCTAGCGTTTTTAGGTACTCGTCCGGACAGTTTTTCGGTACTCGCACGGATTCTACCTTTTCCCGGTACTCGCCCGGATTCTACCCTTTTCCGATACTCACACTGATTCTATCGTTTTTAGGTACTCGTCCGGACAGTTTTTCAGTACTCGCACGGATTCTACTTTTTCCCGGTACTCGCCCGGATTCTACCATTTTTCGGTACTCACACTGATTCTAGCGTTTTTAGGTACTCGTCCGGACAGTTTTTCGGTACTCGAACGGATTCTACCTTTTCCCGGTACTCGCCCGGATTCTACCATTTTCCGAGACTCACACTAATTCTAGCGTTTTTAGGTACTCGTCCGGACAGTTTTTCCGTACTCGCCCGGATTCTACCATTTTCCGGTACTCACACTGATTCTAGCGTTTTTAGGTACTCGTCTGGACAGTTTTTCGATACTCGCACGGATTCTACCATTTTTCGGTACTCACACGGATTCTACCATTTTTCAAAACTCTTTCGGAAAGTTTTTGGGTACTCGCACGAATTCTTCCTTTTCCCGGTACTCGCCCGGATTCTACCATTTTCCGGTACTCACAGTGATTCTAGCGTTTTTAGGTACTCGTCCTGACAGTTTTTCGGTACTCGAACGGATTCTACCTTTTCCCGGTACTCGCCCGGATTCTACCATTTTTCGGTACTCACACTGATTCTAGCGTTTTTAGGTACTCGTCCTGACAGTTTTTCGGTACTCGAACGGATTCTACCTTTTCCCGGTACTCGCCCGGATTCTACCATTTTCCGGTACTCACACTGATTCTATCGTTTTTAGGTACTCGTCCGGACAGTTTTTCAGTACTCGCACGGATTCTACCTTTTCCCGGTACTCGCCCGGATTCTACCATTTTTCGGTACTCACACTGATTCTAGCGTTTTTAGGTACTCGTCCGGACAGTTTTTCGGTACTCGAACGGATTCTACCTTTTCCCGGTACTCGCCCGGATTCTACCATTTTCCGAGACTCACACTAATTCTAGCGTTTTTAGGTACTCGTCCGGACAGTTTTTCGGTACTCGCACGGATTCTACCATTTTTCGGTACTCACACGGATTCTACCATTTTTCGAAACTCTTTCGGAAAGTTTTTGGGTACTCGCACGGATTCTGCCTTTTCCCGGTACTCGCCCGGATTCTACCATTTTCCGGTACTCACACTGATTCTAGCGTTTTTAGGTACTCGTCCGGACAGTTTTTCCGTACTCGCCCGGATTCTACCATTTTCCAGTACTCACACTTATTCTAGCGTTTTTAGGTACTCGTCCGGACAGTTTTTCGGTACTCGCCCAGATTCTACCTTTTCCCGGTAATCGCCCGGACTCTACCATTTTCCAGTACTCACACTGATTCTAGCGTTTTTAGGTACTCGTCGGGACAGTTTTTCGGTACTCGCACGGCTTCTACCTTTTCCCGGTACTCGCCCGGATTCTACCATTTTCCGGTACTCACACTGATTCTAGCGTTTTTAGGTACTCGTCTGGACAGTTTTTCGATACTCGCACGGATTCTACCATTTTTCGGTACTCACACGGATTCTACCATTTTTCGAAACTCTTTCGGAAAGTTTTTGGGTACTCACACGAATTCTACCTTTTCCCGGTACTCGCCCGGATTCTACCATTTTCCGGTACTCACACTGATTCTAGCGTTTTTAGGTACTCGTCTGGACAGTTTTTCGATACTCGCACGGATTCTACCATTTTTCGGTACTCACACGGATTCTACCATTTTTCGAAACTCTTTCGGAAAGTTTTTGGGTACTCACACGAATTCTACCTTTTCCCGGTACTCGCCCGGATTCTACCATTTTCCGGTACTCACACTGATTCTAGCGTTTTTAGGTACTCGTCCGGACAGTTTTTCCGTACTCGCCCGGATTCTACCATTTTCCAGTACTCACACTTATTCTAGCGTTTTTAGGTACTCGTCCGGACAGTTTTTCGGTACTCGCACAGATTCTACCTTTTCCCGGTAATCGCCCGGACTCTACCATTTTCCGGTACTCACACTGATTCTAGCGTTTTTCGGTACTCGTCCGGACAGTTTTTCGGTACTCGCACGGATTCTACCTTTTCCCGGTACTCGCCCGGATTCTACCATTTTCCGGTACTCACACTGATTCTAGCGTTTTTAGGTACTCGTCTGGACAGTTTTTCGATACTCGAACGGATTCTACCTTTTCCCGGTACTCGCCCGGATTCTACCATTTTCCGGTACTCACACTGATTCTATCGTTTTTAGGTACTCGTCCGGACAGTTTTTCAGTACTCGCACGGATTCTACCTTTTCCCGGTACTCGCCCGGATTCTACCATTTTTCGGTACTCACACTGATTCTAGCGTTTTTAGGTACTCGTCCGGACAGTTTTTCGGTACTCGAACGGATTCTACCTTTTCCCGGTACTCGCCCGGATTCTACCATTTTCCGAGACTCACACTAATTCTAGCGTTTTTAGGTACTCGTCCGGACAGTTTTTCGGTACTCGCACGGATTCTACCATTTTTCGGTACTCACACGGATTCTACCATTTTTCGAAACTCTTTCGGAAAGTTTTTGGGTACTCGCACGGATTCTGCCTTTTCCCGGTACTCGCCCGGATTCTACCATTTTCCGGTACTCACACTGATTCTAGCGTTTTTAGGTACTCGTCCGGACAGTTTTTCCGTACTCGCCCGGATTCTACCATTTTCCAGTACTCACACTTATTCTAGCGTTTTTAGGTACTCGTGTGGACAGTTTTTCGATACTCGCCCAGATTCTACCTTTTCCCGATAATCGCCCGGACTCTACCATTTTCCAGTACTCACACTGATTCTAGCGTTTTTAGGTACTCGTCGGGACTTATTTTCGGTACTCGCACGGATTCTACCTTTTCCCGGTACTCGCCCGGATTCTACCATTTTCCGGTACTCACACTGATTCTAGCGTTTTTAGGTACTCGTCTGGACAGTTTTTCGATACTCGCACGGATTCTACCATTTTTCGGTACTCACACGGATTCTACCATTTTTCGAAACTCTTTCGGAAAGTTTTTGGGTACTCACACGAATTCTACCTTTTCCCGGTACTCGCCCGGATTCTACCATTTTCCGGTACTCACACTGATTCTAGCGTTTTTAGGTACTCGTCCGGACAGTTTTTCCGTACTCGCCCGGATTCTACCATTTTCCAGTACTTACACTTATTCTAGCGTTTTTAGGTACTCGTCCGGACAGTTTTTCGGTACTCGCACGGATTCTACCTTTTCCCGGTACTCGCCCGGATTCTACCCTTTTCCGATACTCACACTGATTCTATCGTTTTTAGGTACTCGTCCGGACAGTTTTTCAGTACTCGCACGGATTCTACTTTTTCCCGGTACTCGCCCGGATTCTACCATTTTTCGGTACTCACACTGATTCTAGCGTTTTTAGGTACTCGTCCGGACAGTTTTTCGGTACTCGAACGGATTCTACCTTTTCCCGGTACTCGCCCGGATTCTACCATTTTCCGAGACTCACACTAATTCTAGCGTTTTTAGGTACTCGTCCGGACAGTTTTTCCGTACTCGCCCGGATTCTACCATTTTCCAGTACTCACACTTATTCTAGCGTTTTTAGGTACTCGTCCGGACAGTTTTTCGGTACTCGCACAGATTCTACCTTTTCCCGGTAATCGCCCGGACTCTACCATTTTCCGGTACTCACACTGATTCTAGCGTTTTTCGGTACTCGTCCGGACAGTTTTTCGGTACTCGCACGGATTCTACCTTTTCCCGGTACTCGCCCGGATTCTACCATTTTCCGGTACTCACACTGATTCTAGCGTTTTTAGGTACTCGTCTGGACAGTTTTTCGATACTCGCACGGATTCTACCATTTTTCGGTACTCACACGGATTCTACCATTTTTCAAAACTCTTTCGGAAAGTTTTTGGGTACTCGCACGAATTCTACCTTTTCCCGGTACTCGCCCGGATTCTACCATTTTTCGGTATTCACACTGATTCTAGCGTTTTTAGGTACTCGTCCTGACAGTTTTTCGGTACTCGAACGGATTCTACCTTTTCCCGGTACTCGCCCGGATTCTACCATTTTCCGGTACTCACACTGATTCTATCGTTTTTAGGTACTCGTCCGGACAGTTTTTCAGTACTCGCACGGATTCTACTTTTTCCCGGTACTCGCCCGGATTCTACCATTTTTCGGTACTCACACTGATTCTAGCGTTTTTAGGTACTCGTCCGGACAGTTTTTCGGTACTCGAACGGATTCTACCTTTTCCCGGTACTCGCCCGGATTCTACCATTTTCCGAGACTCACACTAATTCTAGCGTTTTTAGGTACTCGTCCGGACAGTTTTTCGGTACTCGAACGGATTCTACCTTTTCGCGGTACTCGCCCGGAGTCTACCATTTTCCGGTACTCACACTGATTCTAGCCTTTTTAGGTACTCGTCCGGACAGTTTTTCGGTACTCGCACGGGTTCTACCATTTTTCGGTACTCACACGGATTCTACCATTTTTCGAAACTCTTTCGGAATGTTTTTGGGTACTCGCACGGATTCTGCCTTTTCCCGGTACTCGGCCGGATTCTACCATTTTCCGGTACTCACACTGATTCTAGCGTTTTTAGGTACTCGTCCGGACAGTTTTTCCGTACTCGCCCAGATTCTACCATTTTCCAGTACTCACACTTATTCTAGCGTTTTTAGGTACTCGTCCGGACAGTTTTTCGGTACTCGCCCAGATTCTACCTTTTCCCGGTAATCGCCCGGACTCTACCATTTTCCAGTACTCACACCGATTCTAGCGTTTTTAGGTACTCGTCGGGACAGTTTTTCGGTACTCGCACGGATTCTACCTTTTCCCGGTACTCGCCCGGATTCTACCATTTTCCGGTACTCACACTGATTCTAGCGTTTTTAGGTACTCGTCCTGACAGTTTTTCGGTACTCGAACGGATTCTACCTTTTCCCGGTACTCGCCCGGATTCTACCATTTTCCGGTACTCACACTGATTCTAGCGTTTTTAGGTACTCGTCCGGACAGTTTTTCAGTACTCGCACGGATTCTACTTTTTCCCGGTACTCGCCCGGATTCTACCATTTTTCGGTACTCACACTGATTCTAGCGTTTTTAGGTACTCGTCCGGACAGTTTTTCGGTACTCGAACGGATTCTACCTTTTCTCGGTACTCGCCCGGAGTCTACCATTTTCCGGTATTCACACTGATTCTAGCGTTTTTAGGTACTCGTCCGGACAGTTTTTCGGTACTCACACGGATTCTACCATTTTTCGAAACTCTTTCGGAAAGTTTTTGGGTACTCACACGAATTCTACCTTTTCCCGGTACTCGCCCGGATTCTACCATTTTCCGGTACTCACACTGATTCTAGCGTTTTTAGGTACTCGTCCGGACAGTTTTTCCGTACTCGCCCGGATTCTACCATTTTCCAGTACTCACACTTATTCTAGCGTTTTTAGGTACTCGTCCGGACAGTTTTTCGGTACTCGCACGGATTCTACATTTTCCCGGTACTCGCCCGGATTCTACCATTTTCCGGTACTCACACTGATTCTAGCGTTTTTAGGTACTTGTCTGGACAGTTTTTCGATACTCGCACGGATTCTACCATTTTTCGGTACTCACACGGATTCTACCTTTTCCCGGTAATCGCCCGGACTCTACCATTTTCCGGTACTCACACTGATTCTAGCGTTTTTCGGTACTCGTCCGGACAGTTTTTCGGTACTCGCACGGATTCTACCTTTTCCCGGTACTCGCCCGGATTCTACCATTTTCCGGTACTCACACTGATTCTAGCGTTTTTAGGTACTCGTCTGGACAGTTTTTCGATACTCGCACGGATTCTACCATTTTTCGGTACTCACACGGATTCTACCATTTTTCAAAACTCTTTCGAAAAGTTTTTGGGTACTCGCACGAATTCTTCCTTTTCCCGGTACTCGCCCGGATTCTACCATTTTCCGGTACTCACACTGATTCTAGCGTTTTTAGGTACTCGTCCTGACAGTTTTTCGGTACTCGAACGGATTCTACCTTTTCCCGGTACTCGCCCGGATTCTACCATTTTTCGGTACTCACACTGATTCTAGCGTTTTTAGGTACTCGTCCGGACAGTTTTTCGGTACTCGAACGGATTCTACCTTTTCCCGGTACTCGCCCGGATTCTACCATTTTCCGAGACTCACACTAATTCTAGCGTTTTTAGGTACTCGTCCGGACAGTTTTTCGGTACTCGAACGGATTCTACCTTTTCTCGGTACTCGCCCGGAGTCTACCATTTTCCGGTACTCACACTGATTCTAGCGTTTTTAGGTACTCGTCCGGACAGTTTTTCGGTACTCACACGGATTCTACCATTTTTCGAAACTCTTTCGGAAAGTTTTTGGGTACTCACACGAATTCTACCTTTTCCCGGTACTCGCCCGGATTCTACCATTTTCCGGTACTCACACTGATTCTAGCGTTTTTAGGTACTCGTCCGGACAGTTTTTCCGTACTCGCCCGGATTCTACCATTTTCCAGTACTCACACTTATTCTAGCGTTTTTAGGTACTCGTCCGGACAGTTTTTCGGTACTCGCACGGATTCTACCTTTTCCCGGTACTCGCCCGGATTCTACCCTTTTCCGATACTCACACTGATTCTATCGTTTTTAGGTACTCGTCCGGACAGTTTTTCAGTACTCGCACGGATTCTACTTTTTCCCGGTACTCGCCCGGATTCTACCATTTTTCGGTACTCACACTGATTCTAGCGTTTTTAGGTACTCGTCCGGACAGTTTTTCGGTACTCGAACGGATTCTACCTTTTCCCGGTACTCGCCCGGATTCTACCATTTTCCGAGACTCACACTAATTCTAGCGTTTTTAGGTACTCGTCCGGACAGTTTTTCCGTACTCGCCCGGATTCTACCATTTTCCGATACTCACACTGATTCTAGCGTTTTTAGGTACTCGTCTGGACAGTTTTTTCGATACTCGCACGGATTCTACCATTTTTCGGTACTCACACGGATTCTACCATTTTTCAAAACTCTTTCGGAAAGTTTTTGGGTACTCGCACGAATTCTTCCTTTTCCCGGTACTCGCCCGGATTCTACCATTTTCCGGTACTCACACTGATTCTAGCGTTTTTAGGTACTCGTCCTGACAGTTTTTCGGTACTCGAACGGATTCTACCTTTTCCCGGTACTCGCCCGGATTCTACCATTTTTCGGTACTCACACTGATTCTAGCGTTTTTAGGTACTCGTCCTGACAGTTTTTCGGTACTCGAACGGATTCTACCTTTTCCCGGTACTCGCCCGGATTCTACCATTTTCCGGTACTCACACTGATTCTATCGTTTTTAGGTACTCGTCCGGAGAGTTTTTCAGTACTCGCACGGATTCTACCTTTTCCCGGTACTCGCCCGGATTCTACCATTTTTCGGTACTCACACTGATTCTAGCGTTTTTAGGTACTCGTCCGGACAGTTTTTCGGTACTCGAACGGATTCTACCTTTTCCCGGTACTCGCCCGGATTCTACCATTTTTCGGTACTCACACTGATTCTAGCGTTTTTAGGTACTCGTCCGGACAGTTTTTCGGTACTCGAACGGATTCTACCTTTTCCCGGTACTCGCCCGGATTCTACCATTTTCCGAGACTCACACTAATTCTAGCGTTTTTAGGTACTCGTCCGGACAGTTTTTCCGTACTCGCCCGGATTCTACCATTTTCCGGTACTCACACTGATTCTAGCGTTTTTAGGTACTCGTCTGGACAGTTTTTCGATACTCGCACGGATTCTACCATTTTTCGGTACTCACACGGATTCTACCATTTTTCAAAACTCTTTCGGAAAGTTTTTGGGTACTCGCACGAATTCTTCCTTTTCCCGGTACTCGCCCGGATTCTACCATTTTCCGGTACTCACACTGATTCTAGCGTTTTTAGGTACTCGTCCTGACAGTTTTTCGGTACTCGAACGGATTCTACCTTTTCCCGGTACTCGCCCGGATTCTACCATTTTTCGGTACTCACACTGATTCTAGCGTTTTTAGGTACTCGTCCTGACAGTTTTTCGGTACTCGAACGGATTCTACCTTTTCCCGGTACTCGCCCGGATTCTACCATTTTCCGGTACTCACACTGATTCTATCGTTTTAAGGTACTCGTCCGGACAGTTTTTCAGTACTCGCACGGATTCTACCTTTTCCCGGTACTCGCCCGGATTCTACCATTTTCCGAGACTCACACTAATTCTAGCGTTTTTAGGTACTCGTCCGGACAGTTTTTCGGTACTCGCACGGATTCTACCATTTTTCGGTACTCACACGGATTCTACCATTTTTCGAAACTCTTTCGGAAAGTTTTTGGGTACTCGCACGGATTCTGCCTTTTCCCGGTACTCGCCCGGATTCTACCATTTTTCGGTACTCACACTGATTCTAGCGTTTTTAGGTACTCGTCCTGACAGTTTTTCGGTACTCGAACGGATTCTACCTTTTCCCGGTACTCGCCCGGATTCTACCATTTTCCGGTACTCACACTGATTCTATCGTTTTTAGGTACTCGTCCGGACAGTTTTTCAGTACTCGCACGGATTCTACCTTTTCCCGGTACTCGCCCGGATTCTACCATTTTTCGGTACTCACACTGATTCTAGCGTTTTTAGGTACTCGTCCGGACAGTTTTTCGGTACTCGAACGGATTCTACCTTTTCCCGGTACTCGCCCGGATTCTACCATTTTCCGAGACTCACACTCATTCTAGCGTTTTTAGGTACTCGTCCGGACAGTTTTTCGGTACTCGAACGGATTCTACCTTTTCTCGGTACTCGCCCGGAGTCTACCATTTTCCGGTACTCACACTGATTCTAGCGTTTTTAGGTACTCGTCCGGACAGTTTTTCGGTACTCACACGGATTCTACCATTTTTCGAAACTCTTTCGGAAAGTTTTTGGGTACTCACACGAATTCTACCTTTTCCCGGTACTCGCCCGGATTCTACCATTTTCCGGTACTCACACTGATTCTAGCGTTTTTAGGTACTCGTCCGGACAGTTTTTCCGTACTCGCCCGGATTCTACCATTTTCCAGTACTCACACTTATTCTAGCGTTTTTAGGTACTCGTCCGGACAGTTATTCGGTACTCGCACGGATTCTACCTTTTCCCGGTACTCGCCCGGATTCTACCCTTTTCCGATACTCACACTGATTCTATCGTTTTTAGGTACTCGTCCGGACAGTTTTTCAGTACTCGCACGGATTCTACTTTTTCCCGGTACTCGCCCGGATTCTACCATTTTTCGGTACTCACACTGATTCTAGCGTTTTTAGGTACTCGTCCGGACAGTTTTTCGGTACTCGAACGGATTCTACCTTTTCCCGGTACTCGCCCGGATTCTACCATTTTCCGAGACTCACACTAATTCTAGCGTTTTTAGGTACTCGTCCGGACAGTTTTTCCGTACTCGCCCGGATTCTACCATTTTCCGGTACTCACACTGATTCTAGCGTTTTTAGGTACTCGTCTGGACAGTTTTTCGATACTCGCACGGATTCTACCATTTTTCGGTACTCACACGGATTCTACCATTTTTCAAAACTCTTTCGGAAAGTTTTTGGGTACTCGCACGAATTCTTCCTTTTCCCGGTACTCGCCCGGATTCTACCATTTTCCGGTACTCACACTGATTCTAGCGTTCTTAGGTACTCGTCCTGACAGTTTTTCGGTACTCGAACGGATTCTACCTTTTCCCGGTACTCGCCCGGATTCTACCATTTTTCGGTACTCACACTGATTCTAGCGTTTTTAGGTACTCGTCCTGACAGTTTTTCGGTACTCGAACGGATTCTACCTTTTCCCGGTACTCGCCCGGATTCTACCATTTTCCGGTACTCACACTGATTCTATCGTTTTTAGGTACTCGTCCGGACAGTTTTTCCGTACTCGCACGGATTCTACCTTTTCCCGGTACTCGCCCGGATTCTACCATTTTTCGGTACTCACACTGATTCTAGCGTTTTTAGGTACTCGTCCGGACAGTTTTTCGGTACTCGAACGGATTCTACCTTTTCCCGGTACTCGCCCGGATTCTACCATTTTCCGAGACTCACACTAATTCTAGCGTTTTTAGGTACTCGTCCGGACAGTTTTTCGGTACTCGCACGGATTCTACCATTTTTCGGTACTCACACGGATTCTACCATTTTTCGAAACTCTTTCGGAAAGTTTTTGGGTACTCACACGAATTCTACCTTTTCCCGGTACTCGCCCGGATTCTACCATTTTCCGGTACTCACACTGATTCTAGCGTTTTTAGGTACTCGTCCGGACAGTTTTTCCGTACTCGCCCGGATTCTACCATTTTCCAGTACTCACACTTATTCTAGCGTTTTTAGGTACTCGTCCGGACAGTTTTTCGGTACTCGCACGGATTCTACCTTTTCCCGGTACTCGCCCGGATTCTACCCTTTTCCGATACTCACACTGATTCTATCGTTTTTAGGTACTCGTCCGGACAGTTTTTCAGTACTCGCACGGATTCTACTTTTTCCCGGTACTCGCCCGGATTCTACCATTTTTCGGTACTCACACTGATTCTAGCGTTTTTAGGTACTCGTCCGGACAGTTTTTCGGTACTCGAACGGATTCTACCTTTTCCCGGTACTCGCCCGGATTCTACCATTTTCCGAGACTCACACTAATTCTAGCGTTTTTAGGTACTCGTCCGGACAGTTTTTCCGTACTCGCCCAGATTCTACCTTTTCCCGGTAATCGCCCGGACTCTACCATTTTCCAGTACTCACACCGATTCTAGCGTTTTTAGGTACTCGTCGGGACAGTTTTTCGGTACTCGCACGGATTCTACCTTTTCCCGGTACTCGCCCGGATTCTACCATTTTCCAGTACTCACACTGATTCTAGCGTTTTTAGGTACTCGTCGGGACATATTTTCGGTACTCGCACGGATTCTACCTTTTCCCGGTACTCGCCCGGATTCTACCATTTTCCGAGACTCACACTGATTCTAGCGTTTTTAGGTACTCGTCCGGACAGTTTTTCGGTACTCGAACGGATTCTACCTTTTCCCAGTACTCGCCCGGATTCTACCATTTTCCGAGACTCACACTAATTCTAGCGTTTTTAGGTACTCGTCCGGACAGTTTTTCGGTACTCGCACGGATTCTACCATTTTTCGGTACTCACACGGATTCTACCATTTTTCGAAACTCTTTCGGAAAGTTTTTGGGTACTCACACGAATTCTACCTTTTCCCGGTACTCGCCCGGATTCTACCATTTTCCGGTACTCACACTGATTCTAGCGTTTTTAGGTACTCGTCTGGACAGTTTTTCGATACTCGCACGGATTCTACCATTTTTCGGTACTCACACGGATTCTACCATTTTTCGAAACTCTTTCGGAAAGTTTTTGGGTACTCACACGAATTCTACCTTTTCCCGGTACTCGCCCGGATTCTACCATTTTCCGGTACTCACACTGATTCTAGCGTTTTTAGGTACTCGTCCGGACAGTTTTTCCGTACTCGCCCGGATTCTACCATTTTCCAGTACTCACACTTATTCTAGCGTTTTTAGGTACTCGTCCGGACAGTTTTTCGGTACTCGCACAGATTCTACCTTTTCCCGGTAATCGCCCGGACTCTACCATTTTCCGGTACTCACACTGATTCTAGCGTTTTTCGGTACTCGTCCGGACAGTTTTTCGGTACTCGCCCGGATTCTACCATTTTCCAGTACTCACACTTATTCTAGCGTTTTTAGGTACTCGTCCGGACAGTTATTCGGTACTCGCACGGATTCTACCTTTTCCCGGTACTCGCCCGGATTCTACCCTTTTCCGATACTCACACTGATTCTATCGTTTTTAGGTACTCGTCCGGACAGTTTTTCAGTACTCGCACGGATTCTACTTTTTCCCGGTACTCGCCCGGATTCTACCATTTTTCGGTACTCACACTGATTCTAGCGTTTTTAGGTACTCGTCCGGACAGTTTTTCGGTACTCGAACGGATTCTACCTTTTCCCGGTACTCGCCCGGATTCTACCATTTTCCGGTACTCACACTGATTCTAGCGTTTTTAGGTACTCGTCCGGACAGTTTTTCCGTACTCGCCCGGATTCTACCATTTTCCAGTACTCACACTTATTCTAGCGTTTTTAGGTACTCGTCCGGACAGTTATTCGGTACTCGCACGGATTCTACCTTTTCCCGGTACTCGCCCGGATTCTACCCTTTTCCGATACTCACACTGATTCTATCGTTTTTAGGTACTCGTCCGGACAGTTTTTCAGTACTCGCACGGATTCTACTTTTTCCCGGTACTCGCCCGGATTCTACCATTTTTCGGTACTCACACTGATTCTAGCGTTTTTAGGTACTCGTCCGGACAGTTTTTCGGTACTCGAACGGATTCTACCTTTTCCCGGTACTCGCCCGGATTCTACCATTTTCCGAGACTCACACTAATTCTAGCGTTTTTAGGTACTCGTCCGGACAGTTTTTCCGTACTCGCCCGGATTCTACCATTTTCCGGTACTCACACTGATTCTAGCGTTTTTAGGTACTCGTCTGGACAGTTTTTCGATACTCGCACGGATTCTACCATTTTTCGGTACTCACACGGATTCTACCATTTTTCAAAACTCTTTCGGAAAGTTTTTGGGTACTCGCACGAATTCTTCCTTTTCCCGGTACTCGCCCGGATTCTACCATTTTCCGGTACTCACACTGATTCTAGCGTTCTTAGGTACTCGTCCTCACAGTTTTTCGGTACTCGAACGGATTCTACCTTTTCCCGGTACTCGCCCGGATTCTACCATTTTTCGGTACTCACACTGATTCTAGCGTTTTTAGGTACTCGTCCTGACAGTTTTTCGGTACTCGAACGGATTCTACCTTTTCCCGGTACTCGCCCGGATTCTACCATTTTCCGGTACTCACACTGATTCTATCGTTTTTAGGTACTCGTCCGGACAGTTTTTCCGTACTCGCACGGATTCTACCTTTTCCCGGTACTCGCCCGGATTCTACCATTTTTCGGTACTCACACTGATTCTAGCGTTTTTAGGTACTCGTCCGGACAGTTTTTCGGTACTCGAACGGATTCTACCTTTTCCCGGTACTCGCCCGGATTCTACCATTTTCCGAGACTCACACTAATTCTAGCGTTTTTAGGTACTCGTCCGGACAGTTTTTCGGTACTCGCACGGATTCTACCATTTTTCGGTACTCACACGGATTCTACCATTTTTCGAAACTCTTTCGGAAAGTTTTTGGGTACTCACACGAATTCTACCTTTTCCCGGTACTCGCCCGGATTCTACCATTTTCCGGTACTCACACTGATTCTAGCGTTTTTAGGTACTCGTCCGGACAGTTTTTCCGTACTCGCCCGGATTCTACCATTTTCCAGTACTCACACTTATTCTAGCGTTTTTAGGTACTCGTCCGGACAGTTTTTCGGTACTCGCACGGATTCTACCTTTTCCCGGTACTCGCCCGGATTCTACCCTTTTCCGATACTCACACTGATTCTATCGTTTTTAGGTACTCGTCCGGACAGTTTTTCAGTACTCGCACGGATTCTACTTTTTCCCGGTACTCGCCCGGATTCTACCATTTTTCGGTACTCACACTGATTCTAGCGTTTTTAGGTACTCGTCCGGACAGTTTTTCGGTACTCGAACGGATTCTACCTTTTCCCGGTACTCGCCCGGATTCTACCATTTTCCGAGACTCACACTAATTCTAGCGTTTTTAGGTACTCGTCCGGACAGTTTTTCCGTACTCGCCCAGATTCTACCTTTTCCCGGTAATCGCCCGGACTCTACCATTTTCCAGTACTCACACCGATTCTAGCGTTTTTAGGTACTCGTCGGGACAGTTTTTCGGTACTCGCACGGATTCTACCTTTTCCCGGTACTCGCCCGGATTCTACCATTTTCCAGTACTCACACTGATTCTAGCGTTTTTAGGTACTCGTCGGGACATATTTTCGGTACTCGCACGGATTCTACCTTTTCCCGGTACTCGCCCGGATTCTACCATTTTCCGAGACTCACACTGATTCTAGCGTTTTTAGGTACTCGTCCGGACAGTTTTTCGGTACTCGAACGGATTCTACCTTTTCCCAGTACTCGCCCGGATTCTACCATTTTCCGAGACTCACACTAATTCTAGCGTTTTTAGGTACTCGTCCGGACAGTTTTTCGGTACTCGCACGGATTCTACCATTTTTCGGTACTCACACGGATTCTACCATTTTTCGAAACTCTTTCGGAAAGTTTTTGGGTACTCACACGAATTCTACCTTTTCCCGGTACTCGCCCGGATTCTACCATTTTCCGGTACTCACACTGATTCTAGCGTTTTTAGGTACTCGTCTGGACAGTTTTTCGATACTCGCACGGATTCTACCATTTTTCGGTACTCACACGGATTCTACCATTTTTCGAAACTCTTTCGGAAAGTTTTTGGGTACTCACACGAATTCTACCTTTTCCCGGTACTCGCCCGGATTCTACCATTTTCCGGTACTCACACTGATTCTAGCGTTTTTAGGTACTCGTCCGGACAGTTTTTCCGTACTCGCCCGGATTCTACCATTTTCCAGTACTCACACTTATTCTAGCGTTTTTAGGTACTCGTCCGGACAGTTTTTCGGTACTCGCACAGATTCTACCTTTTCCCGGTAATCGCCCGGACTCTACCATTTTCCGGTACTCACACTGATTCTAGCGTTTTTCGGTACTCGTCCGGACAGTTTTTCGGTACTCGCACGAATTCTACCTTTTCCCGGTACTCGCCCGGATTCTACCATTTTCCGGTACTCACACTGATTCTAGCGTTTTTAGGTACTCGTCTGGACAGTTTTTCGATACTCGCACGGATTCTACCATTTTTCGGTACTCACACGGATTCTACCATTTTTCAAAACTCTTTCGGAAAGTTTTTGGGTACTCGCACGAATTCTACCTTTTCCCGGTACTCGCCCGGATTCTACCATTTTTCGGTACTCACACTGATTCTAGCGTTTTTAGGTACTCGTCCTGACAGTTTTTCGGTACTCGAACGGATTCTACCTTTTCCCGGTACTCGCCCGGATTCTACCATTTTCCGGTACTCACACTGATTCTATCGTTTTTAGGTACTCGTCCGGACAGTTTTTCAGTACTCGCACGGATTCTACCTTTTCCCGGTACTCGCCCGGATTCTACCATTTTTCGGTACTCACACTGATTCTAGCGTTTTTAGGTACTCGTCCGGACAGTTTTTCGGTACTCGAACGGATTCTACCTTTTCCCGGTACTCGCCCGGATTCTACCATTTTCCGAGACTCACACTAATTCTAGCGTTTTTAGGTACTCGTCCGGACAGTTTTTCGGTACTCGCACGGATTCTACCATTTTTCGGTACTCACACGGATTCTACCATTTTTCGAAACTCTTTCGGAAAGTTTTTGGGTACTCGCACGGATTCTGCCTTTTCCCGGTACTCGCCCGGATTCTACCATTTTCCGGTACTCACACTGATTCTAGCGTTTTTAGGTACTCGTCCGGACAGTTTTTCCGTACTCGCCCGGATTCTACCATTTTCCAGTACTCACACTTATTCTAGCGTTTTTAGGTACTCGTCCGGACAGTTTTTCGGTACTCGCCCAGATTCTACCTTTTCCCGGTAATCGCCCGGACTCTACCATTTTCCAGTACTCACACTGATTCTAGCGTTTTTAGGTACTCGTCGGGACATATTTTCGGTACTCGCACGGATTCTACCTTTTCCCGGTACTCGCCCGGATTCTACCATTTTCCGGTACTCACACTGATTCTAGCGTTTTTAGGTAATCGTCTGGACAGTTTTTCGATACTCGCGCGGATTCTACCATTTTTCGGTACTCACACGGATTCTACCATTTTTCGAAACTCTTTCGGAAAGTTTTTGGGTACTCACACGAATTCTACCTTTTCCCGGTACTCGCCCGGATTCTACCATTTTCCGGTACTCACACTGATTCTAGCGTTTTTAGGTACTTGTCTGGACAGTTTTTCGATACTCGCACGGATTCTACCATTTTTCGGTACTCACACGGATTCTACCATTTTTCGAAACTCTTTCGGAAAGTTTTTGGGTACTCACACGAATTCTACCTTTTCCCGGTACTCGCCCGGATTCTACCATTTTCCGGTACTCACACTGATTCTAGCGTTTTTAGGTACTCGTCTGGACAGTTTTTCGATACTCGCACGGATTCTACCATTTTTCGGTACTCACACGGATTCTACCATTTTTCGAAACTCTTTCGGAAAGTTTTTGGGTACTCACACGAATTCTACCTTTTCCCGGTACTCGCCCGGATTCTACCATTTTCCGGTACTCACACTGATTCTAGCGATTTTAGGTACTCGTCCGGACAGTTTTTCCGTACTCGCCCGGATTCTACCATTTTCCAGTACTCACACTTATTCTAGCGTTTTTAGGTACTCGTCCGGACAGTTTTTCGGTACTCGCACAGATTCTACCTTTTCCCGGTAATCGCCCGGACTCTACCATTTTCCGGTACTCACACTGATTCTAGCGTTTTTCGGTACTCGTCCGGACAGTTTTTCGGTACTCGCACGGATTCTACCTTTTCCCGGTACTCGCCCGGATTCTACCATTTTCCGGTACTCACACTGATTCTAGCGTTTTTAGGTACTCGTCTGGACAGTTTTTCGATACTCGCACGGATTCTACCATTTTTCGGTACTCACACGGATTCTACCATTTTTCGGTACTCACACGGATTCTACCATTTTTCAAAACTCTTTCGGAAAGTTTTTGGGTACTCGCACGAATTCTACCTTTTCCCGGTACTCGCCCGGATTCTACCATTTTTCGGTACTCACACTGATTCTAGCGTTTTTAGGTACTCGTCCTGACAGTTTTTCGGTACTCGAACGGATTCTACCTTTTCCCGGTACTCGCCCGGATTCTACCATTTTCCGAGACTCACACTAATTCTAGCGTTTTTAGGTACTCGTCCGGACAGTTTTTCGGTACTCGCACGGATTCTACCATTTTTCGGTACTCACACGGATTCTACCATTTTTCGAAACTCTTTCGGAAAGTTTTTGGGTACTCGCACGGATTCTGCCTTTTCCCGGTACTCGCCCGGATTCTACCATTTTCCGGTACTCACACTGATTCTAGCGTTTTTAGGTACTCGTCCGGACAGTTTTTCCGTACTCGCCCGGATTCTACCATTTTCCAGTACTCACACTTATTCTAGCGTTTTTAGGTACTCGTCCGGACAGTTTTTCGGTACTCGCCCAGATTCTACCTTTTCCCGGTAATCGCCCGGACTCTACCATTTTCCAGTACTCACACTGATTCTAGCGTTTTTAGGTACTCGTCGGGACATATTTTCGGTACTCGCACGGATTCTACCTTTTCCCGGTACTCGCCCGGATTCTACCATTTTCCGGTACTCACACTGATTCTAGCGTTTTTAGGTAATCGTCTGGACAGTTTTTCGATACTCGCGCGGATTCTACCATTTTTCGGTACTCACACGGATTCTACCATTTTTCGAAACTCTTTCGGAAAGTTTTTGGGTACTCACACGAATTCTACCTTTTCCCGGTACTCGCCCGGATTCTACCATTTTCCGGTACTCACACTGATTCTAGCGTTTTTAGGTACTTGTCTGGACAGTTTTTCGATACTCGCACGGATTCTACCATTTTTCGGTACTCACACGGATTCTACCATTTTTCGAAACTCTTTCGGAAAGTTTTTGGGTACTCACACGAATTCTACCTTTTCCCGGTACTCGCCCGGATTCTACCATTTTCCGGTACTCACACTGATTCTAGCGTTTTTAGGTACTCGTCTGGACAGTTTTTCGATACTCGCACGGATTCTACCATTTTTCGGTACTCACACGGATTCTACCATTTTTCGAAACTCTTTCGGAAAGTTTTTGGGTACTCACACGAATTCTACCTTTTCCCGGTACTCGCCCGGATTCTACCATTTTCCGGTACTCACACTGATTCTAGCGATTTTAGGTACTCGTCCGGACAGTTTTTCCGTACTCGCCCGGATTCTACCATTTTCCAGTACTCACACTTATTCTAGCGTTTTTAGGTACTCGTCCGGACAGTTTTTCGGTACTCGCACAGATTCTACCTTTTCCCGGTAATCGCCCGGACTCTACCATTTTCCGGTACTCACACTGATTCTAGCGTTTTTCGGTACTCGTCCGGACAGTTTTTCGGTACTCGCACGGATTCTACCTTTTCCCGGTACTCGCCCGGATTCTACCATTTTCCGGTACTCACACTGATTCTAGCGTTTTTAGGTACTCGTCTGGACAGTTTTTCGATACTCGCACGGATTCTACCATTTTTCGGTACTCACACGGATTCTACCATTTTTCGGTACTCACACGGATTCTACCATTTTTCAAAACTCTTTCGGAAAGTTTTTGGGTACTCGCACGAATTCTACCTTTTCCCGGTACTCGCCCGGATTCTACCATTTTTCGGTACTCACACTGATTCTAGCGTTTTTAGGTACTCGTCCTGACAGTTTTTCGGTACTCGAACGGATTCTACCTTTTCCCGGTACTCGCCCGGATTCTACCATTTTCCGGTACTCACACTGATTCTATCGTTTTTAGGTACTCGTCCGGACAGTTTTTCAGTACTCGCACGGATTCTACCTTTTCCCGGTACTCGCCCGGATTCTACCATTTTTCGGTACTCACACTGATTCTAGCGTTTTTAGGTACTCGTCCGGACAGTTTTTCGGTACTCGAACGGATTCTACCTTTTCCCGGTACTCGCCCGGATTCTACCATTTTCCGAGACTCACACTAATTCTAGCGTTTTTAGGTACTCGTCCGGACAGTTTTTCGGTACTCGCACGGATTCTACCATTTTTCGGTACTCACACGGATTCTACCATTTTTCGAAACTCTTTCGGAAAGTTTTTGGGTACTCGCACGGATTCTGCCTTTTCCCGGTACTCGCCCGGATTCTACCATTTTCCGGTACTCACACTGATTCTAGCGTTTTTAGGTACTCGTCCGGACAGTTTTTCCGTACTCGCCCGGATTCTACCATTTTCCAGTACTCACACTTATTCTAGTGTTTTTAGGTACTCGTCCGGACAGTTTTTCGGTACTCGCCCAGATTCTACCTTTTCCCGGTAATCGCCCGGACTCTACCATTTTCCAGTACTCACACTGATTCTAGCGTTTTTAGGTACTCGTCGGGACATATTTTCGGTACTCGCACGGATTCTACCTTTTCCCGGTACTCGCCCGGATTCTACCATTTTCCGGTACTCACACTGATTCTAGCGTTTTTAGGTAATCGTCTGGACAGTTTTTCGATACTCGCGCGGATTCTACCATTTTTCGGTACTCACACGGATTCTACCATTTTTCGAAACTCTTTCGGAAAGTTTTTGGGTACTCACACGAATTCTACCTTTTCCCGGTACTCGCCCGGATTCTACCATTTTCCGGTACTCACACTGATTCTAGCGTTTTTAGGTACTTGTCTGGACAGTTTTTCGATACTCGCACGGATTCTACCATTTTTCGGTACTCACACGGATTCTACCATTTTTCGAAACTCTTTCGGAAAGTTTTTGGGTACTCACACGAATTCTACCTTTTCCCGGTACTCGCCCGGATTCTACCATTTTCCGGTACTCACACTGATTCTAGCGTTTTTAGGTACTCGTCTGGACAGTTTTTCGATACTCGCACGGATTCTACCATTTTTCGGTACTCACACGGATTCTACCATTTTTCGAAACTCTTTCGGAAAGTTTTTGGGTACTCACACGAATTCTACCTTTTCCCGGTACTCGCCCGGATTCTACCATTTTCCGGTACTCACACTGATTCTAGCGATTTTAGGTACTCGTCCGGACAGTTTTTCCGTACTCGCCCGGATTCTACCATTTTCCAGTACTCACACTTATTCTAGCGTTTTTAGGTACTCGTCCGGACAGTTTTTCGGTACTCGCACAGATTCTACCTTTTCCCGGTTATCGCCCGGACTCTACCATTTTCCGGTACTCACACTGATTCTAGCGTTTTTCGGTACTCGTCCGGACAGTTTTTCGGTACTCGCACGGATTCTACCTTTTCCCGGTACTCGCCCGGATTCTACCATTTTCCGGTACTCACACTGATTCTAGCGTTTTTAGGTACTCGTCTGGACAGTTTTTCGATACTCGCACGGATTCTACCATTTTTCGGTACTCACACGGATTCTACCATTTTTCGGTACTCACACGGATTCTACCATTTTTCAAAACTCTTTCGGAAAGTTTTTGGGTACTCGCACGAATTCTACCTTTTCCCGGTACTCGCCCGGATTCTACCATTTTTCGGTACTCACACTGATTCTAGCGTTTTTAGGTACTCGTCCTGACAGTTTTTCGGTACTCGAACGGATTCTACCTTTTCCCGGTACTCGCCCGGATTCTACCATTTTCCGAGACTCACACTAATTCTAGCGTTTTTAGGTACTCGTCCGGACAGTTTTTCGGTACTCGCACGGATTCTACCATTTTTCGGTACTCACACGGATTCTACCATTTTTCGAAACTCTTTCGGAAAGTTTTTGGGTACTCGCACGGATTCTGCCTTTTCCCGGTACTCGCCCGGATTCTACCATTTTCCGGTACTCACACTGATTCTAGCGTTTTTAGGTACTCGTCCGGACAGTTTTTCCGTACTCGCCCGGATTCTACCATTTTCCAGTACTCACACTTATTCTAGCGTTTTTAGGTACTCGTCCGGACAGTTTTTCGGTACTCGCCCAGATTCTACCTTTTCCCGGTAATCGCCCGGACTCTACCATTTTCCAGTACTCACACTGATTCTAGCGTTTTTAGGTACTCGTCGGGACATATTTTCGGTACTCGCACGGATTCTACCTTTTCCCGGTACTCGCCCGGATTCTACCATTTTCCGGTACTCACACTGATTCTAGCGTTTTTAGGTAATCGTCTGGACAGTTTTTCGATACTCGCGCGGATTCTACCATTTTTCGGTACTCACACGGATTCTACCATTTTTCGAAACTCTTTCGGAAAGTTTTTGGGTACTCACACGAATTCTACCTTTTCCCGGTACTCGCCCGGATTCTACCATTTTCCGGTACTCACACTGATTCTAGCGTTTTTAGGTACTTGTCTGGACAGTTTTTCGATACTCGCACGGATTCTACCATTTTTCGGTACTCACACGGATTCTACCATTTTTCGAAACTCTTTCGGAAAGTTTTTGGGTACTCACACGAATTCTACCTTTTCCCGGTACTCGCCCGGATTCTACCATTTTCCGGTACTCACACTGATTCTAGCGTTTTTAGGTACTCGTCTGGACAGTTTTTCGATACTCGCACGGATTCTACCATTTTTCGGTACTCACACGGATTCTACCATTTTTCGAAACTCTTTCGGAAAGTTTTTGGGTACTCACACGAATTCTACCTTTTCCCGGTACTCGCCCGGATTCTACCATTTTCCGGTACTCACACTGATTCTAGCGATTTTAGGTACTCGTCCGGACAGTTTTTCCGTACTCGCCCGGATTCTACCATTTTCCAGTACTCACACTTATTCTAGCGTTTTTAGGTACTCGTCCGGACAGTTTTTCGGTACTCGCACAGATTCTACCTTTTCCCGGTAATCGCCCGGACTCTACCATTTTCCGGTACTCACACTGATTCTAGCGTTTTTCGGTACTCGTCCGGACAGTTTTTCGGTACTCGCACGGATTCTACCTTTTCCCGGTACTCGCCCGGATTCTACCATTTTCCGGTACTCACACTGATTCTAGCGTTTTTAGGTACTCGTCTGGACAGTTTTTCGATACTCGCACGGATTCTACCATTTTTCGGTACTCACACGGATTCTACCATTTTTCGGTACTCACACGGATTCTACCATTTTTCAAAACTCTTTCGGAAAGTTTTTGGGTACTCGCACGAATTCTACCTTTTCCCGGTACTCGCCCGGATTCTACCATTTTTCGGTACTCACACTGATTCTAGCGTTTTTAGGTACTCGTCCTGACAGTTTTTCGGTACTCGAACGGATTCTACCTTTTCCCGGTACTCGCCCGGATTCTACCATTTTCCGGTACTCACACTGATTCTATCGTTTTTAGGTACTCGTCCGGACAGTTTTTCAGTACTCGCACGGATTCTACCTTTTCCCGGTACTCGCCCGGATTCTACCATTTTTCGGTACTCACACTGATTCTAGCGTTTTTAGGTACTCGTCCGGACAGTTTTTCGGTACTCGAACGGATTCTACCTTTTCCCGGTACTCGCCCGGATTCTACCATTTTCCGAGACTCACACTAATTCTAGCGTTTTTAGGTACTCGTCCGGACAGTTTTTCGGTACTCGCACGGATTCTACCATTTTTCGGTACTCACACGGATTCTACCATTTTTCGAAACTCTTTCGGAAAGTTTTTGGGTACTCGCACGGATTCTGCCTTTTCCCGGTACTCGCCCGGATTCTACCATTTTCCGGTACTCACACTGATTCTAGCGTTTTTAGGTACTCGTCCGGACAGTTTTTCCGTACTCGCCCGGATTCTACCATTTTCCAGTACTCACACTTATTCTAGTGTTTTTAGGTACTCGTCCGGACAGTTTTTCGGTACTCGCCCAGATTCTACCTTTTCCCGGTAATCGCCCGGACTCTACCATTTTCCAGTACTCACACTGATTCTAGCGTTTTTAGGTACTCGTCGGGACATATTTTCGGTACTCGCACGGATTCTACCTTTTCCCGGTACTCGCCCGGATTCTACCATTTTCCGGTACTCACACTGATTCTAGCGTTTTTAGGTAATCGTCTGGACAGTTTTTCGATACTCGCGCGGATTCTACCATTTTTCGGTACTCACACGGATTCTACCATTTTTCGAAACTCTTTCGGAAAGTTTTTGGGTACTCACACGAATTCTACCTTTTCCCGGTACTCGCCCGGATTCTACCATTTTCCGGTACTCACACTGATTCTAGCGTTTTTAGGTACTTGTCTGGACAGTTTTTCGATACTCGCACGGATTCTACCATTTTTCGGTACTCACACGGATTCTACCATTTTTCGAAACTCTTTCGGAAAGTTTTTGGGTACTCACACGAATTCTACCTTTTCCCGGTACTCGCCCGGATTCTACCATTTTCCGGTACTCACACTGATTCTAGCGTTTTTAGGTACTCGTCTGGACAGTTTTTCGATACTCGCACGGATTCTACCATTTTTCGGTACTCACACGGATTCTACCATTTTTCGAAACTCTTTCGGAAAGTTTTTGGGTACTCACACGAATTCTACCTTTTCCCGGTACTCGCCCGGATTCTACCATTTTCCGGTACTCACACTGATTCTAGCGATTTTAGGTACTCGTCCGGACAGTTTTTCCGTACTCGCCCGGATTCTACCATTTTCCAGTACTCACACTTATTCTAGCGTTTTTAGGTACTCGTCCGGACAGTTTTTCGGTACTCGCACAGATTCTATCTTTTCCCGGTAATCGCCCGGACTCTACCATTTTCCGGTACTCACACTGATTCTAGCGTTTTTCGGTACTCGTCCGGACAGTTTTTCGGTACTCGCACGGATTCTACCTTTTCCCGGTACTCGCCCGGATTCTACCATTTTCCGGTACTCACACTGATTCTAGCGTTTTTAGGTACTCGTCTGGACAGTTTTTCGATACTCGCACGGATTCTACCATTTTTCGGTACTCACACGGATTCTACCATTTTTCAAAACTCTTTCGGAAAGTTTTTGGGTACTCGCACGAATTCTACCTTTTCCCGGTACTCGCCCGGATTCTACCATTTTTCGGTACTCACACTGATTCTAGCGTTTTTAGGTACTCGTCCTGAAAGTTTTTCGGTACTCGAACGGATTCTACCTTTTCCCGGTACTCGCCCGGATTCTACCATTTTCCGGTACTCACACTGATTCTATCGTTTTTAGGTACTCGTCCGGACAGTTTTTCAGTACTCGCACGGATTCTACTTTTTCCCGGTACTCGCCCGGATTCTACCATTTTTCGGTACTCACACTGATTCTAGCGTTTTTAGGTACTCGTCCGGACAGTTTTTCGGTACTCGAACGGATTCTACCTTTTCCCGGTACTCGCCCGGATTCTACCATTTTCCGAGACTCACACTAATTCTAGCGTTTTTAGGTACTCGTCCGGACAGTTTTTCGGTACTCGAACGGATTCTACCTTTTCGCGGTACTCGCCCGGAGTCTACCATTTTCCGGTACTCACACTGATTCTAGCCTTTTTAGGTACTCGTCCGGACAGTTTTTCGGTACTCGCACGGATTCTACCATTTTTCGGTACTCACACGGATTCTACCATTTTTCGAAACTCTTTCGGAAAGTTTTTGGGTACTCGCACGGATTCTACCTTTTCCCGGTACTCGCCCGGATTCTACCCTTTTCCGATACTCACACTGATTCTATCGTTTTTAGGTACTCGTCCGGACAGTTTTTCAGTACTCGCACGGATTCTACTTTTTCCCGGTACTCGCCCGGATTCTACCATTTTTCGGTACTCACACTGATTCTAGCGTTTTTAGGTACTCGTCCGGACAGTTTTTCGGTACTCGAACGGATTCTACCTTTTCCCGGTACTCGCCCGGATTCTACCTTTTCCCGGTACTCGCCCGGATTCTACCTTTTCCCGGTACTCGCCCGGATTCTACCATTTTTCGGTACTCACACTGATTCTAGCGTTTTTAGGTACTCGTCCGGACAGTTTTTCGGTACTCGAACGGATTCTACCTTTTCCCGGTACTCGCCCGGATTCTACCATTTTCCGAGACTCACACTAATTCTAGCGTTTTTAGGTACTCGTCCGGACAGTTTTTCCGTACTCGCCCGGATTCTACCATTTTCCGGTACTCACACTGATTCTAGCGTTTTTAGGTACTCGTCTGGACAGTTTTTCGATACTCGCACGGATTCTACCATTTTTCGGTACTCACACGGATTCTACCATTTTTCAAAACTCTTTCGGAAAGTTTTTGGGTACTCGCACGAATTCTTCCTTTTCCCGGTACTCGCCCGGATTCTACCATTTTCCGGTACTCACACTGATTCTAGCGTTTTTAGGTACTCGTCCTGACAGTTTTTCGGTACTCGAACGGATTCTACCTTTTCCCGGTACTCGCCCGGATTCTACCATTTTTCGGTACTCACACTGATTCTAGCGTTTTTAGGTACTCGTCCTGACAGTTTTTCGGTACTCGAACGGATTCTACCTTTTCCCGGTACTCGCCCGGATTCTACCATTTTCCGGTACTCACACTGATTCTATCGTTTTTAGGTACTCGTCCGGACAGTTTTTCAGTACTCGCACGGATTCTACCTTTTCCCGGTACTCGCCCGGATTCTACCATTTTCCGAGACTCACACTAATTCTAGCGTTTTTAGGTACTCGTCCGGACAGTTTTTCGGTACTCGCACGGATTCTACCATTTTTCGGTACTCACACGGATTCTACCATTTTTCGAAACTCTTTCGGAAAGTTTTTGGGTACTCGCACGGATTCTGCCTTTTCCCGGTACTCGCCCGGATTCTACCATTTTTCGGTACTCACACTGATTCTAGCGTTTTTAGGTACTCGTCCTGACAGTTTTTCGGTACTCGAACGGATTCTACCTTTTCCCGGTACTCGCCCGGATTCTACCATTTTCCGGTACTCACACTGATTCTATCGTTTTTAGGTACTCGTCCGGACAGTTTTTCAGTACTCGCACGGATTCTACCTTTTCCCGGTACTCGCCCGGATTCTACCATTTTTCGGTACTCACACTGATTCTAGCGTTTTTAGGTACTCGTCCGGACAGTTTTTCGGTACTCGAACGGATTCTACCTTTTCCCGGTACTCGCCCGGATTCTACCATTTTCCGAGACTCACACTCATTCTAGCGTTTTTAGGTACTCGTCCGGACAGTTTTTCGGTACTCGAACGGATTCTACCTTTTCTCGGTACTCGCCCGGAGTCTACCATTTTCCGGTACTCACACTGATTCTAGCGTTTTTAGGTACTCGTCCGGACAGTTTTTCGGTACTCACACGGATTCTACCATTTTTCGAAACTCTTTCGGAAAGTTTTTGGGTACTCACACGAATTCTACCTTTTCCCGGTACTCGCCCGGATTCTACCATTTTCCGGTACTCACACTGATTCTAGCGTTTTTAGGTACTCGTCCGGACAGTTTTTCCGTACTCGCCCGGATTCTACCATTTTCCAGTACTCACACTTATTCTAGCGTTTTTAGGTACTCGTCCGGACAGTTATTCGGTACTCGCACGGATTCTACCTTTTCCCGGTACTCGCCCGGATTCTACCCTTTTCCGATACTCACACTGATTCTATCGTTTTTAGGTACTCGTCCGGACAGTTTTTCAGTACTCGCACGGATTCTACTTTTTCCCGGTACTCGCCCGGATTCTACCATTTTTCGGTACTCACACTGATTCTAGCGTTTTTAGGCACTCGTCCGGACAGTTTTTCGGTACTCGAACGGATTCTACCTTTTCCCGGTACTCGCCCGGATTCTACCATTTTCCGAGACTCACACTAATTCTAGCGTTTTTAGGTACTCGTCCGGACAGTTTTTCCGTACTCGCCAGGATTCTACCATTTTCCGGTACTCACACTGATTCTAGCGTTTTTAGGTACTCGTCTGGACAGTTTTTCGATACTCGCACGGATTCTACCATTTTTCGGTACTCACACGGATTCTACCATTTTTCAAAACTCTTTCGGAAAGTTTTTGGGTACTCGCACGAATTCTTCCTTTTCCCGGTACTCGCCCGGATTCTACCATTTTCCGGTACTCACACTGATTCTAGCGTTTTTAGGTACTCGTCCTGACAGTTTTTCGGTACTCGAACGGATTCTACCTTTTCCCGGTACTCGCCCGGATTCTACCATTTTTCGGTACTCACACTGATTCTAGCGTTTTTAGGTACTCGTCCTGACAGTTTTTCGGTACTCGAACGGATTCTACCTTTTCCCGGTACTCGCCCGGATTCTACCATTTTCCGGTACTCACACTGATTCTATCGTTTTTAGGTACTCGTCCGGACAGTTTTTCAGTACTCGCACGGATTCTACCTTTTCCCGGTACTCGCCCGGATTCTACCATTTTTCGGTACTCACACTGATTCTAGCGTTTTTAGGTACTCGTCCGGACAGTTTTTCGGTACTCGAACGGATTCTACCTTTTCCCGGTACTCGCCCGGATTCTACCATTTTCCGAGACTCACACTAATTCTAGCGTTTTTAGGTACTCGTCCGGACAGTTTTTCGGTACTCGCACGGATTCTACCATTTTTCGGTACTCACACGGATTCTACCATTTTTCGAAACTCTTTCGGAAAGTTTTTGGGTACTCACACGAATTCTACCTTTTCCCGGTACTCGCCCGGATTCTACCATTTTCCGGTACTCACACTGATTCTAGCGTTTTTAGGTACTCGTCCGGACAGTTTTTCCGTACTCGCCCGGATTCTACCATTTTCCAGTACTCACACTTATTCTAGCGTTTTTAGGTACTCGTCCGGACAGTTTTTCGGTACTCGCACGGATTCTACCTTTTCCCGGTACTCGCCCGGATTCTACCCTTTTCCGATACTCACACTGATTCTATCGTTTTTAGGTACTCGTCCGGACAGTTTTTCAGTACTCGCACGGATTCTACTTTTTCCCGGTACTCGCCCGGATTCTACCATTTTTCGGTACTCACACTGATTCTAGCGTTTTTAGGTACTCGTCCGGACAGTTTTTCGGTACTCGAACGGATTCTACCTTTTCCCGGTACTCGCCCGGATTCTACCATTTTCCGAGACTCACACTAATTCTAGCGTTTTTAGGTACTCGTCCGGACAGTTTTTCCGTACTCGCCCAGATTCTACCTTTTCCCGGTAATCGCCCGGACTCTACCATTTTCCAGTACTCACACCGATTCTAGCGTTTTTAGGTACTCGTCGGGACAGTTTTTCGGTACTCGCACGGATTCTACCTTTTCCCGGTACTCGCCCGGATTCTACCATTTTCCAGTACTCACACTGATTCTAGCGTTTTTAGGTACTCGTCGGGACATATTTTCGGTACTCGCACGGATTCTACCTTTTCCCGGTACTCGCCCGGATTCTACCATTTTCCGAGACTCACACTGATTCTAGCGTTTTTAGGTACTCGTCCGGACAGTTTTTCGGTACTCGAACGGATTCTACCTTTTCCCAGTACTCGCCCGGATTCTACCATTTTCCGAGACTCACACTAATTCTAGCGTTTTTAGGTACTCGTCCGGACAGTTTTTCGGTACTCGCACGGATTCTACCATTTTTCGGTACTCACACGGATTCTACCATTTTTCGAAACTCTTTCGGAAAGTTTTTGGGTACTCACACGAATTCTACCTTTTCCCGGTACTCGCCCGGATTCTACCATTTTCCGGTACTCACACTGATTCTAGCGTTTTTAGGTACTCGTCTGGACAGTTTTTCGATACTCGCACGGATTCTACCATTTTTCGGTACTCACACGGATTCTACCATTTTTCGAAACTCTTTCGGAAAGTTTTTGGGTACTCACACGAATTCTACCTTTTCCCGGTACTCGCCCGGATTCTACCATTTTCCGGTACTCACACTGATTCTAGCGTTTTTAGGTACTCGTCCGGACAGTTTTTCCGTACTCGCCCGGATTCTACCATTTTCCAGTACTCACACTTATTCTAGCGTTTTTAGGTACTCGTCCGGACAGTTTTTCGGTACTCGAACGGATTCTACCTTTTCCCGGTACTCGCCCGGATTCTACCATTTTTCGGTACTCACACTGATTCTAGCGTTTTTAGGTACTCGTCCTGACAGTTTTTCGGTACTCGAACGGATTCTACCTTTTCCCGGTACTCGCCCGGATTCTACCATTTTCCGGTACTCACACTGATTCTATCGTTTTTAGGTACTCGTCCGGACAGTTTTTCAGTACTCGCACGGATTCTACCTTTTCCCGGTACTCGCCCGGATTCTACCATTTTCCGAGACTCACACTAATTCTAGCGTTTTTAGGTACTCGTCCGGACAGTTTTTCGGTACTCGCACGGATTCTACCATTTTTCGGTACTCACACGGATTCTACCATTTTTCGAAACTCTTTCGGAAAGTTTTTGGGTACTCGCACGGATTCTGCCTTTTCCCGGTACTCGCCCGGATTCTACCATTTTTCGGTACTCACACTGATTCTAGCGTTTTTAGGTACTCGTCCTGACAGTTTTTCGGTACTCGAACGGATTCTACCTTTTCCCGGTACTCGCCCGGATTCTACCATTTTCCGGTACTCACACTGATTCTATCGTTTTTAGGTACTCGTCCGGACAGTTTTTCAGTACTCGCACGGATTCTACCTTTTCCCGGTACTCGCCCGGATTCTACCATTTTTCGGTACTCACACTGATTCTAGCGTTTTTAGGTACTCGTCCGGACAGTTTTTCGGTACTCGAACGGATTCTACCTTTTCCCGGTACTCGCCCGGATTCTACCATTTTCCGAGACTCACACTCATTCTAGCGTTTTTAGGTACTCGTCCGGACAGTTTTTCGGTACTCGAACGGATTCTACCTTTTCTCGGTACTCGCCCGGAGTCTACCATTTTCCGGTACTCACACTGATTCTAGCGTTTTTAGGTACTCGTCCGGACAGTTTTTCGGTACTCACACGGATTCTACCATTTTTCGAAACTCTTTCGGAAAGTTTTTGGGTACTCACACGAATTCTACCTTTTCCCGGTACTCGCCCGGATTCTACCATTTTCCGGTACTCACACTGATTCTAGCGTTTTTAGGTACTCGTCCGGACAGTTTTTCCGTACTCGCCCGGATTCTACCATTTTCCAGTACTCACACTTATTCTAGCGTTTTTAGGTACTCGTCCGGACAGTTATTCGGTACTCGCACGGATTCTACCTTTTCCCGGTACTCGCCCGGATTCTACCCTTTTCCGATACTCACACTGATTCTATCGTTTTTAGGTACTCGTCCGGACAGTTTTTCAGTACTCGCACGGATTCTACTTTTTCCCGGTACTCGCCCGGATTCTACCATTTTTCGGTACTCACACTGATTCTAGCGTTTTTAGGCACTCGTCCGGACAGTTTTTCGGTACTCGAACGGATTCTACCTTTTCCCGGTACTCGCCCGGATTCTACCATTTTCCGAGACTCACACTAATTCTAGCGTTTTTAGGTACTCGTCCGGACAGTTTTTCCGTACTCGCCAGGATTCTACCATTTTCCGGTACTCACACTGATTCTAGCGTTTTTAGGTACTCGTCTGGACAGTTTTTCGATACTCGCACGGATTCTACCATTTTTCGGTACTCACACGGATTCTACCATTTTTCAAAACTCTTTCGGAAAGTTTTTGGGTACTCGCACGAATTCTTCCTTTTCCCGGTACTCGCCCGGATTCTACCATTTTCCGGTACTCACACTGATTCTAGCGTTTTTAGGTACTCGTCCTGACAGTTTTTCGGTACTCGAACGGATTCTACCTTTTCCCGGTACTCGCCCGGATTCTACCATTTTTCGGTACTCACACTGATTCTAGCGTTTTTAGGTACTCGTCCTGACAGTTTTTCGGTACTCGAACGGATTCTACCTTTTCCCGGTACTCGCCCGGATTCTACCATTTTCCGGTACTCACACTGATTCTATCGTTTTTAGGTACTCGTCCGGACAGTTTTTCAGTACTCGCACGGATTCTACCTTTTCCCGGTACTCGCCCGGATTCTACCATTTTTCGGTACTCACACTGATTCTAGCGTTTTTAGGTACTCGTCCGGACAGTTTTTCGGTACTCGAACGGATTCTACCTTTTCCCGGTACTCGCCCGGATTCTACCATTTTCCGAGACTCACACTAATTCTAGCGTTTTTAGGTACTCGTCCGGACAGTTTTTCGGTACTCGCACGGATTCTACCATTTTTCGGTACTCACACGGATTCTACCATTTTTCGAAACTCTTTCGGAAAGTTTTTGGGTACTCACACGAATTCTACCTTTTCCCGGTACTCGCCCGGATTCTACCATTTTCCGGTACTCACACTGATTCTAGCGTTTTTAGGTACTCGTCCGGACAGTTTTTCCGTACTCGCCCGGATTCTACCATTTTCCAGTACTCACACTTATTCTAGCGTTTTTAGGTACTCGTCCGGACAGTTTTTCGGTACTCGCACGGATTCTACCTTTTCCCGGTACTCGCCCGGATTCTACCCTTTTCCGATACTCACACTGATTCTATCGTTTTTAGGTACTCGTCCGGACAGTTTTTCAGTACTCGCACGGATTCTACTTTTTCCCGGTACTCGCCCGGATTCTACCATTTTTCGGTACTCACACTGATTCTAGCGTTTTTAGGTACTCGTCCGGACAGTTTTTCGGTACTCGAACGGATTCTACCTTTTCCCGGTACTCGCCCGGATTCTACCATTTTCCGAGACTCACACTAATTCTAGCGTTTTTAGGTACTCGTCCGGACAGTTTTTCCGTACTCGCCCAGATTCTACCTTTTCCCGGTAATCGCCCGGACTCTACCATTTTCCAGTACTCACACCGATTCTAGCGTTTTTAGGTACTCGTCGGGACAGTTTTTCGGTACTCGCACGGATTCTACCTTTTCCCGGTACTCGCCCGGATTCTACCATTTTCCAGTACTCACACTGATTCTAGCGTTTTTAGGTACTCGTCGGGACATATTTTCGGTACTCGCACGGATTCTACCTTTTCCCGGTACTCGCCCGGATTCTACCATTTTCCGAGACTCACACTGATTCTAGCGTTTTTAGGTACTCGTCCGGACAGTTTTTCGGTACTCGAACGGATTCTACCTTTTCCCAGTACTCGCCCGGATTCTACCATTTTCCGAGACTCACACTAATTCTAGCGTTTTTAGGTACTCGTCCGGACAGTTTTTCGGTACTCGCACGGATTCTACCATTTTTCGGTACTCACACGGATTCTACCATTTTTCGAAACTCTTTCGGAAAGTTTTTGGGTACTCACACGAATTCTACCTTTTCCCGGTACTCGCCCGGATTCTACCATTTTCCGGTACTCACACTGATTCTAGCGTTTTTAGGTACTCGTCTGGACAGTTTTTCGATACTCGCACGGATTCTACCATTTTTCGGTACTCACACGGATTCTACCATTTTTCGAAACTCTTTCGGAAAGTTTTTGGGTACTCACACGAATTCTACCTTTTCCCGGTACTCGCCCGGATTCTACCATTTTCCGGTACTCACACTGATTCTAGCGTTTTTAGGTACTCGTCCGGACAGTTTTTCCGTACTCGCCCGGATTCTACCATTTTCCAGTACTCACACTTATTCTAGCGTTTTTAGGTACTCGTCCGGACAGTTTTTCGGTACTCGCACAGATTCTACCTTTTCCCGGTAATCGCCCGGACTCTACCATTTTCCGGTACTCACACTGATTCTAGCGTTTTTCGGTACTCGTAGGGACAGTTTTTCGGTACTCGCACGAATTCTACCTTTTCCCGGTACTCGCCCGGATTCTACCATTTTCCGGTACTCACACTGATTCTAGCGTTTTTAGGTACTCGTCTGGACAGTTTTTCGATACTCGCACGGATTCTACCATTTTTCGGTACTCACACGGATTCTACCATTTTTCAAAACTCTTTCGGAAAGTTTTTGGGTACTCGCACGAATTCTACCTTTTCCCGGTACTCGCCCGGATTCTACCATTTTTCGGTACTCACACTGATTCTAGCGTTTTTAGGTACTCGTCCTGACAGTTTTTCGGTACTCGAACGGATTCTACCTTTTCCCGGTACTCGCCCGGATTCTACCATTTTCCGGTACTCACACTGATTCTATCGTTTTTAGGTACTCGTCCGGACAGTTTTTCAGTACTCGCACGGATTCTACCTTTTCCCGGTACTCGCCCGGATTCTACCATTTTTCGGTACTCACACTGATTCTAGCGTTTTTAGGTACTCGTCCGGACAGTTTTTCGGTACTCGAACGGATTCTACCTTTTCCCGGTACTCGCCCGGATTCTACCATTTTCCGAGACTCACACTAATTCTAGCGTTTTTAGGTACTCGTCCGGACAGTTTTTCGGTACTCGCACGGATTCTACCATTTTTCGGTACTCACACGGATTCTACCATTTTTCGAAACTCTTTCGGAAAGTTTTTGGGTACTCGCACGGATTCTGCCTTTTCCCGGTACTCGCCCGGATTCTACCATTTTCCGGTACTCACACTGATTCTAGCGTTTTTAGGTACTCGTCCGGACAGTTTTTCCGTACTCGCCCGGATTCTACCATTTTCCAGTACTCACACTTATTCTAGCGTTTTTAGGTACTCGTCCGGACAGTTTTTCGGTACTCGCCCAGATTCTACCTTTTCCCGGTAATCGCCCGGACTCTACCATTTTCCAGTACTCACACTGATTCTAGCGTTTTTAGGTACTCGTCGGGACATATTTTCGGTACTCGCACGGATTCTACCTTTTCCCGGTACTCGCCCGGATTCTACCATTTTCCGGTACTCACACTGATTCTAGCGTTTTTAGGTACTCGTCTGGACAGTTTTTCGATACTCGCGCGGATTCTACCATTTTTCGGTACTCACACGGATTCTACCATTTTTCGAAACTCTTTCGGAAAGTTTTTGGGTACTCACACGAATTCTACCTTTTCCCGGTACTCGCCCGGATTCTACCATTTTCCGGTACTCACACTGATTCTAGCGTTTTTAGGTACTTGTCTGGACAGTTTTTCGATACTCGCACGGATTCTACCATTTTTCGGTACTCACACGGATTCTACCATTTTTCGAAACTCTTTCGGAAAGTTTTTGGGTACTCACACGAATTCTACCTTTTCCCGGTACTCGCCCGGATTCTACCATTTTCCGGTACTCACACTGATTCTAGCGTTTTTAGGTACTCGTCTGGACAGTTTTTCGATACTCGCACGGATTCTACCATTTTTCGGTACTCACACGGATTCTACCATTTTTCGAAACTCTTTCGGAAAGTTTTTGGGTACTCACACGAATTCTACCTTTTCCCGGTACTCGCCCGGATTCTACCATTTTCCGGTACTCACACTGATTCTAGCGTTTTTAGGTACTCGTCCGGACAGTTTTTCCGTACTCGCCCGGATTCTACCATTTTCCAGTACTCACACTTATTCTAGCGTTTTTAGGTACTCGTCCGGACAGTTTTTCGGTACTCGCACAGATTCTACCTTTTCCCGGTAATCGCCCGGACTCTACCATTTTCCGGTACTCACACTGATTCTAGCGTTTTTCGGTACTCGTCCTGACAGTTTTTCGGTACTCGAACGGATTCTACCTTTTCCCGGTACTCGCCCGGATTCTACCATTTTCCGATACTCACACTGATTCTATCGTTTTTAGGTACTTGTCCGGACAGTTTTTCAGTACTCGCACGGATTCTACTTTTTCCCGGTACTCGCCCGGATTCTACCATTTTTCGGTAGTCACACTGATTCTAGCGTTTTTAGGTACTCGTCCGGACAGTTTTTCGGTACTCGAACGGATTCTACCTTTTCCCGGTACTCGCCCGGATTCTACCATTTTCCGAGACTCACACTAATTCTAGCGTTTTTAGGTACTCGTCCGGACAGTTTTTCGGTACTCGAACGGATTCTACATTTTCTCGATACTCGCCCGGAGTCTACCATTTTCCGGTACTCACACTGATTCTAGCCTTTTTAGGTACTCGTCCGGACAGTTTTTCGGTACTCGCACGGATTCTACCATTTTTCGGTACTCACACGGATTCTACCATTTTTCGAAACTCTTTCGGAAAGTTTTTGGGTACTCGCACGGATTCTACCTTTTCCCGGTACTCGCCCGGATTCTACCATTTTCCGGTACTCACACTGATTCTAGCGTTTTTAGGTACTCGTCTGGACAGTTTTTCGATACTCGCACGGATTCTACCATTTTTCGGTACTCACACGGATTCTACCATTTTTCAAAACTCTTTCGGAAAGTTTTTGGGTACTCGCACGAATTCTACCTTTTCCCGGTACTCGCCCGGATTCTACCATTTTTCGGTACTCACACTGATTCTAGCGTTTTTAGGTACTCGTCCTGAAAGTTTTTCGGTACTCGAACGGATTCTACCTTTTCCCGGTACTCGCCCGGATTCTACCATTTTCCGGTACTCACACTGATTCTATCGTTTTTAGGTACTCGTCCGGACAGTTTTTCAGTACTCGCACGGATTCTACTTTTTCCCGGTACTCGCCCGGATTCTACCATTTTTCGGTACTCACACTGATTCTAGCGTTTTTAGGTACTCGTCCGGACAGTTTTTCGGTACTCGAACGGATTCTACCTTTTCCCGGTACTCGCCCGGATTCTACCATTTTCCGAGACTCACACTAATTCTAGCGTTTTTAGGTACTCGTCCGGACAGTTTTTCGGTACTCGAACGGATTCTACCTTTTCGCGGTACTCGCCCGGAGTCTACCATTTTCCGGTACTCACACTGATTCTAGCCTTTTTAGGTACTCGTCCGGACAGTTTTTCGGTACTCGCACGGATTCTACCATTTTTCGGTACTCACACGGATTCTACCATTTTTCGAATTTCTTTCGGAAAGTTTTTGGGTACTCGCACGGATTCTGCCTTTTCCCGGTACTCGCCCGGATTCTACCATTTTCCGGTACTCACACTGATTCTAGCGTTTTTAGGTACTCGTCCGGACAGTTTTTCCGTACTCGCCCGGATTCTACCATTTTCCAGTACTCACACTTATTCTAGCGTTTTTAGGTACTCGTCCGGACAGTTTTTCGGTACTCGCCCAGATTCTACCTTTTCCCGGTAATCGCCCGGACTCTACCATTTTCCAGTACTCACACCGATTCTAGCGTTTTCAGGTACTCGTCGGGACAGTTTTTCGGTACTCGCACGGATTCTACCTTTTCCCGGTACTCGCCCGGATTCTACCATTTTCCGGTACTCACACTGATTCTAGCGTTTTTAGGTACTCGTCTGGACAGTTTTTCGATACTCGCACGGATTCTACCATTTTTCGGTACTCACACGGATTCTACCATTTTTCAAAACTCTTTCGGAAAGTTTTTGGGTACTCGCACGAATTCTTCCTTTTCCCGGTACTCGCCCGGATTCTACCATTTTCCGGTACTCACACTGATTCTAGCGTTTTTAGGTACTCGTCCTGACAGTTTTTCGGTACTCGAACGGATTCTACCTTTTCCCGGTACTCGCCCGGATTCTACCATTTTCCGGTACTCACACTGATTCTAGCGTTTTTAGGTACTCGTCCGGACAGTTTTTCGGTACTCGAACGGATTCTACCTTTTCCCGGTACTCGCCCGGATTCTACCATTTTCCGGTACTCACACTGATTCTAGCTTTTTTAGGTACTCGTCCGGACAGTTTTTCAGTACTCGCACGGATTCTACTTTTTCCCGGTACTCGCCCGGATTCTACCATTTTTCGGTACTCACACTGATTCTAGCGTTTTTAGGTACTCGTCCGGACAGTTTTTCGGTACTCGAATGGATTCTACCTTTTCTCGGTACTCGCCCGGAGTCTACCATTTTCCGGTACTCACACTGATTCTAGCGTTTTTAGGTACTCGTCCGGACAGTTTTTCGGTACTCACACGGATTCTACCATTTTTCGAAACTCTTTCGGAAAGTTTTTGGGTACTCACACGAATTCTACCTTTTCCCGGTACTCGCCCGGATTCTACCATTTTCCGGTACTCACACTGATTCTAGCGTTTTTAGGTACTCGTCCGGACAGTTTTTCCGTACTCGCCCGGATTCTACCATTTTCCAGTACTCACACTTATTCTAGCGTTTTTAGGTACTCGTCCGGACAGTTTTTCGGTACTCGCACGGATTCTACCTTTTCCCGGTACTCGCCCGGATTCTACCATTTTCCGGTACTCACACTGATTCTAGCGTTTTTAGGTACTTGTCTGGACAGTTTTTCGATACTCGCACGGATTCTACCATTTTTCGGTACTCACACGGATTCTACCTTTTCCCGGTAATCGCCCGGACTCTACCATTTTCCGGTACTCACACTGATTCTAGCGTTTTTCGGTACTCGTCCGGACAGTTTTTCGGTACTCACACGGATTCTACCTTTTCCCGGTACTCGCCCGGATTCTACCATTTTCCGGTACTCACACTGATTCTAGCGTTTTTAGGTACTCGTCTGGACAGTTTTTCGATACTCGCACGGATTCTACCATTTTTCGGTACTCACACGGATTCTACCATTTTTCAAAACTCTTTTGGAAAGTTTTTGGGTACTCGCACGAATTATTCCTTTTCCCGGTACTCGCCCGGATTCTACCATTTTCCGGTACTCACACTGATTCTAGCGTTTTTAGGTACTCGTCCTGACAGTTTTTCGGTACTCGAACGGATTCTACCTTTTCCCGGTACTCGCCCGGATTCTACCATTTTTCGGTACTCACACTGATTCTAGCGTTTTTAGGTACTCGTCCGGACAGTTTTTCGGTACTCGAACGGATTCTACCTTTTCCCGGTACTCGCCCGGATTCTACCATTTTCCGAGACTCACACTAATTCTAGCGTTTTTAGGTACTCGTCCGGACAGTTTTTCGGTACTCGAACGGATTCTACCTTTTCTCGGTACTCGCCCGGAGTCTACCATTTTCCGGTACTCACACTGATTCTAGCGTTTTTAGGTACTCGTCCGGACAGTTTTTCGGTACTCACACGGATTCTACCATTTTTCGAAACTCTTTCGGAAAGTTTTTGGGTACTCACACGAATTCTACCTTTTCCCGGTACTCGCCCGGATTCTACCATTTTCCGGTACTCACACTGATTCTAGCGTTTTTAGGTACTCGTCCGGACAGTTTTTCCGTACTCGCCCGGATTCTACCATTTTCCAGTACTCACACTTATTCTAGCGTTTTTAGGTACTCGTCCGGACAGTTTTTCGGTACTCGAACGGATTCTACCTTTTCCCGGTACTCGCCCGGATTCTACCATTTTCCGATACTCACACTGATTCTATCGTTTTTAGGTACTCGTCCGGACAGTTTTTCAGTACTCGCACGGATTCTACTTTTTCCCGGTACTCGCCCGGATTCTACCATTTTTCGGTAGTCACACTGATTCTAGCGTTTTTAGGTACTCGTCCGGACAGTTTTTCGGTACTCGAACGGATTCTACCTTTTCCCGGTACTCGCCCGGATTCTACCATTTTCCGAGACTCACACTAATTCTAGCGTTTTTAGGTACTCGTCCGGACAGTTTTTCGGTACTCGAACGGATTCTACATTTTCTCGATACTCGCCCGGAGTCTACCATTTTCCGGTACTCACACTGATTCTAGCCTTTTTAGGTACTCGTCCGGACAGTTTTTCGGTACTCGCACGGATTCTACCATTTTTCGGTACTCACACGGATTCTACCATTTTTCGAAACTCTTTCGGAAAGTTTTTGGGTACTCGCACGGATTCTACCTTTTCCCGGTACTCGCCCGGATTCTACCATTTTCCGGTACTCACACTGATTCTAGCGTTTTTAGGTACTCGTCCGGACAGTTTTTCCGTACTCGCCCGGATTCTACCATTTTCCAGTACTCACACTTATTCTAGCGTTTTTAGGTACTCGTCCGGACAGTTTTTCGGTACTCGCCCAGATTCTACCTTTTCCCGGTAATCGCCCGGACTCTACCATTTTCCAGTACTCACACTGATTCTAGCGTTTTTAGGTACTCGTCGGGACAGTTTTTCGGTACTCGCACGGATTCTACCTTTTCCCGGTACTCGCCCGGATTCTACCATTTTCCGGTACTCACACTGATTCTAGCGTTTTTAGGTACTCGTCTGGACAGTTTTTCGATACTCGCACGGATTCTACCATTTCTCGGTACTCACACGGATTCTACCATTTTTCGAAACTCTTTCGGAAAGTTTTTGGGTACTCACACGAATTCTACCTTTTCCCGGTACTCGCCCGGATTCTACCATTTTCCGGTACTCACACTGATTCTAGCGTTTTTAGGTACTCGTCTGGACAGTTTTTCGATACTCGCACGGATTCTACCATTTTTCGGTACTCACAGGGATTCTACCATTTTTCGAAACTCTTTCGGAAAGTTTTTGGGTACTCACACGAATTCTACCTTTTCCCGGTACTCGCCCGGATTCTACCATTTTCCGGTACTCACACTGATTCTAGCGTTTTTAGGTACTCGTCCGGACAGTTTTTCCGTACTCGCCCGGATTCTACCATTTTCCAGTACTCACACTTATTCTAGCGTTTTTAGGTACTCGTCCGGACAGTTTTTCGGTACTCGCACGGATTCTACCATTTTTCGGTACTCACACGGATTCTACCATTTTTCAAAACTCTTTCGGAAAGTTTTTGGATACTCGCACGAATTCTACTTTTTCCCGGTACTCGCCCGGATTCTACCATTTTTCGGTACTCACACTGATTCTAGCGTTTTTAGGTACTCGTCCGGACAGTTTTTCGGTACTCGAACGGATTCTACCTTTTCCCGGTACTCGCCCGGATTCTACCTTTTCCCGGTACTCGCCCGGATTCTACCATTTTCCGAGACTCACACTAATTCTAGCGTTTTTAGGTACTCGTCCGGACAGTTTTTCGGTACTCGAACGGATTCTACCTTTTCGCGGTACTCGCCCGAAGTCTACTATTTTCCGGTACTCACACTGATTCTAGCCTTTTTAGGTACTCGTCCTGACAGTTTTTCGGTACTCGCACGGATTCTACCATTTTTCGGTACTCACACGGATTCTACCATTTTTCGAAACTCTTTCGGAATGTTTTTGGGTACTCGCACGGATTCTGCCTTTTCCCGATACTCGCCCGGATTCTACCATTTTCCGGTACTCACACTGATTCTAGCGTTTTTAGGTACTCGTCCGGACAATTTTTCCGTAATCGCCCGGATTCTACCATTTTCCTGTACTCACACTGATTCTAGCCTTTTTAGGTACTCGTCCGGACAGTTTTTCGGTACTCGCACGGATTCTACCATTTTTCGGTACTCACACGGATTCTACCATTTTTCGAAACTCTTTCGGAAAGTTTTTGGGTACTCCCACGAATTCTACCTTTTCCCGGTACTCGCCCGGATTCTACCATTTTCCGGTACTCACACTGATTCTAGCGTTTTTAGGTACTCGTCCGGACAGTTTTTCCGTACTCGCCCGGATTCTACCATTTTCCAGTACTCACACTTATTCTAGCATTTTTAGGTACTCGTCCGGACAGTTTTTCGGTACACGCACAGATTCTACCTTTTCCCGGTAATCGCCCGGACTCTACCATTTTCCGGTACTCACACTGATTCTAGCGTTTTTCGGTACTCGTCCGGACAGTTTTTCGGTACTCGCACGGATCCTACCTTTTCCCGGTACTCGCCCGGATTCTACAATTTTCCGGTACTCACACTGATTCTAGCGTTTTTAGGTACTCGTCCGCACAGTTTTTCAGTACTCGCCCGGATTCTACCATTTTCCAGTACTCACAATGATTCTAGCGTTTTTAGGTACTCGTCGGGACAGTTTTTCGGTACTCGCACGGATTCTACCTTTTCTCGGTACTCGCCCGGATTCTACCATTTTCCGGTACTCACACTGATTCTAGAGTTTTTAGGTACTCGTCCGGACAGTTTTTCCGTACTCGCACGGATTCTACTTTTTCCCGGTACTCGCCCGGATTCTACCATTTTTCGGTACTCACACTGATTCTACCGTTTTTAGGTACTCGTCCGGACAGTTTTTTGGTACTCGAACGGATTCCACCTTTTCCCGGTACTCGCCCGGATTCTACCATTTTCCGAGACTCACACTAATTCTAGCGTTTTTAGGTACTCGTCCGGACAGTTTTTCGGTACTCGAACGGATTCTACCTTTTCTCGGTACTCGCCCGGAGTCTACCATTTTCCGGTACTCACACTGATTCTAGCGTTTTTAGGTACTCGTCCGGACAGTTTTTCGGTACTCGCACGGATTCTACCTTTTCCCGGTAATCGCCCGGACTCTACCATTTTCTAGTACTCACACTGATGCTAGCCTTTTTAGGTACTCGTCCTGACAGTTTTTCGGTACTCGCACGGATTCTACCATTTTTCGGTACTCACACGGATTCTACCATTTTTCGAAACTCTTTCGGAAAGTTTTTGGGTACTCGCACGGATTCTGCCTTTTCCCGATACTCGCCCGGATTCTACCATTTTCCGGTACTCACACTGATTCTAGCGTTTTTAGGTACTCGTCCGGACAATTTTTCCGTAATCGCCCGGATTCTACCATTTTCCTGTACTCACACTGATTCTAGCCTTTTTAGGTACTCGTCCGGACAGTTTTTCGGTACTCGCACGGATTCTACCATTTTTCGGTACTCACACGGATTCTACCATTTTTCGAAATTCTTTCGGAAAGTTTTTGGGTACTCACACGAATTCTACCTTTTCCCGGTACTCGCCCGGATTCTACCATTTTCCGGTACTCACACTGATTCTAGCGTTTTTCGGTACTCGTCCGGATAGTTTTTCGGTACTCGCACGGATCCTACCTTTTCCCGGTACTCGCCCGGATTCTACCATTTTCCGGTACTCACACTGATTCTAGCGTTTTTAGGTACTCGTCCGCACAGTTTTTCAGTACTCGCCCGGATTCTACCATTTTCCAGTACTCACAATGATTCTAGCGTTTTTAGGTACTCGTCGGGACAGTTTTTCGGTACTCGCACGGATTCTACCTTTTCTCGGTACTCGCCCGGATTCTACCATTTTCCGGTACTCACACTGATTCTAGCGTTTTTAGGTACTCGTCCGGACAGTTTTTCCGTACTCGCACGGATTCTACTTTTTCCCGGTACTCGCCCGGATTCTACCATTTTTCGGTACTCACACTGATTCTACCGTTTTTAGGTACTCGTCCGGACAGTTTTTTGGTACTCGAACGGATTCCACCTTTTCCCGGTACTCGCCCGGATTCTACCATTTTCCGAGACTCACACTAATTCTAGCGTTTTTAGGTACTCGTCCGGACAGTTTTTCGGTACTCGAACGGATTCTACCTTTTCTCGGTACTCGCCCGGAGTCTACCATTTTCCGGTACTCACACTGATTCTAGCTTTTTTAGGTACTCGTCCGGACAGTTTTTCGGTACTCGCACGGATTCTACCTTTTCCCGGTAATCGCCCGGACTCTACCATTTTCCGGTACTCACACTGATTCGAGCAATTTTAGGTACTCGTCCGGACAGTTTTTCGGTACTCGCACGGATTCTACCATTTTTCGGTACTCACACGGATTCTACCATTTTTCGAAACTCTTTCGGAAAGTTTTTGGGTACTCGCACGGATTCTGCCTTTTCCCGATACTCGCCCGGATTCTACCATTTTCCGGTACTCACACTGATTCTAGCGTTTTTAGGTACTCGTCCTGACAATTTTTCCGTAATCGCCCGGATTCTACCATTTTCCTGTACTCACACTGATTCTAACGTTTTTAGGTACTCGTCCGGACAGTTTTTCGGTACTCGCACGGATTCTACCTTTTCCCGGTAATCGCCCGGACTCTACCATTTTCCAGTACTCACTCTGATTCTAGCCTTTTTAGGTACTCGTCCGGACAGTTTTTCGGTACTCGCACGGATTCTACCATTTTTCGGTACTCACACGGATTCTACCATTTTTCGAAACTCTTTCGGAAAGTTTTTGGGTACTCACATGAATTCTACCTTTTCCCGGTACTCGCCCGGATTCTACCATTTTCCGGTACTCACACTGATTCTAGCGTTTTTAGGTACTCGTCCGGACAGTTTTTCCGTACTCGCCCGGATTCTACCATTTTCCAGTACTCACACTTATTCTAGCGTTTTTAGGTACTCGTCCGGACAGTTTTTCGGTACTCGCACTGATTCTACCATTTTTCGGTACTCACACGGATTCTACCATTTTTCGAAACTCTTTCGGAAAGTTTTTGGGTACTCGCACGGATTCTGCCTTTTCCCGATACTCGCCGGATTCTACCATTTTCCGGTACTCACACTGATTCTAGCGTTTTTAGGTACTCGTCCGGACAGTTTTTCCGTACTCGCCCGGATTCTACCATTTTCCAGTACTCACACTGATTCTAGCGTTTTTAGGTACTCGTCCGGACAGTTTTTCGGTACTCGCACGGATTCTACCTTTTCCCGGTAATCGCCCGGACTCTACCATTTTCCAGTACTCACACTGATGCTAGCCTTTTTAGGTACTCGTCCGGACAGTTTTTCGGTACTCGCACGGATTCTACCATTTTTCGGTACTCACACGGATTCTACCATTTTTCGAAACTCTTTCGGAAAGTTTTTGGGTACTCACACGAATTCTACCTTTTCCCGGTACTCGCCCGGATTCTACCATTTTCCGGTACTCACACTGATTCTAGCGTTTTTAGGTACTCGTCCGGACAGTTTTTAGGTACTCGTCCGGACAGTTTTTCCGTACTCGCCCGGATTCTACCATTTTCCAGTACTCACACTGATTCTAGCGTTTTTAGGTACTCGTCCGGACAGTTTTTCGGTACTCGCACGGATTCTACCTTTTCCCGGTAATCGCCCGGACTCTACCATTTTCCAGTACTCACACTGATTCTAGCCTTTTTAGGTACTCGTCCGGACAGTTTTTCGGTACTCGCACGGATTCTACCATTTTTCGGTACTCACACGGATTCTACCATTTTTCGAAACTCTTTCGGAAAGTTTTGGGTACTCACACGGATTCTGCCTTTTGCCCGGTACTCGCCCGGATTCTGCCTTTTTCCGGTACTCACACTGATTCTAGCATTTTTAGGTACTCGTCCGGACAGTTTTTCCGTACTCGCCCGGATTCTACCATTTTCCAGTACTCACACTTATTCTAGCGTTTTTAGGTACTCGTCCGGACAGTTTTTCGGTACTCGCCCAGATTCTACCTTTTCCCGGTAATCGCCCGGACTCTACCATTTTCCAGTACTCACACTGATTCTAGCGTTTTTAGGTACTCGTCGGGACAATTTTTCGGTACTCGCACGGATTCTACCTTTTCCCGGTACTCGCCCGGATTCTACCATTTTCCGGTACTCACACTGATTCTAGCGTTTTTAGGTACTCGTCCGGACAGTTTTTCCGTACTCGCCCGGATTCTACCATTTTCCAGTACTCACACTGATTCTAGCGTTTTTAGGTACTCGTCCGGACAGTTTTCGGTACTCGCACGGATTCTACCTTTTCCCGGTAATCGCCCGGACTCTACCATTTTCCGGTACTCACAATGATTCTAGCGTTTTTAGGTCTCGTCCGGACAGTTTTTCGGTACTCGCACGGATTTTACCTTTTCCCGGTACTCGCCCGGTTTCTACCATTTTCCGGTACTCATACTGATTCTAGCGTTTTTAGATACTCGTCCGGACAGTTTTTCGGTACTCGCACGGATTCTACCTTTTCCCGGTAATCGCCCGGACTCTACCATTTTCCGGTACTCACACTGATTCGAGCAATTTTAGGTACTCGTCCGGACAGTTTTTCGGTACTCGCACGGATTCTACCATTTTTCGGTACTCACACGGATTCTACCATTTTTCGAAACTCTTTCGGAAAGTTTTTGGGTACTCGCACGGATTCTGCCTTTTCCCGATACTCGCCCGGATTCTACCATTTTCCGGTACTCACAATGATTCGAGCGTTTTTAGGTACTCGTCCGGACAATTTTTCCGTAATCGCCCGGATTCTACCATTTTCTTGTACTCACACTGATTCTAGCGTTTTTAGGTACTCGTCCGGACAGTTTTTCGGTACTCGCACGGATTCTACCTTTTCCCGGTAATCGCCCGGACTCTACCATTTTCCAGTACTCACACTGATGCTAGCCTTTTTAGGTACTCGTCCGGACAGTTTTTCGGTACTCGCACGGATTCTACCATTTTTCGGTACTCACACGGATTCTACCATTTTTCGAAACTCTTTCGGAAAGTTTTTGGGTACTCACACGAATTCTACCTTTTCCCGGTACTCGCCCGGATTCTACCATTTTCCAGTACTCACACTGATTCTAGCGTTTTTAGGTACTCGTCCGGACAGTTTTTCCGTAATCGCCCGGATTCTACCATTTTCCAGTACTCACACTGATTCTAGCGTTTTTAGGTACTCGTCCGGACAGTTTTTCGGTACTCGCACGGATTCTACCTTTTCCCGGTAATCGCCCGGACTCTACCATTTTCCGGTACTCATACTGATTCTAGCGTTTTTAGATACTCGTCCGGACAGTTTTTCGGTACTCGCACGGATTCTACCTTTTCCCGGTAATCGCCCGGACTCTACCATTTTCCGGTACTCACAATGATTCTAGCGTTTTTAGGTCTCGTCCGGACAGTTTTTCGGTACTCGCACGGATTTTACCTTTTCCCGGTACTCGCCCGGTTTCTACCATTTTCCGGTACTCATACTGATTCTAGCGTTTTTAGATACTCGTCCGGACAGTTTTTCGGTACTCGCACGGATTCTACCTTTTCCCGGTAATCGCCCGGACTCTACCATTTTCCGGTACTCACACTGATTCGAGCAATTTTAGGTACTCGTCCGGACAGTTTTTCGGTACTCGCACGGATTCTACCATTTTTCGGTACTCACACGGATTCTACCATTTTTCGAAACTCTTTCGGAAAGTTTTTGGGTACTCGCACGGATTCTGCCTTTTCCCGATACCCGCCCGGATTCTACCATTTTCCGGTACTCACAATGATTCTAGCGTTTTTAGGTACTCGTCCGGACAATTTTTCCGTAATCGCCCGGATTCTACCATTTTCTTGTACTCACACTGATTCTAGCGTTTTTAGGTACTCGTCCGGACAGTTTTTCGGTACTCGCACGGATTCTACCTTTTCCCGGTAATCGCCCGGACTCTACCATTTTCCAGTACTCACACTGATGCTAGCCTTTTTAGGTACTCGTCCGGACAGTTTTTCGGTACTCGCACGGATTCTACCATTTTTCGGTACTCACACGGATTCTACCATTTTTCGAAACTCTTTCGGAAAGTTTTTTGGTACTCACACGAATTCTACCTTTTCCCGGTACTCGCCCGGATTCTACCATTTTCCAGTACTCACACTGATTCTAGCTTTTTTAGGTACTCGTCCGGACAATTTTTCCGTAATCGCCCGGATTCTACCATTTTCCTGTACTCACACTGATTCTAGCGTTTTTAGGTACTCGTCCGGACAGTTTTTCGGTACTCGCACGGATTCTACCTTTTCCCGGTAATCGCCCGGACTCTACCATTTTCCAGTACTCACACTGATGCTAGCCTTTTTAGGTACTCGTCCGGACAGTTTTTCGGTACTCGCACGGATTCTACCATTTTTCGGTACTCACACGGATTCTACCATTTTTCGAAACTCTTTCGGAAAGTTTTTGGGTACTCGCACGGATTCTGCCTTTTCCCGATACTCGCCCGGATTCTACCATTTTCCGGTACTCACACTGATTCTAGCGTTTTTAGGTACTCGTCCGGACAATTTTTCCGTAATCGCCCGGATTCTACCATTTTCCTGTACTCACACTGATTCTAGCGTTTTTAGGTACTCGTCCGGACAGTTTTTCGGTACTCGCACGGATTCTACCTTTTCCCGGTAATCGCCCGGACTCTACCATTTTCCGGTACTCATACTGATTCTAGCGTTTTTAGATACTCGTCCGGACAGTTTTTCGGTACTCGCACGGATTCTACCTTTTCCCGGTAATCGCCCGGACTCTACCATTTTCCGGTACTCACAATGATTCTAGCGTTTTTAGGTCTCGTCCGGACAGTTTTTCGGTACTCGCACGGATTTTACCTTTTCCCGGTACTCGCCCGGTTTCTACCATTTTCCGGTACTCATACTGATTCTAGCGTTTTTAGATACTCGTCCGGACAGTTTTTCGGTACTCGCACGGATTCTACCTTTTCCCGGTAATCGCCCGGACTCTACCATTTTCCGGTACTCACACTGATTCGAGCAATTTTAGGTACTCGTCCGGACAGTTTTTCGGTACTCGCACGGATTCTACCATTTTTCGGTACTCACACGGATTCTACCATTTTTCGAAACTCTTTCGGAAAGTTTTTGGGTACTCGCACGGATTCTGCCTTTTCCCGATACTCGCCCGGATTCTACCATTTTCCGGTACTCACAATGATTCTAGCGTTTTTAGGTACTCGTCCGGACAATTTTTCCGTAATCGCCCGGATTCTACCATTTTCTTGTACTCACACTGATTCTAGCGTTTTTAGGTACTCGTCCGGACAGTTTTTCGGTACTCGCACGGATTCTACCTTTTCCCGGTAATCGCCCGGACTCTACCATTTTCCAGTACTCACACTGATGCTAGCCTTTTTAGGTACTCGTCCGGACAGTTTTTCGGTACTCGCACGGATTCTACCATTTTTCGGTACTCACACGGATTCTACCATTTTTCGAAACTCTTTCGGAAAGTTTTTTGGTACTCACACGAATTCTACCTTTTCCCGGTACTCGCCCGGATTCTACCATTTTCCAGTACTCACACTGATTCTAGCGTTTTTAGGTACTCGTCCGGACAGTTTTTCCGTACTCGCCCGGAATATACCATTTTCCAGTACTCACACTTATTCTAGCGTTTTTAGGTACTCGTCCGGACAGTTTTTCGGTACTCGCACAGATTCTACCTTTTCCCGGTAATCGCCCGGACTCTACCATTTTCCGGTACTCACACTGATTCTAGCGTTTTTCGGTACTCGTCCGGACAGTTTTTCGGTACCCGCACGGATTCTACCTTTTCCCGTTACTCGCCCGGATTCTACCATTTTCCGGTACTCACACTGATTCTAGCGTTTTTAGGTACTCGTCTGGACAGTTTTTCGATACTCGCACGGATTCTACCATTTTTCGGTACTCACACGGATTCTACCATTTTTCGAAACTCTTTCGGAAAGTTTTTGGGTACTCGCACGGATTCTACCTTTTCCCGGTAATCGCCCGGACTCTACCATTTTCCGGTACTCACACTGATTCGAGCAATTTTAGGTACTCGTCTGGACAGTTTTTCGGTACTCGCACGGATTCTACCATTTTTCGGTACTCACACGGATTCTACCATTTTTCGAAACTCTTTCGGAAAGTTTTTGGGTACTCGCACGGATTCTGCCTTTTCCCGATACTCGCCCGGATTCTACCATTTTCCGGTACTCACAATGATTCTAGCGTTTTTAGGTACTCGTCCGGACAATTTTTCCGTAATCGCCCGGATTCTACCATTTTCCTGTACTCACACTGATTCTAGCGTTTTTAGGTACTCGTCCGGACAGTTTTTCGGTACTCGCACGGATTCTACCTTTTCCCGGTAATCGCCCGGACTCTACCATTTTCCAGTACTCACACTGATGCTAGCCTTTTTAGGTACTCGTCCGGACAGTTTTTCGGTACTCGCACGGATTCTGCCATTTTTCGGTACTCACACGGATTCTACCATTTTTCGAAACTCTTTCGAAAAGTTTTTGGGTACTCACACGAATTCTACCTTTTCCCGGTACTCGCCCGGATTCTACCATTTTCCAGTACTCACACTGATTCTAGCGTTTTTAGGTACTCGTCCGGACAGTTTTTCCGTACTCGCCCGGAATATACCATTTTCCAGTACTCACACTTATTCTAGCGTTTTTAGGTACTCGTCCGGACAGTTTTTCGGTACTCGCACTGATTCTACCTTTTCCCGGTAATCGCCCGGACTCTACCATTTTCCGGTACTCACACTGATTCTAGCGTTTTTCGGTACTCGTCCGGACAGTTTTTCGGTACCCGCACGGATTCTACCTTTTCCCGGTACTCGCCCGGATTCTACCATTTTCCGGTACTCACACTGATTCTAGCGTTTTTAGGTACTCGTCTGGACAGTTTTTCGGTACTCGCACGGATTCTACCATTTTTCGGTACTCACACGGATTCTACCATTTTTCGAAACTCTTTCGGAAAGTTTTTGGGTACTCGCACGGATTCTGCCTTTTCCCGGTACTCGCCCGGATTCTACCATTTTCCGGTACTCACAATGATTCTAGCGTTTTTAGGTACTCGTCCGGACAATTTTTCCGTAATCGCCCGGATTCTACCATTTTCCTGTACTCACACTGATTCTAGCGTTTTTAGGTACTCGTCCGGACAGTTTTTCGGTACTCGCACGGATTCTACCTTTTCCCGGTAATCGCCCGGACTCTACCATTTTCCAGTACTCACACTGATGCTAGCCTTTTTAGGTACTCGTCCGGACAGTTTTTCGGTACTCGCACGGATTCTACCATTTTTCGGTACTCACACGGATTCTACCATTTTTCGAAACTCTTTCGGAAAGTTTTTGGGTACTCGCACGGATTCTGCCTTTTCCCGATACTCGCCCGGATTCTACCATTTTCCGGTACTCACACTGATTCTAGCGTTTTTAGGTACTCGTCCGGACAATTTTTCCGTAATCGCCCGGATTCTACCATTTTCCTGTACTCACACTGATTCTAGCGTTTTTAGGTACTCGTCCGGACAGTTTTTCGGTACTCGCACGGATTCTACCTTTTCCCGGTAATCGCCCGGACTCTACCATTTTCCAGTACTCACACTGATTCTAGCCTTTTTAGGTACTCGTCCGGACAGTTTTTCGGTACTCGCACGGATTCTACCATTTTTCGGTACTCACACGGATTCTACCATTTTTCGAAACTCTTTCGGAAAGTTTTTGGGTACTCACACGGATTCTGCCTTTTCCCGGTACTCGCCCGGATTCTGCCATTTTCCGGTACTCACACTGATTCTAGCGTTTTTAGGTACTCGTCCGGACAGTTTTTCCGTACTCGCCTGGATTCTACCATTTTCCAGTACTCACACTTATTCTAGCGTTTTTAGGTACTCGTCCGGACAGTTTTTCGGTACTCGCCCAGATTCTACCTTTTCCCGGTAATCGCCCGGACTCTACCATTTTACGGTACTCACAATGATTCTAGCGTTTTTAGGTCTCGTCCGGACAGTTTTTCGGTACTCGCACGGATTTTGCCTTTTCCCGGTACTCGCCCGGTTTCTACCATTTTCCGGTACTCATACTGATTCTAGCGTTTTTAGATACTCGTCCGGACAGTTTTTCGGTACTCACACGGATTCTACCTTTTCCCGGTAATCGCCCGGACTCTACCATTTTCCGGTACTCACACTGATTCGAGCAATTTTTGGTACACGTCCGGACAGTTTTTCGGTACTCGCACGGATTCTACCATTTTTCGGTACTCACACGGATTCTACCATTTTTCGAAACTCTTTCGGAAAGTTTTTGGGTACTCGCACGGATTCTGCCTTTTCCCGATACTCGCCCGGATTCTACCATTTTCCGGTACTCACAATGATTCTAGCGTTTTTAGGTACTCGTCCGGACAATTTTTCCGTAATCGCCCGGATTCTACCATTTTCCTGTACTCACACTGATTCTAGCGTTTTTAGGTACTCGTCCGGAAAGTTTTTCGGTACTCGCACGGATTCTACCTTTTCCCGGTAATCGCCCGGACTCTACCATTTTCCAGTACTCACACTGATGCTAGCCTTTTTAGGTACTCGTCCGGACAGTTTTTCGGTACTCGCACGGATTCTACCATTTTTCGGTACTCACACGGATTCTACCATTTTTCGAAACTCTTTCGGAAAGTTTTTGGGTACTCGCACGGATTCTGCCTTTTCCCGATACTCGCCCGGATTCTACCATTTTCCGGTACTCACACTGATTCTAGCGTTTTTAGGTACTCGTCCGGACAATTTTTCCGTAATCGCCCGGAATATACCATTTTCCAGTACTCACACTTATTCTAGCGTTTTTAGGTACTCGTCCGGACAGTTTTTCGGTACTCGCACAGATTCTACCTTTTCCCGGTAATCGCCCGGACTCTACCATTTTCCAGTACTCACACTGATTCTAGCCTTTTTAGGTACTCGTCCGGACAGTTTTTCGGTACTCGCACGGATTCTACCATTTTTCGGTACTCACACGGATTCTACCATTTTTCGAAACTCTTTCTGAAAGTTTTTGGGTACTCACACGGATTCTGCCTTTTCCCGGTACTCGCCCGGATTCTGCCATTTTCCGGTACTCACACTGATTCTAGCGTTTTTAGGTACTCGTCCGGACAGTTTTTCCGTACTCGCCTGGATTCTACCATTTTCCAGTACTCACACTTATTCTAGCGTTTTTAGGTACTCGTCCGGACAGTTTTTCGGTACTCGCCCAGATTCTACCTTTTCCCGGTAATCGCCCGGACTCTACCATTTTCCAGTGCTCACACTGATTCTAGCGTTTTTAGGTACTCGTCGGGACAATTTTTCGGTACTCGCACGGATTCTACCTTTTCCCGGTACTCGCCCGGATTCTACCATTTTTCGGTACTCACACTGATTCTAGCGTTTTTAGGTACTCGACCGGACAGTTTTTCCGTACTCGCCCGGATTTTACCATTTTCCAGTACTCACACTGATTCTAGCGTTTTTAGGTACTCGTCCGGACAGTTTTCGGTACTCGCACGGATTCTACCTTTTCCCGGTAATAGCCCGGACTCTACCATTTTACGGTACTCACAATGATTCTAGCGTTTTTAGGTCTCGTCCGGACAGTTTTTCGGTACTCGCACGGATTTTGCCTTTTCCCGGTACTCGCCCGGTTTCTACCATTTTCCGGTACTCATACTGATTCTAGCGTTTTTAGATACTCGTCCGGACAGTTTTTCGGTACTCACACGGATTCTACCTTTTCCCGGTAATCGCCCGGACTCTACCATTTTCCGGTACTCACACTGATTCGAGCAATTTTTGGTACTCGTCCGGACAGTTTTTCGGTACTCGCACGGATTCTACCATTTTTCGGTACTCACACGGATTCTACCATTTTTCGAAACTCTTTCGGAAAGTTTTTGGGTACTCGCACGGATTCTGCCTTTTCCCGATACTCGCCCGGATTCTACCATTTTCCGGTACTCACAATGATTCTAGCGTTTTTAGGTACTCGTCCGGACAATTTTTCCGTAATCGCCCGGATTCTACCATTTTCCTGTACTCACACTGATTCTAGCGTTTTTAGGTACTCGTCCGGAAAGTTTTTCGGTACTCGCACGGATTCTACCTTTTCCTGGTAATCGCCCGGACTCTACCATTTTCCAGTACTCACACTGATGCTAGCCTTTTTAGGTACTCGTCCGGACAGTTTTTCGGTACTCGCACGGATTCTACCATTTTTCGGTACTCACACGGATTCTACCATTTTTCGAAACTCTTTCGGAAAGTTTTTGGGTACTCGCACGGATTCTGCCTTTTCCCGATACTCGCCCGGATTCTACCATTTTCCGGTACTCACACTGATTCTAGCGTTTTTAGGTACTCGTCCGGACAATTTTTCCGTAATCGCCCGGAATATACCATTTTCCAGTACTCACACTTATTCTAGCGTTTTTAGGTACTCGTCCGGACAGTTTTTCGGTACTCGCACAGATTCTACCTTTTCCCGGTAATCGCCCGGACTCTACCATTTTCCAGTACTCACACTGATTCTAGCCTTTTTAGGTACTCGTCCGGACAGTTTTTCGGTACTCGCACGGATTCTACCATTTTTCGGTACTCACACGGATTCTACCATTTTTCGAAACTCTTTCTGAAAGTTTTTGGGTACTCACACGGATTCTGCCTTTTCCCGGTACTCGCCCGGATTCTGCCATTTTCCGGTACTCACACTGATTCTAGCGTTTTTAGGTACTCGTCCGGACAGTTTTTCCGTACTCGCCTGGATTCTACCATTTTCCAGTACTCACACTTATTCTAGCGTTTTTAGGTACTCGTCCGGACAGTTTTTCGGTACTCGCCCAGATTCTACCTTTTCCCGGTAATCGCCCGGACTCTACCATTTTCCAGTGCTCACACTGATTCTAGCGTTTTTAGGTACTCGTCGGGACAATTTTTCGGTACTCGCACGGATTCTACCTTTTCCCGGTACTCGCCCGGATTCTACCATTTTTCGGTACTCACACTGATTCTAGCGTTTTTAGGTACTCGACCGGACAGTTTTTCCGTACTCGCCCGGATTCTACCATTTTCCAGTACTCACACTGATTCTAGCGTTTTTAGGTACTCGTCCGGACAGTTTTCGGTACTCGCACGGATTCTACCTTTTCCCGGTAATAGCCCGGACTCTACCATTTTACGGTACTCACAATGATTCTAGCGTTTTTAGGTCTCGTCCGGACAGTTTTTCGGTACTCGCACGGATTTTGCCTTTTCCCGGTACTCGCCCGGTTTCTACCATTTTCCGGTACTCATACTGATTCTAGCGTTTTTAGATACTCGTCCGGACAGTTTTTCGGTACTCACACGGATTCTACCTTTTCCCGGTAATCGCCCGGACTCTACCATTTTCCGGTACTCACACTGATTCGAGCAATTTTAGGTACTCGTCCGGACAGTTTTTCGGTACTCGCACGGATTCTACCATTTTTCGGTACTCACACGGATTCTACCATTTTTCGAAACTCTTTCGGAAAGTTTTTGGGTACTCGCACGGATTCTGCCTTTTCCCGATACTCGCCCGGATTCTACCATTTTCCGGTACTCACAATGATTCTAGCGTTTTTAGGTACTCGTCCGGACAATTTTTCCGTAATCGCCCGGATTCTACCATTTTCCTGTACTCACACTGATTCTAGCGTTTTTAGGTACTCGTCCGGAAAGTTTTTCGGTACTCGCACGGATTCTACCTTTTCCCGGTAATCGCCCGGACTCTACCATTTTCCAGTACTCACACTGATGCTAGCCTTTTTAGGTACTCGTCCGGACAGTTTTTCGGTACTCGCACGGATTCTACCATTTTTCGGTACTCACACGGATTCTACCATTTTTCGAAACTCTTTCGGAAAGTTTTTGGGTACTCGCACGGATTCTGCCTTTTCCCGATACTCGCCCGGATTCTACCATTTTCCGGTACTCACAATGATTCTAGCGTTTTTAGGTACTCGTCCGGACAATTTTTCCGTAATCGCCCGGATTCTACCATTTTCCTGTACTCACACTGATTCTAGCGTTTTTAGGTACTCGTCCGGAAAGTTTTTCGGTACTCGCACGGATTCTACCTTTTCCTGGTAATCGCCCGGACTCTACCATTTTCCAGTACTCACACTGATGCTAGCCTTTTTAGGTACTCGTCCGGACAGTTTTTCGGTACTCGCACGGATTCTACCATTTTTCGGTACTCACACGGATTCTACCATTTTTCGAAACTCTTTCATAAAGTTTTTGGGTACTCGCACGGATTCTGCCTTTTCCCGATACTCGCCCGGATTCTACCATTTTCCGGTACTCACACTGATTCTAGCGTTTTTAGGTACTCGTCCGGACAATTTTTCCGTAATCGCCCGGAATATACCATTTTCCAGTACTCACACTTATTCTAGCGTTTTTAGGTACTCGTCCGGACAGTTTTTCGGTACTCGCACAGATTCTACCTTTTCCCGGTAATCGCCCGGACTCTACCATTTTCCAGTACTCACACTGATTCTAGCCTTTTTAGGTACTCGTCCGGACAGTTTTTCGGTACTCGCACGGATTCTACCATTTTTCGGTACTCACACGGATTCTACCATTTTTCGAAACTCTTTCTGAAAGTTTTTGGGTACTCACACGGATTCTGCCTTTTCCCGGTACTCGCCCGGATTCTGCCATTTTCCGGTACTCACACTGATTCTAGCGTTTTTAGGTACTCGTCCGGACAGTTTTTCCGTACTCGCCTGGATTCTACCATTTTCCAGTACTCACACTTATTCTAGCGTTTTTAGGTACTCGTCCGGACAGTTTTTCGGTACTCGCCCAGATTCTACCTTTTCCCGGTAATCGCCCGGACTCTACCATTTTCCAGTGCTCACACTGATTCTAGCGTTTTTAGGTACTCGTCGGGACAATTTTTCGGTACTCGCACGGATTCTACCTTTTCCCGGTACTCGCCCGGATTCTACCATTTTTCGGTACTCACACTGATTCTAGCGTTTTTAGGTACTCGACCGGACAGTTTTTCCGTACTCGCCCGGATTCTACCATTTTCCAGTACTCACACTGATTCTAGCGTTTTTAGGTACTCGTCCGGACAGTTTTCGGTACTCGCACGGATTCTACCTTTTCCCGGTAATAGCCCGGACTCTACCATTTTACGGTACTCACAATGATTCTAGCGTTTTTAGGTCTCGTCCGGACAGTTTTTCGGTACTCGCACGGATTTTGCCTTTTCCCGGTACTCGCCCGGTTTCTACCATTTTCCGGTACTCATACTGATTCTAGCGTTTTTAGATACTCGTCCGGACAGTTTTTCGGTACTCACACGGATTCTACCTTTTCCCGGTAATCGCCCGGACTCTACCATTTTCCGGTACTCACACTGATTCGAGCAATTTTAGGTACTCGTCCGGACAGTTTTTCGGTACTCGCACGGATTCTACCATTTTTCGGTACTCACACGGATTCTACCATTTTTCGAAACTCTTTCGGAAAGTTTTTGGGTACTCGCACGGATTCTGCCTTTTCCCGATACTCGCCCGGATTCTACCATTTTCCGGTACTCACAATGATTCTAGCGTTTTTAGGTACTCGTCCGGACAATTTTTCCGTAATCGCCCGGATTCTACCATTTTCCTGTACTCACACTGATTCTAGCGTTTTTAGGTACTCGTCCGGAAAGTTTTTCGGTACTCGCACGGATTCTACCTTTTCCCGGTAATCGCCCGGACTCTACCATTTTCCAGTACTCACACTGATGCTAGCCTTTTTAGGTACTCGTCCGGACAGTTTTTCGGTACTCGCACGGATTCTACCATTTTTCGGTACTCACACGGATTCTACCATTTTTCGAAACTCTTTCGGAAAGTTTTTGGGTACTCGCACGGATTCTGCCTTTTCCCGATACTCGCCCGGATTCTACCATTTTCCGGTACTCACACTGATTCTAGCGTTTTTAGGTACTCGTCCGGACAATTTTTCCGTAATCGCCCGGAATATACCATTTTCCAGTACTCACACTTATTCTAGCGTTTTTAGGTACTCGTCCGGACAGTTTTTCGGTACTCGCACAGATTCTACCTTTTCCCGGTAATCGCCCGGACTCTACCATTTTCCAGTACTCACACTGATTCTAGCCTTTTTAGGTACTCGTCCGGACAGTTTTTCGGTACTCGCACGGATTCTACCATTTTTCGGTACTCACACGGATTCTACCATTTTTCGAAACTCTTTCTGAAAGTTTTTGGGTACTCACACGGATTCTGCCTTTTCCCGGTACTCGCCCGGATTCTGCCATTTTCCGGTACTCACACTGATTCTAGCGTTTTTAGGTACTTGTCCGGACAGTTTTTCCGTACTCGCCTGGATTCTACCATTTTCCAGTACTCACACTTATTCTAGCGTTTTTAGGTACTCGTCCGGACAGTTTTTCGGTACTCGCCCAGATTCTACCTTTTCCCGGTAATCGCCCGGACTCTACCATTTTCCAGTACTCACACTGATTCTAGCGTTTTTAGGTACTCGTCGGGACAATTTTTCGGTACTCGCACGGATTCTACCTTTTCCCGGTACTCGCCCGGATTCTACCATTTTCCGGTACTCACACTGATTCTAGCGTTTTTAGGTACTCTCCGGACAGTTTTTCCGTACTCGCCCGGATTCTACCATTTTCCAGTACTCACACTGATTCTAGCGTTTTTAGGTACTCGTCCGGACAGTTTTTCGGTACTCGCCCGGACTCTACCATTTTACGGTACTCACAATGATTCTAGCGTTTTTAGGTCTCGTCCGGACAGTTTTTCGGTACTCGCACGGATTTTACCTTTTCCCGGTACTCGCCCGGTTTCTACCATTTTCCGGTACTCATACTGATTCTAGCGTTTTTAGATACTCGTCCGGACAGTTTTTCGGTACTCGCACGGATTCTACCTTTTCCCGGTAATCGCCCGGACTCTACCATTTTCCGGTACTCACACTGATTCGAACAATTTTAGGTACTCGTCCGGACAGTTTTTCGGTACTCGCACGGATTCTACCATTTTTCGGTACTCACACGGATTCTACCATTTTTCGAAACTCTTTCGGAAAGTTTTTGGGTACTCGCACGGATTCTGCCTTTTCCCGATACTCGCCCGGATTCTACCATTTTCCGGTACTCACAATGATTCTAGCGTTTTTAGGTACTCGTCCGGACAATTTTTCCGTAATCGCCCGGATTCTACCATTTTCCTGTACTCACACTGATTCTAGCGTTTTTAGGTACTCGTCCGGAAAGTTTTTCGGTACTCGCACGGATTCTACCTTTTCCCGGTAATCGCCCGGACTCTACCATTTTACGGTACTCACAATGATTCTAGCGTTTTTAGGTCTCGTCCGGACAGTTTTTCGGTACTCGCACGGATTTTACCTTTTCCCGGTACTCGCCCGGTTTCTACCATTTTCCGGTACTCATACTGATTCTAGCGTTTTTAGATACTCGTCCGGACAGTTTTTCGGTACTCGCACGGATTCTACCTTTTCCCGGTAATCGCCCGGACTCTACCATTTTCCGGTACTCACACTGATTCGAACAATTTTAGGTACTCGTCCGGACAGTTTTTCGATACTCGCACGGATTCTACCATTTTTCGGTACTCACACGGATTCTACCATTTTTCGAAACTCTTTCGGAAAGTTTTTGGGTACTCGCACGGATTCTGCCTTTTCCCGATACTCGCCCGGATTCTACCATTTTCCGGTACTCACAATGATTCTAGCGTTTTTAGGTACTCGTCCGGACAATTTTTCCGTAATCGCCCGGATTCTACCATTTTCCTGTACTCACACTGATTCTAGCGTTTTTAGGTACTCGTCCGGAAAGTTTTTCGGTACTCGCACGGATTCTACCTTTTCCCGGTAATCGCCCGGACTCTACCATTTTCCAGTACTCACACTGATGCTAGCCTTTTTAGGTACTCGTCCGGACAGTTTTTCGGTACTCGCACGGATTCTACCATTTTTCGGTACTCACACGGATTCTACCATTTTTCGAAACTCTTTCGGAAAGTTTTTGGGTACTCACACGAATTCTACCTTTTTCCGGTACTCGCCCGGATTCTACCATTTTCCAGTACTCACACCGATTCTAGCGTTTTTAGGTACTCGTCCGGACAGTTTTTCCGTACTCGCCCGGAATATACCATTTTCCAGTACTCACACTTATTCTAGCGTTTTTAGGTACTCGTCCGGACAGTTTTTCGGTACTCGCACAGATTCTACCTTTTCCCGGTAATCGCCCGGACTCTACCATTTTCCAGTACTCACACTGATTCTAGCCTTTTTAGGTACTCGTCCGGACAGTTTTTCGGTACTCGCACGGATTCTACCATTTTTCGGTACTCACACGGATTCTACCATTTTTCGAAACTCTTTCGAAAAGTTTTTGGGTACTCACATGAATTCTACCTTTTCCCGGTACTCGCCCGGATTCTACCATTTTCCGGTACTCACACTGATTCTAGCGTTTTTAGGTACTCGTCCGGACAGTTTTTCCGTACTCGCCCGGATTCTACCATTTTCCAGTACTCACACTTATTCTAGCGTTTTTAGGTACTCGTCCGGACAGTTTTTCGGTACTCGCACTGATTCTACCATTTTTCGGTACTCACACGGATTCTACCATTTTTCGAAACTCTTTCGGAAAGTTTTTGGGTACTCGCACGGATTCTGCCTTTTCCCGATACTCGCCGGATTCTACCATTTTCCGGTACTCACACTGATTCTAGCGTTTTTAGGTACTCGTCCGGACAGTTTTTCCGTACTCGCCCGGATTCTACCATTTTCCAGTACTCACACTGATTCTAGCGTTTTTAGGTACTCGTCCGGACAGTTTTTCGGTACTCGCACGGATTCTACCTTTTCCCGGTAATCGCCCGGACTCTACCATTTTCCGGTACTCACACTGATTCTAGCCTTTTTAGGTACTCGTCCGGACAGTTTTTCGGTACTCGCACGGATTCTACCATTTTTCGGTACTCACACGGATTCTACCATTTTTCGAAACTCTTTCGGAAAGTTTTTGGGTACTCACACGGATTCTGCCTTTTCCCGGTACTCGCCCGGAATCTGCCATTTTTCGGTACTCACACTGATTCTAGCGTTTTTAGGTACTCGTCCGGACAGTTTTTAGGTACTCGTCCGGACAGTTTTTCCGTACTCGCCCGGATTCTACCATTTTCCAGTACTCACACTTATTCTAGCGTTTTTAGGTACTCGTCCGGACAGTTTTTCGGTACTCGCACAGATTCTACCTTTTCCCGGTAATCGCCCGGACTCTACAATTTTCCGGTACTCACACTGATTCTAGCGTTTTTCGGTACTCGTCCGGACAGTTTTTCGGTACTCGCACGGATCCTACCTTTTCCCGGTACTCGCCCGGATTCTACCATTTTCCGGTACTCACACTGATTCTAGCGTTTTTAGGTACTCGTCCGCACAGTTTTTCAGTACTCGCCCGGATTCTACCATTTTCCAGTACTCACAATGATTCTAGCGTTTTTAGGTACTCGTCGGGACAGTTTTTCGGTACTCGCACGGATTCTACCTTTTCTCGGTACTCGCCCGGATTCTACCATTTTCCGGTACTCACACTGATTCTAGCATTTTTAGGTACTCGTCCGGACAGTTTTTCCGTACTCGCACGGATTCTACGTTTTCCCGGTACTCGCCTGGATTCTACCATTTTTCGGTACTCACACTGATTCTAGCGTTTTTAGGTACTCGTCCGGACAGTTTTTCGGTACTCGAACGGATTCCACCTTTTCCCGGTACTCGCCCGGATTCTACCATTTTCCGAGACTCACACTGATTCTACCATTTTTCGGTACTCACACGGATTCTACCATTTTTCGAAACTCTTTCGGAAAGTTTTTGGGTACTCACACGAATTCTACCTTTTCCCGGTACTCGCCCGGATTCTACCATTTTCCGGTACTCACACTGATTCTAGCGTTTTTAGGTACTCGTCCGGACAGTTTTTCCGTACTCGCCCGGATTCTACCATTTTCCAGTACTCACACTTATTCTAGCGTTTTTAGGTCTCGTCCGGACAGTTTTTCGGTACTCGCACGGATTTTACCTTTTCCCGGTACTCGCCCGGTTTCTACCATTTTCCGGTACTCATCCTGATTCTAGCGTTTTTAGATACTCGTCCGGACAGTTTTTCGGTACTCGCACGGATTCTACCTTTTCCCGGTAATCGCCCGGACTCTACCATTTTCCGGTACTCACACTGATTCGAGCAATTTTAGGTACTCGTCCGGACAGTTTTTCGGTACTCGCACGGATTCTACCATTTTTCGGTACTCACACGGATTCTACCATTTTTCGAAACTCTTTCGGAAAGTTTTTGGGTACTCGCACGGATTCTGCCTTTTCCCGATACTCGCCCGGATTCTACCATTTTCCGGTACTCACACTAATTCTAGCGTTTTTAGGTACTCGTCCGGACAGTTTTTCCGTACTCGCCCGGATTCTACCATTTTCCAGTACTCACACTTATTCTAGCGTTTTTAGGTACTCGTCCGGACAGTTTTTCGGTACTCGCACGGATTCTACCATTTTTCGGTACTCACACGGATTCTACCATTTTTCGAAACTCTTTCGGAAAGTTTTTGGGTACTCACACGAATTCTACCTTTTCCCGGTTCTCGCCCGGATTCTACCATTTTCCAGTACTCACACTGATTCTAGCGTTTTTAGGTACTCGTCCGGACAGTTTTTCCGTACTCGCCCGGAATATACCATTTTCCAGTACTCACACTTATTCTAGCGTTTTTAGGTACTCGTCCGGACAGTTTTTCGGTACTCGCACAGATTCTACCTTTTCCCGGTAATCGCCCGGACTCTACCATTTTCCGGTACTCACACTGATTCTAGCGTTTTTCGGTACTCGTCCGGACAGTTTTTCGGTACCCGCACGGATTCTACCTTTTCCCGGTACTCGCCCGGATTCTACCATTTTCCGGTACTCACACTGATTCTAGCGTTTTTAGGTACTCGTCTGGATAGTTTTTCGATACTCGCACGGATTCTACCATTTTTCGGTACTCACACGGATTCTACCATTTTTCAAAACTCTTTCGGAAAGTTTTTGGGTACTCGCACGAATTCTACCTTTTCCCGGTACTCGCCCGGATTCTACCATTTTCCGGTACTCACACTGATTCTAGCGTTTTTAGGTACTCTCCGGACAGTTTTTCCGTACTCGCCCGGATTCTACCATTTTCCAGTACTCACACTGATTCTAGCGTTTTTAGGTACTCGTCCGGACAGTTTTTCGGTACTCGCCCGGACTCTACCATTTTACGGTACTCACAATGATTCTAGCGTTTTTAGGTCTCGTCCGGACAGTTTTTCGGTACTCGCACGGATTTTACCTTTTCCCGGTACTCGCCCGGTTTCTACCATTTTCCGGTACTCATACTGATTCTAGCGTTTTTAGATACTCGTCCGGACAGTTTTTCGGTACTCGCACGGATTCTACCTTTTCCCGGTAATCGCCCGGACTCTACCATTTTCCGGTACTCACACTGATTCGAACAATTTTAGGTACTCGTCCGGACAGTTTTTCGGTACTCGCACGGATTCTACCATTTTTCGGTACTCACACGGATTCTACCATTTTTCGAAACTCTTTCGGAAAGTTTTTGGGTACTCGCACGGATTCTACCTTTTCCCGATACTCGCCCGGATTCTACCATTTTCCGGTACTCACAATGATTCTAGCGTTTTTAGGTACTCGTCCGGACAATTTTTCCGTAATCGCCCGGATTCTACCATTTTCCTGTACTCACACTGATTCTAGCGTTTTTAGGTACTCGTCCGGAAAGTTTTTCGGTACTCGCACGGATTCTACCTTTTCCCGGTAATCGCCCGGACTCTACCATTTTACGGTACTCACAATGATTCTAGCGTTTTTAGGTCTCGTCCGGACAGTTTTTCGGTACTCGCACGGATTTTACCTTTTCCCGGTACTCGCCCGGTTTCTACCATTTTCCGGTACTCATACTGATTCTAGCGTTTTTAGATACTCGTCCGGACAGTTTTTCGGTACTCGCACGGATTCTACCTTTTCCCGGTAATCGCCCGGACTCTACCATTTTCCGGTACTCACACTGATTCGAACAATTTTAGGTACTCGTCCGGACAGTTTTTCGATACTCGCACGGATTCTACCATTTTTCGGTACTCACACGGATTCTACCATTTTTCGAAACTCTTTCGGAAAGTTTTTGGGTACTCGCACGGATTCTGCCTTTTCCCGATACTCGCCCGGATTCTACCATTTTCCGGTACTCACAATGATTCTAGCGTTTTTAGGTACTCGTCCGGACAATTTTTCCGTAATCGCCCGGATTCTACCATTTTCCTGTACTCACACTGATTCTAGCGTTTTTAGGTACTCGTCCGGAAAGTTTTTCGGTACTCGCACGGATTCTACCTTTTCCCGGTAATCGCCCGGACTCTACCATTTTCCGGTACTCACACTGATTCTAGCGTTTTTCGGTACTCGTCCGGACAGTTTTTCGGTACTCGCACGGATCCTACCTTTTCCCGGTACTCGCCCGGATTCTACCATTTTCCGGTACTCACACTGATTCTAGCGTTTTTAGGTACTCGTCCGCACAGTTTTTCAGTACTCGCCCGGATTCTACCATTTTCCAGTACTCACAATGATTCTAGCGTTTTTAGGTACTCGTCGGGACAGTTTTTCGGTACTCGCACGGATTCTACCTTTTCTCGGTACTCGCCCGGATTCTACCATTTTCCGGTACTCACACTGATTCTAGCATTTTTAGGTACTCGTCCGGACAGTTTTTCCGTACTCGCACGGATTCTACGTTTTCCCGGTACTCGCCTGGATTCTACCATTTTTCGGTACTCACACTGATTCTAGCGTTTTTAGGTACTCGTCCGGACAGTTTTTCGGTACTCGAACGGATTCCACCTTTTCCCGGTACTCGCCCGGATTCTACCATTTTCCGAGACTCACACTGATTCTACCATTTTTCGGTACTCACACGGATTCTACCATTTTTCGAAACTCTTTCGGAAAGTTTTTGGGTACTCACACGAATTCTACCTTTTCCCGGTACTCGCCCGGATTCTACCATTTTCCGGTACTCACACTGATTCTAGCGTTTTTAGGTACTCGTCCGGACAGTTTTTCCGTACTCGCCCGGATTCTACCATTTTCCAGTACTCACACTTATTCTAGCGTTTTTAGGTCTCGTCCGGACAGTTTTTCGGTACTCGCACGGATTTTACCTTTTCCCGGTACTCGCCCGGTTTCTACCATTTTCCGGTACTCATCCTGATTCTAGCGTTTTTAGATACTCGTCCGGACAGTTTTTCGGTACTCGCACGGATTCTACCTTTTCCCGGTAATCGCCCGGACTCTACCATTTTCCGGTACTCACACTGATTCGAGCAATTTTAGGTACTCGTCCGGACAGTTTTTCGGTACTCGCACGGATTCTACCATTTTTCGGTACTCACACGGATTCTACCATTTTTCGAAACTCTTTCGGAAAGTTTTTGGGTACTCGCACGGATTCTGCCTTTTCCCGATACTCGCCCGGATTCTACCATTTTCCGGTACTCACACTAATTCTAGCGTTTTTAGGTACTCGTCCGGACAGTTTTTCCGTACTCGCCCGGATTCTACCATTTTCCAGTACTCACACTTATTCTAGCGTTTTTAGGTACTCGTCCGGACAGTTTTTCGGTACTCGCACGGATTCTACCATTTTTCGGTACTCACACGGATTCTACCATTTTTCGAAACTCTTTCGGAAAGTTTTTGGGTACTCACACGAATTCTACCTTTTCCCGGTTCTCGCCCGGATTCTACCATTTTCCAGTACTCACACTGATTCTAGCGTTTTTAGGTACTCGTCCGGACAGTTTTTCCGTACTCGCCCGGAATATACCATTTTCCAGTACTCACACTTATTCTAGCGTTTTTAGGTACTCGTCCGGACAGTTTTTCGGTACTCGCACAGATTCTACCTTTTCCCGGTAATCGCCCGGACTCTACCATTTTCCGGTACTCACACTGATTCTAGCGTTTTTCGGTACTCGTCCGGACAGTTTTTCGGTACCCGCACGGATTCTACCTTTTCCCGGTACTCGCCCGGATTCTACCATTTTCCGGTACTCACACTGATTCTAGCGTTTTTAGGTACTCGTCTGGATAGTTTTTCGATACTCGCACGGATTCTACCATTTTTCGGTACTCACACGGATTCTACCATTTTTCAAAACTCTTTCGGAAAGTTTTTGGGTACTCGCACGAATTCTACCTTTTCCCGGTACTCGCCCGGATTCTACCATTTTCCGGTACTCACACTGATTCTAGCGTTTTTAGGTACTCTCCGGACAGTTTTTCCGTACTCGCCCGGATTCTACCATTTTCCAGTACTCACACTGATTCTAGCGTTTTTAGGTACTCGTCCGGACAGTTTTTCGGTACTCGCCCGGACTCTACCATTTTACGGTACTCACAATGATTCTAGCGTTTTTAGGTCTCGTCCGGACAGTTTTTCGGTACTCGCACGGATTTTACCTTTTCCCGGTACTCGCCCGGTTTCTACCATTTTCCGGTACTCATACTGATTCTAGCGTTTTTAGATACTCGTCCGGACAGTTTTTCGGTACTCGCACGGATTCTACCTTTTCCCGGTAATCGCCCGGACTCTACCATTTTCCGGTACTCACACTGATTCGAACAATTTTAGGTACTCGTCCGGACAGTTTTTCGGTACTCGCACGGATTCTACCATTTTTCGGTACTCACACGGATTCTACCATTTTTCGAAACTCTTTCGGAAAGTTTTTGGGTACTCGCACGGATTCTACCTTTTCCCGATACTCGCCCGGATTCTACCATTTTCCGGTACTCACAATGATTCTAGCGTTTTTAGGTACTCGTCCGGACAATTTTTCCGTAATCGCCCGGATTCTACCATTTTCCTGTACTCACACTGATTCTAGCGTTTTTAGGTACTCGTCCGGAAAGTTTTTCGGTACTCGCACGGATTCTACCTTTTCCCGGTAATCGCCCGGACTCTACCATTTTACGGTACTCACAATGATTCTAGCGTTTTTAGGTCTCGTCCGGACAGTTTTTCGGTACTCGCACGGATTTTACCTTTTCCCGGTACTCGCCCGGTTTCTACCATTTTCCGGTACTCATACTGATTCTAGCGTTTTTAGATACTCGTCCGGACAGTTTTTCGGTACTCGCACGGATTCTACCTTTTCCCGGTAATCGCCCGGACTCTACCATTTTCCGGTACTCACACTGATTCGAACAATTTTAGGTACTCGTCCGGACAGTTTTTCGATACTCGCACGGATTCTACCATTTTTCGGTACTCACACGGATTCTACCATTTTTCGAAACTCTTTCGGAAAGTTTTTGGGTACTCGCACGGATTCTGCCTTTTCCCGATACTCGCCCGGATTCTACCATTTTCCGGTACTCACAATGATTCTAGCGTTTTTAGGTACTCGTCCGGACAATTTTTCCGTAATCGCCCGGATTCTACCATTTTCCTGTACTCACACTGATTCTAGCGTTTTTAGGTACTCGTCCGGAAAGTTTTTCGGTACTCGCACGGATTCTACCTTTTCCCGGTAATCGCCCGGACTCTACCATTTTCCAGTACTCACACTGATGCTAGCCTTTTTAGGTACTCGTCCGGACAGTTTTTCGGTACTCGCACGGATTCTACCATTTTTCGGTACTCACACGGATTCTACCATTTTTCGAAACTCTTTCGGAAAGTTTTTGGGTACTCACACGAATTCTACCTTTTTCCGGTACTCGCCCGGATTCTACCATTTTCCAGTACTCACACCGATTCTAGCGTTTTTAGGTACTCGTCCGGACAGTTTTTCCGTACTCGCCCGGAATATACCATTTTCCAGTACTCACACTTATTCTAGCGTTTTTAGGTACTCGTCCGGACAGTTTTTCGGTACTCGCACAGATTCTACCTTTTCCCGGTAATCGCCCGGACTCTACCATTTTCCAGTACTCACACTGATTCTAGCCTTTTTAGGTACTCGTCCGGACAGTTTTTCGGTACTCGCACGGATTCTACCATTTTTCGGTACTCACACGGATTCTACCATTTTTCGAAACTCTTTCGAAAAGTTTTTGGGTACTCACATGAATTCTACCTTTTCCCGGTACTCGCCCGGATTCTACCATTTTCCGGTACTCACACTGATTCTAGCGTTTTTAGGTACTCGTCCGGACAGTTTTTCCGTACTCGCCCGGATTCTACCATTTTCCAGTACTCACACTTATTCTAGCGTTTTTAGGTACTCGTCCGGACAGTTTTTCGGTACTCGCACTGATTCTACCATTTTTCGGTACTCACACGGATTCTACCATTTTTCGAAACTCTTTCGGAAAGTTTTTGGGTACTCGCACGGATTCTGCCTTTTCCCGATACTCGCCGGATTCTACCATTTTCCGGTACTCACACTGATTCTAGCGTTTTTAGGTACTCGTCCGGACAGTTTTTCCGTACTCGCCCGGATTCTACCATTTTCCAGTACTCACACTGATTCTAGCGTTTTTAGGTACTCGTCCGGACAGTTTTTCGGTACTCGCACGGATTCTACCTTTTCCCGGTAATCGCCCGGACTCTACCATTTTCCGGTACTCACACTGATTCTAGCCTTTTTAGGTACTCGTCCGGACAGTTTTTCGGTACTCGCACGGATTCTACCATTTTTCGGTACTCACACGGATTCTACCATTTTTCGAAACTCTTTCGGAAAGTTTTTGGGTACTCACACGGATTCTGCCTTTTCCCGGTACTCGCCCGGAATCTGCCATTTTTCGGTACTCACACTGATTCTAGCGTTTTTAGGTACTCGTCCGGACAGTTTTTAGGTACTCGTCCGGACAGTTTTTCCGTACTCGCCCGGATTCTACCATTTTCCAGTACTCACACTTATTCTAGCGTTTTTAGGTACTCGTCCGGACAGTTTTTCGGTACTCGCACAGATTCTACCTTTTCCCGGTAATCGCCCGGACTCTACAATTTTCCGGTACTCACACTGATTCTAGCGTTTTTCGGTACTCGTCCGGACAGTTTTTCGGTACTCGCACGGATCCTACCTTTTCCCGGTACTCGCCCGGATTCTACCATTTTCCGGTACTCACACTGATTCTAGCGTTTTTAGGTACTCGTCCGCACAGTTTTTCAGTACTCGCCCGGATTCTACCATTTTCCAGTACTCACAATGATTCTAGCGTTTTTAGGTACTCGTCGGGACAGTTTTTCGGTACTCGCACGGATTCTACCTTTTCTCGGTACTCGCCCGGATTCTACCATTTTCCGGTACTCACACTGATTCTAGCATTTTTAGGTACTCGTCCGGACAGTTTTTCCGTACTCGCACGGATTCTACGTTTTCCCGGTACTCGCCTGGATTCTACCATTTTTCGGTACTCACACTGATTCTAGCGTTTTTAGGTACTCGTCCGGACAGTTTTTCGGTACTCGAACGGATTCCACCTTTTCCCGGTACTCGCCCGGATTCTACCATTTTCCGAGACTCACACTGATTCTACCATTTTTCGGTACTCACACGGATTCTACCATTTTTCGAAACTCTTTCGGAAAGTTTTTGGGTACTCACACGAATTCTACCTTTTCCCGGTACTCGCCCGGATTCTACCATTTTCCGGTACTCACACTGATTCTAGCGTTTTTAGGTACTCGTCCGGACAGTTTTTCCGTACTCGCCCGGATTCTACCATTTTCCAGTACTCACACTTATTCTAGCGTTTTTAGGTCTCGTCCGGACAGTTTTTCGGTACTCGCACGGATTTTACCTTTTCCCGGTACTCGCCCGGTTTCTACCATTTTCCGGTACTCATCCTGATTCTAGCGTTTTTAGATACTCGTCCGGACAGTTTTTCGGTACTCGCACGGATTCTACCTTTTCCCGGTAATCGCCCGGACTCTACCATTTTCCGGTACTCACACTGATTCGAGCAATTTTAGGTACTCGTCCGGACAGTTTTTCGGTACTCGCACGGATTCTACCATTTTTCGGTACTCACACGGATTCTACCATTTTTCGAAACTCTTTCGGAAAGTTTTTGGGTACTCGCACGGATTCTGCCTTTTCCCGATACTCGCCCGGATTCTACCATTTTCCGGTACTCACACTAATTCTAGCGTTTTTAGGTACTCGTCCGGACAGTTTTTCCGTACTCGCCCGGATTCTACCATTTTCCAGTACTCACACTTATTCTAGCGTTTTTAGGTACTCGTCCGGACAGTTTTTCGGTACTCGCACGGATTCTACCATTTTTCGGTACTCACACGGATTCTACCATTTTTCGAAACTCTTTCGGAAAGTTTTTGGGTACTCACACGAATTCTACCTTTTCCCGGTTCTCGCCCGGATTCTACCATTTTCCAGTACTCACACTGATTCTAGCGTTTTTAGGTACTCGTCCGGACAGTTTTTCCGTACTCGCCCGGAATATACCATTTTCCAGTACTCACACTTATTCTAGCGTTTTTAGGTACTCGTCCGGACAGTTTTTCGGTACTCGCACAGATTCTACCTTTTCCCGGTAATCGCCCGGACTCTACCATTTTCCGGTACTCACACTGATTCTAGCGTTTTTCGGTACTCGTCCGGACAGTTTTTCGGTACCCGCACGGATTCTACCTTTTCCCGGTACTCGCCCGGATTCTACCATTTTCCGGTACTCACACTGATTCTAGCGTTTTTAGGTACTCGTCTGGATAGTTTTTCGATACTCGCACGGATTCTACCATTTTTCGGTACTCACACGGATTCTACCATTTTTCAAAACTCTTTCGGAAAGTTTTTGGGTACTCGCACGAATTCTACCTTTTCCCGGTACTCGCCCGGATTCTACCATTTTCCGAGACTCACACTAATTCTAGCGTTTTTAGGTACTCGTCCGGACAGTTTTTCGGTACTCGCACGGATTCTACCATTTTTCGGTACTCACACGGATTCTACAATTTTTCGAAACTCTTTCGGAAAGTTTTTGGGTACTCACACGAATTCTACCTTTTCCCGGTAATCGCCCGGATTCTACCATTTTCCGGTACTCACACTGATTCTAGCGTTTTTAGGTACTCGTCCGGACAGTTTTTCCGTACTCGCCCGGATTCTACCATTTTCCAGTACTCACACTTATTCTAGCGTTTTTAGGTACTCGTCCGGACAGTTTTTCGGTACTCGCACAGATTCTACCTTTTCCCAGTAATCGCCCGGACTCTACAATTTTCCGGTACTCACACTGATTCTAGCGTTTTTCGGTACTCGTCCGGACAGTTTTTCGGTACTCGCACGGATCCTACCTTTTCCCGGTACTCGCCCGGATTCTACCATTTTCCGGTACTCACACTGATTCTAGCGTTTTTAGGTACTCGTCCGCACAGTTTTTCAGTACTCGCCCGGATTCTACCATTTTCCAGTACTCACAATGATTCTAGCGTTTTTAGGTACTCGTCGGGACAGTTTTTCGGTACTCGCACGGATTCTACCTTTTCTCGGTACTCGCCCGGATTCTACCATTTTCCGGTACTCACACTGATTCTAGCATTTTTAGGTACTCGTCCGGACAGTTTTTCCGTACTCGCACGGATTCTACGTTTTCCCGGTACTCGCCTGGATTCTACCATTTTTCGGTACTCACACTGATTCTAGCGTTTTTAGGTACTCGTCCGGACAGTTTTTCGGTACTCGAACGGATTCCACCTTTTCCCGGTACTCGCCCGGATTCTACCATTTTCCGAGACTCACACTGATTCTAGCCTTTTTAGGTACTCGTCCGGACAGTTTTTCGGTACTCGCACGGATTCTACCATTTTTCGGTACTCACACGGATTCTACCATTTTTCGAAACTCTTTCGGAAAGTTTTTGGGTATTCACACGAATTCTACCTTTTCCCGGTACTCGCCCGGATTCTACCATTTTCCGGTACTCACACTGATTCTAGCGTTTTTAGGTACTCGTCCGGACAGTTTTTCCGTACTCGCCCGGATTCTACCATTTTCCAGTACTCACACTTATTCTAGCGTTTTTAGGTACTCGTCCGGACAGTTTTTCGGTACTCGCACAGATTCTACCTTTTCCCGGTAATCGCCCGGACTCTACCATTTTCCAGTACTCACACTGATTCTAGCCTTTTTAGGTACTCGTCCGGACAGTTTTTCGGTACTCGCACGGATTCTACCATTTTTCGGTACTCACACGGATTCTACCATTTTTCGAAACTCTTTCGGAAAGTTTTTGGGTACTCACATGAATTCTACCTTTTCCCGGTACTCGCCCGGATTCTACCATTTTCCGGTACTCACACTGATTCTAGCGTTTTTAGGTACTCGTCCGGACAGTTTTTCCGTACTCGCCCGGATTCTACCATTTTCCAGTACTCACACTTATTCTAGCGTTTTTAGGTACTCGTCCGGACAGTTTTTCGGTACTCGCACTGATTCTACCATTTTTCGGTACTCACACGGATTCTACCATTTTTCGAAACTCTTTCGGAAAGTTTTTGGGTACTCGCACGGATTCTGCCTTTTCCCGATACTCGCCGGATTCTACCATTTTCCGGTACTCACACTGATTCTAGCGTTTTTAGGTACTCGTCCGGACAGTTTTTCCGTACTCGCCCGGATTCTACCATTTTCCAGTACTCACACTGATTCTAGCGTTTTTAGGTACTCGTCCGGACAGTTTTTCGGTACTCGCACGGATTCTACCTTTTCCCGGTAATCGCCCGGACTCTACCATTTTCCGGTACTCACACTGATTCTAGCCTTTTTAGGTACTCGTCCGGACAGTTTTTCGGTACTCGCACGGATTCTACCATTTTTCGGTACTCACACGGATTCTACCATTTTTCGAAACTCTTTCGGAAAGTTTTTGGGTACTCACACGGATTCTGCCTTTTCCCGGTACTCGCCCGGAATCTGCCATTTTTCGGTACTCACACTGATTCTAGCGTTTTTAGGTACTCGTCCGGACAGTTTTTAGGTACTCGTCCGGACAGTTTTTCCGTACTCGCCCGGATTCTACCATTTTCCAGTACTCACACTTATTCTAGCGTTTTTAGGTACTCGTCCGGACAGTTTTTCGGTACTCGCACAGATTCTACCTTTTCCCGGTAATCGCCCGGACTCTACAATTTTCCGGTACTCACACTGATTCTAGCGTTTTTCGGTACTCGTCCGGACAGTTTTTCGGTACTCGCACGGATCCTACCTTTTCCCGGTACTCGCCCGGATTCTACCATTTTCCGGTACTCACACTGATTCTAGCGTTTTTAGGTACTCGTCCGCACAGTTTTTCAGTACTCGCCCGGATTCTACCATTTTCCAGTACTCACAATGATTCTAGCGTTTTTAGGTACTCGTCGGGACAGTTTTTCGGTACTCGCACGGATTCTACCTTTTCTCGGTACTCGCCCGGATTCTACCATTTTCCGGTACTCACACTGATTCTAGCATTTTTAGGTACTCGTCCGGACAGTTTTTCCGTACTCGCACGGATTCTACGTTTTCCCGGTACTCGCCTGGATTCTACCATTTTTCGGTACTCACACTGATTCTAGCGTTTTTAGGTACTCGTCCGGACAGTTTTTCGGTACTCGAACGGATTCCACCTTTTCCCGGTACTCGCCCGGATTCTACCATTTTCCGAGACTCACACTGATTCTACCATTTTTCGGTACTCACACGGATTCTACCATTTTTCGAAACTCTTTCGGAAAGTTTTTGGGTACTCACACGAATTCTACCTTTTCCCGGTACTCGCCCGGATTCTACCATTTTCCGGTACTCACACTGATTCTAGCGTTTTTAGGTACTCGTCCGGACAGTTTTTCCGTACTCGCCCGGATTCTACCATTTTCCAGTACTCACACTTATTCTAGCGTTTTTAGGTCTCGTCCGGACAGTTTTTCGGTACTCGCACGGATTTTACCTTTTCCCGGTACTCGCCCGGTTTCTACCATTTTCCGGTACTCATCCTGATTCTAGCGTTTTTAGATACTCGTCCGGACAGTTTTTCGGTACTCGCACGGATTCTACCTTTTCCCGGTAATCGCCCGGACTCTACCATTTTCCGGTACTCACACTGATTCGAGCAATTTTAGGTACTCGTCCGGACAGTTTTTCGGTACTCGCACGGATTCTACCATTTTTCGGTACTCACACGGATTCTACCATTTTTCGAAACTCTTTCGGAAAGTTTTTGGGTACTCGCACGGATTCTGCCTTTTCCCGATACTCGCCCGGATTCTACCATTTTCCGGTACTCACACTAATTCTAGCGTTTTTAGGTACTCGTCCGGACAGTTTTTCCGTACTCGCCCGGATTCTACCATTTTCCAGTACTCACACTTATTCTAGCGTTTTTAGGTACTCGTCCGGACAGTTTTTCGGTACTCGCACGGATTCTACCATTTTTCGGTACTCACACGGATTCTACCATTTTTCGAAACTCTTTCGGAAAGTTTTTGGGTACTCACACGAATTCTACCTTTTCCCGGTTCTCGCCCGGATTCTACCATTTTCCAGTACTCACACTGATTCTAGCGTTTTTAGGTACTCGTCCGGACAGTTTTTCCGTACTCGCCCGGAATATACCATTTTCCAGTACTCACACTTATTCTAGCGTTTTTAGGTACTCGTCCGGACAGTTTTTCGGTACTCGCACAGATTCTACCTTTTCCCGGTAATCGCCCGGACTCTACCATTTTCCGGTACTCACACTGATTCTAGCGTTTTTCGGTACTCGTCCGGACAGTTTTTCGGTACCCGCACGGATTCTACCTTTTCCCGGTACTCGCCCGGATTCTACCATTTTCCGGTACTCACACTGATTCTAGCGTTTTTAGGTACTCGTCTGGATAGTTTTTCGATACTCGCACGGATTCTACCATTTTTCGGTACTCACACGGATTCTACCATTTTTCAAAACTCTTTCGGAAAGTTTTTGGGTACTCGCACGAATTCTACCTTTTCCCGGTACTCGCCCGGATTCTACCATTTTCCGAGACTCACACTAATTCTAGCGTTTTTAGGTACTCGTCCGGACAGTTTTTCGGTACTCGCACGGATTCTACCATTTTTCGGTACTCACACGGATTCTACAATTTTTCGAAACTCTTTCGGAAAGTTTTTGGGTACTCACACGAATTCTACCTTTTCCCGGTAATCGCCCGGATTCTACCATTTTCCGGTACTCACACTGATTCTAGCGTTTTTAGGTACTCGTCCGGACAGTTTTTCCGTACTCGCCCGGATTCTACCATTTTCCAGTACTCACACTTATTCTAGCGTTTTTAGGTACTCGTCCGGACAGTTTTTCGGTACTCGCACAGATTCTACCTTTTCCCAGTAATCGCCCGGACTCTACAATTTTCCGGTACTCACACTGATTCTAGCGTTTTTCGGTACTCGTCCGGACAGTTTTTCGGTACTCGCACGGATCCTACCTTTTCCCGGTACTCGCCCGGATTCTACCATTTTCCGGTACTCACACTGATTCTAGCGTTTTTAGGTACTCGTCCGCACAGTTTTTCAGTACTCGCCCGGATTCTACCATTTTCCAGTACTCACAATGATTCTAGCGTTTTTAGGTACTCGTCGGGACAGTTTTTCGGTACTCGCACGGATTCTACCTTTTCTCGGTACTCGCCCGGATTCTACCATTTTCCGGTACTCACACTGATTCTAGCATTTTTAGGTACTCGTCCGGACAGTTTTTCCGTACTCGCACGGATTCTACGTTTTCCCGGTACTCGCCTGGATTCTACCATTTTTCGGTACTCACACTGATTCTAGCGTTTTTAGGTACTCGTCCGGACAGTTTTTCGGTACTCGAACGGATTCCACCTTTTCCCGGTACTCGCCCGGATTCTACCATTTTCCGAGACTCACACTGATTCTAGCCTTTTTAGGTACTCGTCCGGACAGTTTTTCGGTACTCGCACGGATTCTACCATTTTTCGGTACTCACACGGATTCTACCATTTTTCGAAACTCTTTCGGAAAGTTTTTGGGTATTCACACGAATTCTACCTTTTCCCGGTACTCGCCCGGATTCTACCATTTTCCGGTACTCACACTGATTCTAGCGTTTTTAGGTACTCGTCCGGACAGTTTTTCCGTACTCGCCCGGATTCTACCATTTTCCAGTACTCACACTTATTCTAGCGTTTTTAGGTCTCGTCCGGACAGTTTTTCGGTACTCGCACGGATTTTACCTTTTCCCGGTACTCGCCCGGTTTCTACCATTTTCCGGTACTCATCCTGATTCTAGCGTTTTTAGATACTCGTCCGGACAGTTTTTCGGTACTCGCACGGATTCTACCTTTTCCCGGTAATCGCCCGGACTCTACCATTTTCCGGTACTCACACTGATTCGAGCAATTTTAGGTACTCGTCCGGACAGTTTTTCGGTACTCGCACGGATTCTACCATTTTTCGGTACTCACACGGATTCTACCATTTTTCGAAACTCTTTCGGAAAGTTTTTGGGTACTCGCACGGATTCTGCCTTTTCCCGATACTCGCCCGGATTCTACCATTTTCCGGTACTCACACTAATTCTAGCGTTTTTAGGTACTCGTCCGGACAGTTTTTCCGTACTCGCCCGGATTCTACCATTTTCCAGTACTCACACTTATTCTAGCGTTTTTAGGTACTCGTCCGGACAGTTTTTCGGTACTCGCACGGATTCTACCATTTTTCGGTACTCACACGGATTCTACCATTTTTCGAAACTCTTTCGGAAAGTTTTTGGGTACTCACACGAATTCTACCTTTTCCCGGTTCTCGCCCGGATTCTACCATTTTCCAGTACTCACACTGATTCTAGCGTTTTTAGGTACTCGTCCGGACAGTTTTTCCGTACTCGCCCGGAATATACCATTTTCCAGTACTCACACTTATTCTAGCGTTTTTAGGTACTCGTCCGGACAGTTTTTCGGTACTCGCACAGATTCTACCTTTTCCCGGTAATCGCCCGGACTCTACCATTTTCCGGTACTCACACTGATTCTAGCGTTTTTCGGTACTCGTCCGGACAGTTTTTCGGTACCCGCACGGATTCTACCTTTTCCCGGTACTCGCCCGGATTCTACCATTTTCCGGTACTCACACTGATTCTAGCGTTTTTAGGTACTCGTCTGGACAGTTTTTCGATACTCGCACGGATTCTACCATTTTTCGGTACTCACACGGATTCTACCATTTTTCAAAACTCTTTCGGAAAGTTTTTGGGTACTCGCACGAATTCTACCTTTTCCCGGTACTCGCCCGGATTCTACCATTTTCCGAGACTCACACTAATTCTAGCGTTTTTAGGTACTCGTCCGGACAGTTTTTCGGTACTCGCACGGATTCTACCATTTTTCGGTACTCACACGGATTCTACAATTTTTCGAAACTCTTTCGGAAAGTTTTTGGGTACTCACACGAATTCTACCTTTTCCCGGTACTCGCCCGGATTCTACCATTTTCCGGTACTCACACTGATTCTAGCGTTTTTAGGTACTCGTCCGGACAGTTTTTCCGTACTCGCCCGGATTCTACCATTTTCCAGTACTCACACTTATTCTAGCGTTTTTAGGTACTCGTCCGGACAGTTTTTCGGTACTCGCACAGATTCTACCTTTTCCCGGTAATCGCCCGGACTCTACAATTTTCCGGTACTCACACTGATTCTAGCGTTTTTCGGTACTCGTCCGGACAGTTTTTCGGTACTCGCACGGATCCTACCTTTTCCCGGTACTCGCCCGGATTCTACCATTTTCCGGTACTCACACTGATTCTAGCGTTTTTAGGTACTCGTCCGCACAGTTTTTCAGTACTCGCCCGGATTCTACCATTTTCCAGTACTCACAATGATTCTAGCGTTTTTAGGTACTCGTCGGGACAGTTTTTCGGTACTCGCACGGATTCTACCTTTTCTCGGTACTCGCCCGGATTCTACCATTTTCCGGTACTCACACTGATTCTAGCGTTTTTAGGTACTCGTCCGGACAGTTTTTCCGTACTCGCACGGATTCTACGTTTTCCCGGTACTCGCCCGGATTCTACCATTTTTCGGTACTCACACTGATTCTAGCGTTTTTAGGTACTCGTCCGGACAGTTTTTCGGTACTCGAACGGATTCCACCTTTTCCCGGTACTCGCCCGGATTCTACCATTTTCCGAGACTCACACTGATTCTAGCCTTTTTAGGTACTCGTCCGGACAGTTTTTCGGTACTCGCACGGATTCTACCATTTTTCGGTACTCACACGGATTCTACCATTTTTCGACACTCTTTCGGAAAGTTTTTGGGTACTCACACGAATTCTACCTTTTCCCGGTACTCGCCCGGATTCTACCATTTTCCGGTACTCACACTGATTCTAGCGTTTTTAGGTACTCGTCCGGACAGTTTTTCCGTACTCGCACGGATTCTACGTTTTCCCGGTACTCGCCCGGATTCTACCATTTTTCGGTACTCACACTGATTCTAGCGTTTTTAGGTACTCGTCCGGACAGTTTTTCGGTACTCGAACGGATTCCACCTTTTCCCGGTACTCGCCCGGATTCTACCATTTTCCGAGACTCACACTGATTCTAGCCTTTTTAGGTACTCGTCCGGACAGTTTTTCGGTACTCGCACGGATTCTACCATTTTTCGGTACTCACACGGATTCTACCATTTTTCGACACTCTTTCGGAAAGTTTTTGGGTACTCACACGAATTCTACCTTTTCCCGGTACTCGCCCGGATTCTACCATTTTCCGGTACTCACACTGATTCTAGCGTTTTTAGGTACTCGTCCGGACAGTTTTTCCGTACTCGCCCGGATTCTACCATTTTCCAGTACTCACACTTATTCTAGCGTTTTTAGGTCTCGTCCGGACAGTTTTTCGGTACTCGCACGGATTTTACCTTTTCCCGGTACTCGCCCGGTTTCTACCATTTTCCGGTACTCATCCTGATTCTAGCGTTTTTAGATACTCGTCCGGACAGTTTTTCGGTACTCGCACGGATTCTACCTTTTCCCGGTAATCGCCCGGACTCTACCATTTTCCGGTACTCACACTGATTCGAGCAATTTTAGGTACTCGTCCGGACAGTTTTTCGGTACTCGCACGGATTCTACCATTTTTCGGTACTCACACGGATTCTACCATTTTTCGAAACTCTTTCGGAAAGTTTTTGGGTACTCGCACGGATTCTGCCTTTTCCCGATACTCGCCCGGATTCTACCATTTTCCGGTACTCACACTAATTCTAGCGTTTTTAGGTACTCGTCCGGACAGTTTTTCCGTACTCGCCCGGATTCTACCATTTTCCAGTACTCACACTTATTCTAGCGTTTTTAGGTACTCGTCCGGACAGTTTTTCGGTACTCGCACGGATTCTACCATTTTTCGGTACTCACACGGATTCTACCATTTTTCGAAACTCTTTCGGAAAGTTTTTGGGTACTCACACGAATTCTACCTTTTCCCGGTTCTCGCCCGGATTCTACCATTTTCCAGTACTCACACTGATTCTAGCGTTTTTAGGTACTCGTCCGGACAGTTTTTCCGTACTCGCCCGGAATATACCATTTTCCAGTACTCACACTTATTCTAGCGTTTTTAGGTACTCGTCCGGACAGTTTTTCGGTACTCGCACAGATTCTACCTTTTCCCGGTAATCGCCCGGACTCTACCATTTTCCGGTACTCACACTGATTCTAGCGTTTTTCGGTACTCGTCCGGACAGTTTTTCGGTACCCGCACGGATTCTACCTTTTCCCGGTACTCGCCCGGATTCTACCATTTTCCGGTACTCACACTGATTCTAGCGTTTTTAGGTACTCGTCTGGACAGTTTTTCGATACTCGCACGGATTCTACCATTTTTCGGTACTCACACGGATTCTACCATTTTTCAAAACTCTTTCGGAAAGTTTTTGGGTACTCGCACGAATTCTACCTTTTCCCGGTACTCGCCCGGATTCTACCATTTTCCGAGACTCACACTAATTCTAGCGTTTTTAGGTACTCGTCCGGACAGTTTTTCGGTACTCGCACGGATTCTACCATTTTTCGGTACTCACACGGATTCTACAATTTTTCGAAACTCTTTCGGAAAGTTTTTGGGTACTCACACGAATTCTACCTTTTCCCGGTACTCGCCCGGATTCTACCATTTTCCGGTACTCACACTGATTCTAGCGTTTTTAGGTACTCGTCCGGACAGTTTTTCCGTACTCGCCCGGATTCTACCATTTTCCAGTACTCACACTTATTCTAGCGTTTTTAGGTACTCGTCCGGACAGTTTTTCGGTACTCGCACAGATTCTACCTTTTCCCGGTAATCGCCCGGACTCTACAATTTTCCGGTACTCACACTGATTCTAGCGTTTTTCGGTACTCGTCCGGACAGTTTTTCGGTACTCGCACGGATCCTACCTTTTCCCGGTACTCGCCCGGATTCTACCATTTTCCGGTACTCACACTGATTCTAGCGTTTTTAGGTACTCGTCCGCACAGTTTTTCAGTACTCGCCCGGATTCTACCATTTTCCAGTACTCACAATGATTCTAGCGTTTTTAGGTACTCGTCGGGACAGTTTTTCGGTACTCGCACGGATTCTACCTTTTCTCGGTACTCGCCCGGATTCTACCATTTTCCGGTACTCACACTGATTCTAGCGTTTTTAGGTACTCGTCCGGACAGTTTTTCCGTACTCGCACGGATTCTACGTTTTCCCGGTACTCGCCCGGATTCTACCATTTTTCGGTACTCACACTGATTCTAGCGTTTTTAGGTACTCGTCCGGACAGTTTTTCGGTACTCGAACGGATTCCACCTTTTCCCGGTACTCGCCCGGATTCTACCATTTTCCGAGACTCACACTGATTCTAGCCTTTTTAGGTACTCGTCCGGACAGTTTTTCGGTACTCGCACGGATTCTACCATTTTTCGGTACTCACACGGATTCTACCATTTTTCGAAACTCTTTCGGAAAGTTTTTGGGTACTCACACGAATTCTACCTTTTCCCGGTACTCGCCCGGATTCTACCATTTTCCGGTACTCACACTGATTCTAGCGTTTTTAGGTACTCGTCCGGACAGTTTTTCCGTACTCGCCCGGATTCTACCATTTTCCAGTACTCACACTTATTCTAGCGTTTTTAGGTCTCGTCCGGACAGTTTTTCGGTACTCGCACGGATTTTACCTTTTCCCGGTACTCGCCCGGTTTCTACCATTTTCCGGTACTCATCCTGATTCTAGCGTTTTTAGATACTCGTCCGGACAGTTTTTCGGTACTCGCACGGATTCTACCTTTTCCCGGTAATCGCCCGGACTCTACCATTTTCCGGTACTCACACTGATTCGAGCAATTTTAGGTACTCGTCCGGACAGTTTTTCGGTACTCGCACGGATTCTACCATTTTTCGGTACTCACACGGATTCTACCATTTTTCGAAACTCTTTCGGAAAGTTTTTGGGTACTCGCACGGATTCTGCCTTTTCCCGATACTCGCCCGGATTCTACCATTTTCCGGTACTCACACTAATTCTAGCGTTTTTAGGTACTCGTCCGGACAGTTTTTCCGTACTCGCCCGGATTCTACCATTTTCCAGTACTCACACTTATTCTAGCGTTTTTAGGTACTCGTCCGGACAGTTTTTCGGTACTCGCACGGATTCTCCCATTTTTCGGTACTCACACGGATTCTACCATTTTTCGAAACTCTTTCGGAAAGTTTTTGGGTACTCACACGAATTCTACCTTTTCCCGGTTCTCGCCCGGATTCTACCATTTTCCAGTACTCACACTGATTCTAGCGTTTTTAGGTACTCGTCCGGACAGTTTTTCCGTACTCGCCCGGAATATACCATTTTCCAGTACTCACACTTATTCTAGCGTTTTTAGGTACTCGTCCGGACAGTTTTTCGGTACTCGCACAGATTCTACCTTTTCCCGGTAATCGCCCGGACTCTACCATTTTCCGGTACTCACACTGATTCTAGCGTTTTTCGGTACTCGTCCGGACAGTTTTTCGGTACCCGCACGGATTCTACCTTTTCCCGGTACTCGCCCGGATTCTACCATTTTCCGGTACTCACACTGATTCTAGCGTTTTTAGGTACTCGTCTGGACAGTTTTTCGATACTCGCACGGATTCTACCATTTTTCGGTACTCACACGGATTCTACCATTTTTCAAAACTCTTTCGGAAAGTTTTTGGGTACTCGCACGAATTCTACCTTTTCCCGGTACTCGCCCGGATTCTACCATTTTCCGAGACTCACACTAATTCTAGCGTTTTTAGGTACTCGTCCGGACAGTTTTTCGGTACTCGCACGGATTCTACCATTTTTCGGTACTCACACGGATTCTACAATTTTTCGAAACTCTTTCGGAAAGTTTTTGGGTACTCACACGAATTCTACCTTTTCCCGGTAATCGCCCGGATTCTACCATTTTCCGGTACTCACACTGATTCTAGGGTTTTTAGGTACTCGTCCGGACAGTTTTTCCGTACTCGCCCGGATTCTACCATTTTCCAGTACTCACACTTATTCTAGCGTTTTTAGGTACTCGTCCGGACAGTTTTTCGGTACTCGCACAGATTCTACCTTTTCCCGGTAATCGCCCGGACTCTACCATTTTCCGGTACTCACACTGATTCTAGCGTTTTTCGGTACTCGTCCGGACAGTTTTTCGGTACTCGCACGGATCCTACCTTTTCCCGGTACTCGCCCGGATTCTACCATTTTCCGGTACTCACACTGATTCTAGCGTTTTTAGGTACTCGTCCGCACAGTTTTTCAGTACTCGCCCGGATTCTACCATTTTCCAGTACTCACAATGATTCTAGCGTTTTTAGGTACTCGTCGGGACAGTTTTTCGGTACTCGCACGGATTCTACCTTTTCTCGGTACTCGCCCGGATTCTACCATTTTCCGGTACTCACACTGATTCTAGCGTTTTTAGGTACTCGTCCGGACAGTTTTTCCGTACTCGCACGGATTCTACGTTTTCCCGGTACTCGCCCGGATTCTACCATTTTTCGGTACTCACACTGATTCTAGCGTTTTTAGGTACTCGTCCGGACAGTTTTTCGGTACTCGAACGGATTCCACCTTTTCCCGGTACTCGCCCGGATTCTACCATTTTCCGAGACTCACACTGATTCTAGCCTTTTTAGGTACTCGTCCGGACAGTTTTTCGGTACTCGCACGGATTCTACCATTTTTCGGTACTCACACGGATTCTACCATTTTTCGAAACTCTTTCGGAAAGTTTTTGGGTACTCACACGAATTCTACCTTTTCCCGGTACTCGCCCGGATTCTACCATTTTCCGGTACTCACACTGATTCTAGCGTTTTTAGGTACTCGTCCGGACAGTTTTTCCGTACTCGCCCGGATTCTACCATTTTCCAGTACTCACACTTATTCTAGCGTTTTTAGGTACTCGTCCGGACAGTTTTTCGGTACTCGCACAGATTCTACCTTTTCCCGGTAATCGCCCGGACTCCACCATTTTCCGGTACTCACACTGATTCTAGCGTTTTTCGGTACTCGTCCGGACAGTTTTTCGGTACTCGCACGGATCCTACCTTTTCCCGGTACTCTCCCGGATTCTACCATTTTCCGGTACTCACACTGATTCTAGCCTTTTTAGGTACTCGTCCGCACAGTTTTTCAGTACTCGCCCGGATTCTACCATTTTCCAGTACTCACAATGATTCTAGCGTTTTTAGGTACTCGTCGGGACAGTTTTTCGGTACTCGCACGGATTCTACCTTTTCTCGGTACTCGCCCGGATTCTACCATTTTCCGGTACTCACACTGATTCTAGCGTTTTTAGGTACTCGTCCGGACAGTTTTTCCGTACTCGCACGGATTCTACTTTTTCCCGGTACTCGCCCGGATTCTACCATTTTTCGGTACTCACACTGATTCTAGCGTTTTTAGGTACTCGTCCGGACAGTTTTTCGGTACTCGAACGGATTCCACCTTTTCCCGGTACTCGCCCGGATTCTACCATTTTCCGAGACTCACACTAATTCTAGCGTTTTTAGGTACTCGTCCGGACAGTTTTTCGGTACTCGAACGGATTCTACCTTTTCTCGGTACTCGCCCGGAGTCTACCATTTTCCGGTACTCACACTGATTCTAGCGTTTTTAGGTACTCGTCCGGACAGTTTTTCGGTACTCGCACGGATTCTGCCATTTTTCGGTACTCACACGGATTCTACCATTTTTCGAAACTCTTTCGGAAAGTTTTTTGGTACTCGCACGGACTCTTCCTTTTCCCGATACTCGCTCGGATTCTACCATTTTCCGGTACTCACACTGATTCTAGCGTTTTTAGGTACTCGTCCGGAAAATTTTTCCGTAATCGCCCGGATTCTACCATTTTCCTGTACTCACACTGATTCTAGCGTTTTTAGGTACTCGTCCGGACAGTTTTTCGGTACTCGCACGGATTCTACCTTTTCCCGGTAATCGCCCGGACTCTACCATTTTCCAGTACTCACACTGATTCTAGCCTTTTTAGGTACTCGTCCGGACAGTTTTTCGGTACTCCCACGGATTCTACCATTTTTCGGTACTCACACGGATTCTACCATTTTTCGAAACTCTTTCGGAAAGTTTTTGGGTACTCACATGAATTCTACCTTTTCCCGGTACTCGCCCGGATTCTACCATTTTCCGGTACTCACACTGATTCTAGCGTTTTTAGGTACTCGTCCGGACAGTTTTTCCGTACTCGCCCGGATTCTACCATTTTCCAGTACTCACACTTATTCTAGCGTTTTTAGGTACTCGTCCGGACAGTTTTTCCGTACTCTCACGGATTCTACTTTTTCCCGGTACTCGCCCGGATTCTACCATTTTTCGGTACTCACACTGATTCTAGCGTTTTTAGGTACTCGTCCGGACAGTTTTTCGGTACTCGAACGGATTCCACCTTTTCCTGGTACTCGCCCGGATTCTACCATTTTCCGAGACTCACACTAATTCTAGCGTTTTTAGGTAGTCGTCCGGACAGTTTTTCGGTACTCGAACGGATTCTACCTTTTCTCGGTACTCGCCCGGAGTCTACCATTTTCCGGTACTCACACTGATTCTAGCGTTTTTAGGTACTCGTCCGGACAGTTTTTCAGTACTCGCACGGATTCTACCATTTTTCGGTACTCACACGGATTCTACCATTTTTCGAAACTCTTTCGGAAAGTTTTTGGGTACTCGCACGGATTCTGCCTTTTCCCGATACTCGCCCGGATTCTACCATTTTCCGGTACTCACACTGATTCTTGCGTTTTTAGGTACTCGTCCGGACAATTTTTCCGTAATCGCCCGGATTCTACCATTTTCCTGTACTCACACTGATTCTAGCGTTTTTAGGCACTCGTCCGGACAGTTTTTCGGTACTCGCACGGATTCTACCTTTTCCCGGTAATCGCCCGGACTCTACCATTTTCCAGTACTCACACTGATGCTAGCCTTTTTAGGTACTCGTCCGGACAGTTTTTCGGTACTGGCACGGATTCTACCATTTTTCGGTACTCACACGGATTCTACCATTTTTCGAAACTCTTTCGGAAAGTTTTTGGGTACTCACACGAATTCTACCTTTTCCCGGTTCTCGCCCGGATTCTACCATTTTCCAGTACTCACACTGATTCTAGCGTTTTTAGGTACTCGTCCGGACAGTTTTTCCGTACTCGCCCGGAATATACCATTTTCCAGTACTCACACTTATTCTAGCGTTTTTAGGTACTCGTCCGGACAGTTTTTCAGTACTCGCACAGATTCTACCTTTTCCCGGTAATCGCCCGGACTCTACCATTTTCCGGTACTCACACTGATTCTAGCGTTTTTCGGTACTCGTCCGGACAGTTTTTCGGTACCCGCACGGATTCTACCTTTTCCCGGTACTCGCCCGGATTCTACCATTTTCCGGTACTCACACTGATTCTAGCGTTTTTAGGTACTCGTCTGGACAGTTTTTCGATACTCGCACGGATTCTACCATTTTTCGGTACTCACACGGATTCTACCATTTTTCAAAACTCTTTCGGAAAGTTTTTGGGTACTCGCACGAATTCTACCTTTTCCCGGTACTCGCCCGGATTCTACCATTTTCCGAGACTCACACTAATTCTAGCGTTTTTAGGTACTCGTCCGGACAGTTTTTCGGTACTCGCACGGATTCTACCATTTTTCGGTACTCACACGGATTCTACCATTTTTCGAAACTCTTTCGGAAAGTTTTTGGGTACTCACACGAATTCTACCTTTTCCCGGTACTCGCCCGGATTCTACCATTTTCCGGTACTCACACTGATTCTAGCGTTTTTAGGTACTCGTCCGGACAGTTTTTCCGTACTCGCCCGGATTCTACCATTTTCCAGTACTCACACTTATTCTAGCGTTTTTAGGTACTCGTCCGGACAGTTTTTCGGTACTCGCACAGATTCTACCTTTTCCCGGTAATCGCCCGGACTCTACCATTTTCCGGTACTCACACTGATTCTAGCGTTTTTCGGTACTCGTCCGGACAGTTTTTCGGTACTCGTACGGATCCTACCTTTTCCGGTACTCGCCCGGATTCTACCATTTTCCGATACTCACACTGATTCTAGCGTTTTTAGGTACTCGTCCGCACAGTTTTTCAGTACTCGCCCGGATTCTACCATTTTCCAGTACTCACAATGATTCTAGCGTTTTTAGGTACTCGTCGGGACAGTTTTTCGGTACTCGCACGGATTCTACCTTTTCTCTGTACTCGCCCGGATTCTACCATTTTCCGGTACTCACACTGATTCTAGCGTTTTTAGGTACTCGTCCGGACAGTTTTTCCGTACTCGCACGGATTCTACTTTTTCCCGGTACTCGCCCGGATTCTACCATTTTTCGGTACTCACACTGATTCTAGCGTTTTTAGGTACTCGTCCGGACAGTTTTTCGGTACTCGAACGGATTCCACCTTTTCCCGGTACTCGCCCGGATTCTACCATTTTCCGAGACTCACACTGATTCTAGCCTTTTTAGGTACTCGTCCGGACAGTTTTTCGGTACTCGCACGGATTCTACCATTTTTCGGTACTCACACGGATTCTACCATTTTTCGAAACTCTTTCGGAAAGTTTTTGGGTACTCACACGAATTCTACCTTTTCCCGGTACTCGCCCGGATTCTACCATTTTCCGGTACTCACACTGATTCTAGCGTTTTTAGGTACTCGTCCGGACAGTTTTTCCGTACTCGCCCGGATTCTACCATTTTCCAGTACTCACACTTATTCTAGCGTTTTTAGGTACTCGTCCGGACAGTTTTTCGGTACTCGCACAGATTCTACCTTTTCCCGGTAATCGCCCGGACTCTACCATTTTCCGGTACTCACACTGATTCTAGCGTTTTTCGGTACTCGTCCGGACAGTTTTTCGGTACTCGCACGGATCCTACCTTTTCCCGGTACTCGCCCGGATTCTACCATTTTCCGGTACTCACACTGATTCTAGCGTTTTTAGGTACTCGTCCGCACAGTTTTTCAGTACTCGCCCGGATTCTACCATTTTCCAGTACTCACAATGATTCTAGCGTTTTTAGGTACTCGTCGGGACAGTTTTTCGGTACTCGCACGGATTCTACCTTTTCTCGGTACTCGCCCGGATTCTACCATTTTCCGGTACTCACACTGATTCTAGCGTTTTTAGGTACTCGTCTGGACAGTTTTTCGATACTCGCACGGATTCTACCATTTTTCGAAACTCTTTCGGAAAGTTTTTGGGTACTCACACGAATTCTACATTTTCCCGGTACTCGCCCGGATTCTACCATTTTCCGGTACTCACACTGATTCTAGCGTTTTTAGGTTCTCGTCGGGACAGTTTTTCGATACTCGCACGGATTCTACCTTTTCCCGGTACTCGCCCGGATTCTACCATTTTCCAGTACTCACACTGATTCTAGCGTTTTTAGGTACTCGTCCGGACAGTTTTTCGGTACTCGAACGGATTCTACCTTTTCCCGGTACTCGCCCGGATTCTACCATTTTCCGGTACTCACACTGATTCTAGCGTTTTTAGGTACTCGTCCGGACAGTTTTTCCGTACTCGCACGGATTCTACTTTTTCCCGGTACTCGCCCGGATTCTACCATTTTTCGGTACTCACACTGATTCTAGCGTTTTTAGGTACTCGTCCGGACAGTTTTTCGGTACTCGCACAGATTCTACCTTTTCCCGGTAATCGCCCGGACTCTACCATTTTCCGGTACTCACACTGATTCTAGCGTTTTTCGGTACTCGTCCGGACAGTTTTTCGGTACTCGCACAGATTCTACCTTTTCCCGGTAATCGCCCGGACTCTACCATTTTCCGGTACTCACACTGATTCTAGCGTTTTTCGGTACTCGTCCGGACAGTTTTTCGGTACTCGCACGGATTCTACCTTTTCCCGGTACTCGCCCGGATTCTACCATTTTCCGGTACTCACACTGATTCTAGCGTTTTTAGGTATTCGTCTGGACAGTTTTTCGATACTCGCACGGATTCTACCATTTTTCGGTACTCACACGGATTCTACTATTTTTCGAAACTCTTTCGGAAAGTTTTTGGGTACTCACACGAATTCTACCTTTTCCCGGTACTCGCCCGGATTCTACCATTTTCCGGTACTCACACTGATTCTAGCGTTTTTAGGTACTCGTCTTGACAGTTTTTCGATACTCGCACGGATTCTACCATTTTTCGGTACTCACACGGATTCTACTATTTTTCGAAACTCTTTCGGAAAGTTTTTGGGTACTCACACGAATTCTACCTTTTCCCGGTACTCGCCCGGATTCTACCATTTTCCGGTACTCACACTGATTCTAGCGTTTTTAGGTACTCGTCTGGACAGTTTTTCGATACTCGCACGGATTCTACCATTTTTCGGTACTCACACGGATTCTACCATTTTTCGAAACTCTTTCGGAAATTTTTTGGGTACTCACACGAATTCTACCTTTTCCCGGTACTCGCCCGGATTCTACCATTTTCCGGTACTCACACTGATTCTAGCGTTTTTAGGTACTCGTCCGGACAGTTTTTCCGTACTCGCCCGGATTCTACCATTTTCCAGTACTCACACTTATTCTAGCGTTTTTAGGTACTCGTCCGGACAGTTTTTCGGTACTCGCACAGATTCTACCTTTTCCCGGTAATCGCCCGGACTCTACCATTTTCCGGTACTCACACTGATTCTAGCGTTTTTCGGTACTCGTCCGGACAGTTTTTCGGTACTCGCACGGATTCTACCTTTTCCCGGTACTCGCCCGGATTCTACCATTTTCCGAGACTCACACTAATTCTAGCGTTTTTAGGTACTCGTCCGGACAGTTTTTCGGTACTCGAACGGATTCTACCTTTTCTCGGTACTCGCCCGGAGTCCACCATTTTCCGGTACTCACACTGATTCTAGCGTTTTTAGGTACTCGTCCGGACAGTTTTTCAGTACTCGCACGGATTCTACCATTTTTCGGTACTCACACGGATTCTACCATTTTTCGAAACTCTTTCGGAAAGTTTTTGGGTACTCACATGAATTCTACCTTTTCCCGGTACTCGCCCGGATTCTACCATTTTCCGGTACTCACACTGATTCTAGCGTTTTTAGGTACTCGTCCGGACAGTTTTTCCGTACTCGCCCGGATTCTACCATTTTCCAGTACTCACACTTATTCTAGCGTTTTTAGGTACTTGTCCGGACAGTTTTTCGGTACTCGAACTGATTCTACCTTTTCTCGGTAATCGCCCGGACTCTACCATTTTCCGGTACTCACACTGATTCTAGCGTTTTTCGGTACTCGTCCAGACAGTTTTTCGGTACTCGCACGGATCCTACCTTTTCCCGGTACTCGCCCGGATTCTACCATTTTCCGGTACTCACACTGATTCTAGCGTTTTTAGGTACTCGTCCGCACAGTTTTTCATTACTCGCCCGGATTCTACCATTTTCCAGTACTCACAATGATTCTAGCGTTTTTAGGTACTCGTCGGGACAGTTTTTCGGTACTCGCACGGATTCTACCTTTTCTCGGTACTCGCCCGGATTCTACCATTTTCCGGTACTCACACTGATTCTAGCGTTTTTAGGTACTCGTCTGGACAGTTTTTCGATACTCGCACGGATTCTACCATTTTTCGGTACTCACACGGATTCTACCATTTTTCGAAACTCTTTCGGAAAGTTTTTGGGTACTCACACAAATTCTACATTTTCCCGGTACTCGCCCGGATTCTACCATTTTCCGGTACTCACACTGATTCTAGCGTTTTTAGGTACTCGTCGGGACAGTTTTTCGATACTCGCACGGATTCTACCTTTTCCGGTACTCGCCCGGATTCTACCATTTTCCAGTACTCACACTGATTCTAGCGTTTTTAGGTACTCGTCCGGACAGTTTTTCGGTACTCGAACGGATTCTACCTTTTCCCGGAACTCGCCCGGATTCTACCATTTTCCGGTACTCACACTGATTCTAGCGTTTTTAGGTACTCGTCCGGACAGTTTTTCCGTACTCGCACGGATTCTACTTTTTCCCGGTACTCGCCCGGATTCTACCATTTTTCGGTACTCACACTGATTCTAGCGTTTTTAGGTACTCGTCCGGACAGTTTTTCGGTACTCGCACAGATTCTACCTTTTCCCGGTAATCGCCCGGACTCTACCATTTTCCGGTACTCATACTGATTCTAGCGTTTTTCGGTACTCGTCCGGACAGTTTTTCGGTACTCGCACAGATTCTACCTTTTCCCGGTAATCGCCCGGACTCTACCATTTTCCGGTACTCACACTGATTCTAGCGTTTTTCGGTACTCGTCCGGACAGTTTTTCGGTACTCGCACGGATTCTACCTTTTCCCGGTACTCGCCTGGATTCTACCATTTTCCGGTACTCACACTGATTCTAGCGTTTTTAGGTACTCGTCTGGACAGTTTTTCGATACTCGCACGGATTCTACCATTTTTCGGTACTCACACGGATTCTACTATTTTTCGAAACTCTTTCGGAAAGTTTTTGGGTACTCACACGAATTCTACCTTTTCCCGGTACTCGCCCGGATTCTACCATTTTCCGGTACTCACACTGATTCTAGCGTTTTTAGGTACTCGTCTGGACAGTTTTTCGATACTCGCACGGATTCTACCATTTTTCGGTACTCACACGGATTCTACCGTTTTTCGAAACTCTTTCGGAAAGTTTTTGGGTACTCACACGAATTCTACCTTTTCCCGGTACTCGCCCGGATTCTACCATTTTCCGGTACTCACACTGATTCTAGCGTTTTTAGGTACTCGTCTGGACAGTTTTTCGATACTCGCACGGATTCTACCATTTTTCGGTACTCACACGGATTCTACCATTTTTCGAAACTCTTTCGGAAATTTTTTGGGTACTCACACGAATTCTACCTTTTCCCGGTACTCGCCCGGATTCTACCATTTTCCGGTACTCACACTGATTCTAGCGTTTTTAGGTACTCGTCCGGACAGTTTTTCCGTACTCGCCCGGATTCTACCATTTTCCAGTACTCACACTTATTCTAGCGTTTTTAGGTACTCGTCCGGACAGTTTTTCGGTACTCGCACAGATTCTACCTTTTCCCGGTAATCGCCCGGACTCTACCATTTTCCGGTACTCACACTGATTCTAGCGTTTTTCGGTACTCGTCCGGACAGTTTTTCGGTACTCGCACGGATTCTACCTTTTCCCGGTACTCGCCCGGATTCTACCATTTTCCGGTACTCACACTGATTCTAGCGTTTTTAGGTACTCGTCTGGACAGTTTTTCGATACTTGCACGGATTCTACCATTTTTCGGTACTCACACGGATTCTACCATTTTTCGAAACTCTTTCGGAAAGTTTTTGGGTACTCACAGGAATTCTACCTTTTCCCGGTACTCGCCCGGATTCTACCATTTTCCGGTACTCACACTGATTCTAGCGTTTTTAGGTACTCGTCTGGACAGTTTTTCGATACTCGCACGGATTCTACCATTTTTCGGTACTCACACGGATTCTACCATTTTTCGAAACTCTTTCGGAAATTTTTTGGGTACTCACACGAATTCTACCTTTTCCCGGTACTCGCCCGGATTCTACCATTTTCCGGTACTCACACTGATTCTAGCGTTTTTAGGTACTCGGCCGGACAGTTTTTCGGTACTCGCCCGGATTCTACCATTTTCCAGTACTCACACTTATTCTAGCGTTTTTAGGTACTCGTCCAGACAGTTTTTCGGTACTCGCCCAGATTCTACCTTTTCCCGGTAATCGCCCGGACTCTACCATTTTCCAGTACTCACACTGATTCTAGCGTTTTTAGGTACTCGTCAGGACAGTTTTTCGGTACTCGCACGGATTCTACCTTTTCCCGGTACTCCCCCGGATTCTACCATTTTCCGGTACTCACACTGATTCTAGCGTTTTTAGGTACTCGTCAGGACAGTTTTTCGATACTCGCACGGTTTCTACCATTTTTCGGTACTTACACAGATTCTACCATTTTTCGAAACTCTTTCGGAAAGTTTTTGGGTACTCACACGAATTCTACCTTTTCCCGGTACTCGCCCGGATTCAACCATTTTCCGGTACTCACACTGATTCTAGCGTTTTTAGGTACTCGTCCGGACAGTTTTTCCGTACTCGCCCGGACTCTACCATTTTCCATTACTCACACTGATTCTAGCGTTTTTAGGTACTCGTCCGGACAGTTTTTCGGTACTCGCACGGATTCTACCTTTTCCCGGTACTCACCCGGATTCTAGCGTTTTTAGGTACTCGTCCGGACAGTTTTTCGGTACTCGCACGGATTCTACCATTTTTCGGTACTCACACATATTCTACCATTTTTCGAAACTCTTTCGGAAAGTTTTAGGGTACTCGCACGGATTCTGCCTTTTCCCGGTACTCGCCCGGATTCTACCATTTTCCGGTACTTACATTGAATCAATCGTTTTTAAGTACTCGCACGGATTCTACAATTTTTCGGTACTCACACGGATTCTACCATTTTTCGAAACTCTTACGGATAGTTTTTTGGTACTCGCACGGATTCTGCCTTTTCTCGGTACTCGCCCGGATTCTACCATTTTCCGGTACTCACACTGATTCTAGCATTTTTAGGTACTCGTCTGGACAGTTTTTCGATACTCGCACGGATTCTACCATTTTTCGGTACTCACACGGATTCTACCATTTTTCGAAACTCTTTCGGAAAGTTTTTGGGTACTCACACGAATTCTACCTTTTCCCGGTACTCGCCCGGATTCTACCATTTTCCGGTACTCACACTGATTCTAGCGTTTTTAGGTACTCGTCCGGACAGTTTTTCGGTACTCGAACGGATTGTACCTTTTCCCGGTACTCGCCCGGATTCTACCATTTTCCGAGACTCACACTAATTCTAGCGTTTTTAGGTACTCGTCCGGACAGTTTTTTAGTACTCGAACGGATTCTACCTTTTCTCGGTACTCGCCCGGAGTCTACCATTTTCCGGTACTCACAATGATTCTAGCGTTTTTAGGTACTCGTCTGGACAGTTTTTCGGTACTCGCACGGATTCTACCTTTTCCCGGTAATCGCCCGGACTCTACCATTTTCCGGTACTCACACTGATTCTAGCAATTTTAGGTACTCGTCCGGACAGTTTTTCCGTACTCGCACGGATTCTACTTTTTCCCGGTACTCGCCCGGATTCTACCATTTTCCGGTACTCACACTGATTCTAGCGTTTTTAGGTACTCGTCCGGACAGTTTTTCGGTACTCGAACGGATTCTACCTTTTCCCGGTAATCGCCCGGACTCTACCATTTTCCGGTACTCACAATGATTCTAGCGTTTTTAGGTACTCGTCCGGACAGTTTTTCGGTACTCGCACGGATTGTACCTTTTCCCGGTACTCGCCCGGTTTCTACCATTTTCCGGTACTCACACTGATTCTATTGTTTTTAGGTACTCATCCGGACAGTTTCATGGTACTCGCACGGATTCTACCTTTTTCCGGGTAATCGCCCGGACTCTACCATTTTCCATTACTCACACTGATTCTAGCGTTTTTAGGTACTCGTCCGGACAGTTTTTCGGTACTCGCACGGATTCTACCTTTTCCCGGTACTCACCCGGATTCTAGCGTTTTTAGGTACTCGTCCGGACAGTTTTTCGGTACTCGCACGGATTCTACCATTTTTCGGTATTCACACGGATTCTACCATTTTTCGAAACTCTTTCGGAAAGTTTTTGGGTACTCACACGAATTCTACCTTTTCCCGGTACTCGCCCGGATTCTACTATTTTTCGGTACTCACACTGATTCTAGCGTTTTTAGGTACTCGTCTGGACAGTTTTTCGATACTCGCACGGATTCTACCATTTTTTGGTTCTCACACGGATTCTACCATTTTTCGAAACTCTTTCGGAAAGTTTTTGGGTACTCACACGAATTCTACCTTTTCCCGGTACTCGCCCGGATTCTACCATTTTCCGGTACTCACACTGATTCTAGCGTTTTTAGGTACTCGTCCGGACAGTTTTTCCGTACTCGCCCGGATTCTACCATTTTCCAGTACTCACACTTATTCTAGCGTTTTTAGGTACTTGTCCGGACAGTTTTTCGGTACTCGAACTGATTCTACCTTTTCTCGGTAATCGCCCGGACTCTACCATTTTCCGGTACTCACACTGATTCTAGCGTTTTTCGGTACTCGTCCAGACAGTTTTTCGGTACTCGCACGGATCCTACCTTTTCCCGGTACTCGCCCGGATTCTACCATTTTCCGGTACTCACACTGATTCTAGCGTTTTTAGGTACTCGTCCGCACAGTTTTTCATTACTCGCCCGGATTCTACCATTTTCCAGTACTCACAATGATTCTAGCGTTTTTAGGTACTCGTCGGGACAGTTTTTCGGTACTCGCACGGATTCTACCTTTTCTCGGTACTCGCCCGGATTCTACCATTTTCCGGTACTCACACTGATTCTAGCGTTTTTAGGTACTCGTCTGGACAGTTTTTCGATACTCGCACGGATTCTACCATTTTTCGGTACTCACACGGATTCTACCATTTTTCGAAACTCTTTCGGAAAGTTTTTGGGTACTCACACAAATTCTACATTTTCCCGGTACTCGCCCGGATTCTACCATTTTCCGGTACTCACACTGATTCTAGCGTTTTTAGGTACTCGTCGGGACAGTTTTTCGATACTCGCACGGATTCTACCTTTTCCGGTACTCGCCCGGATTCTACCATTTTCCAGTACTCACACTGATTCTAGCGTTTTTAGGTACTCGTCCGGACAGTTTTTCGGTACTCGAACGGATTCTACCTTTTCCCGGAACTCGCCCGGATTCTACCATTTTCCGGTACTCACACTGATTCTAGCGTTTTTAGGTACTCGTCCGGACAGTTTTTCCGTACTCGCACGGATTCTACTTTTTCCCGGTACTCGCCCGGATTCTACCATTTTTCGGTACTCACACTGATTCTAGCGTTTTTAGGTACTCGTCCGGACAGTTTTTCGGTACTCGCACAGATTCTACCTTTTCCCGGTAATCGCCCGGACTCTACCATTTTCCGGTACTCATACTGATTCTAGCGTTTTTCGGTACTCGTCCGGACAGTTTTTCGGTACTCGCACAGATTCTACCTTTTCCCGGTAATCGCCCGGACTCTACCATTTTCCGGTACTCACACTGATTCTAGCGTTTTTCGGTACTCGTCCGGACAGTTTTTCGGTACTCGCACGGATTCTACCTTTTCCCGGTACTCGCCTGGATTCTACCATTTTCCGGTACTCACACTGATTCTAGCGTTTTTAGGTACTCGTCTGGACAGTTTTTCGATACTCGCACGGATTCTACCATTTTTCGGTACTCACACGGATTCTACTATTTTTCGAAACTCTTTCGGAAAGTTTTTGGGTACTCACACGAATTCTACCTTTTCCCGGTACTCGCCCGGATTCTACCATTTTCCGGTACTCACACTGATTCTAGCGTTTTTAGGTACTCGTCTGGACAGTTTTTCGATACTCGCACGGATTCTACCATTTTTCGGTACTCACACGGATTCTACCGTTTTTCGAAACTCTTTCGGAAAGTTTTTGGGTACTCACACGAATTCTACCTTTTCCCGGTACTCGCCCGGATTCTACCATTTTCCGGTACTCACACTGATTCTAGCGTTTTTAGGTACTCGTCTGGACAGTTTTTCGATACTCGCACGGATTCTACCATTTTTCGGTACTCACACGGATTCTACCATTTTTCGAAACTCTTTCGGAAATTTTTTGGGTACTCACACGAATTCTACCTTTTCCCGGTACTCGCCCGGATTCTACCATTTTCCGGTACTCACACTGATTCTAGCGTTTTTAGGTACTCGTCCGGACAGTTTTTCCGTACTCGCCCGGATTCTACCATTTTCCAGTACTCACACTTATTCTAGCGTTTTTAGGTACTCGTCCGGACAGTTTTTCGGTACTCGCACAGATTCTACCTTTTCCCGGTAATCGCCCGGACTCTACCATTTTCCGGTACTCACACTGATTCTAGCGTTTTTCGGTACTCGTCCGGACAGTTTTTCGGTACTCGCACGGATTCTACCTTTTCCCGGTACTCGCCCGGATTCTACCATTTTCCGGTACTCACACTGATTCTAGCGTTTTTAGGTACTCGTCTGGACAGTTTTTCGATACTTGCACGGATTCTACCATTTTTCGGTACTCACACGGATTCTACCATTTTTCGAAACTCTTTCGGAAAGTTTTTGGGTACTCACAGGAATTCTACCTTTTCCCGGTACTCGCCCGGATTCTACCATTTTCCGGTACTCACACTGATTCTAGCGTTTTTAGGTACTCGTCTGGACAGTTTTTCGATACTCGCACGGATTCTACCATTTTTCGGTACTCACACGGATTCTACCATTTTTCGAAACTCTTTCGGAAATTTTTTGGGTACTCACACGAATTCTACCTTTTCCCGGTACTCGCCCGGATTCTACCATTTTCCGGTACTCACACTGATTCTAGCGTTTTTAGGTACTCGGCCGGACAGTTTTTCGGTACTCGCCCGGATTCTACCATTTTCCAGTACTCACACTTATTCTAGCGTTTTTAGGTACTCGTCCAGACAGTTTTTCGGTACTCGCCCAGATTCTACCTTTTCCCGGTAATCGCCCGGACTCTACCATTTTCCAGTACTCACACTGATTCTAGCGTTTTTAGGTACTCGTCAGGACAGTTTTTCGGTACTCGCACGGATTCTACCTTTTCCCGGTACTCCCCCGGATTCTACCATTTTCCGGTACTCACACTGATTCTAGCGTTTTTAGGTACTCGTCAGGACAGTTTTTCGATACTCGCACGGTTTCTACCATTTTTCGGTACTTACACAGATTCTACCATTTTTCGAAACTCTTTCGGAAAGTTTTTGGGTACTCACACGAATTCTACCTTTTCCCGGTACTCGCCCGGATTCAACCATTTTCCGGTACTCACACTGATTCTAGCGTTTTTAGGTACTCGTCCGGACAGTTTTTCCGTACTCGCCCGGACTCTACCATTTTCCATTACTCACACTGATTCTAGCGTTTTTAGGTACTCGTCCGGACAGTTTTTCGGTACTCGCACGGATTCTACCTTTTCCCGGTACTCACCCGGATTCTAGCGTTTTTAGGTACTCGTCCGGACAGTTTTTCGGTACTCGCACGGATTCTACCATTTTTCGGTACTCACACATATTCTACCATTTTTCGAAACTCTTTCGGAAAGTTTTAGGGTACTCGCACGGATTCTGCCTTTTCCCGGTACTCGCCCGGATTCTACCATTTTCCGGTACTTACATTGAATCAATCGTTTTTAAGTACTCGCACGGATTCTACAATTTTTCGGTACTCACACGGATTCTACCATTTTTCGAAACTCTTACGGATAGTTTTTTGGTACTCGCACGGATTCTGCCTTTTCTCGGTACTCGCCCGGATTCTACCATTTTCCGGTACTCACACTGATTCTAGCATTTTTAGGTACTCGTCTGGACAGTTTTTCGATACTCGCACGGATTCTACCATTTTTCGGTACTCACACGGATTCTACCATTTTTCGAAACTCTTTCGGAAAGTTTTTGGGTACTCACACGAATTCTACCTTTTCCCGGTACTCGCCCGGATTCTACCATTTTCCGGTACTCACACTGATTCTAGCGTTTTTAGGTACTCGTCCGGACAGTTTTTCGGTACTCGAACGGATTGTACCTTTTCCCGGTACTCGCCCGGATTCTACCATTTTCCGAGACTCACACTAATTCTAGCGTTTTTAGGTACTCGTCCGGACAGTTTTTTAGTACTCGAACGGATTCTACCTTTTCTCGGTACTCGCCCGGAGTCTACCATTTTCCGGTACTCACACTGATTCTAGCGTTTTTAGGTACTCGTCTGGACAGTTTTTCGGTACTCGCACGGATTCTACCTTTTCCCGGTAATCGCCCGGACTCTACCATTTTCCGGTACTCACACTGATTCTAGCAATTTTAGGTACTCGTCCGGACAGTTTTTCCGTACTCGCACGGATTCTACTTTTTCCCGGTACTCGCCCGGATTCTACCATTTTCCGGTACTCACACTGATTCTAGCGTTTTTAGGTACTCGTCCGGACAGTTTTTCGGTACTCGAACGGATTCTACCTTTTCCCGGTAATCGCCCGGACTCTACCATTTTCCGGTACTCACAATGATTCTAGCGTTTTTAGGTACTCGTCCGGACAGTTTTTCGGTACTCGCACGGATTGTACCTTTTCCCGGTACTCGCCCGGTTTCTACCATTTTCCGGTACTCACACTGATTCTATTGTTTTTAGGTACTCATCCGGACAGTTTCATGGTACTCGCACGGATTCTACCTTTTTCCGGGTAATCGCCCGGACTCTACCATTTTCCATTACTCACACTGATTCTAGCGTTTTTAGGTACTCGTCCGGACAGTTTTTCGGTACTCGCACGGATTCTACCTTTTCCCGGTACTCACCCGGATTCTAGCGTTTTTAGGTACTCGTCCGGACAGTTTTTCGGTACTCGCACGGATTCTACCATTTTTCGGTATTCACACGGATTCTACCATTTTTCGAAACTCTTTCGGAAAGTTTTTGGGTACTCACACGAATTCTACCTTTTCCCGGTACTCGCCCGGATTCTACTATTTTTCGGTACTCACACTGATTCTAGCGTTTTTAGGTACTCGTCTGGACAGTTTTTCGATACTCGCACGGATTCTACCATTTTTTGGTTCTCACACGGATTCTACCATTTTTCGAAACTCTTTCGGAAAGTTTTTGGGTACTCACACGAATTCTACCTTTTCCCGGTACTCGCCCGGATTCTACCATTTTCCGGTACTCACACTGATTCTAGCGTTTTTAGGTACTCGTCTGGACAGTTTTTCCGTACTCGCCCGGATTCTACCATTTTCCAGTACTCACACTGATTGTAGCGTTTTTAGGTAATCGACCGGACAGTTTTTCGGTACTCACACGGATTCTACCTTTTCCCGGTACTCTCCCGGATTCTACCATTTTCCGGTACTCACACTGATTCTAGCGTTTTTAGGTACTCGTCCGGACAGTTTTTCGGTACTCGAACGGATTCTACCTTTTCCCGGTACTCGCCCAGATTCTACCATTTTCCGGTACGCACAGTGATTCTAGCGTTTTTATGTACTCGTCCGAACAGTTTTTCGGTACTCGAACGGATTCTACCTTTTCCCGGTAATCGCCCGGACTCTACCATTTTCCGGTACTCACAATGATTCTAGCGTTTTTAGGTACTCGTCCGGACAGTTTTTCGGTACTCGCACGGATTGTACCTTTTCCCGGTACTCGCCCGGTTTCTACCATTTTCCGGTACTCACACTGATTCTAGCGTTTTTAGGTACTCATCCGGACAGTTTCATGGTACTCGCACGGATTCTACCTTTTTCCGGGTAATCGCCCGGACTCTACCATTTTCCATTACTCACACTGATTCTAGCGTTTTTAGGTACTCGTCCGGACAGTTTTTCGGTACTCGCACGGATTCTACCTTTTCCCGGTACTCACCCGGATTCTAGCGTTTTTAGGTACTCGTCCGGACAGTTTTTCGGTACTCGCACGGATTCTACCATTTTTCGGTATTCACACGGATTCTACCATTTTTCGAAACTCTTTCGGAAAGTTTTTGGGTACTCACACGAATTCTACCTTTTCCCGGTACTCGCCCGGATTCTACTATTTTTCGGTACTCACACTGATTCTAGCGTTTTTAGGTACTCGTCTGGACAGTTTTTCGATACTCGCACGGATTCTACCATTTTTTGGTTCTCACACGGATTCTACCATTTTTCGAAACTCTTTCGGAAAGTTTTTGGGTACTCACACGAATTCTACCTTTTCCCGGTACTCGCCCGGATTCTACCATTTTCCGGTACTCACACTGATTCTAGCGTTTTTAGGTACTCGTCTGGACAGTTTTTCCGTACTCGCCCGGATTCTACCATTTTCCAGTACTCACACTGATTGTAGCGTTTTTAGGTAATCGACCGGACAGTTTTTCGGTACTCACACGGATTCTACCTTTTCCCGGTACTCTCCCGGATTCTACCATTTTCCGGTACTCACACTGATTCTAGCGTTTTTAGGTACTCGCCCGGATAGTTTTTCGGTACTCGAACGGATTCTACCTTTTCCCGATACTCGCCCAGATTCTACCATTTTCCGGTACTCACAGTGATTCTAGCGTTTTTATGTACTCGTCCGAACAGTTTTTCGGTACTCACACGAATTCTACCTTTTCCCGGTACTCGCCCGGATTCTACCATTTTCCGGTACTCACACTGATTCTAGCATTTTTAGGTACTCGTCTGGACAGTTTTTCCGTACTCGCCCGGATTCTACCATTTTCCAGTACTCACACTGATTGTAGCGTTTTTAGGTAATCGACCGGACAGTTTTTCGGTACTCACACGGATTCTACCTTTTCTTGGTACTCGCCCGGAGTCTACCATTTTCCGGTACTCACACTGATTCTAGCGTTTTTAGGTACTCGTCCGGACAGTTTTTCGGTACTCACACGGATTCTACCTTTTCCCGGTACTCTCCCGGATTCTACCATTTTCCGGTACTCACACTGATTCTAGCGTTTTTAGGTACTCGTCCGGACAGTTTTTCAGTACTTGAACAAATTCTACCTTTTCCCGGTACTCACCCGGATTCTACCATTTTTCGGTACTCACACTGATTCTAGCGTTTTTGAGGTACTCGTCCGGACAGTTTTTCCGTACTCGCACGGATTCTACTTTTTCCCGGTACTCGCCCGGATTCTACCATTTTCTGGTACTCACACTGATTCTAGCGTTTTTAGGTACTCGTCCGGACAGTTTTTCGGTATTCGAACGGATTCTACCTTTTCCCGGTAATCGCCCGGACTCTACCATTTTCCGGTACTCACAATGATTCTAGCGTTTTTAGGTACTCATCCGGACAGTTTTTCGGTACTCGCACGGATTGTACCTTTTCCCGGTACTCGCCCGGTTTCTACCATTTTCCGGTACTCACATTGATTCTAGCGTTTTTAGGTACTCGTCCGGACAGTTTTTCGGTACTCGCACGGATTCTACCTTTTTCCCGGTAATCGGCCGGACTCTACCATTTTCCATTACTCACACTGATTCTAGCGTTTTTAGGTACTCGTCCGGACAGTTTTTCGGTACTCGCACGGATTCTACCATTTTTCGGTACTCACACATATTCTACCATTTTTCGAAACTCTTTCGGAAAGTTTTTGGGTACTCGCACGGATTCTGCCTTTTCCCGGTACTCGCCCGGATTCTACCATTTTCCGGTACTCACACTGATTCTAGCGTTTTTAGGTACTCGTCCGCACAGTTTTTCAGTACTCGCCCGGATTCTACCATTTTCCAGTACTCACAATGATTCTAGCGTTTTTAGGTACTCGTCGGGACAGTTTTTCGGTACTCGCACGGATTCTACCTTTTCCCGGTAATCGCCCGGACTCTACCATTTTTCGGTACTCACACTGATTCTAGCGTTTTTAGGTACTCGTTCGGACAGTTTTTCGGTACTCGCACGGATTTTACCTTTTCTCGGTACTCGCCCGGATTCTACCATTTTCCGGTACTCACATTGAATCAATCGTTTTTAAGTACTCGCACGGATTCTACAATTTTTCGGTACTCACACGGATTCTACCATTTTTCGAAACTCTTACGGATAGTTTTTTGGTACTCGCACGGATTCTGCCTTTTCTCGGTACTCGCCCGGATTCTACCATTTTCCGGTACTCACACTGATTCTAGCATTTTTAGGTACTCGTCTGGACAGTTTTTCGATACTCGCACGGATTCTACCATTTTTCGGTACTCACACGGATTCTACCATTTTTCGAAACTCTTTCGGAAAGTTTTTGGGTACTCACACGAATTCTACCTTTTCCCGGTACTCGCCCGGATTCTACCATTTTCCGGTACTCACACTGATTCTAGCGTTTTTAGGTACTCGTCCGGACAGTTTTTCCGTACTCGCCCGGATTCTACCATTTTCCAGTGCTCACACTTATTCTAGCGTTTTTAGGTACTCGTCCGGACAGTTTTTCGGTACTCGCACAGATTCTACCTTTTCCCGGTAATCGCCCGGACTCTACCATTTTCCGGTACTCGCACTGATTCTAGCGTTTTTCGGTACTCGTCCGGACAGTTTTTCCGTACTCGCACGGATTCTACTTTTTCCCGGTACTCGCCCGGATTCTACCATTTTCTGGTACTCACACTGATTATAGCGTTTTTAGGTACTCGTCCGGACAGTTTTTCCGTACTCGCCCGGATTCTACCATTTTCCAGTACTCACACTTATTCTAGCGTTTTTAGGTACTCGTCCGGACAGTTTTTCGGTACTCGCCCAGATTCTACCTTTTCCTGGTAATCGCCCGGACTCTACCATTTTCCCGTACTCACACTGATTCTAGCGTTTTTAGGTACTCGTCCGGACAGTTTTTCGGTACTCGCACGGATTCTACCTTTTCCCGGTACTCGCCCGGATTCTACCATTTTCTGGTACTCACACTGATTCTAGCGTTTTTAGGTACTCGTCTGGACAGTTTTTCGATACTCGCACGGATTCTACCATTTTTCGGTACTCACACGGATTCTACCATTTTTCGAAACTCTTTCGGAAAGTTTTTGGGTACTCGCACGGATTCTGCCTTTTCCCGATACTCGCCCGGATTCTACCATTTTCCGGTACTCACACTGATTCTAGCGTTTTTAGGTACTCGTCCGGACAGTTTTTCCGTACTCGCCCGGATTCTACCATTTTCCAGTACTCACACTGATTCTAGCGTTTTTAGGTACTCGTCCGAACAGTTTTTCGGTACTCGCACGGATTCTACCTTTTCCCGGTAATCGCCCGGACTCTACCATTTTTCGGTACTCACACTGATTCTAGCCTTTTTAGGTACTCGTCCGGACAGTTTTTCGGTACTCGCACGGATTCTACCATTTTTCGGTACTCACACGGATTCTACCATTTTTCGAAACTCTTTCGGAAAGTTTTTGGGTACTCGCACGGATTCTACCTTTTCCCGGTACTCGCCCGGATTCTACCATTTTTCGAAACTCTTTCGGAAAGTTTTTGGGTACTCCCACGAATTCTACCTTTTCCCGGTACTCGCCCGGAGTCTACCATTTTCCGGTACTCACACTGATTCTAGCGTTTTTAGGTACTCGTCCGGACAGTTTTTCCGTACTCGCCCGGATTCTACCATTTTCTAGTACTCACACTTATTCTAGCGTTTTTACGTACTCGTCCGGACAGTTTTTCGGTACTCGCCCAGATTCTACCTTTTCCCGGTAATCGCCCGGACTCTACCATTTTCCAGTACTCACACTGATTCTAGCGTTTTTAGGTACTCGTCCGGACAGTTTTTCCGTACTCGCCCGGATTCTACCATTTTCTAGTACTCACACTTATTCTAGCGTTTTTAGGTACTCGTCCGGACAGTTTTTCGGTACTCGCACGGATTCTACCATTTTTCGGTACTCACACGGATTCTACCATTTTTCGAAACTCTTTCGGAAAGTTTTTGGGTACTCGCACGGATTCTGCCTTTTCCCGGTACTCGCCCGGATTCTACCATTTTCCGGTACTCACACTGATTCTAGCGTTTTTAGGTACTCGTCCGGACAGTTTTTCCGTTCTCGCCCGGATTCTACCATTTTCTAGTACTCACACTTATTCTAGCGTTTTTAGGGACTCGTCCGGACAGTTTTTCGGTACTCGCCCAGATTCTACCTTTTCCCGGTAATCGCCCGGACTCTACCATTTTCCAGTACTCACACTGATTCTAGCGTTTTTAGGTACTCGTCGGGACAGTTTTTCGGTACTCGCACGGATTCTACCTTTTCCCGCTACTCGCCCGGATTGTACCATTTTACGGTACTCACACTGATTCTAGCGTTTTTAGGTACTCGTCTTGACAGTTTTTCGATACTCGCACGGATTCTACCATTTTTCGGTACTCACACGGATTCTACCATTTTTCGAAACTCTTTCGGAAAGTTTTTGGGTACTCACACGAATTCTACCTTTTCCCGGTACTCGCCCGGATTCTACCATTTTTCGGTACTCACACTGATTCTAGCGTTTTTAGGTACTCGTTCGGACAGTTTTTCGGTACTCGCACGGATTCTACCTTTTCCCGGTACTCGCCCGGATTCTACCATTTTCCGGTACTCACACTCATTCTAGCGTTTTTAGGTACTCGTTCGGACAGTTTTTCGGTACTCGCACGGATTCTACCTTTTCCCGGTACTCGCCCGGATTCTACCATTTTCCGGTACTCACACTCATTCTAGCGTTTTTAGGTATTGGTCCGAACAGTATTCCGGTACTCGCACGGATTCTACCTTTTCCCGGTACTCGCCCGGATTCTACCATTTTTCGGTACCCACACTGATTCTAGCGTTTTTAGGTACTCGTTCGGACAGTTTTTCGGTACTCGCACGGATTCTACCTTTTCCCGGTACTCGCCCGGATTCTACCATTTTCCGGTACTCACACTCAGTCTAGCGTTTTTAGGTACTGGTCCGAACAGTATTCCGGTACTCGCACGGATTCTACCTTTTCCCGGTACTCGCCCGGATTCTACCATTTTCCGGTACTCACACTGATTCTAGCGTTTTTAGGTACTCGTCCGGACAGTTTTTCCGTACTCGCCCGGATTCTACCATTTTCTAGTACTCACACTTATTCTAGCGTTTTTAGGGACTCGTCCGGACAGTTTTTCGGTACTCGCCCAGATTCTACCTTTTCCCGGTAATCGCCCGGACTCTACCATTTTCCAGTACTCACACTGATTCTAGCGTTTTTAGGTACTCGTCGGGACAGTTTTTCGGTACTCGCACGGATTCTACCTTTTCCCGCTACTCGCCCGGATTGTACCATTTTACGGTACTCACACTGATTCTAGCGTTTTTAGGTACTCGTCTTGACAGTTTTTCGATACTCGCACGGATTCTACCATTTTTCGGTACTTACACGGATTCTACCATTTTTCGAAACTCTTTCGGAAAGTTTTTGGGTACTCACACGAATTCTACCTTTTCCCGGTACTCGCCCGGATTCTACCATTTTCTGGTACTCACACTGATTATAGCGTTTTTAGGTACTCGTCCGGACAGTTTTTCCGTACTCGCCCGGATTCTACCATTTTCCAGTACTCACACTTATTCTAGCGTTTTTAGGTACTCGTCCGGACAGTTTTTCGGTACTCGCCCAGATTCTACCTTTTCCTGGTAATCGCCCGGACTCTACCATTTTCCCGTACTCACACTGATTCTAGCGTTTTTAGGTACTCGTCCGGACAGTTTTTCGGTACTCGCACGGATTCTACCTTTTCCCGGTACTCGCCCGGATTCTACCATTTTCTGGTACTCACACTGATTCTAGCGTTTTTAGGTACTCGTCTGGACAGTTTTTCGATACTCGCACGGATTCTACCATTTTTCGGTACTCACACGGATTCTACCATTTTTCGAAACTCTTTCGGAAAGTTTTTGGGTACTCGCACGGATTCTGCCTTTTCCCGATACTCGCCCGGATTCTACCATTTTCCGGTACTCACACTGATTCTAGCGTTTTTAGGTACTCGTCCGGACAGTTTTTCCGTACTCGCCCGGATTCTACCATTTTCCAGTACTCACACTGATTCTAGCGTTTTTAGGTACTCGTCCGAACAGTTTTTCGGTACTCGCACGGATTCTACCTTTTCCCGGTAATCGCCCGGACTCTACCATTTTTCGGTACTCACACTGATTCTAGCCTTTTTAGGTACTCGTCCGGACAGTTTTTCGGTACTCGCACGGATTCTACCATTTTTCGGTACTCACACGGATTCTACCATTTTTCGAAACTCTTTCGGAAAGTTTTTGGGTACTCGCACGGATTCTACCTTTTCCCGGTACTCGCCCGGATTCTACCATTTTTCGAAACTCTTTCGGAAAGTTTTTGGGTACTCACACGAATTCTACCTTTTCCCGGTACTCGCCCGGAGTCTACCATTTTCCGGTACTCACACTGATTCTAGCGTTTTTAGGTACTCGTCCGGACAGTTTTTCCGTACTCGCCCGGATTCTACCATTTTCTAGTACTCACACTTATTCTAGCGTTTTTACGTACTCGTCCGGACAGTTTTTCGGTACTCGCCCAGATTCTACCTTTTCCCGGTAATCGCCCGGACTCTACCATTTTCCAGTACTCACACTGATTCTAGCGTTTTTAGGTACTCGTCCGGACAGTTTTTCCGTACTCGCCCGGATTCTACCATTTTCTAGTACTCACACTTATTCTAGCGTTTTTAGGTACTCGTCCGGACAGTTTTTCGGTACTCGCACGGATTCTACCATTTTTCGGTACTCACACGGATTCTACCATTTTTCGAAACTCTTTCGGAAAGTTTTTGGGTACTCGCACGGATTCTGCCTTTTCCCGGTACTCGCCCGGATTCTACCATTTTCCGGTACTCACACTGATTCTAGCGTTTTTAGGTACTCGTCCGGACAGTTTTTCCGTACTCGCCCGGATTCTACCATTTTCTAGTACTCACACTTATTCTAGCGTTTTTAGGGACTCGTCCGGACAGTTTTTCGGTACTCGCCCAGATTCTACCTTTTCCCGGTAATCGCCCGGACTCTACCATTTTCCAGTACTCACACTGATTCTAGCGTTTTTAGGTACTCGTCGGGACAGTTTTTCGGTACTCGCACGGATTCTACCTTTTCCCGCTACTCGCCCGGATTGTACCATTTTACGGTACTCACACTGATTCTAGCGTTTTTAGGTACTCGTCTTGACAGTTTTTCGATACTCGCACGGATTCTACCATTTTTCGGTACTCACACGGATTCTACCATTTTTCGAAACTCTTTCGGAAAGTTTTTGGGTACTCACACGAATTCTACCTTTTCCCGGTACTCGCCCGGATTCTACCATTTTTCGGTACTCACACTGATTCTAGCGTTTTTAGGTACTCGTTCGGACAGTTTTTCGGTACTCGCACGGATTCTACCTTTTCCCGGTACTCGCCCGGATTCTACCATTTTCCGGTACTCACACTCATTCTAGCGTTTTTAGGTACTCGTTCGGACAGTTTTTCGGTACTCGCACGGATTCTACCTTTTCCCGGTACTCGCCCGGATTCTACCATTTTCCGGTACTCACACTCATTCTAGCGTTTTTAGGTATTGGTCCGAACAGTATTCCGGTACTCGCACGGATTCTACCTTTTCCCGGTACTCGCCCGGATTCTACCATTTTTCGGTACCCACACTGATTCTAGCGTTTTTAGGTACTCGTTCGGACAGTTTTTCGGTACTCGCACGGATTCTACCTTTTCCCGGTACTCGCCCGGATTCTACCATTTTCCGGTACTCACACTCAGTCTAGCGTTTTTAGGTACTGGTCCGAACAGTATTCCGGTACTCGCACGGATTCTACCTTTTCCCGGTACTCGCCCGGATTCTACCATTTTCCGGTACTCACACTGATTCTAGCGTTTTTAGGTACTCGTCCGGACAGTTTTTCCGTACTCGCCCGGATTCTACCATTTTCTAGTACTCACACTTATTCTAGCGTTTTTAGGGACTCGTCCGGACAGTTTTTCGGTACTCGCCCAGATTCTACCTTTTCCCGGTAATCGCCCGGACTCTACCATTTTCCAGTACTCACACTGATTCTAGCGTTTTTAGGTACTCGTCGGGACAGTTTTTCGGTACTCGCACGGATTCTACCTTTTCCCGCTACTCGCCCGGATTGTACCATTTTACGGTACTCACACTGATTCTAGCGTTTTTAGGTACTCGTCTTGACAGTTTTTCGATACTCGCACGGATTCTACCATTTTTCGGTACTCACACGGATTCTACCATTTTTCGAAACTCTTACGGATAGTTTTTTGGTACTCGCACGGATTCTGCCTTTTCCCGATACTCGCCCGGATTCTACCATTTTCCGGTACTCACACTGATTCTAGCGTTTTTAGGTACTCGTCCGGACAGTTTTTCCGTACTCGCCCGGATTCTACCATTTTCCAGTACTCACACTGATTCTAGCGTTTTTAGGTACTCGTCCGAACAGTTTTTCGGTACTCGCACGGATTCTACCTTTTCCCGGTAATCGCCCGGACTCTACCATTTTTCGGTACTCACACTGATTCTAGCCTTTTTAGGTACTCGTCCGGACAGTTTTTCGGTACTCGCACGGATTCTACCATTTTTCGGTACTCACACGGATTCTACCATTTTTCGAAACTCTTTCGGAAAGTTTTTGGGTACTCGCACGGATTCTACCTTTTCCCGGTACTCGCCCGGATTCTACCATTTTTCGAAACTCTTTCGGAAAGTTTTTGGGTACTCACACGAATTCTACCTTTTCCCGGTACTCGCCCGGAGTCTACCATTTTCCGGTACTCACACTGATTCTAGCGTTTTTAGGTACTCGTCCGGACAGTTTTTCCGTACTCGCCCGGATTCTACCATTTTCTAGTACTCACACTTATTCTAGCGTTTTTACGTACTCGTCCGGACAGTTTTTCGGTACTCGCCCAGATTCTACCTTTTCCCGGTAATCGCCCGGACTCTACCATTTTCCAGTACTCACACTGATTCTAGCGTTTTTAGGTACTCGTCCGGACAGTTTTTCCGTACTCGCCCGGATTCTACCATTTTCTAGTACTCACACTTATTCTAGCGTTTTTAGGTACTCGTCCGGACAGTTTTTCGGTACTCGCACGGATTCTACCATTTTTCGGTACTCACACGGATTCTACCATTTTTCGAAACTCTTTCGGAAAGTTTTTGGGTACTCGCACGGATTCTGCCTTTTCCCGGTACTCGCCCGGATTCTACCATTTTCCGGTACTCACACTGATTCTAGCGTTTTTAGGTACTCGTCCGGACAGTTTTTCCGTACTCGCCCGGATTCTACCATTTTCTAGTACTCACACTTATTCTAGCGTTTTTAGGGACTCGTCCGGACAGTTTTTCGGTACTCGCCCAGATTCTACCTTTTCCCGGTAATCGCCCGGACTCTACCATTTTCCAGTACTCACACTGATTCTAGCGTTTTTAGGTACTCGTCGGGACAGTTTTTCGGTACTCGCACGGATTCTACCTTTTCCCGCTACTCGCCCGGATTGTACCATTTTACGGTACTCACACTGATTCTAGCGTTTTTAGGTACTCGTCTTGACAGTTTTTCGATACTCGCACGGATTCTACCATTTTTCGGTACTCACACGGATTCTACCATTTTTCGAAACTCTTTCGGAAAGTTTTTGGGTACTCACACGAATTCTACCTTTTCCCGGTACTCGCCCGGATTCTACCATTTTTCGGTACTCACACTGATTCTAGCGTTTTTAGGTACTCGTTCGGACAGTTTTTCGGTACTCGCACGGATTCTACCTTTTCCCGGTACTCGCCCGGATTCTACCATTTTCCGGTACTCACACTCATTCTAGCGTTTTTAGGTACTCGTTCGGACAGTTTTTCGGTACTCGCACGGATTCTACCTTTTCCCGGTACTCGCCCGGATTCTACCATTTTCCGGTACTCACACTCATTCTAGCGTTTTTAGGTATTGGTCCGAACAGTATTCCGGTACTCGCACGGATTCTACCTTTTCCCGGTACTCGCCCGGATTCTACCATTTTTCGGTACCCACACTGATTCTAGCGTTTTTAGGTACTCGTTCGGACAGTTTTTCGGTACTCGCACGGATTCTACCTTTTCCCGGTACTCGCCCGGATTCTACCATTTTCCGGTACTCACACTCAGTCTAGCGTTTTTAGGTACTGGTCCGAACAGTATTCCGGTACTCGCACGGATTCTACCTTTTCCCGGTACTCGCCCGGATTCTACCATTTTCCGGTACTCACACTGATTCTAGCGTTTTTAGGTACTCGTCCGGACAGTTTTTCCGTACTCGCCCGGATTCTACCATTTTCTAGTACTCACACTTATTCTAGCGTTTTTAGGGACTCGTCCGGACAGTTTTTCGGTACTCGCCCAGATTCTACCTTTTCCCGGTAATCGCCCGGACTCTACCATTTTCCAGTACTCACACTGATTCTAGCGTTTTTAGGTACTCGTCGGGACAGTTTTTCGGTACTCGCACGGATTCTACCTTTTCCCGCTACTCGCCCGGATTGTACCATTTTACGGTACTCACACTGATTCTAGCGTTTTTAGGTACTCGTCTTGACAGTTTTTCGATACTCGCACGGATTCTACCATTTTTCGGTACTCACACGGATTCTACCATTTTTCGAAACTCTTTCGGAAAGTTTTTGGGTACTCACACGAATTCTACCTTTTCCCGGTACTCGCCCGGATTCTACCATTTTTCGGTACTCACACTGATTCTAGCGTTTTTAGGTACTCGTTCGGACAGTTTTTCGGTACTCGCACGGATTCTACCTTTTCCCGGTACTCGCCCGGATTCTACCATTTTCCGGTACTCACACTCATTCTAGCGTTTTTAGGTACTCGTTCGGACAGTTTTTCGGTACTCGCACGGATTCTACCTTTTCCCGGTACTCGCCCGGATTCTACCATTTTCCGGTACTCACACTCATTCTAGCGTTTTTAGGTATTGGTCCGAACAGTATTCCGGTACTCGCACGGATTCTACCTTTTCCCGGTACTCGCCCGGATTCTACCATTTTTCGGTACCCACACTGATTCTAGCGTTTTTAGGTACTCGTTCGGACAGTTTTTCGGTACTCGCACGGATTCTACCTTTTCCCGGTACTCGCCCGGATTCTACCATTTTCCGGTACTCACACTCATTCTAGCGTTTTTAGGTACTGGTCCGAACAGTATTCCGGTACTCGCACGGATTCTACCTTTTCCCGGTACTCGCCCGGATTCTACCATTTTCCGGTACTCACACTGATTCTAGCGTTTTTAGGTACTCGTCCGGACAGTTTTTCCGTACTCGCCCGGATTCTACTATTTTCTAGTACTCACACTTATTCTAGCGTTTTTAGGGACTCGTCCGGACAGTTTTTCCGTACTCGCCCAGATTCTACCTTTTCCCGGTAATCGCCCGGACTCTACCATTTTCCAGTACTCACACTGATTCTAACGTTTTTAGGTACTCGTCGGGACAGTTTTTCGGTACTCGCACGGATTCTACCTTTTCCCGCTACTCGCCCGGATTGTACCATTTTACGGTACTCACACTGATTCTAGCGTTTTTAGGTACTCGTCTTGACAGTTTTTCGATACTCGCACGGATTCTACCATTTTTCGGTACTCACACGGATTCTACCATTTTTCGAAACTCTTTCGGAAAGTTTTTGGGTACTCACACGAATTCTACCTTTTCCCGGTACTCGCCCGGATTCTACCATTTTTCGGTACTCACACTGATTCTAGCGTTTTTAGGTACTCGTTCGGACAGTTTTTCGGTACTCGCACGGATTCTACCTTTTCCCGGTACTCGCCCGGATTCTACCATTTTCCGGTACTCACACTCATTCTAGCGTTTTTAGGTACTCGTTCGGACAGTTTTTCGGTACTCGCACGGATTCTACCTTTTCCCGGTACTCGCCCGGATTCTACCATTTTCCGGTACTCACACTCATTCTAGCGTTTTTAGGTATTGGTCCGAACAGTATTCCGGTACTCGCACGGATTCTACCTTTTCCCGGTACTCGCCCGGATTCTACCATTTTTCGGTACCCACACTGATTCTAGCGTTTTTAGGTACTCGTTCGGACAGTTTTTCGGTACTCGCACGGATTCTACCTTTTCCCGGTACTCGCCCGGATTCTACCATTTTCCGGTACTCACACTCATTCTAGCGTTTTTAGGTACTGGTCCGAACAGTATTCCGGTACTCGCACGGATTCTACCTTTTCCCGGTACTCGCCCGGATTCTACCATTTTCCGGTACTCACACTGATTCTAGCGTTTTTAGGTACTCGTCCGGACAGTTTTTCCGTACTCGCCCGGATTCTACTATTTTCTAGTACTCACACTTATTCTAGCGTTTTTAGGGACTCGTCCGGACAGTTTTTCCGTACTCGCCCAGATTCTACCTTTTCCCGGTAATCGCCCGGACTCTACCATTTTCCAGTACTCACACTGATTCTAACGTTTTTAGGTACTCGTCGGGACAGTTTTTCGGTACTCGCACGGATTCTACCTTTTCCCGCTACTCGCCCGGATTGTACCATTTTACGGTACTCACACTGATTCTAGCGTTTTTAGGTACTCGTCTTGACAGTTTTTCGATACTCGCACGGATTCTACCATTTTTCGGTACTCACACGGATTCTACCATTTTTCGAAACTCTTTCGGAAAGTTTTTGGGTACTCACACGAATTCTACCTTTTCCCGGTACTCGCCCGGATTCTACCATTTTTCGGTACTCACACTGATTCTAGCGTTTTTAGGTACTCGTTCGGACAGTTTTTCGGTACTCGCACGGATTCTACCTTTTCCCGGTACTCGCCCGGATTCTACCATTTTCCGGTACTCACACTCATTCTAGCGTTTTTAGGTACTCGTTCGGACAGTTTTTCGGTACTCGCACGGATTCTACCTTTTCCCGGTACTCGCCCGGATTCTACCATTTTCCGGTACTCACACTCATTCTAGCGTTTTTAGGTATTGGTCCGAACAGTATTCCGGTACTCGCACGGATTCTACCTTTTCCCGGTACTCGCCCGGATTCTACCATTTTTCGGTACCCACACTGATTCTAGCGTTTTTAGGTACTCGTTCGGACAGTTTTTCGGTACTCGCACGGATTCTACCTTTTCCCGGTACTCGCCCGGATTCTACCATTTTCCGGTACTCACACTCATTCTAGCGTTTTTAGGTACTGGTCCGAACAGTATTCCGGTACTCGCACGGATTCTACCTTTTCCCGGTACTCGCCCGGATTCTACCATTTTCCGGTACTCACACTGATTCTAGCGTTTTTAGGTACTCGTCCGGACAGTTTTTCCGTACTCGCCCGGATTCTACTATTTTCTAGTACTCACACTTATTCTAGCGTTTTTAGGGACTCGTCCGGACAGTTTTTCCGTACTCGCCCAGATTCTACCTTTTCCCGGTAATCGCCCGGACTCTACCATTTTCCAGTACTCACACTGATTCTAACGTTTTTAGGTACTCGTCGGGACAGTTTTTCGGTACTCGCACGGATTCTACCTTTTCCCGCTACTCGCCCGGATTGTACCATTTTACGGTACTCACACTGATTCTAGCGTTTTTAGGTACTCGTCTTGACAGTTTTTCGATACTCGCACGGATTCTACCATTTTTCGGTACTCACACGGATTCTACCATTTTTGGAAACTCTTTCGGAAAGTTTTTGGGTACTCACACGAATTCTACCTTTTCCCGGTACTCGCCCGGATTCTACCATTTTTCGGTACTCACACTGATTCTAGCGTTTTTAGGTACTCGTTCGGACAGTTTTTCGGTACTCGCACGGATTCTACCTTTTCCCGGTACTCGCCCGGATTCTACCATTTTCCGGTACTCACACTCATTCTAGCGTTTTTAGGTACTCGTTCGGACAGTTTTTCGGTACTCGCACGGATTCTACCTTTTCCCGGTACTCGCCCGGATTCTACCATTTTCCGGTACTCACACTCATTCTAGCGTTTTTAGGTATTGGTCCGAACAGTATTCCGGTACTCGCACGGATTCTACCTTTTCCCGGTACTCGCCCGGATTCTACCATTTTTCGGTACCCACACTGATTCTAGCGTTTTTAGGTACTCGTTCGGACAGTTTTTCGGTACTCGCACGGATTCTACCTTTTCCCGGTACTCGCCCGGATTCTACCATTTTCCGGTACTCACACTCATTCTAGCGTTTTTAGGTACTGGTCCGAACAGTATTCCGGTACTCGCACGGATTCTACCTTTTCCCGGTACTCGCCCGGATTCTACCATTTTCCGGTACTCACACTGATTCTAGCGTTTTTAGGTACTCGTCCGGACAGTTTTTCCGTACTCGCCCGGATTCTACCATTTTCTAGTACTCACACTTATTCTAGCGTTTTTAGGGACTCGTCCGGACAGTTTTTCGGTACTCGCCCAGATTCTACCTTTTCCCGGTAATCGCCCGGACTCTACCATTTTCCAGTACTCACACTGATTCTAGCGTTTTTAGGTACTCGTCGGGACAGTTTTTCGGTACTCGCACGGATTCTACCTTTTCCCGCTACTCGCCCGGATTGTACCATTTTACGGTACTCACACTGATTCTAGCGTTTTTAGGTACTCGTCTTGACAGTTTTTCGATACTCGCACGGATTCTACCATTTTTCGGTACTCACACGGATTCTACCATTTTTCGAAACTCTTTCGGAAAGTTTTTGGGTACTCACACGAATTCTACCTTTTCCCGGTACTCGCCCGGATTCTACCATTTTTCGGTACTCACACTGATTCTAGCGTTTTTAGGTACTCGTCTGGACAGTTTTTCGATACTCGCACGGATTCTACCATTTTTCGGTACTCACACTGATTCTAGCGTTTTTAGGTACTCGTTCGGACAGTTTTTCGGTACTCGCACGGATTCTACCTTTTCCCGGTACTCGCCCGGATTCTACCATTTTCCGGTACTCACACTCATTCTAGCGTTTTTAGGTACTCGTTCGGACAGTTTTTCGGTACTCGCACGGATTCTACCTTTTCCCGGTACTCGCCCGGATTCTACCATTTTCCGGTACTCACACTCATTCTAGCGTTTTTAGGTATTGGTCCGAACAGTATTCCGGTACTCGCACGGATTCTACCTTTTCCCGGTACTCGCCCGGATTCTACCATTTTTCGGTACTCACACTGATTCTAGCGTTTTTAGGTACTCGTTCGGACAGTTTTTCGGTACTCGCACGGATTCTACCTTTTCCCGGTACTCGCCCGGATTCTACCATTTTCCGGTACTCACACTCATTCTAGCGTTTTTAGGTACTGGTCCGAACAGTATTCCGGTACTCGCACGGATTCTACCTTTTCCCGGTACTCGCCCGGATTCTACCATTTTCCGGTACTCACACTGATTCTAGCGTTTTTAGGTACTCGTCCGGACAGTTTTTCCGTACTCGCCCGGATTCTACCATTTTCTAGTACTCACACTTATTCTAGCGTTTTTAGGGACTCGTCCGGACAGTTTTTCGGTACTCGCCCAGATTCTACCTTTTCCCGGTAATCGCCCGGACTCTACCATTTTCCAGTACTCACACTGATTCTAGCGTTTTTAGGTACTCGTCGGGACAGTTTTTCGGTACTCGCACGGATTCTACCTTTTCCCGCTACTCGCCCGGATTCTACCATTTTACGGTACTCACACTGATTCTAGCGTTTTTAGGTACTCGTCTTGACAGTTTTTCGATACTCGCACGGATTCTACCATTTTTCGGTACTCACACGGATTCTACCATTTTTCGAAACTCTTTCGGAAAGTTTTTGGGTACTCACACGAATTCTACCTTTTCCCGGTACTCGCCCGGATTCTACCATTTTTCGGTACTCACACTGATTCTAGCGTTTTTAGGTACTCGTCTGGACAGTTTTTCGATACTCGCACGGATTCTACCATTTTTCGGTACTCACACTGATTCTAGCGTTTTTAGGTACTCGTTCGGACAGTTTTTCGGTACTCGCACGGATTCTACCTTTTCCCGGTACTCGCCCGGATTCTACCATTTTCCGGTACTCACACTCATTCTAGCGTTTTTAGGTACTCGTCCGGACAGTTTTTCCGTACTCGCCCGGATTCTACCATTTTCCAGTACTCACACTGATTGTAGCGATTTTAGGTAATCGACCGGACAGTTTTTCGGTACTCACACGGATTCTACCTTTTCCCGGTACTCTCCCGGATTCTACCATTTTCCGGTACTCACACTGATTCTAGCGTTTTTAGGTACTCGTCCGGACAGTTTTTCGGTACTCGAACGGATTCTACCTTTTCCCGGTACTCGCCCGGATTCTACCATTTTCCGGTACTCACAGTGATTCTAGCGTTTTTATGTACTCGTCCGAACAGTTTTTCGGTACTCGAACGGATTCAACCTTTTCTCGGTACTCGCCCGGAGTCTACCATTTTCCGGTACTCACACTGATTCTAGCGTTTTTAGGTACTCGTCCGGACAGTTTTTCGGTACTCACACGGATTCTACCTTTTCCCGGTACTCTCCCGGATTCTACCATTTTCCGGTACTCACACTGATTCTAGCGTTTTTAGGTACTCGTCCGGACAGTTTTTCAGTACTTGAACGGATTCTACCTTTTCCCGGTAATCGCCCGGACTCTACCATTTTCCGGTACTCACACTGATTCTAGCGTTTTTAGGTACTCGTCCGGACAGTTTTTCGGTACTCGCACGGATTCTACCGTTTTTCGGTACTCACACGGATTCTACCATTTTTCGAAACTCTTTCGGAAAGTTTTTGGGTACTCGCACGGATTCTGCCTTTTCCCGGTACTCGCCCGGATTCTACCATTTTCTGGTACTCACACTGATTCTAGCGTTTTTAGGTACTCGTCCGGACAGTTTTTCCGTACTCGCCCGGATTCTACCATTTTCCAGTACTCACACTTATTCTAGCGTTTTTAGGTACTCGTCCGGACAGTTTTTCGGTACTCGCCCAGATTCTACCTTTTCCTGGTAATCGCCCGGACTCTACCATTTTCCAGTACTCACACTGATTCTAGCATTTTTAGGTACTCGTCCGGACAGTTTTTCGGTACTCGCACGGATTCTACCTTTTCCCGGTACTCGCCCGGATTCTACCATTTTCTGGTACTCACACTGATTCTAGCGTTTTTAGGTACTCGTCTGGACAGTTTTTCGATACTCGCACGGATTCTACCATTTTTCGGTACTCGGCCGGATTCTACCATTTTCCGGTACTCACACTGATTCTAGCGTTTTTAGGTACTCGTCCGGACAATTTTTCCGTACTCGAACGGATTCTACCTTTTCCCGGTGCTCGCCCGGATTCTACCATTTTTCTGTACTCACACTGATTCTAGCGTTTTTAGGTACTCGTCCGGACAGTTTTTCCGTACTCGAACGGATTCTACCTTTTCCCGGTACTCGCCCGGATTCTACCATTTTTCGGTACTCACACTGATTCTAGCGTTTTTGAGGTACTCGTCCGGACAGTTTTTCCGTTCTCACACGGATTCTACTTTTTCCCGGTACTCGCCCGGATTCTACCATTTTCCGGTACACACACTGATTCTAGCGTTTTTAGGTACTCGTCCGGACATTTTTTCGGTACTCGAACGGATTCTACCTTTTCCCGGTAATCGCCCGGACTCTACCATTTTTCGGTACTCACAATGATTCTAGCGTTTTTAGGTACTCGTCCGGACAGTTTTTCGGTACTCGCACGGATTATACCTTTTCCCGGTACTCGCCCGGTTTCTACCATTTTCCGGTACTCACATTGATTCTAGCGTTTTTAGGTACTCGTCCGGACAGTTTTTCGGTACTCACACGGATTCTACCATTTTTCGGTACTCGCACGGATTCTACCTTTTTCCCGGTAATCGCCCGGACTCTACAATTTTCCATTACTCACACTGATTCTAGCGTTTTTAGGTACTCGTCCGGACAGTTTTTCGTTACTCGCACGGATTCTACCTTTTCCCGGTACTCACCCGGATTCTAGCGTTTTTAGGTACTCGTCCGGACAGTTTTTCGGTACTCGCACGGATTCTACCATTTTTCGGTACTCACACGGATTCTACCATTTTTCGAAACTCCTTCGGAAAGTTTTTGGGTACTCGCACGGATTCTGCCTTTTCCCGGTAGTCGCCCGGATTCTACCATTTTCCGGTACTCACACTGATTCTAGCTTTTTTAGGTACTCGTCCGGACAGTTTTTCCGTACTCGCCCGGATTCTACCATTTTCCAGTTCTCACACTGATTCTATCATTTTTAGGTACTCGTCCGGACAGTTTTTCGGTACTCACACGGATTCTACCATTTTTCGGTACTCGCACGGATTCTACCTTTTTCCCGGTAATCGCCCGGACTCTACCATTTTCCATTACTCACACTGATTCTAGCGTTTAAAGGTACTCGTCCGGACAGTTTTTCGGTACTCGCACGGATTCTACCTTTTTCCCGGTAATCGCCCGGACTCTACCATTTTCCATTACTCACACTGATTCTAGCGTTTAAAGGTACTCGTCCGGACAGTTTTTCGGTACTCGCACGGATTCTACCTTTTCCCGGTACTCACCCGGATTCTAGCGTTTTTAGGTACTCGTCCGGACAGTTTTTCGGTACTCGCACGGATTCTACCATTTTTCGGTACTCACACGGATTCTACCATTTTTCGAAACTCCTTCGGAAAGTTTTTGGGTACTCGCACGGATTCTGCCTTTTCCCGGTAGTCGCCCGGATTCTATAATTTTCCGGTACTCACACTGATTCTAGCTTTTTTAGGTACTCGTCCGGACAGTTTTTCCGTACTCGCCCGGATTCTACCATTTTCCAGTTCTCACACTGATTCTATCGTTTTTAGGTACTCGTCTGGACAGTTTTTCGATACTCGCACGGATTCTACCATTTTTCGGTACTCACACTGATTCTAGCGTTTTTAGGTACTCGTTCGGACAGTTTTTCGGTACTCGCACGGATTTTACCTTTTCTCGGTACTCGCCCGGATTCTACCATTTTCCGGTACTCACATTGAATCAATCGTTTTTAAGTACTCGCACGGATTCTACAATTTTTCGGTACTCACACGGATTCTACCATTTTTCGAAACTCTTACGGATAGTTTTTTGGTACTCGCACGGATTCTGCCTTTTCTCGGTACTCGCCCGGATTCTACCATTTTCCGGTACTCACACTTATTCTAGCGTTTTTAGGTACTCGTCCGGACAGTTTTTCGGTACTCGCACAGATTCTACCTTTTCCCGGTAATCGCCCGGACTCTACCATTTTCCGGTACTCACACTGATTCTACCGTTTTTCGGTACTCGTCCGGACAGTTTTTCGGTACTCGCACGGATTCTACCTTTTCCCGGTACTCGCCCGGATTCTACCATTTTCCAGTACTCACATTGATTCTAGCGTTTTTAGGTACTCGTCTGGACAGTTTTTCGATACTCGCACGGATTCTACCATTTTTCGGTACTCTCACGGATTCTACCATTTTTCGAAACTCTTTCGGAAAGTTTTTGGGTACTCACACGAATTCTACCTTTTCCCGGTAGTCGCCCGGATTCTACCATTTTCCGGTACTCACACTGATTCTAGCTTTTTTAGGTACTCGTCCGGACAGTTTTTCCGTACTCGCCCGGATTCTACCATTTTCCAGTTCTCACACTGATTCTATCGTTTTTAGGTACTCGTCCGGACAGTTTTTCGGTACTCGCACGGATTCTACCTTTTCCCGGCAATCGCCCGGACCCTACCATTTTTCGGTACTCACACTGATTCTAGCGTTTTTAGGTACTCGTTCGGACAGTTTTTCGGTACTCGCACGGATTTTACCTTTTCTTGGTACTCGCCCGGATTCTACCATTTTCCGGTACTCACATTGAATCAATCGTTTTTAAGTACTCGCACGGATTCTACAATTTTTCGGTACTCACACGGATTCTACCATTTTTCGAAACTCTTACGGATAGTTTTTTGGTACTCGCACGGATTCTGCCTTTTCTCGGTACTCGCCCGGATTCTACCATTTTCCGGTACTCACACTGATTCTAGCGTTTTTAGGTACTCGTCCGGACAGTTTTTCCGTACTCGCCCGGATTCTACCATTTTCCAGTACTCACACTTATTCTAGCGTTTTTAGGTACTCGTCCGGACAGTTTTTCCGTACTCGCCCAGATTCTACCTTTTCCCGGTAATTGCCCGGACTCTACCATTTTCCAGTACTCACACTGATTCTAGCGTTTTTAGGTACTCGTCGGGACAGTTTTTCGGTACTCGCACGGATTCTACCTTTTCCCGGTACTCGCCCGGATTCTACCAATTTCCGGTACTCACACTGATTCTAGCATTTTTAGGTACTCGTCTGGACAGTTTTTCGATACTCGCACGGATTCTACCATTTTTCGGTACTTACACAGATTCTACCATTTTTCGAAACTCTTTCGGAAAGTTTTTGGGTACTCACACGAATTCTACCTTTTCCCGGTACTTGCCCGGATTCAACCATTTTCCGGTACTCACACTGATTCTAGCGTTTTTAGGTACTCGTCCGGACAGTTTTTCCGTACTCGCCCGGATTCTACCATTTTCCAGTACTCACACTTATTCTAGCGTTTTTAGGTACTCGTTTGGACAGTTTTTCGGTACTCGCACAGATTCTACCTTTTCCCGGTAATCGCCCGGACTCTACCATTTTCCGGTACTCGCACTGATTCTAGCGTTTTTCGGTACTCGTCCGGACAGTTTTTCGGTACTCGCACGGATCCTACCTTTTCCCGGTACTCGCCCGGAATCTACCATTTTCCGGTACTCACACTGATTCTAGCGTTTTTAGGTACTCGTCCGCATAGTTTTTCAGTACTCGCCCGGATTCTACCATTTTCCAGTACTCACAATGATTCTAGCGTTTTTAGGTACTCGTCGGGACAGTTTTTCGGTACTCGCACGGATTCTACCTTTTCTCGGTACTCGCCCGGATTCTACCATTTTCCGGTACTCACACTGATTCTAGCGTTTTTAGGTACTCGTCCGGACAATTTTTCCGTAATCGCCCGGATTCTACCATTTTCCTGTACTCACACTGATTCTAGCGTTTTTAGGTACTCGTCCGGACAGTTTTTCGGTACTCGCACGGATTCTACCTTTTCCCGGTAATCGCCCGGACTCTACCATTTTCCAGTACTCACACTGATTCTAGCCTTTTTAGGTACTCGTCCGGACAGTTTTTCGGTACTCGCACGGATTCTACCATTTTTCGGTACTCACACGGATTCTACCATTCTTCGAAACTCTTTCGGAAAGTTTTTGGGTACTCACACGAATTCTACCTTTTCCCGGTACTCACCCGGATTCTACCATTTTCCGGTACTCACACTGATTCTAGCGTTTTTAGGTACTCGTCCTGACAGTTTTTCGGTACTCGAACGGATTCTACCTTTTCCCGGTACTCGCCCGGATTCTACCATTTTCCGGTACTCACACTGATTCTAGCGTTTTTAGGTACTCGTCCGGACAGTTTTTCGGTACTCGAACGGATTCTACCTTTTCCCGGTACTCGCCCGGATTCTACCATTTTTCGGTACTCACACTGATTCTAGCGTTTTTAGGTACTCGTCCGGACAGTTTTTCGGTACTCGAACGGATTCTACCTTTTCCCGGTACTCGCCCGGATTCTACCATTTTTCGAAACTCTTTCGGAAAGTTTTTGGGTACTCACACGAATTCTACCTTTTCCCGGTACTCGCCCGGATTCTACCATTTTCCGGTACTCACACTGATTCTAGCGTTTTTAGGTACTCGTCGGGACAGTTTTTCGGTACTCGCACGGATTCTACCTTTTCTCGGTACTCGCCCGGATTCTACCATTTTCCGGTACTCACACTGATTCTAGCGTTTTTAGGTACTCGTCCGGACAATTTTTCCGTAATCGCCCGGATTCTACCATTTTCCGGTACTCACACTGATTCTAGCGTTTTTAGGTACTCGTCCTGACAGTTTTTCGGTACTCGAACGGATTCTACCTTTTCCCGGTACTCGCCCGGATTCTACCATTTTCCGGTACTCACACTGATTCTAGCGTTTTTAGGTACTCATCCGGACAGTTTTTCGGTACTCGAACGGATTCTACCTTTTCCCGGTACTCGCCCGGATTCTACCATTTTTCGGTACTCACACTGATTCTAGCGTTTTTAGGTACTCGTCCGGACAGTTTTTCGGTACTCGAACGGATTCTACCTTTTCCCGGTACTCGCCCGGATTCTACCATTTTTCGAAACTCTTTCGGAAAGTTTTTGGGTACTCACACGAATTCTACCTTTTCCCGGTACTCGCCCGGATTCTACCATTTTCCGGTACTCACACTGATTCTAGCGTTTTTAGGTACTCGTCCGCACAGTATTTCAGTACTCGCCCGGATTCTACCATTTTCCAGTACTCACAATGATTCTAGCGTTTTTAGGTACTCGTCGGGACAGTTTTTCGGTACTCGCACGGATTCTACCTTTTCTCGGTACTCGCCCGGATTCTACCATTTTCCGGTACTCACACTGATTCTAACGTTTTTAGGTACTCGTTCGGACAATTTTTCCGTAATCGCCCGGATTCTACCATTTTCCTGTACTCACACTGATTCTAGCGTTTTTAGGTACTCGTCCTGACAGTTTTTCGGTACTCGAACGGATTCTACCTTTCCCGGTACTCGCCCGGATTCTACCATTTTCCGGTACTCACACTGATTCTAGCGTTTTTAGGTACTCATCCGGACAGTTTTTCGGTACTCGAACGGATTCTACCTTTTCCCGGTACTCGCCCGGATTCTACCATTTTTCGGTACTCACACTGATTCTAGCGTTTTTAGGTACTCGTCCGGACAGTTTTTCGGTACTCGAACGGATTCTACCTTTTCCCGGTACTCGCCCGGATTCTACCATTTTTCGAAACTCTTGCGGAAAGTTTTTGGGTACTCACACGAATTCTACCTTTTCCCGGTACTCGCCCGGATTCTACCATTTTCCGGTACTCACACTGATTCTAGCGTTTTTAGGTACTCGTCCGCACAGTATTTCAGTACTCGCCCGGATTCTACCATTTTCCAGTACTCACAATGATTCTAGCGTTTTTAGGTACTCGTCGGGACAGTTTTTCGGTACTCGCACGGATTCTACCTTTTCTCGGTACTCGCCCGGATTCTACCATTTTCCGGTACTCACACTGATTCTAACGTTTTTAGGTACTCGTTCGGACAATTTTTCCGTAATCGCCCGGATTCTACCATTTTCCTGTACTCACACTGATTCTAGCTTTTTTAGGTACTCGTCCGGACAGTTTTTCCGTACTCGCCCGGATTCTACCATTTTCCAGTTCTCACACTGATTCTATCGTTTTTAGGTACTCGTCCGGACAGTTTTTCGGTACTCGCACGGATTCTACCTTTTCCCGGCAATCGCCCGGACCCTACCATTTTTCGGTACTCACACTGATTCTAGCGTTTTTAGGTACTCGTTCGGACAGTTTTTCGGTACTCGCACGGATTTTACCTTTTCTCGGTACTCGCCCGGATTCTACCATTTTCCGGTACTCACATTGAATCAATCGTTTTTAAGTACTCGCACGGATTCTACCATTTTTCGAAACTCTTACGGATAGTTTTGTGGTACTCGCACGGATTCTGCCTTTTCTCGGTACTCGCCCGGATTCTACCATTTTCCGGTACTCACACTGATTCTAGCGTTTTTAGGTACTCGTCCGGACAGTTTTTCCGTACTCGCCCGGATTCTACCATTTTCCAGTACTCACACTTATTCTAGCGTTTTTAGGTACTCGTCCGGACAGTTTTTCCGTACTCGCCCAGATTCTACCTTTTCCCGGTAATCGCCCGGACTCTACCATTTTCCAGTACTCACACTGATTCTAGCGTTTTTAGGTACTCGTCGGGACAGTTTTTCGGTACTCGCACGGATTCTACCTTTTCCCGGTACTCGCCCGGATTCTACCAATTTCCGGTACTCACACTGATTCTAGCATTTTTAGGTACTCGTCTGGACAGTTTTTCGATACTTGCACGGATTCTACCATTTTTCGGTACTTACACAGATTCTACCATTTTTCGAAACTCTTTCGGAAAGTTTTTGGGTACTCACACGAATTCTACCTTTTCCCGGTACTCGCCCGGATTCAACCATTTTCCGGTACTCACACTGATTCTAGCATTTTTAGGTACTCGTCCGGACAGTTTTTCCGTACTCGCCCGGATTCTACCATTTTCCAGTACTCACACTTATTCTAGCGTTTTTAGGTACTCGTCCGGACAGTTTTTCGGTACTCGCACGGATTCTACCTTTTCCCGGTACTCGCCCGGATTCTACCATTTTCCGGTACTCACACTGATTCTAGCGTTTTTAGGTACTCGTCCGGACAGTTTTTCGGTACTCGCACGGATCCTACCTTTTCCCGGTACTCGCCCGGATTCTACCATTTTCCGGTACTCACACTGATTCTAGCGTTTTTAGGTACTCGTCCGCACAGTTTTTCAGTACTCGCCCGGATTCTACCATTTTCCAGTACTCACAATGATTCTAGCGTTTTTAGGTACTCGTCGGGACAGTTTTTCGGTACTCGCACGGATTCTACCTTTTCTCGGTACTCGCCCGGATTCTACCATTTTCCGGTACTCACACTGATTCTGGCGTTTTTAGGTACTCGTCTGGACAATTTTTCCGTAATCGCCCGGATTCTACCATTTTCCTGTACTCACACTGATTCTAGCGTTTTTAGGTACTCGTCCGGACAGTTTTTCGGTACTCGCACGGATTCTACCATTTTTCGGTACTCTCACGGATTCTACCATTTTTCGAAACTCTTTCGGAAAGTTTTTGGGTACTCACACGAATTCTACCTTTTCCCGGTAGTCGCCCGGATTCTACCATTTTCCGGTACTCACACTGATTCTAGCTTTTTTAGGTACTCGTCCGGACAGTTTTTCCGTACTCGCCCGGATTCTACCATTTTCCAGTTCTCACACTGATTCTATCGTTTTTAGGTACTCGTCCGGACAGTTTTTCGGTACTCGCACGGATTCTACCTTTTCCCGGCAATCGCCCGGACCCTACCATTTTTCGGTACTCACACTGATTCTAGCGTTTTTAGGTACTCGTTCGGACAGTTTTTCGGTACTCGCACGGATTTTACCTTTTCTCGGTACTCGCCCGGATTCTACCATTTTCCGGTACTCACATTGAATCAATCGTTTTTAAGTACTCGCACGGATTCTACAATTTTTCGGTACTCACACGGATTCTACCATTTTTCGAAACTCTTACGGATAGTTTTTTGGTACTCGCACGGATTCTGCCTTTTCTCGGTACTCGCCCGGATTCTACCATTTTCCGGTACTCACACTGATTCTAGCGTTTTTAGGTACTCGTCCGGACAGTTTTTCCGTACTCGCCCGGATTCTACCATTTTCCAGTACTCACACTGATTCTAGCGTTTTTAGGTACTCGTCCTGACAGTTTTTCGGTACTCGAACGGATTCTACCTTTCCCGGTACTCGCCCGGATTCTACCATTTTCCGGTACTCACACTGATTCTAGCGTTTTTAGGTACTCATCCGGACAGTTTTTCGGTACTCGAACGGATTCTACCTTTTCCCGGTACTCGCCCGGATTCTACCATTTTTCGGTACTCACACTGATTCTAGCGTTTTTAGGTACTCGTCCGGACAGTTTTTCGGTACTCGAACGGATTCTACCTTTTCCCGGTAATCGCCCGGACTCTACCATTTTCCGGTACTCACACTGATTCTACCGTTTTTCGGTACTCGTCCGGACAGTTTTTCGGTACTCGCACGGATTCTACCTTTTCCCGGTACTCGCCCGGATTCTACCATTTTCCAGTACTCACATTGATTCTAGCGTTTTTAGGTACTCGTCTGGACAGTTTTTCGATACTCGCACGGATTCTACCATTTTTCGGTACTCTCACGGATTCTACCATTTTTCGAAACTCTTTCGGAAAGTTTTTGGGTACTCACACGAATTCTACCTTTTCCCGGTAGTCGCCCGGATTCTACCATTTTCCGGTACTCACACTGATTCTAGCTTTTTTAGGTACTCGTCCGGACAGTTTTTCCGTACTCGCCCGGATTCTACCATTTTCCAGTTCTCACACTGATTCTATCGTTTTTAGGTACTCGTCCGGACAGTTTTTCGGTACTCGCACGGATTCTACCTTTTCCCGGCAATCGCCCGGACCCTACCATTTTTCGGTACTCACACTGATTCTAGCGTTTTTAGGTACTCGTTCGGACAGTTTTTCGGTACTCGCACGGATTTTACCTTTTCTCGGTACTCGCCCGGATTCTACCATTTTCCGGTACTCACATTGAATCAATCGTTTTTAAGTACTCGCACGGATTCTACAATTTTTCGGTACTCACACGGATTCTACCATTTTTCGAAACTCTTTCGGAAAGTTTTTGGGTACTCACACGAATTCTACCTTTTCCCGGTACTCGCCCGGATTCTACCATTTTCCGGTACTCACACTGATTCTAGCGTTTTTAGGTACTCGTCCGCACAGTATTTCAGTACTCGCCCGGATTCTACCATTTTCCAGTACTCACAATGATTCTAGCGTTTTTAGGTACTCGTCGGGACAGTTTTTCGGTACTCGCACGGATTCTACCTTTTCTCGGTACTCGCCCGGATTCTACCATTTTCCGGTACTCACACTGATTCTAACGTTTTTAGGTACTCGTTCGGACAATTTTTCCGTAATCGCCCGGATTCTACCATTTTCCTGTACTCACACTGATTCTAGCTTTTTTAGGTACTCGTCCGGACAGTTTTTCCGTACTCGCCCGGATTCTACCATTTTCCAGTTCTCACACTGATTCTATCGTTTTTAGGTACTCGTCCGGACAGTTTTTCGGTACTCGCACGGATTCTACCTTTTCCCGGCAATCGCCCGGACCCTACCATTTTTCGGTACTCACACTGATTCTAGCGTTTTTAGGTACTCGTTCGGACAGTTTTTCGGTACTCGCACGGATTTTACCTTTTTTCGGTACTCGCCCGGATTCTACCATTTTCCGGTACTCACATTGAATCAATCGTTTTTAAGTACTCGCACGGATTCTACAATTTTTCGGTACTCACACGGATTCTACCATTTTTCGAAACTCTTACGGATAGTTTTGTGGTACTCGCACGGATTCTGCCTTTTCTCGGTACTCGCCCGGATTCTACCATTTTCCGGTACTCACACTGATTCTAGCGTTTTTAGGTACTCGTCCGGACAGTTTTTCCGTACTCGCCCGGATTCTACCATTTTCCAGTACTCACACTTATTCTAGCGTTTTTAGGTACTCGTCCGGACAGTTTTTCCGTACTCGCCCAGATTCTACCTTTTCCCGGTAATCGCCCGGACTCTACCATTTTCCAGTACTCACACTGATTCTAGCGTTTTTAGGTACTCGTCGGGACAGTTTTTCGGTACTCGCACGGATTCTACCTTTTCCCGGTACTCGCCCGGATTCTACCAATTTCCGGTACTCACACTGATTCTAGCATTTTTAGGTACTCGTCTGGACAGTTTTTCGATACTCGCACGGATTCTACCATTTTTCGGTACTTACACAGATTCTACCATTTTTCGAAACTCTTTCGGAAAGTTTTTGGGTACTCACACGAATTCTACCTTTTCCCGGTACTCGCCCGGATTCAACCATTTTCCGGTACTCACACTGATTCTAGCATTTTTAGGTACTCGTCCGGACAGTTTTTCCGTACTCGCCCGGATTCTACCATTTTCCAGTACTCACACTTATTCTAGCGTTTTTAGGTACTCGTCCGGACAGTTTTTCGGTACTCGCACGGATTCTACCTTTTCCCGGTACTCGCCCGGATTCTACCATTTTCCGGTACTCACACTGATTCTAGCGTTTTTAGGTACTCGTCCGGACAAGTTTTCTGTACTCGCACGGATCCTACCTTTTCCCGGTACTCGCCCGGAATCTACCATTTTCCGGTACTCACACTGATTCTAGCGTTTTTAGGTACTCGTCCGCATAGTTTTTCAGTACTCGCCCGGATTCTACCATTTTCCAGTACTCACAATGATTCTAGCGTTTTTAGGTACTCGTCGGGATAGTTTTTCGGTACTCGCACGGATTCTACCTTTTCTCGGTACTCGCCCGGATTCTACCATTTTCCGGTACTCACACTGATTCTAGCGTTTTTAGGTACTCGTCCGGACAATTTTTCCGTAATCGCCCGGATTCTACCATTTTCCTGTACTCACACTGATTCTAGCGTTTTTAGGTACTCGTCCGGACAGTTTTTCGGTACTCGCACGGATTCTACCTTTTCCCGGTAATCGCCCGGACTCTACCATTTTCCAGTACTCACACTGATTCTAGCCTTTTTAGGTACTCGTCCGGACAGTTTTTCGGTACTCGCACGGATTCTACCATTTTTCGGTACTCACACGGATTCTACCATTCTTCGAAACTCTTTCGGAAAGTTTTTGGGTACTCACACGAATTCTACCTTTTCCCGGTACTCACCCGGATTCTACCATTTTCCGGTACTCACACTGATTCTAGCGTTTTTAGGTACTCGTCCTGACAGTTTTTCGGTACTCGAACGGATTCTACCTTTTCCCGGTACTTGCCCGGATTCTACCATTTTCCGGTACTCACACTGATTCTAGCGTTTTTAGGTACTCGTCCGGACAGTTTTTCGGTACTCGAACGGATTCTACCTTTTCCCGGTACTCGCCCGGATTCTACCATTTTTCGGTACTCACACTGATTCTAGCGTTTTTAGGTACTCGTCCGGACAGTTTTTCGGTACTCGAACGGATTCTACCTTTTCCCGGTACTCGCCCGGATTCTACCATTTTTCGGTACTCACACTGATTCTAGCGTTTTTAGGTACTCGTCCAGACAGTTTTTCGGTACTCGAACGGATTCTACCTTTTCCCGGTACTCGCCCGGATTCTACCATTTTTCGAAACTCTTTCGGAAAGTTTTTGGGTACTCACACGAAATCTACCTTTTCCCGGTACTCGCCCGGATTCTACCATTTTCCGGTACTCACACTGATTCTAGCGTTTTTAGGTACTCGTCGGGACAGTTTTTCGGTACTCGCACGGATTCTACCTTTTCTCGGTACTCGCCCGGATTCTACCATTTTCCGGTACTCACACTGATTCTAGCGTTTTTAGGTACTCGTCCGGACAATTTTTCCGTAATCGCCCGGATTCTACCATTTTCCGGTACTCACACTGATTCTAGCGTTTTTAGGTACTCGTCCTGACAGTTTTTCGGTACTCGAACGGATTCTACCTTTTCCCGGTACTCGCCCGGATTCTACCATTTTCCGGTACTCACACTGATTCTAGCGTTTTTAGGTACTCATCCGGACAGTTTTTCGGTACTCGAACGGATTCTACCTTTTCCCGGTACTCGCCCGGATTCTACCATTTTTCGGTACTCACACTGATTCTAGCGTTTTTAGGTACTCGTCCGGACAGTTTTTCGGTACTCGAACGGATTCTACCTTTTCCCGGTACTCGCCCGGATTCTACCATTTTTCGAAACTCTTTCGGAAAGTTTTTGGGTACTCACACGAATTCTACCTTTTCCCGGTACTCGCCCGGATTCTACCATTTTCCGGTACTCACACTGATTCTAGCGTTTTTAGGTACTCGTCCGCACAGTATTTCAGTACTCGCCCGGATTCTACCATTTTCCAGTACTCACAATGATTCTATCGTTTTTAGGTACTCGTCGGGACAGTTTTTCGGTACTCGCACGGATTCTACCTTTTCTCGGTACTCGCCCGGATTCTACCATTTTCCGGTACTCACACTGATTCTAACGTTTTTAGGTACTCGTTCGGACAATTTTTCTGTAATCGCCCGGATTCTACCATTTTCCTGTACTCACACTGATTCTAGCGTTTTTAGGTACTCGTCCTGACAGTTTTTCGGTACTCGAACGGATTCTACCTTTCCCGGTACTCGCCCGGATTCTACCATTTTCCGGTACTCACACTGATTCTAGCGTTTTTAGGTACTCATCCGGACAGTTTTTCGGTACTCGAACGGATTCTACCTTTTCCCGGTACTCGCCCGGATTCTACCATTTTTCGGAACTCACACTGATTCTAGCGTTTTTAGGTACTCGTCCGGACAGTTTTTCGGTACTCGAACGGATTCTACCTTTTCCCGGTACTCGCCCGGATTCTACCATTTTTCGAAACTCTTTCGGAAAGTTTTTGGGTACTCACACGAATTCTACCTTTTCCCGGTACTCGCCCGGATTCTACCATTTTCCGGTACTCACACTGATTCTAGCGTTTTTAGGTACTCGTCCGCACAGTATTTCAGTACTCGCCCGGATTCTACCATTTTCCAGTACTCACAATGATTCTAGCGTTTTTAGGTACTCGTCGGGACAGTTTTTCGGTACTCGCACGGATTCTACCTTTTCTCGGTACTCGCCCGGATTCTACCATTTTCCGGTACTCACACTGATTCTAACGTTTTTAGGTACTCGTTCGGACAATTTTTCCGTAATCGCCCGGATTCTACCATTTTCCTGTACTCACACTGATTCTAGCTTTTTTAGGTACTCGTCCGGACAGTTTTTCCGTACTCGCCCGGATTCTACCATTTTCCAGTTCTCACACTGATTCTATCGTTTTTAGGTACTCGTCCGGACAGTTTTTCGGTACTCGCACGGATTCTACCTTTTCCCGGCAATCGCCCGGACCCTACCATTTTTCGGTACTCACACTGATTCTAGCGTTTTTAGGTACTCGTTCGGACAGTTTTTCGGTACTCGCAAGGATTTTACCTTTTCTCGGTACTCGCCCGGATTCTACCATTTTCCGGTACTCACATTGAATCAATCGTTTTTAAGTACTCGCACGGATTCTACAATTTTTCGGTACTCACACGGATTCTACCATTTTTCGAAACTCTTACGGATAGTTTTGTGGTACTCGCACGGATTCTGCCTTTTCTCGGTACTCGCCCGGATTCTACCATTTTCCGGTACTCACACTGATTCTAGCGTTTTTAGGTACTCGTCCGGACAGTTTTTCCGTACTCGCCCGGATTCTACCATTTTCCAGTACTCACACTTATTCTAGCGTTTTTAGGTACTCGTCCGGACAGTTTTTCCGTACTCGCCCAGATTCTACCTTTTCCCGGTAATCGCCCGGACTCTACCATTTTCCAGTACTCACACTGATTCTAGCGTTTTTAGGTACTCGTCGGGACAGTTTTTCGGTACTCGCACGGATTCTACCTTTTCCCGGTACTCGCCCGGATTCTACCAATTTCCGGTACTCACACTGATTCTAGCATTTTTAGGTACTCGTCTGGACAGTTTTTCGATACTCGCACGGATTCTACCATTTTTCGGTACTTACACAGATTCTACCATTTTTCGAAACTCTTTCGGAAAGTTTTTGGGTACTCACACGAATTCTACCTTTTCCCGGTACTCGCCCGGATTCAACCATTTTCCGGTACTCACACTGATTCTAGCATTTTTAGGTACTCGTCCGGACAGTTTTTCCGTACTCGCCCGGATTCTACCATTTTCCAGTACTCACACTTATTCTAGCGTTTTTAGGTACTCGTCCGGACAGTTTTTCGGTACTCGCACGGATTCTACCTTTTCCCGGTACTCGCCCGGATTCTACCATTTTCCGGTACTCACACTGATTCTAGCGTTTTTAGGTACTCGTCCGGACAGTTTTTCGGTACTCGCACGGATCCTACCTTTTCCCGGTACTCGCCCGGATTCTACCATTTTCCGGTACTCACACTGATTCTAGCGTTTTTAGGTACTCGTCCGCACAGTTTTTCAGTACTCGCCCGGATTCTACCATTTTCCAGTACTCACAATGATTCTAGCGTTTTTAGGTACTCGTCGGGACAGTTTTTCGGTACTCGCACGGATTCTACCTTTTCTCGGTACTCGCCCGGATTCTACCATTTTCCGGTACTCACACTGATTCTAGCGTTTTTAGGTACTCGTCCGGACAATTTTTCCGTAATCGCCCGGATTCTACCATTTTCCTGTACTCACACTGATTCTAGCGTTTTTAGGTACTCGTCCGGACAGTTTTTCGGTACTCGCACGGATTCTACCTTTTCCCGGTAATCGCCCGGACTCTACCATTTTCCAGTACTCACACTGATTCTAGCCTTTTTAGGTACTCGTCCGGACAGTTTTTCGGTACTCGCACGGATTCTACCATTTTTCGGTACTCACACGGATTCTACCATTCTTCGAAACTCTTTCGGAAAGTTTTTGGGTACTCACACGAATTCTACCTTTTCCCGGTACTCACCCGGATTCTACCATTTTCCGGTACTCACACTGATTCTAGCGTTTTTAGGTACTCGTCCTGACAGTTTTTCGGTACTCGAACGGATTCTACCTTTTCCCGGTACTCGCCCGGATTCTACCATTTTCCGGTACTCACACTGATTCTAGCGTTTTTAGGTACTCGTCCGGACAGTTTTTCGGTACTCGAACGGATTCTACCTTTTCCCGGTACTCGCCCGGATTCTACCATTTTTCGGTACTCACACTGATTCTAGCGTTTTTAGGTACTCGTCCGGACAGTTTTTCGGTACTCGAACGGATTCTACCTTTTCCCGGTACTCGCCCGGATTCTACCATTTTTCGAAACTCTTTCGGAAAGTTTTTGGGTACTCACACGAATTCTACCTTTTCCCGGTACTCGCCCGGATTCTACCATTTTCCGGTACTCACACTGATTCTAGCGTTTTTAGGTACTCGTCCGCACAGTATTTCAGTACTCGCCCGGATTCTACCATTTTCCAGTACTCACAATGATTCTAGCGTTTTTAGGTACTCGTCGGGACAGTTTTTCGGTACTCGCACGGATTCTACCTTTTCTCGATACTCGCCCGGATTCTACCATTTTTCGGTACTCACACTGATTCTAACGTTTTTAGGTACTCGTTCGGACAATTTTTCCGTAATCGCCCGGATTCTACCATTTTCCTGTACTCACACTGATTCTAGCGTTTTTAGGTACTCGTCCGGACAGTTTTTCGGTACTCGCACGGATTCTACCTTTTCCCGGTAATCGCCCGGACTCTACCATTTTCCAATACTCACACTGATTCTAGCCTTTTTTGGTACTCGTCCGGACAGTTTTTCGGTACTCGCACGGATTCTACCATTTTTCGGTACTCACACGGATTCTACCATTTTTCGAAACTCTTTCGGAAAGTTTTTGGGTACTCACACGAATTCTACCTTTTCCCGGTACTCGTCCGGATTCTACCATTTTCCGGTACTCACACTGATTCTAGCGTTTTTAGGTACTCGTCCGGACAGTTTTTCCGTACTCGCCCGGATTCTACCATTTTCCAGTACTCACACTTATTCTAGCGTTTTTAGGTACTCGTCCGGACAGTTTTTCGGTACTCGCACAGATTCTACCTTTTCCCGGTAATCGCCCGGACTCTACCATTTTCCGGTACTCACACTGATTCTAGCGTTTTTCGGTACTCGTCCGGACAGTTTTTCGATACTCGCACGGATCCTACCTTTTCCCGGTACTCGCTCGGATTCTACCATTTTCCGGTACTCACACTGATTCTAGCGTTTTTAGGTACTCGTCCGCACAGTTTTTCAGTACTCGCCCGGATTCTACCATTTTCCAATACTCACAATGATTCTAGCGTTTTTAGGTACTCGTCGGGACAGTTTTTCGGTACTCGCACGGCTTCTACCTTTTCCCGGTACTCGCCCGGATTCTACCATTTTCCGGTACTCACACTGATTCTAGCGTTTTTAGGTACTCGTCTGGACAGTTTTTCGATACTCGCACGGATTCTACCATTTTTCGGTACTCACACGGATTCTACCATTTTTCGAAACTCTTTCGGAAAGTTTTTGGGTACTCACACGAATTCTACCTTTTCCCGGTACTCGCCCGGATTCTACCATTTTCCGGTACTCACACTGATTCTAGCGTTTTTAGGTACTCCTCTGGACAGTTTTTCGATACTCGCACGGATTCTACCATTTTTCGGTACTCACACGGATTCTACCATTTTTCGAAACTCTTTCGGAAAGTTTTTGGGTACTCACACGAATTCTACCTTTTCCCGGTACTCGTCCGGATTCTACCATTTTCCGGTACTCACACTGATTCTAGCGTTTTTAGGTACTCGTCCGGACAGTTTTTCCGTACTCGCCCGGATTCTACCATTTTCCAGTACTCACACTTATTCTAGCGTTTTTAGGTACTCGTCCGGACAGTTTTTCGGTACTCGCACAGATTCTACCTTTTCCCGGTAATCGCCCGGACTCTACCATTTTCCGGTACTCACACTGATTCTAGCGTTTTTCGGTACTCGTCCGGACAGTTTTTCGGTACTCGCACGGATTCTACCTTTTCCCGGTACTCGCCCGGATTCTACCATTTTCCGGTACTCACACTGATTCTAGCGTTTTTAGGTACTCGTCTGGACAGTTTTTCGATACTCGCACGGATTCTGCCATTTTTCGGTACTCACACGGATTCTACCATTTTTCGAAACTCTTTCGGAAAGTTTTTGGGTACTTACACGAATTCTCCCTTTTCCCGGTACTCGCCCGGATTCTACCATTTTCCGGTACTCACACTGATTCTAGCGTTTTTAGGTACTCGTCTGGACAGTTTTTCGATACTCGCACGGATTCTACCATTTTTCGGTACTCACACGGATTCTACCATTTTTCGAAACTCATTCGGAAAGTTTTTGGGTACTCACACGAATTCTACCTTTTCCCGATACTCGCCCGGATTCTACCATTTTCCGGTACTCACACTGATTCTAGCGTTTTTAGGTACTCGTCCGGACAGTTTTTCCGTACTCGCCCGGATTCTACCATTTTCCAGTACTCACACTTATTCTAGCGTTTTTAGGTACTCGTCCGGACAGTTTTTCGGTACTCGCCCAGATTCTACCTTTTCCCGGTAATCGCCCGGACTCTACCATTTTCCAGTACTCACACTGATTCTAGCGTTTTTAGGTACTAGTCTGGACAGTTTTTCGGTACTCGCACGGATTCTACCTTTTCCCGGTACTCGCCCGGATTCTACCATTTTCAGGTACTCACACTCATTCTAGCGTTTTTAGGTACTGGTCCGAACAGTATTCCGGTACTCGCACGGATTCTACCTTTTCCCGGTACTCGCCCGGATTCTACCATTTTCCGATACTCACACTAATTCTAGCATTTTTCGACAGTCTTCCGGATAGTTTTAGGGTACTCGCACGGATTCTGCCTTTTCCCAGTACTCGCCCGGATTCTAACATTTTCCGGTACTCACACTGATTCTAGCGTTTTTAGGTACTCGTCCGGACAGTTTTTCGGTACTCGCACGGATTCTACCTTTTCCCGGAACTGGCCCGGATTCTTCAATTTTCCGGTACTCACACTGATTCTAGCATTTTTAGGTACTCGTCCGGACAGTTTTTCGGTACTCGCCCGGATTCTACCATTTTCCGGTACTCACACTGATTCTAGCATTTTTCTAAACTCTTCCGGATAGTTTTTCGGTACACGCACGGATTCTACCTTTTCTCGGAACTCGCCCGGATTCTACCATTTTCCGGTACTCACACTGATTCTAGCATTTTTAGGTACTCGTTCGGACAGTTTTTCGGTACTCGCACGGATTCTACCTTTTCCCGGTACTCGCCCGGATTCTACCATTTTCCGGTACTCACACTCATTCTAGCGTTTTTAGGTACTCGTCCTGACAGTTTTTCTGTACTCGCACGGATTCTACCATTTTCTGGTACTCACACTGATTCTAGTGTTTTTAGGTACAAGTCCGAACAGTTTTTCGGTACTCGCACGGATTCTACCTTTTCCCTGTAATCGCCTAGACTCTACCATTTTCCGGTACTCACACTGATTCTAGCGTTTTTAGGTACTCGTTCGGACAGTTTTTCGGTACTCGCACGGATTCTACCTTTTCCCGGTACTCGCCCGGATTCTACCATTTTCCGGTACTCACACTCATTCTAGCGTTTTTAGGTACTGGTCCGAACAGTATTCCGGTACTCGCATGGATTCTACCTTTTCCCGGTACTCGCCCGGATTCTACCATTTTCCGATACTCACACTAATTCTAGCATTTTTCGACAGTCTTCCGGATAGTTTTAGGGTACTCGCACGGATTCTGCCTTTTCCCAGTACTCGCCCGGATTCTAACATTTTCCGGTACTCACACTGATTCTAGCGTTTTTAGGTACTCGTCCGGACAGTTTTTCGGTACTCGCACGGATTCTACCTTTTCCCGGAACTCGCCCGGATTCTACCATTTTCCGGTACTCACACTGATTCTAGCATTTTTAGGTACTCGGCCGGACAGTTTTTCGGTACTCGCACGGATTCTACCTTTTCCCGGTACTCGCCCGGATTCTACCATTTTCCGGTACTCACACTCATTCTAGCGTTTTTAGGTACTCGTCCTGACAGTTTTTCTGTACTCACACTGATTCTAGCGTTTTTAGGTACAAGTCCGAACAGTTTTTCGGTACTCGCACGGATTCTACCTTTTCCCGGTAATCGCCTGGACTCTACCATTTTCCGGTACTCACACTGATTCTAGCGTTTTTAGGTACTCGTTCGGACAGTTTTTCGGTACTCGCACGGATTCTACCTTTTCCCGGTACTCGCCCGGATTCTACCATTTTCCGGTACTCACACTCATTCTAGCGTTTTTAGGTACTGGTCCGAACAGTATTCCGGTACTCGCACGGATTCTACCTTTTCCCGGTACTCGCCCGGATTCTACCATTTTCCGATACTCACACTAATTCTAGCATTTTTCGACAGTCTTCCGGATAGTTTTAGGGTACTCGCACGGATTCTGCCTTTTCCCGGTACTCGCCCGGATTCTAACATTTTCCGGTACTCACACTGATTCTAGCGTTTTTAGGTACTCGTTCGGACAGTTTTTCGGTACTCGCACGGATTCTACCTTTTCCCGGTACTCGTCCGGATTCTACCATTTTCCGGTACTCACACTCATTCTAGCGTTTTTAGGTACTGGTCCGAACAGTATTCCGGTACTCGCACGGATTCTACATTTTCCCGGTACTCGCCCGGATTCTACCATTTTCCAGTACTCACACTGATTCTAGCGTTTTTAGGTACTCGTCCGGACAGTTTTTCGGTACTCGCACGGATTCTACCTTTTCCCGGTAATCGCCCGGACACTACCATTTTCCAGTACTCACACTGATTCTAGCCTTTTTAGGTACTCGTCCGGACAGTTTTTCGGTACTCGCACGGATTCTACCATTTTTCGGTACTCACACGGATTCTACCATTCTTCGAAACTCTTTCGGAAAGTTTTTGGGTACTCACACGAATTCTACCTTTTCCCGGTACTCACCCGGATTCTACCATTTTCCGGTACTCACACTGATTCTAGCGTTTTTAGGTACTCGTCCTGACAGTTTTTCGGTACTCGAACGGATTCTACCTTTTCCCGGTACTCGCCCGGATTCTACCATTTTCCGGTACTCACACTGATTCTAGCGTTTTTAGGTACTCGTCCGGACAGTTTTTCGGTACTCGAACGGATTCTACCTTTTCCCGGTACTCGCCCGGATTCTACCATTTTTCGGTACTCACACTGATTCTAGCGTTTTTAGGTACTCGTCCGGACAGTTTTTCGGTACTCGAACGGATTCTACCTTTTCCCGGTACTCGCCCGGATTCTACCATTTTTCGAAACTCTTTCGGAAAGTTTTTGGGTACTCACACGAATTCTACCTTTTCCCGGTACTCGCCCGGATTCTACCATTTTCCGGTACTCACACTGATTCTAGCGTTTTTAGGTACTCGTCCGCACAGTATTTCAGTACTCGCCCGGATTCTACCATTTTCCAGTACTCACAATGATTCTAGCGTTTTTAGGTACTCGTCGGGACAGTTTTTCGGTACTCGCACGGATTCTACCTTTTCTCGGTACTCGCCCGGATTCTACCATTTTCCGGTACTCACACTGATTCTAACGTTTTTAGGTACTCGTTCGGACAATTTTTCCGTAATCGCCCGGATTCTACCATTTTCCTGTACTCACACTGATTCTAGCGTTTTTAGGTACTCGTCCGGACAGTTTTTCGGTACTCGCACGGATTCTACCTTTTCCCGGTAATCGCCCGGACTCTACCATTTTCCAATACTCACACTGATTCTAGCCTTTTTTGGTACTCGTCCGGACAGTTTTTCGGTACTCGCACGGATTCTACCATTTTTCGGTACTCACACGGATTCTACCATTTTTCGAAACTCTTTCGGAAAGTTTTTGGGTACTCACACGAATTCTACCTTTTCCCGGTACTCGTCCGGATTCTACCATTTTCCGGTACTCACACTGATTCTAGCGTTTTTAGGTACTCGTCCGGACAGTTTTTCCGTACTCGCCCGGATTCTACCATTTTCCAGTACTCACACTTATTCTAGCGTTTTTAGGTACTCGTCCGGACAGTTTTTCGGTACTCGCACAGATTCTACCTTTTCCCGGTAATCGCCCGGACTCTACCATTTTCCGGTACTCACACTGATTCTAGCGTTTTTCGGTACTCGTCCGGACAGTTTTTCGATACTCGCACGGATCCTACCTTTTCCCGGTACTCGCTCGGATTCTACCATTTTCCGGTACTCACACTGATTCTAGCGTTTTTAGGTACTCGTCCGCACAGTTTTTCAGTACTCGCCCGGATTCTACCATTTTCCAATACTCACAATGATTCTAGCGTTTTTAGGTACTCGTCGGGACAGTTTTTCGGTACTCGCACGGCTTCTACCTTTTCCCGGTACTCGCCCGGATTCTACCATTTTCCGGTACTCACACTGATTCTAGCGTTTTTAGGTACTCGTCTGGACAGTTTTTCGATACTCGCACGGATTCTACCATTTTTCGGTACTCACACGGATTCTACCATTTTTCGAAACTCTTTCGGAAAGTTTTTGGGTACTCACACGAATTCTACCTTTTCCCGGTACTCGCCCGGATTCTACCATTTTCCGGTACTCACACTGATTCTAGCGTTTTTAGGTACTCCTCTGGACAGTTTTTCGATACTCGCACGGATTCTACCATTTTTCGGTACTCACACGGATTCTACCATTTTTCGAAACTCTTTCGGAAAGTTTTTGGGTACTCACACGAATTCTACCTTTTCCCGGTACTCGTCCGGATTCTACCATTTTCCGGTACTCACACTGATTCTAGCGTTTTTAGGTACTCGTCCGGACAGTTTTTCCGTACTCGCCCGGATTCTACCATTTTCCAGTACTCACACTTATTCTAGCGTTTTTAGGTACTCGTCCGGACAGTTTTTCGGTACTCGCACAGATTCTACCTTTTCCCGGTAATCGCCCGGACTCTACCATTTTCCGGTACTCACACTGATTCTAGCGTTTTTCGGTACTCGTCCGGACAGTTTTTCGGTACTCGCACGGATTCTACCTTTTCCCGGTACTCGCCCGGATTCTACCATTTTCCGGTACTCACACTGATTCTAGCGTTTTTAGGTACTCGTCTGGACAGTTTTTCGATACTCGCACGGATTCTGCCATTTTTCGGTACTCACACGGATTCTACCATTTTTCGAAACTCTTTCGGAAAGTTTTTGGGTACTTACACGAATTCTCCCTTTTCCCGGTACTCGCCCGGATTCTACCATTTTCCGGTACTCACACTGATTCTAGCGTTTTTAGGTACTCGTCTGGACAGTTTTTCGATACTCGCACGGATTCTACCATTTTTCGGTACTCACACGGATTCTACCATTTTTCGAAACTCATTCGGAAAGTTTTTGGGTACTCACACGAATTCTACCTTTTCCCGATACTCGCCCGGATTCTACCATTTTCCGGTACTCACACTGATTCTAGCGTTTTTAGGTACTCGTCCGGACAGTTTTTCCGTACTCGCCCGGATTCTACCATTTTCCAGTACTCACACTTATTCTAGCGTTTTTAGGTACTCGTCCGGACAGTTTTTCGGTACTCGCCCAGATTCTACCTTTTCCCGGTAATCGCCCGGACTCTACCATTTTCCAGTACTCACACTGATTCTAGCGTTTTTAGGTACTAGTCTGGACAGTTTTTCGGTACTCGCACGGATTCTACCTTTTCCCGGTACTCGCCCGGATTCTACCATTTTCAGGTACTCACACTCATTCTAGCGTTTTTAGGTACTGGTCCGAACAGTATTCCGGTACTCGCACGGATTCTACCTTTTCCCGGTACTCGCCCGGATTCTACCATTTTCCGATACTCACACTAATTCTAGCATTTTTCGACAGTCTTCCGGATAGTTTTAGGGTACTCGCACGGATTCTGCCTTTTCCCAGTACTCGCCCGGATTCTAACATTTTCCGGTACTCACACTGATTCTAGCGTTTTTAGGTACTCGTCCGGACAGTTTTTCGGTACTCGCACGGATTCTACCTTTTCCCGGAACTGGCCCGGATTCTTCAATTTTCCGGTACTCACACTGATTCTAGCATTTTTAGGTACTCGTCCAGACAGTTTTTCGGTACTCGCCCGGATTCTACCATTTTCCGGTACTCACACTGATTCTAGCATTTTTCTAAACTCTTCCGGATAGTTTTTCGGTACACGCACGGATTCTACCTTTTCTCGGAACTCGCCCGGATTCTACCATTTTCCGGTACTCACACTGATTCTAGCATTTTTAGGTACTCGTTCGGACAGTTTTTCGGTACTCGCACGGATTCTACCTTTTCCCGGTACTCGCCCGGATTCTACCATTTTCCGGTACTCACACTCATTCTAGCGTTTTTAGGTACTCGTCCTGACAGTTTTTCTGTACTCGCACGGATTCTACCATTTTCTGGTACTCACACTGATTCTAGTGTTTTTAGGTACAAGTCCGAACAGTTTTTCGGTACTCGCACGGATTCTACCTTTTCCCTGTAATCGCCTAGACTCTACCATTTTCCGGTACTCACACTGATTCTAGCGTTTTTAGGTACTCGTTCGGACAGTTTTTCGGTACTCGCACGGATTCTACCTTTTCCCGGTACTCGCCCGGATTCTACCATTTTCCGGTACTCACACTCATTCTAGCGTTTTTAGGTACTGGTCCGAACAGTATTCCGGTACTCGCATGGATTCTACCTTTTCCCGGTACTCGCCCGGATTCTACCATTTTCCGATACTCACACTAATTCTAGCATTTTTCGACAGTCTTCCGGATAGTTTTAGGGTACTCGCACGGATTCTGCCTTTTCCCAGTACTCGCCCGGATTCTAACATTTTCCGGTACTCACACTGATTCTAGCGTTTTTAGGTACTCGTCCGGACAGTTTTTCGGTACTCGCACGGATTCTACCTTTTCCCGGAACTCGCCCGGATTCTACCATTTTCCGGTACTCACACTGATTCTAGCATTTTTAGGTACTCGGCCGGACAGTTTTTCGGTACTCGCACGGATTCTACCTTTTCCCGGTACTCGCCCGGATTCTACCATTTTCCGGTACTCACACTCATTCTAGCGTTTTTAGGTACTCGTCCTGACAGTTTTTCTGTACTCACACTGATTCTAGCGTTTTTAGGTACAAGTCCGAACAGTTTTTCGGTACTCGCACGGATTCTACCTTTTCCCGGTAATCGCCTGGACTCTACCATTTTTCGGTACTCACACTGATTCTAGCGTTTTTAGGTACTCGTTCGGACAGTTTTTCGGTACTCGCACGGATTCTACCTTTTCCCGGTACTCGCCCGGATTCTACCATTTTCCGGTACTCACACTCATTCTAGCGTTTTTAGGTACTGGTCCGAACAGTATTCCGGTACTCGCACGGATTCTACCTTTTCCCGGTACTCGCCCGGATTCTACCATTTTCCGATACTCACACTAATTCTAGCATTTTTCGACAGTCTTCCGGATAGTTTTAGGGTACTCGCACGGATTCTGCCTTTTCCCGGTACTCGCCCGGATTCTAACATTTTCCGGTACTCACACTGATTCTAGCGTTTTTAGGTACTCGTTCGGACAGTTTTTCGGTACTCGCACGGATTCTACCTTTTCCCGGTACTCGTCCGGATTCTACCATTTTCCGGTACTCACACTCATTCTAGCGTTTTTAGGTACTGGTCCGAACAGTATTCCGGTACTCGCACGGATTCTACATTTTCCCGGTACTCGCCCGGATTCTACCATTTTCCAGTACTCACACTGATTCTAGCGTTTTTAGGTACTCGTCCGGACAGTTTTTCGGTACTCGCACGGATTCTACCTTTTCCCGGTTCTCGCCCGGATTCTACCATTTTCCGGTACTCACACTGATTCTAGCGTTTTTAGGTACTCGTCCGGACAGTTTTTCGGTACTCGCACGGATTCTACCTTTTCCCGGTTCTCGCCCGGATTCTACCATTTTCCGGTACTCACACTCATTCTAGCGTTTTTAGGTACTCGTCCTGACAGTTTTTCTGTACTCGCACGGATTCTACCATTTTCTGGTACTCACACTGATTCTAGCGTTTTTAGGTACAAGTCAACAGTTTTTCGGTACTCGCACGGATTCTACCTTTTCCCGGTAATCGCCTGGACTCTACCATTTTCCGGTACTCACACTGATTCTAGCGTTTTTAGGTACTCGTTCGGACAGTTTTTCGGTACTCGCACGGATTCTACCTTTTCCCGGTACTCGCCCGGATTCTACCATTTTCCGGTACTCACACTCATTCTAGCGTTTTTAGGTACTGGTCCGAACAGTATTCCGGTACTCGCACGGATTCTACCTTTTCCCGGTACTCGCCCGGATTCTACCATTTTCCGATACTCACACTAATTCTAGCATTTTTCGACAGTCTTCCGGATAGTTTTAGGGTACTCGCACGGATTCTGCCTTTTCCCGGTACTCGCCCGGATTCTAACATTTTCCGGTACTCACACTGATTCTAGCGTTTTTAGGTACTCGTTCGGACAGTTTTTCGGTACTCGCACGGATTCTACCTTTTCCCGGTACTCGTCCGGATTCTACCATTTTCCGGTACTCACACTAATTCTAGCGTTTTTAGGTACTGGTCCGAACAGTATTCCGGTACTCGCACGGATTCTACATTTTCCCGGTACTCGCCCGGATTCTACCATTTTCCAGTACTCACACTGATTCTAGCGTTTTTAGGTACTCGTCCGGACAGTTTTTCGGTACTCGCACGGATTCTACCTTTTCCCGGTTCTCGCCCGGATTCTACCATTTTCCGGTACTCACACTGATTCTAGCGTTTTTAGGTACTCGTCCGGACAGTTTTTCGGTACTCGCACGGATTCTACCTTTTCCCGGTTCTCGCCCGGATTCTACCATTTTCCGGTACTCACACTCATTCTAGCGTTTTTAGGTACTCGTCCTGACAGTTTTTCTGTACTCGCACGGATTCTACCATTTTCTGGTACTCACACTGATTCTAGCGTTTTTAGGTACAAGTCAACAGTTTTTCGGTACTCGCACGGATTCTACCTTTTCCCGGTAATCGCCTGGACTCTACCATTTTCCGGTACTCACACTGATTCTAGCGTTTTTAGGTACTCGTTCGGACAGTTTTTCGGTACTCGCACGGATTCTACCTTTTCCCGGTACTCGCCCGGATTCTACCATTTTCCGGTACTCACACTCATTCTAGCGTTTTTAGGTACTGGTCCGAACAGTATTCCGGTACTCGCATGGATTCTACCTTTTCCCGGTACTCGCCCGGATTCTACCATTTTCCGATACTCACACTAATTCTAGCATTTTTCGACAGTCTTCCGGATAGTTTTAGGGTACTCGCACGGATTCTGCCTTTTCCCAGTACTCGCCCGGATTCTAACATTTTCCGGTACTCACACTGATTCTAGCGTTTTTAGGTACTCGTCCGGACAGTTTTTCGGTACTCGCACGGATTCTACCTTTTCCCGGAACTCGCCCGGATTCTACCATTTTCCGGTACTCACACTGATTCTAGCATTTTTAGGTACTCGGCCGGACAGTTTTTCGGTACTCGCACGGATTCTACCTTTTCCCGGTACTCGCCCGGATTCTACCATTTTCCGGTACTCACACTCATTCTAGCGTTTTTAGGTACTCGTCCTGACAGTTTTTCTTTACTCACACTGATTCTAGCGTTTTTAGGTACAAGTCCGAACAGTTTTTCGGTACTCGCACGGATTCTACCTTTTCCCGGTAATCGCCTGGACTCTACCATTTTCCGGTACTCACACTGATTCTAGCGTTTTTAGGTACTCGTTCGGACAGTTTTTCGGTACTCGCACGGATTCTACCTTTTCCCGGTACTCGCCCGGATTCTACCATTTTCCGGTACTCACACTCATTCTAGCGTTTTTAGGTACTGGTCCGAACAGTATTCCGGTACTCGCACGGATTCTACCTTTTCCCGGTACTCGCCCGGATTCTACCATTTTCCGATACTCACACTAATTCTAGCATTTTTCGACAGTCTTCCGGATAGTTTTAGGGTACTCGCACGGATTCTGCCTTTTCCCGGTACTCGCCCGGATTCTAACATTTTCCGGTACTCACACTGATTCTAGCGTTTTTAGGTACTCGTTCGGACAGTTTTTCGGTACTCGCACGGATTCTACCTTTTCCCGGTACTCGTCCGGATTCTACCATTTTCCGGTACTCACACTCATTCTAGCGTTTTTAGGTACTGGTCCGAACAGTATTCCGGTACTCGCACGGATTCTACATTTTCCCGGTACTCGCCCGGATTCTACCATTTTCCAGTACTCACACTGATTCTAGCGTTTTTAGGTACTCGTCCGGACAGTTTTTCGGTACTCGCACGGATTCTACCTTTTCCCGGTTCTCGCCCGGATTCTACCATTTTCCGGTACTCACACTGATTCTAGCGTTTTTAGGTACTCGTCCGGACAGTTTTTCGGTACTCGCACGGATTCTACCTTTTCCCGGTTCTCGCCCGGATTCTACCATTTTCCGGTACTCACACTCATTCTAGCGTTTTTAGGTACTCGTCCTGACAGTTTTTCTGTACTCGCACGGATTCTACCATTTTCTGGTACTCACACTGATTCTAGCGTTTTTAGGTACAAGTCAACAGTTTTTCGGTACTCGCACGGATTCTACCTTTTCCCGGTAATCGCCTGGACTCTACCATTTTCCGGTACTCACACTGATTCTAGCGTTTTTAGGTACTCGTTCGGACAGTTTTTCGGTACTCGCACGGATTCTACCTTTTCCCGGTACTCGCCCGGATTCTACCATTTTCCGGTACTCACACTCATTCTAGCGTTTTTAGGTACTGGTCCGAACAGTATTCCGGTACTCGCACGGATTCTACCTTTTCCCGGTACTCGCCCGGATTCTACCATTTTCCGATACTCACACTAATTCTAGCATTTTTCGACAGTCTTCCGGATAGTTTTAGGGTACTCGCACGGATTCTGCCTTTTCCCGGTACTCGCCCGGATTCTAACATTTTCCGGTACTCACACTGATTCTAGCGTTTTTAGGTACTCGTTCGGACAGTTTTTCGGTACTCGCACGGATTCTACCTTTTCCCGGTACTCGTCCGGATTCTACCATTTTCCGGTACTCACACTAATTCTAGCGTTTTTAGGTACTGGTCCGAACAGTATTCCGGTACTCGCACGGATTCTACATTTTCCCGGTACTCGCCCGGATTCTACCATTTTCCAGTACTCACACTGATTCTAGCGTTTTTAGGTACTCGTCCGGACAGTTTTTCGGTACTCGCACGGATTCTACCTTTTCCCGGTTCTCGCCCGGATTCTACCATTTTCCGGTACTCACACTGATTCTAGCGTTTTTAGGTACTCGTCCGGACAGTTTTTCGGTACTCGCACGGATTCTACCTTTTCCCGGTTCTCGCCCGGATTCTACCATTTTCCGGTACTCACACTCATTCTAGCGTTTTTAGGTACTCGTCCTGACAGTTTTTCTGTACTCGCACGGATTCTACCATTTTCTGGTACTCACACTGATTCTAGCGTTTTTAGGTACAAGTCAACAGTTTTTCGGTACTCGCACGGATTCTACCTTTTCCCGGTAATCGCCTGGACTCTACCATTTTCCGGTACTCACACTGATTCTAGCGTTTTTAGGTACTCGTTCGGACAGTTTTTCGGTACTCGCACGGATTCTACCTTTTCCCGGTACTCGCCCGGATTCTACCATTTTCCGGTACTCACACTCATTCTAGCGTTTTTAGGTACTGGTCCGAACAGTATTCCGGTACTCGCACGGATTCTACCTTTTCCCGGTACTCGCCCGGATTCTACCATTTTCCGATACTCACACTAATTCTAGCATTTTTCGACAGTCTTCCGGATAGTTTTAGGGTACTCGCACGGATTCTGCCTTTTCCCGGTACTCGCCCGGATTCTAACATTTTCCGGTACTCACACTGATTTTAGCGTTTTTAGGTACTCGTCCGGACAGTTTTTCGGTACTCGCACGGATTCTACCTTTTCCCGGAACTCGCCCGGATTCTACCATTTTCCGGTACTCACACTGATTCTAGCATTTTTAGGTACTCGTCCGGACAGTTTTTCGGTACTCGCCCGGATTCTACCATTTTCCGGTACTCACACTGATTCTAGCATTTTTCTAAACTCTTCCGGATAGTTTTTCGGTACTCACACAAACTCTAGCATTTTTCGACAGTCTTCCGGATAGTTTTAGGGTACTCGCACGGATTCTGGCTTTTCCCGGTACTCGCCCGGATTCTAACATTTTCCGGTACTCACACTGATTCTAGCGTTTTTAGGTACTCGTCCGGACAGTTTTTCGGTACTCGCACGGATTCTACTTTTTCCCGGAACTCGCCCGGATTCTACCATTTTCCGGTACTCACACTGATTCTAGCATATTTAGGTACTCGTCCGGACAGTTTTTCGGTACTCGCCCGGATTCTACCATTTTCCGGTAGTCACACTGATTCTAGCATTTTCTAAACTCTTCCGGATAGTTTTTCGGTACTCGCACGGATTCTACCTTTTCCCGGTAATCGCTCGGATTCTACCATTTTCCGGTACTCACACTGATTCTAGCGTTTTGAGGTACAGGTCCGAAAAGTTTTTCGGTACTCGCACAGATTCTACCTTTTCCCGGTAATCGCCCGGACTCTACCATTTTCCGGTACTCGCACTGATTCTAGCGTTTTTCGGTACTCGTCCGGACAGTTTTTCGGTACTCGCACGGATCCTACCTTTTCCCGGTACTCGCCCGGATTCTACCATTTTCCGGTACTCACACTGATTCTAGCGTTTTTAGGTACTCGTCCGCACAGTTTTTCAGTACTCGCCCGGATTCTACCATTTTCCAGTACTCACAATGATTCTAGCGTTTTTAGGTACTCGTCGGGACAGTTTTTCGGTACTCGCACGGATTCTACCTTTTCTCGGTACTCGCCCGGATTCTACCATTTTCCGGTACTCACACTGATTCTAGCGTTTTTAGGTACTCGTCCGGACAATTTTTCCGTATTCGCCCGTATTCTACCATTTTCCTGTACTCACACTGATTCTAGCATTTTTAGGTACTCGTCCGGACAGTTTTTCGGTACTCGCACGGATTCTACCTTTTCCCGGTAATCGCCCGGACTCTACCATTTTCCAGTACTCACACTGATTCTAGCCTTTTTAGGTACTCGTCCGGACAGTTTTTCGGTACTCGCACGGATTCTACCTTTTCCCTGTTCTCGCCCGGATTCTACCTTTTTCCGGTACTCACACTGATTCTACCATTTTTCGAAACTCTTTCGGAAAGTTTTTGGGTACTCACACGAATTCTACCTTTTCCCGGTACTCGCCCGGATTCTACCATTTTTCGGTACTCACACTGATTCTAGCGTTTTTAGGTACTCGTCTGGACAGTTTTTCGATACTCGCACGGATTCTACCATTTTTCGGTACTAACACGGATTCTACCATTTTTCGAAACTCTTTCGGAAAGTTTTTGGGTACTCACACGAATTCTACCTTTTCCCGGTACTCGTCCGGATTCTACCATTTTCCGGTACTCACTCTGATTCTAGCGTTTTTAGGTACTCGTCCGGACAGTTTTTCCGTACTCGCCCGGATTCTACCATTTTCCAGTACTCACACTTATTCTAGCGTTTTTAGGTACTCGTCCGGACAGTTTTTCGGTACTCGCACAGATTCTACCTTTTCCCGGTAATCGCCCGGACTCTACCATTTTCCGGTACTCACACTGATTCTAGCGTTTTTCGGTACTCGTCCGGATAGTTTTTCGGTACTCGCACGGATTCTACCTTTTCCCGGTACTCGCCCGGATTCTACCATTTTCCGGTACTCACACTGATTCTAGCGTTTTTAGGTACTCGTCCGGGCACTTTTTCGGCACTCGCACGGATTCTAACTTTTCCCGGTACTCGCCCGGATTCTACCATTTTCCGGTACTCACACTCATTCTAGCGTTTTTAGGTACTCGTCCGGACAGTTTTTCGGTACTCGGTCGGAGTCTACAATTTTCCGGTACTCACACTGATTCTAGCATTTTTCTAAACTCTTCCGGATAGTTTTTCGGTACTCACACAAACTCTAGCATTTTTCGACAGTCTTCCGGATAGTTTTAGGGTACTCGCACGGATTCTGGCTTTTCCCGGTACTCGCCCGGATTCTAACATTTTCCGGTACTCACACTGATTCTAGCGTTTTTAGGTACTCGTCCGGACAGTTTTTCGGTACTCGCACGGATTCTACTTTTTCCCGGAACTCGCCCGGATTCTACCATTTTCCGGTACTCACACTGATTCTAGCATATTTAGGTACTCGTCCGGACAGTTTTTCGGTACTCGCCCGAATTCTACCATTTTCCGGTAGTCACACTGATTCTACCATTTTCTAAACTCTTCCGGATAGTTTTTCGGTACTCGCACGGATTCTACCTTTTCCCGGTAATCGCTCGGATTCTACCATTTTTCGGTACTCACACTGATTCTAGCGTTTTGAGGTACAGGTCCGAACAGTTTTTCGGTACTCGCACAGATTCTACCTTTTCCCGGTAATCGCCCGGACTCTACCATTTTCCGGTACTCGCACTGATTCTAGCGTTTTTCGGTACTCGTCCGGACAGTTTTTCGGTACTCGCACGGATCCTACCTTTTCCCGGTACTCACACTGATTCTAGCGTTTTTAGGTACTCGTCCGCACAGTTTTTCAGTACTCGCCCGGATTCTACCATTTTCCAGTACTCACAATGATTCTAGCGTTTTTAGGTACTCGTCGGGACAGTTTTTCGGTACTCGCACGGATTCTACCTTTTCTCGGTACTCGCCCGGATTCTACCATTTTCCGGTACTCACACTGATTCTAGCGTTTTTAGGTACTCGTCCGGACAATTTTACCGTAATCGCCCGGATTCTACCATTTTCCTGTACTCACACTGATTCTAGCATTTTTAGGTACTCGTCCGGACAGTTTTTCGGTACTCGCACGGATTCTACCTTTTCCCGGTAATCGCCCGGACACTACCATTTTCCAGTACTCACACTGATTCTAGCCTTTTTAGGTACTCGTCCGGACAGTTTTTCGGTACTCGCACGGATTCTACCATTTTTCGGTACTCACACGGATTCTACCATTCTTCGAAACTCTTTCGGAAAGTTTTTGGGTACTCACACGAATTCTACCTTTTCCCGGTACTCGCCCGGATTCTACCATTTTCCGGTACTCACACTGATTCTAGCGTTTTTAGGTACTCGTCCTGACAGTTTTTCGGTACTCGAACGGATTCTACCTTTTCCCGGTACTCGCCCGGATTCTACCATTTTCCGGTACTCACACTGATTCTAGCGTTTTTAGGTACTCGTCCGGACAGTTTTTCGGTACTCGAACGGATTCTACCTTTTCCCAGTACTCGCCCGGATTCTACCATTTTTCGAAACTCTTTCGGAAAGTTTTTGGGTACTCGCACGAATTCTACCTTTTCCCGGTACTCGCCCGGATTCTACCATTTTCCGGTACTCACACTGATTCTAGCGTTTTTAGGCACTCGTCCGCACAGTTTTTCAGTACTCGCCCGGATTCTACCATTTTCCAGTACTCACAATGATTCTAGCGTTTTTAGGTACTCGTCGGGACAGTTTTTCGGTACTCGCACGGATTCTACCTTTTCTCGGTACTCGCCCGGATTCTACCATTTTCCGGTACTCACACTGATTCTAGCGTTTTTAGGTACTCGTCCGGACAATTTTACCGTAATCGCCCGGATTCTACCATTTTCCTGTACTCACACTGATTCTAGCATTTTTAGGTACTCGTCCGGACAGTTTTTCGGTACTCGCACGGATTCTACCTTTTCCCGGTAATCGCCCGGACACTACCATTTTCCAGTACTCACACTGATTCTAGCCTTTTTAGGTACTCGTCCGGACAGTTTTTCGGTACTCGCCCGGATTCTACCATTTTCCGGTAGTCACACTGATTCTAGCATTTTCTAAACTCTTCCGGATAGTTTTTCGGTACTCGCACGGATTCTACCTTTTCCCGGTAATCGCTCGGATTCTACCATTTTTCGGTACTCACACTGATTCTAGCGTTTTGAGGTACAGGTCCGAACAGTTTTTCGGTACTCGCACAGATTCTACCTTTTCCCGGTAATCGCCCGGACTCTACCATTTTCCGGTACTCGCACTGATTCTAGCGTTTTTCGGTACTCGTCCGGACAGTTTTTCGGTACTCGCACGGATCCTACCTTTTCCCGGTACTCACACTGATTCTAGCGTTTTTATGTACTCGTCCGCACAGTTTTTCAGTACTCGCCCGGATTCTACCATTTTCCAGTACTCACAATGATTCTAGCGTTTTTAGGTACTCGTCGGGACAGTTTTTCGGTACTCGCACGGATTCTACCTTTTCTCGGTACTCGCCCGGATTCTACCATTTTCCGGTACTCACACTGATTCTAGCGTTTTTAGGTACTCGTCCGGACAATTTTACCGTAATCGCCCGGATTCTACCATTTTCCTGTACTCACACTGATTCTAGCATTTTTAGGTACTCGTCCGGACAGTTTTTCGGTACTCGCACGGATTCTACCTTTTCCCGGTAATCGCCCGGACACTACCATTTTCCAGTACTCACACTGATTCTAGCCTTTTTAGGTACTCGTCCGGACAGTTTTTCGGTACTCGCACGGATTCTACCATTTTTCGGTACTCACACGGATTCTACCATTCTTCGAAACTCTTTCGGAAAGTTTTTGGGAACTCACACGAATTCTACCTTTTCCCGGTACTCGCCCGGATTCTACCATTTTCCGGTACTCACACTGATTCTAGCGTTTTTAGGTACTCGTCCTGACAGTTTTTCGGTACTCGAACGGATTCTACCTTTTCCCGGTACTCGCCCGGATTCTACCATTTTTCGAAACTCTTTCGGAAAGTTTTTGGGTACTCGCACGAGTTCTACCATTTTCCGGTACTCACACTGATTCTAGCGTTTTTAGGTACTCGTCCGGACAGTTTTTCGGTACTCGAACGGATTCTACCTTTTCCCGGTACTCGCCCGGATTCTACCATTTTTCGGTACTCACACTGATTCTAGCGTTTTTAGGTACTCGTCCGGACAGTTTTTCGGTACTCGAACGGATTCTACCTTTTCCCGGTACTCGCCCGGATTCTACCATTTTTCGAAACTCTTTCGGAAAGTTTTTGGGTACTCACACGAATTCTACCTTTTCCCGGTACTCGCCCGGATTCTACCATTTTCCGGTGCTCACACTGATTCTAACGTTTTTAGGTACTCGTCCGCACAGTTTTTCAGTACTCGCCCGGATTCTACCATTTTCCAGTACTCACAATGATTCTAGCGTTTTTAGGTACTCGTCGGGACAGTTTTTCGGTACTCGCACGGATTCTACCTTTTCTCGGTACTCGCCCGGATTCTACCATTTTCCGGTACTGACACTGATTCTAGCGTTTTTAGGTACTCGTCCGGACAATTTTTCCGTAATCGCCCGGATTCTACCATTTTCCTGTACTCACACTGATTCTAGCGTTTTTAGGTACTCGTCCGGACAGTTTTTCGGTACTCGCACGGATTCTACCTTTTCCCGGTAATCGCCCGGACACTACCATTTCCCAGTACTCACACTGATTCTAGCCTTTTTAGGTACTCGTCCGGACAGTTTTTCGGTACTCGCACGGATTCTACCATTTTTCGGTACTCACACGGATTCTACCATTCTTCGAAACTCTTTCGGAAAGTTTTTGGGTACTCACACGAATTCTACCTTTTCCCGGTACTCGCCCGGATTCTACCATTTTCCGGTACTCACACTGATTCTAGCGTTTTTAGGTACTCGTCCTGACAATTTTTCGGTACTCGAACGGATTCTACCTTTTCCCGGTACTCGCCCGGATTCTACCATTTTCCGGTACTCACACTGATTCTAGCGTTTTTAGGTACTCGTCCGGACAGTTTTTCGGTACTCGAACGGATTCTACCTTTTCCCGGTACTCGCCCGGATTCTACCATTTTTCGAAACTCTTTCGGAAAGTTTTTGGGTACTCGCACGAATTCTACCTTTTCCCGGTAGTCGCCCGGATTCTACCATTTTCCGGTACTCACACTGATTCTAGCGTTTTTAGGTACTCGTCCGCACAGTTTTTCAGTACTCGCCCGGATTCTACCATTTTCCAGTACTCACAATGATTCTAGCGTTTTTAGGTACTCGTCGGGACAGTTTTTCGGTACTCGCACGGATTCTACCTTTTCTCGGTACTCGCCCGGATTCTACCATTTTCCGGTACTCACACTGATTCTAGCGTTTTTAGGTACTCGTCCGGACAATTTTTCCGTAATCGCCCGGATTCTACCATTTTCCGGTACTCACACTGATTCTATTGTTTTTAGGTACTCGTCCTGACAGTTTTTCGGTACTCGAACGGATTCTACCTTTTCCCGGTACTCGCCCGGATTCTACCATTTTCCGGTACTCACACTGATTCTAGCGTTTTTAGGTACTCGTCCGGACAGTTTTTCAGTACTCGAACGGATTCTACCTTTTCCCGGTACTCGCCCGGATTCTACCATTTTTCGGTACTCACACTGATTCTACCGTTTTTAGGTACTCGTCCGGACAGTTTTTCGGTACTCGAACGGATTCTACCTTTTCCCGGTACTCGCCCGGATTCTACCATTTTTCGAAACTCTTTCGGAAAGTTTTTGGGTACTCACACGAATTCTACCTTTTCCCGGTACTCGCCCGGATTCTACCATTTTCCGGTGCTCACACTGATTCTAACGTTTTTAGGTACTCGTCCGCACAGTTTTTCAGTACTCGCCCGGATTCTACCATTTTCCAGTACTCACAATGATTCTAGCGTTTTTAGGTACTCGTCGGGACAGTTTTTCGGTACTCGCACGGATTCTACCTTTTCTCGGTACTCGCCCGGATTCTACCATTTTCCGGTACTCACACTGATTCTAGCGTTTTTAGGTACTCGTCCGGACAATTTTTCCGTAATCGCCCGGATTCTACCATTTTCCTGTACTCACACTGATTCTAGTGTTTTTAGGTACTCGTCCGGACAGTTTTTCGGTACTCGCACGGATTCTACCTTTTCCCGGTAATCGCCCGGACTCTACCATTTTCCAGTACTCACACTGATTCTAGCCTTTTTAGGTACTCGTCCGGACAGTTTTTCTGTACTCGCACGGATTCTACCATTTTTCGGTACTCACACGGATTCTACATTTTTCGAAACTCTTTCGGAAAGTTTTTGGGTACTCACACGAATTCTACCTTTTCCCGGTACTCGCCCGGATTCTACCATTTTCCGGTACTCACACTGATTCTAGCGTTTTTAGGTACTCGTCCGGACAGTTTTTCCGTACTCGCCCGGATTCTACCATTTTCCAGTACTCACACTTATTCTAGCGTTTTTAGGTACTCGTCCGGACAATTTTTCCGTAATCGCCCGGATTCTACCATTTTCCTGTACTCACACTGATTCTAGCATTTTTAGGTACTCGTCCGGACAGTTTTTCGGTACTCGCACGGATTCTACCTTTTCCCGGTAATCGCCCGGACACTACCATTTTCCAGTACTCACACTGATTCTAGCCTTTTTAGGTACTCGTCCGGACAGTTTTTCGGTACTCGCACGGATTCTACCATTTTTCGGTACTCACACGGATTCTACCATTCTTCGAAACTCTTTCGGAAAGTTTTTGGGTACTCACACGAATTCTACCTTTTCCCGGTACTCGCCCGGATTCTACCATTTTCCGGTACTCACACTGATTCTAGCGTTTTTAGGTACTCGTCCGGACAGTTTTTCGGTACTCGAACGGATTCTACCTTTTCCCGGTACTCGCCCGGATTCTACCATTTTTCGAAACTCTTTCGGAAAGTTTTTGGGTACTCGCACGAATTCTACCTTTTCCCGGTACTCGCCCGGATTCTACCATTTTCCGGTACTCACAATGATTCTAGCGTTTTTAGGTACTCGTCCGCACAGTTTTTCAGTACTCGCCCGGATTCTACCATTTTCCAGTACTCACAATGATTCTAGCGTTTTTAGGTACTCGTCGGGAAAGTTTTTCGGTACTCGCACGGATTCTACCTTTTCTCGGTACTCGCCCGGATTCTGCCATTTTCCGGTACTCACACTGATTCTAGCGTTTTTAGGTACTCGTCCGGACAATTTTTCCGTAATCGCCCGGATTCTACCATTTTCCGGTACTCACACTGATTCTATTGTTTTTAGGTACTCGTCCTGACAGTTTTTCGGTACTCGAACGGATTCTACCTTTTCCCGGTACTCGCCCGGATTCTACCATTTTCCGGTACTCACACTGATTCTAGCGTTTTTAGGTACTCGTCCGGACAGTTTTTCGGTACTCGAACGGATTCTACCTTTTCCCGGTACTCGCCCGGATTCTACCATTTTTCGGTACTCACACTGATTCTAGCGTTTTTAGGTACTCGTCAGGACAGTTTTTCGGTACTCGAACGGATTCTACCTTTTCCCGGTACTCGCCCGGATTCTACCATTTTTCGAAACTCTTTCGGAAAGTTTTTGGGTACTCACACGAATTCTACCTTTTCCCGGTACTCGCCCGGATTCTACCATTTTCCGGTGCTCACACTGATTCTAACGTTTTTAGGTACTCGTCCGCACAGTTTTTCAGTACTCGCCCGGATTCTACCATTTTCCAGTACTCACAATGATTCTAGCGTTTTTAGGTACTCGTCGGGACAGTTTTTCGGTACTCGCACGGATTCTACCTTTTCTCGGTACTCGCCCGGATTCTACCATTTTCCGGTACTCACACTGATTCTAGCGTTTTTAGGTACTCGTCCGGACAATTTTTCCGTAATCGCCCGGATTCTACCATTTTCCTGTACTCACACTGATTCTAGCGTTTTTAGGTACTCGTCCGGACAGTTTTTCGGTACTCGCACGGATTCTACCTTTTCCCGGTAATCGCCCGGACTCTACCATTTTCCAGTACTCACACTGATTCTAGCCTTTTTAGGTACTCGTCCGGACAGTTTTTCGGTACTCGCACGGATTCTACCATTTTTCGGTACTCACACGGATTCTACATTTTTCGAAACTCTTTCGGAAAGTTTTTGGGTACTCACACGAATTCTACCTTTTCCCGGTACTCGCCCGGATTCTACCATTTTCCGGTACTCACACTGATTCGAGCGTTTTTAGGTACTCGTCCGGACAGTTTTTCCGTACTCGCCCGGATTCTACCATTTTCCAGTACTCACACTTATTCTAGCGTTTTTAGGTACTCGTCCGGACAATTTTACCGTAATCGCCCGGATTCTACCATTTTCCTATACTCACACTGATTCTAGCATTTTTAGGTACTCGTCCGGACAGTTTTTCGGTACTCGCACGGATTCTACCTTTTCCCGGTAATCGCCCGGACACTACCATTTTCCAGTACTCACACTGATTCTAGCCTTTTTAGGTACTCGTCCGGACAGTTTTTCGGTACTCGCACGGATTCTACCATTTTTCGGTACTCACACGGATTCTACCATTCTTCGAAACTCTTTCGGAAAGTTTTTGGGTACTCACACGAATTCTACCTTTTCCCGGTACTCGCCCGGATTCTACCATTTTCCGGTACTCACACTGATTCTAGCGTTTTTAGGTACTCGTCCTGACAGTTTTTCGGTACTCGAACGGATTCTACCTTTTCCCGGTACTCGCCCGGATTCTACCATTTTTCGAAACTCTTTCGGAAAGTTTTTGGGTACTCACACGAATTCTACCTTTTCCCGGTACTCGCCCGGATTCTACCATTTTCCGGTGCTCACACTGATTCTAACGTTTTTAGGTACTCGTCCGCACAGTTTTTCAGTACTCGCCCGGATTCTACCATTTTCCAGTACTCACAATGATTCTAGCGTTTTTAGGTACTCGTCGGGACAGTTTTTCGGTACTCGCACGGATTCTACCTTTTCTCGGTACTCGCCCGGATTCTACCATTTTCCGGTACTCACACTGATTCTAGCGTTTTTAGGTACTCGTCCGGACAATTTTTCCGTAATCGCCCGGATTCTACCATTTTCCGGTACTCACACTGATTCTATTGTTTTTAGGTACTCGTCCTGACAGTTTTTCGGTACTCGAACGGATTCTACCTTTTCCCGGTACTCGCCCGGATTCTACCATTTTCCGGTGCTCACACTGATTCTAGCGTTTTTAGGTACTCGTCCGGACAATTTTTCCGTAATCGCCCGGATTCTACCATTTTCCGGTACTCACACTGATTCTAGCGTTTTTAGGTACTCGTCCTGACAGTTTTTCGGTACTCGAACGGATTCTACCTTTTCCCGGTACTCGCCCGGATTCTACCATTTTTCGAAACTCTTTCGGAAAGTTTTTGGGTACTCACACGAATTCTACCTTTTCCCGGTACTCGCCCGGATTCTACCATTTTCCGGTGCTCACACTGATTCTAACGTTTTTAGGTACTCGTCCGCACAGTTTTTCAGTACTCGCCCGGATTCTACCATTTTCCAGTACTCACAATGATTCTAGCGTTTTTAGGTACTCGTCCGGACAGTTTTTCGGTACTCGCACGGATTCTACCTTTTCCCGGTAATCGCCCGGACTCTACCATTTTCCAGTACTCACACTGATTCTAGCCTTTTTAGGTACTCGTCCGGACAGTTTTTCGGTACTCGCACGGATTCTACCATTTTTCGGTACTCACACGGATTCTACATTTTTCGAAACTCTTTTGGAAAGTTTTTGGGTACTCACACGAATTCTACCTTTTCCCGGTACTCGCCCGGATTCTACCATTTTCCGGTACTCAGACTGATTCTAGCGTTTTTAGGTACTCGTCCGGACAGTTTTTCCGTACTCGCCCGGATTCTACCATTTTCCAGTACTCACACTTATTCTAGCGTTTTTAGGTACTCGTCCGGACAGTTTTTCGGTACTCGCACAGATTCTACCTTTTCCCGGTAATCGCCCGGACTCTACCATTTTCCAGTACTCACACTGATTCTAGCGTTTTTCGGTACTCGTCCGGACAGTTTTTCGGTACTCGCACGGATCCTACCTTTTCCCGGTACTCGCTCGGATTCTACCATTTTCCGGTACTCACACTGATTCTAGCGTTTTTAGGTACTCGTCCGCACAGTTTTTCAGTACTCGCCCGGATTCTACCATTTTCCAATACTCACAATGATTCTAGCGTTTTTAGGTACTCGTCGGGACAGTTTTTCGGTACTCGCACGGATTCTACCTTTTCCCGGTACTCGCCCGGATTCTACCATTTTCCGGTACTCACACTGATTCTAGCGTTTTTAGGTACTCGTCTGGACAGTTTTTCGATACTCGCACGGATTCTACCATTTTTCGGTACTCACACGGATTCTACCATTTTTCGAAACTCTTTCGGAAAGTTTTTGGGTACTCACACGAATTCTACCTTTTCCCGGTACTCGCCCGGATTCTACCATTTTCCGGTACTCACACTGATTCTAGCGTTTTTAGGTACTCGTCTGGACAGTTTTTCGATACTCGCACGGATTCTACCATTTTTCGGTACTCACACGGATTCTACCATTTTTCGAAACTCTTTCGGAAAGTTTTTGGGTACTCACACGAATTCTACCTTTTCCCGGTACTCGTCCGGATTCTACCATTTTCCGGTACTCACACTGATTCTAGCGTTTTTAGGTACTCGTCCGGACAGTTTTTCCGTACTCGCCCGGATTCTACCATTTTCCAGTACTCACACTTATTCTAGCGTTTTTAGGTACTCGTCCGGACAGTTTTTCGGTACTCGCACAGATTCTACCTTTTCCCGGTAATCGCCCGGACTCTACCATTTTCCGGTACTCACACTGATTCTAGCGTTTTTCGGTACTCGTCCGGACAGTTTTTCGGTACTCGCACGGATTCTACCTTTTCCCGGTACTCGCCCGGATTCTACCATTTTCCGGTACTCACACTGATTCTAGCGTTTTTAGGTACTCGTCTGGACAGTTTCTCGATACTCGCACGGATTCTACCATTTTTCGGTACTCACACGGATTCTACCATTTTTCGAAACTCTTTCGGAAAGTTTTTGGGTACTCACACGAATTCTACCTTTTCCCGGTACTCGCCCGGATTCTACCATTTTCCAGTACTCACACTTATTCTAGCGTTTTTAGGTACTCGTCCGGACAGTTTTTCGGTACTCGAACGGATTCTACCTTTTCCCGGTACTCACCCGGATTCTACCATTTTTCGGTACTCACACTGATTCTAGCGTTTTTAGGTACTCGTCCGGACAGTTTTTCGGTACTCGAACGGATTCTACCTTTTCCCGGTACTCGCCCGGATTCTACCATTTTTCCAAACTCTTTCGGAAAGTTTTTGGGTACTCACACGAATTCTACCTTTTCCCGGTACTTGCCCGGATTCTACCATTTTCCGGTGCTCACACTGATTCTAACGTTTTTAGGTACTCGTCCGCACAGTTTTTCAGTACTCGCCCGGATTCTACCATTTTCCAGTACTCACAATGATTCTAGCGTTTTTAGGTACTCGTCGGGACAGTTTTTCGGTACTCGCACGGATTCTACCTTTTCTCGGTACTCGCCCGGATTCTACCATTTTCCGGTACTCACACTGATTCTAGCGTTTTTAGGTACTCGTCCGGACAATTTTTCCGTAATCGCCCGGATTCTACCATTTTCCTGTACTCACACTGATTCTAGCGTTTTTAGGTACTCGTCCGGACAGTTTTTCGGTACTCGCACGGATTCTAACTTTTCCCGGTAATCGCCCAGACTCTACCATTTTCCAGTACTCACACTGATTCTAGCCTTTTTAGGTACTCGTCCGGACAGTTTTTCGGTACTCGCACGGATTCTACCATTTTTCGGTACTCACACGGATTCTACATTTTTCGAAACTCTTTTGGAAAGTTTTTGGGTACTCACACGAATTCTACCTTTTCCCGGTACTCGCCCGGATTCTACCATTTTCCGGTACTCACACTGATTCTAGCGTTTTTAGGTACTCGTCCGGACAGTTTTTCCGTACTCGCCCGGATTCTACCATTTTCCAGTACTCACACTTATTCTAGCGTTTTTAGGTACTCGTCCGGACAGTTTTTCGGTACTCGCACAGATTCTACCTTTTCCCGGTAATCGCCCGGACTCTACCATTTTCCGGTACTCACACTGATTCTAGCGTTTTTCGGTACTCGTCCGGACAGTTTTTCGGTACTCGCACGGATCCTACCTTTTCCCGGTACTCGCTCGGATTCTACCATTTTCCGGTACTCACACTGATTCTAGCGTTTTTAGGTACTCGTCCGCACAGTTTTTCAGTACTCGCCCGGATTCTACCATTTTCCAATACTCACAATGATTCTAGCGTTTTTAGGTACTCGTCGGGACAGTTTTTCGGTACTCGCACGGATTCTACCTTTTCCCGGTACTCGCCCGGATTCTACCATTTTCCGGTACTCACACTGATTCTAGCGTTTTTAGGTACTCGTCTGGACAGTTTTTCGATACTCGCACGGATTCTACCATTTTTCGGTACTCACACGGATTCTACCATTTTTCGAAACTCTTTCGGAAAGTTTTTGGGTACTCACACGAATTCTACCTTTTCCCGGTACTCGCCCGGATTCTACCATTTTCCGGTACTCACACTGATTCTAGCGTTTTTAGGTACTCGTCTGGACAGTTTTTCGATACTCGCACGGATTCTACCATTTTTCGGTACTCACACGGATTCTACCATTTTTCGAAACTCTTTCGGAAAGTTTTTGGGTACTCACACGAATTCTACCTTTTCCCGGTACTCGCCCGGATTCTACCATTTTCCGGTACTCACACTGATTCTAGCGTTTTTAGGTACTCGTCTGGACAGTTTTTCGATACTCGCACGGATTCTACCATTTTTCGGTACTCACACGGATTCTACCATTTTTCGAAACTCTTTCGGAAAGTTTTTGGGTACTCACACGAATTCTACCTTTTCCCGGTACTCGCCCGGATTCTACCATTTTCCGGTACTCACACTGATTCTAGCGTTTTTAGGTACTCGTCTGGACAGTTTTTCGATACTCGCACGGATTCTACCATTTTTCGGTACTCACACGGATTCTACCATTTTTCGAAACTCTTTCGGAAAGTTTTTGGGTACTCACACGAATTCTACCTTTTCCCGGTACTCGTCCGGATTCTACCATTTTCCGGTACTCACACTGATTCTAGCGTTTTTAGGTACTCGTCCGGACAGTTTTTCCGTACTCGCCCGGATTCTACCATTTTCCAGTACTCACACTTATTCTAGCGTTTTTAGGTACTCGTCCGGACAGTTTTTCGGTACTCGCACAGATTCTACCTTTTCCCGGTAATCGCCCGGACTCTACCATTTTCCGGTACTCACACTGATTCTAGCGTTTTTCGGTACTCGTCCGGACAGTTTTTCGGTACTCGCACGGATTCTACCTTTTCCCGGTACTCGCCCGGATTCTACCATTTTCCGGTACTCACACTGATTCTAGCGTTTTTAGGTACTCGTCTGGACAGTTTCTCGATACTCGCACGGATTCTACCATTTTTCGGTACTCACACGGATTCTACCATTTTTCGAAACTCTTTCGAAAAGTTTTTGGGTACTCACACGAATTCTACCTTTTCCCGGTACTCGCCCGGATTCTACCATTTTCCAGTACTCACACTTATTCTAGCGTTTTTAGGTACTCGTCCGGACAGTTTTTCGGTACTCGCACAGATTCTACCTTTTCCCGGTAATCGCCCGGACTCTACCATTTTCCGGTACTCACACTGATTCTAGCGTTTTTAGGTACTCGTCTGGACAGTTTCTCGATACTCGCACGGATTCTACCATTTTTCGGTACTCACACGAATTCTACCATTTTTCGAAACTCTTTCGAAAAGTTTTTGGGTACTCACACGAATTCTACCTTTTCCCGGTACTCGCCCGGATTCTACCATTTTCCGGTACTCACACTGATTCTAGCGTTTTTAGGTACTCGTCTGGACAGTTTTTCGATACTCGCACGGATTCTACCATTTTTCGGTACTCACACGGATTCTACCATTTTTCGAAACTCATTCGGAAAGTTTTTGGGTACTCACACGAATTCTACCTTTTCCCGATACTCGCCCGGATTCTACCATTTTCCGGTACTCACACTGATTCTAGCGTTTTTAGGTACTCGTCCGGACAGTTTTTCCGTACTCGCCCGGATTCTACCATTTTCCAGTACTCACACTTATTCTAGCGTTTTTAGGTACTCGTCCGGACAGTTTTTCGGTACTCGCCCAGATTCTACCTTTTCCCGGTAATCGCCCGGACTCTACCATTTTCCAGTACTCACACTGATTCTAGCGTTTTTAGGTACTAGTCGGGACAGTTTTTCGGTACTCGCACGGATTCTACCTTTTCCCGGTACTCGCCCGGATTCTACCATTTTCCGGTACTCACACTGATTCTAGCGTTTTTAGGTACTCGTCTGGACAGTTTTTCGATACTCGCACGGATTCAACCATTTTTCGGTACTCACACGGATTCTACCATTTTTCGAAACTCTTTCGGAAAGTTTTTGGGTACTCACACGAATTCTAACTTTTCCCGGTACTCGCCCGGATTCTACCATTTTCCGGTACTCACACTGATTCTAGCGTTTTTAGGTACTCGTCTGGACAGTTTTTCGATACTCGCACGGATTCTACCATTTTTCGGTACTCACACGGATTCTACCATTTTTCAAAACTCTTTCGGAAAGTTTTTGGGTACTCGCACGAATTCTACCTTTTCCCGGTACTCGCCCGGATTCTACCATTTTCCGGTACTCACACTGATTCTAGCGTTTTTAGGTACTCGTCCTGACAGTTTTTCGGTACTCGAACGGATTCTACCTTTTCCCGGTACTCGCCCGGATTCTACCATTTTCCGGTACTCACACTGATTCTAGCGTTTTTAGGTACTCGTCCGAACAGTTTTTCGGTACTCGAACGGATTCTACCTTTTCCCGGTACTCGCCCGGATTCTACCATTTTTCGGTACTCACACTGATTCTAGCGTTTTTAGGTACTCGTCCGGACAGTTTTTCGGTACTCGAACGGATTCTATCTTTTCCCGGTACTCGCCCGGATTCTACCATTTTCCGGTACTCACACTGATTCTAGCGTTTTTAGGTACTCGTCCGGACAGTTTTTCCGTACTCGCACGGTTTCTACTTTTTCCCGGTCCTCGCCCGGATTCTACCATTTTTCGGTACTCACACTGATTCTTGCGTTTTTAGGTACTCGTCCGGACAGTTTTTCCGTACTCGAACGGATTCTACCTTTTCCCGGTACTCGCCCGGATTCTACCATTTTTCGGTACTCACACTGATTCTAGCGTTTTTAGGTACTCGTCCGGACAGTTTTTCCGTACTCGCACGGATTCTACTTTTTCCCGGTACTCGCCCGGATTCTACCATTTTCCGATACTCACACTGATTCTAGCGTTTTTAGGTACTCGTCCGTACAGTTTTTCGGTACTCGAACGGATTCTACCTTTTCCCGGTAATCGCCCGGACTCTACCATTTTCCGGTACTCACACTGATTCTAGCGTTTTTCGGTACTCGTCCGGACAGTTTTTCGGTACTCGCACGGATTGTACCTTTTCCCGGTACTCGCCCGGTTTCTACCATTTTCCGGTACTCACACTGATTCTAGCGTTTTTAGGTACTCGTCCGGACAGTTTTTCGGTACTCGCACGGATTCTACCTTTTCCCGGTACTCACCCGGATTCTAGCGTTTTTAGGTACTCGTCCGGACAGTTTTTCGGTACTCGCACGGATTCTACCATTTTTCGGTACTCACACGGATTCTACCATTTTTCGAAACTCTTTCGGAATGTTTTTGGGTACTCGCACGGATTCTGCCTTTTCCCGGTACTCGCCCGGATTCTTATATTTTCCGGTACTCACACTGATTCTAGCGTTTTTAGGTACTCGTCCGGACAGTTTTTCCGTACTCGCCCGGATTCTACCATTTTCCAGTACTCACACTGATTCTTGCGTTTTTAGGTACTCGTCCGGACAGTTTTTCAGTACTCGCACGGATTCTACCTTTTCCCGGTAATCGCCCGGACTCTACCATTTTCTGGTACTCACACTGATTCTAGCGTTTTTAGGTACTCGTCTGGACAGTTTTTCGGTACTCGCACGGATTCTACCTTTTCCCGGTACTCGCCCGGATTCTACCATTTTCCGATACTCACACTGATTCTACCATTTTTCGAAACTCTTCCGGATAGTTTTTGGGTACTCGCACGGATTCTACTTTTTCCCGGTACGCGCCCGGATTCTACCATTTTTCGGTACTCACACTGATTCTAGCGTTTTTAGGTACTCGTCCGGACAGTTTTTCGATACTCGCACGGATTCTACCATTTTTCGGTACTCACACGGATTCTACCATTTTTCGAAACTCTTTCGGAAAGTTTTTGGGTACTCACACGAATTCTACCTTTTCCCGGTACTCGCCCGGATTCTACCATTTTCCAGTACTCACACTTATTCTAGCGTTTTTAGGTACTCGTCCGGACAGTTTTTCGGTACTCGAACGGATTCTACCTTTTCCCGGTACTCACCCGGATTCTACCATTTTTCGGTACTCACACTGATTCTAGCGTTTTTAGGTACTCGTCCGGACAGTTTTTCGGTACTCGAACGGATTCTACCTTTTCCCGGTACTCGCCCGGATTCTACCATTTTTCCAAACTCTTTCGGAAAGTTTTTGGGTACTCACACGAATTCTACCTTTTCCCGGTACTTGCCCGGATTCTACCATTTTCCGGTGCTCACACTGATTCTAACGTTTTTAGGTACTCGTCCGCACAGTTTTTCAGTACTCGCCCGGATTCTACCATTTTCCAGTACTCACAATGATTCTAGCGTTTTTAGGTACTCGTCGGGACAGTTTTTCGGTACTCGCACGGATTCTACCTTTTCTCGGTACTCGCCCGGATTCTACCATTTTCCGGTACTCACACTGATTCTAGCGTTTTTAGGTACTCGTCCGGACAATTTTTCCGTAATCGCCCGGATTCTACCATTTTCCTGTACTCACACTGATTCTAGCGTTTTTAGGTACTCGTCCGGACAGTTTTTCGGTACTCGCAAGGATTCTAACTTTTCCCGGTAATCGCCCAGACTCTACCATTTTCCAGTACTCACACTGATTCTAGCCTTTTTAGGTACTCGTCCGGACAGTTTTTCGGTACTCGCACGGATTCTACCATTTTTCGGTACTCACACGGATTCTACATTTTTCGAAACTCTTTTGGAAAGTTTTTGGGTACTCACACGAATTCTACCTTTTCCCGGTACTCGCCCGGATTCTACCATTTTCCGGTACTCACACTGATTCTAGCGTTTTTAGGTACTCGTCCGGACAGTTTTTCCGTACTCGCCCGGATTCTACCATTTTCCAGTACTCACACTTATTCTAGCGTTTTTAGGTACTCGTCCGGACAGTTTTTCGGTACTCGCACAGATTCTACCTTTTCCCGGTAATCGCCCGGACTCTACCATTTTCCGGTACTCACACTGATTCTAGCGTTTTTCGGTACTCGTCCGGACAGTTTTTCGGTACTCGCACGGATCCTACCTTTTCCCGGTACTCGCTCGGATTCTACCATTTTCCGGTACTCACACTGATTCTAGCGTTTTTAGGTACTCGTCCGCACAGTTTTTCAGTACTCGCCCGGATTCTACCATTTTCCAATACTCACAATGATTCTAGCGTTTTTAGGTACTCGTCGGGACAGTTTTTCGGTACTCGCACGGATTCTACCTTTTCCCGGTACTCGCCCGGATTCTACCATTTTCCGGTACTCACACTGATTCTAGCGTTTTTAGGTACTCGTCTGGACAGTTTTTCGATACTCGCACGGATTCTACCATTTTTCGGTACTCACACGGATTCTACCATTTTTCGAAACTCTTTCGGAAAGTTTTTGGGTACTCACACGAATTCTACCTTTTCCCGGTACTCGCCCGGATTCTACCATTTTCCGGTACTCACACTGATTCTAGCGTTTTTAGGTACTCGTCTGGACAGTTTTTCGATACTCGCACGGATTCTACCATTTTTCGGTACTCACACGGATTCTACCATTTTTCGAAACTCTTTCGGAAAGTTTTTGGGTACTCACACGAATTCTACCTTTTCCCGGTACTCGCCCGGATTCTACCATTTTCCGGTACTCACACTGATTCTAGCGTTTTTAGGTACTCGTCTGGACAGTTTTTCGATACTCGCACGGATTCTACCATTTTTCGGTACTCACACGGATTCTACCATTTTTCGAAACTCTTTCGGAAAGTTTTTGGGTACTCACACGAATTCTACCTTTTCCCGGTACTCGTCCGGATTCTACCATTTTCCGGTACTCACACTGATTCTAGCGTTTTTAGGTACTCGTCCGGACAGTTTTTCCGTACTCGCCCGGATTCTACCATTTTCCAGTACTCACACTTATTCTAGCGTTTTTAGGTACTCGTCCGGACAGTTTTTCGGTACTCGCACAGATTCTACCTTTTCCCGGTAATCGCCCGGACTCTACCATTTTCCGGTACTCACACTGATTCTAGCGTTTTTCGGTACTCGTCCGGACAGTTTTTCGGTACTCGCACGGATTCTACCTTTTCCCGGTACTCGCCCGGATTCTACCATTTTCCGGTACTCACACTGATTCTAGCGTTTTTAGGTACTCGTCTGGACAGTTTCTCGATACTCGCACGGATTCTACCATTTTTCGGTACTCACACGGATTCTACCATTTTTCGAAACTCTTTCGAAAAGTTTTTGGGTACTCACACGAATTCTACCTTTTCCCGGTACTCGCCCGGATTCTACCATTTTCCAGTACTCACACTTATTCTAGCGTTTTTAGGTACTCGTCCGGACAGTTTTTCGGTACTCGCACAGATTCTACCTTTTCCCGGTAATCGCCCGGACTCTACCATTTTCCGGTACTCACACTGATTCTAGCGTTTTTAGGTACTCGTCTGGACAGTTTCTCGATACTCGCACGGATTCTACCATTTTTCGGTACTCACACGAATTCTACCATTTTTCGAAACTCTTTCGAAAAGTTTTTGGGTACTCACACGAATTCTACCTTTTCCCGGTACTCGCCCGGATTCTACCATTTTCCGGTACTCACACTGATTCTAGCGTTTTTAGGTACTCGTCTGGACAGTTTTTCGATACTCGCACGGATTCTACCATTTTTCGGTACTCACACGGATTCTACCATTTTTCGAAACTCATTCGGAAAGTTTTTGGGTACTCACACGAATTCTACCTTTTCCCGATACTCGCCCGGATTCTACCATTTTCCGGTACTCACACTGATTCTAGCGTTTTTAGGTACTCGTCCGGACAGTTTTTCCGTACTCGCCCGGATTCTACCATTTTCCAGTACTCACACTTATTCTAGCGTTTTTAGGTACTCGTCCGGACAGTTTTTCGGTACTCGCCCAGATTCTACCTTTTCCCGGTAATCGCCCGGACTCTACCATTTTCCAGTACTCACACTGATTCTAGCGTTTTTAGGTACTAGTCGGGACAGTTTTTCGGTACTCGCACGGATTCTACCTTTTCCCGGTACTCGCCCGGATTCTACCATTTTCCGGTACTCACACTGATTCTAGCGTTTTTAGGTACTCGTCTGGACAGTTTTTCGATACTCGCACGGATTCTACCATTTTTCGGTACTCACACGGATTCTACCATTTTTCGAAACTCTTTCGGAAAGTTTTTGGGTACTCACACGAATTCTACCTTTTCCCGGTACTCGTCCGGATTCTACCATTTTCCGGTACTCACACTGATTCTAGCGTTTTTAGGTACTCGTCCGGACAGTTTTTCCGTACTCGCCCGGATTCTACCATTTTCCAGTACTCACACTTATTCTAGCGTTTTTAGGTACTCGTCCGGACAGTTTTTCGGTACTCGCACAGATTCTACCTTTTCCCGGTAATCGCCCGGACTCTACCATTTTCCGGTACTCACACTGATTCTAGCGTTTTTCGGTACTCGTCCGGACAGTTTTTCGGTACTCGCACGGATTCTACCTTTTCCCGGTACTCGCCCGGATTCTACCATTTTCCGGTACTCACACTGATTCTAGCGTTTTTAGGTACTCGTCTGGACAGTTTCTCGATACTCGCACGGATTCTACCATTTTTCGGTACTCACACGGATTCTACCATTTTTCGAAACTCTTTCGAAAAGTTTTTGGGTACTCACACGAATTCTACCTTTTCCCGGTACTCGCCCGGATTCTACCATTTTCCAGTACTCACACTTATTCTAGCGTTTTTAGGTACTCGTCCGGACAGTTTTTCGGTACTCGCACAGATTCTACCTTTTCCCGGTAATCGCCCGGACTCTACCATTTTCCGGTACTCACACTGATTCTAGCGTTTTTAGGTACTCGTCTGGACAGTTTCTCGATACTCGCACGGATTCTACCATTTTTCGGTACTCACACGAATTCTACCATTTTTCGAAACTCTTTCGAAAAGTTTTTGGGTACTCACACGAATTCTACCTTTTCCCGGTACTCGCCCGGATTCTACCATTTTCCGGTACTCACACTGATTCTAGCGTTTTTAGGTACTCGTCTGGACAGTTTTTCGATACTCGCACGGATTCTACCATTTTTCGGTACTCACACGGATTCTACCATTTTTCGAAACTCATTCGGAAAGTTTTTGGGTACTCACACGAATTCTACCTTTTCCCGATACTCGCCCGGATTCTACCATTTTCCGGTACTCACACTGATTCTAGCGTTTTTAGGTACTCGTCCGGACAGTTTTTCCGTACTCGCCCGGATTCTACCATTTTCCAGTACTCACACTTATTCTAGCGTTTTTAGGTACTCGTCCGGACAGTTTTTCGGTACTCGCCCAGATTCTACCTTTTCCCGGTAATCGCCCGGACTCTACCATTTTCCAGTACTCACACTGATTCTAGCGTTTTTAGGTACTAGTCGGGACAGTTTTTCGGTACTCGCACGGATTCTACCTTTTCCCGGTACTCGCCCGGATTCTACCATTTTCCGGTACTCACACTGATTCTAGCGTTTTTAGGTACTCGTCTGGACAGTTTTTCGATACTCGCACGGATTCAACCATTTTTCGGTACTCACACGGATTCTACCATTTTTCGAAACTCTTTCGGAAAGTTTTTGGGTACTCACACGAATTCTAACTTTTCCCGGTACTCGCCCGGATTCTACCATTTTCCGGTACTCACACTGATTCTAGCGTTTTTAGGTACTCGTCTGGACAGTTTTTCGATACTCGCACGGATTCTACCATTTTTCGGTACTCACACGGATTCTACCATTTTTCAAAACTCTTTCGGAAAGTTTTTGGGTACTCGCACGAATTCTACCTTTTCCCGGTACTCGCCCGGATTCTACCATTTTCCGGTACTCACACTGATTCTAGCGTTTTTAGGTACTCGTCCTGACAGTTTTTCGGTACTCGAACGGATTCTACCTTTTCCCGGTACTCGCCCGGATTCTACCATTTTCCGGTACTCACACTGATTCTAGCGTTTTTAGGTACTCGTCCGAACAGTTTTTCGGTACTCGAACGGATTCTACCTTTTCCCGGTACTCGCCCGGATTCTACCATTTTTCGGTACTCACACTGATTCTAGCGTTTTTAGGTACTCGTCCGGACAGTTTTTCGGTACTCGAACGGATTCTATCTTTTCCCGGTACTCGCCCGGATTCTACCATTTTCCGGTACTCACACTGATTCTAGCGTTTTTAGGTACTCGTCCGGACAGTTTTTCCGTACTCGCACGGTTTCTACTTTTTCCCGGTCCTCGCCCGGATTCTACCATTTTTCGGTACTCACACTGATTCTAGCGTTTTTAGGTACTCGTCCGGACAGTTTTTCCGTACTCGAACGGATTCTACCTTTTCCCGGTACTCGCCCGGATTCTACCATTTTTCGGTACTCACACTGATTCTAGCGTTTTTAGGTACTCGTCCGGACAGTTTTTCCGTACTCGCACGGATTCTACTTTTTCCCGGTACTCGCCCGGATTCTACCATTTTCCGATACTCACACTGATTCTAGCGTTTTTAGGTACTCGTCCGTACAGTTTTTCGGTACTCGAACGGATTCTACCTTTTCCCGGTAATCGCCCGGACTCTACCATTTTCCGGTACTCACACTGATTCTAGCGTTTTTCGGTACTCGTCCGGACAGTTTTTCGGTACTCGCACGGATTCTACCTTTTCCCGGTACTCGCCCGGATTCTACCATTTTCCGGTACTCACACTGATTCTAGCGTTTTTAGGTACTCGTCTGGACAGTTTCTCGATACTCGCACGGATTCTACCATTTTTCGGTACTCACACGGATTCTACCATTTTTCGAAACTCTTTCGAAAAGTTTTTGGGTACTCACACGAATTCTACCTTTTCCCGGTACTCGCCCGGATTCTACCATTTTCCAGTACTCACACTTATTCTAGCGTTTTTAGGTACTCGTCCGGACAGTTTTTCGGTACTCGCACAGATTCTACCTTTTCCCGGTAATCGCCCGGACTCTACCATTTTCCGGTACTCACACTGATTCTAGCGTTTTTAGGTACTCGTCTGGACAGTTTCTCGATACTCGCACGGATTCTACCATTTTTCGGTACTCACACGAATTCTACCATTTTTCGAAACTCTTTCGAAAAGTTTTTGGGTACTCACACGAATTCTACCTTTTCCCGGTACTCGCCCGGATTCTACCATTTTCCGGTACTCACACTGATTCTAGCGTTTTTAGGTACTCGTCTGGACAGTTTTTCGATACTCGCACGGATTCTACCATTTTTCGGTACTCACACGGATTCTACCATTTTTCGAAACTCATTCGGAAAGTTTTTGGGTACTCACACGAATTCTACCTTTTCCCGATACTCGCCCGGATTCTACCATTTTCCGGTACTCACACTGATTCTAGCGTTTTTAGGTACTCGTCCGGACAGTTTTTCCGTACTCGCCCGGATTCTACCATTTTCCAGTACTCACACTTATTCTAGCGTTTTTAGGTACTCGTCCGGACAGTTTTTCGGTACTCGCCCAGATTCTACCTTTTCCCGGTAATCGCCCGGACTCTACCATTTTCCAGTACTCACACTGATTCTAGCGTTTTTAGGTACTAGTCGGGACAGTTTTTCGGTACTCGCACGGATTCTACCTTTTCCCGGTACTCGCCCGGATTCTACCATTTTCCGGTACTCACACTGATTCTAGCGTTTTTAGGTACTCGTCTGGACAGTTTTTCGATACTCGCACGGATTCAACCATTTTTCGGTACTCACACGGATTCTACCATTTTTCGAAACTCTTTCGGAAAGTTTTTGGGTACTCACACGAATTCTAACTTTTCCCGGTACTCGCCCGGATTCTACCATTTTCCGGTACTCACACTGATTCTAGCGTTTTTAGGTACTCGTCTGGACAGTTTTTCGATACTCGCACGGATTCTACCATTTTTCGGTACTCACACGGATTCTACCATTTTTCAAAACTCTTTCGGAAAGTTTTTGGGTACTCGCACGAATTCTACCTTTTCCCGGTACTCGCCCGGATTCTACCATTTTCCGGTACTCACACTGATTCTAGCGTTTTTAGGTACTCGTCCTGACAGTTTTTCGGTACTCGAACGGATTCTACCTTTTCCCGGTACTCGCCCGGATTCTACCATTTTCCGGTACTCACACTGATTCTAGCGTTTTTAGGTACTCGTCCGAACAGTTTTTCGGTACTCGAACGGATTCTACCTTTTCCCGGTACTCGCCCGGATTCTACCATTTTTCGGTACTCACACTGATTCTAGCGTTTTTAGGTACTCGTCCGGACAGTTTTTCGGTACTCGAACGGATTCTATCTTTTCCCGGTACTCGCCCGGATTCTACCATTTTCCGGTACTCACACTGATTCTAGCGTTTTTAGGTACTCGTCCGGACAGTTTTTCCGTACTCGCACGGTTTCTACTTTTTCCCGGTCCTCGCCCGGATTCTACCATTTTTCGGTACTCACACTGATTCTAGCGTTTTTAGGTACTCGTCCGGACAGTTTTTCCGTACTCGAACGGATTCTACCTTTTCCCGGTACTCGCCCGGATTCTACCATTTTTCGGTACTCACACTGATTCTAGCGTTTTTAGGTACTCGTCCGGACAGTTTTTCCGTACTCGCACGGATTCTACTTTTTCCCGGTACTCGCCCGGATTCTACCATTTTCCGATACTCACACTGATTCTAGCGTTTTTAGGTACTCGTCCGTACAGTTTTTCGGTACTCGAACGGATTCTACCTTTTCCCGGTAATCGCCCGGACTCTACCATTTTCCGGTACTCACACTGATTCTAGCGTTTTTCGGTACTCGTCCGGACAGTTTTTCGGTACTCGCACGGATTGTACCTTTTCCCGGTACTCGCCCGGTTTCTACCATTTTCCGGTACTCACACTGATTCTAGCGTTTTTAGGTACTCGTCCGGACAGTTTTTCGGTACTCGCACGGATTCTACCTTTTCCCGGTACTCACCCGGATTCTAGCGTTTTTAGGTACTCGTCCGGACAGTTTTTCGGTACTCGCACGGATTCTACCATTTTTCGGTACTCACACGGATTCTACCATTTTTCGAAACTCTTTCGGAATGTTTTTGGGTACTCGCACGGATTCTGCCTTTTCCCGGTACTCGCCCGGATTCTTATATTTTCCGGTACTCACACTGATTCTAGCGTTTTTAGGTACTCGTCCGGACAGTTTTTCCGTACTCGCCCGGATTCTACCATTTTCCAGTACTCACACTGATTCTTGCGTTTTTAGGTACTCGTCCGGACAGTTTTTCAGTACTCGCACGGATTCTACCTTTTCCCGGTAATCGCCCGGACTCTACCATTTTCTGGTACTCACACTGATTCTAGCGTTTTTAGGTACTCGTCTGGACAGTTTTTCGGTACTCGCACGGATTCTACCTTTTCCCGGTACTCGCCCGGATTCTACCATTTTCCGATACTCACACTGATTCTACCATTTTTCGAAACTCTTCCGGATAGTTTTTGGGTACTCGCACGGATTCTACTTTTTCCCGGTACGCGCCCGGATTCTACCATTTTTCGGTACTCACACTGATTCTAGCGTTTTTAGGTACTCGTCCGGACAGTTTTTCGATACTCGCACGGATTCTACCATTTTTCGGTACTCACACGGATTCTACAATTTTTCGAAACTCTTTCGGAAAGTTTTTGGGTACTCGCACGAATTCTACCTTTTCCCGGTACTCGCCCGGATTCTACCATTTTCCGGTACTCACACTGATTCTAGCGTTTTTAGGTACTCGTCCGGACAGTTTTTCGGTACTCGCACGGATTCTACCATTTTTCGGTACTCACACGGATTCTACCATTTTTCGAAACTCTTTCGGAATGTTTTTGGGTACTCGCACGGATTCTGCCTTTTCCCGGTACTCGCCCGGATTCTTATATTTTCCGGTACTCACACTGATTCTAGCGTTTTTAGGTACTCGTCCGGACAGTTTTTCCGTACTCGCCCGGATTCTACCATTTTCCAGTACTCACACTGATTCTAGCGTTTTTAGGTACTCGTCCGGACAGTTTTTCAGTACTCGCACGGATTCTACCTTTTCCCGGTAATCGCCCGGACTCTACCATTTTCTGGTACTCACACTGATTCTAGCGTTGTTAGGTACTCGTCTGGACAGTTTTTCGGTACTCGCACGGATTCTACCTTTTCCCGGTACTCGCCCGGATTCTACCATTTTCCGATACTCACACTGATTCTACCATTTTTCGAAACTCTTCCGGATAGTTTTTGGGTACTCGCACGGATTCTACTTTTTCCCGGTACGCGCCCGGATTTACCATTTTTCGGTACTCACACTGATTCTAGCGTTTTTAGGTACTCGTCCGGACAGTTTTTCGATACTCGCACGGATTCTACCATTTTTCGGTACTCACACGGATTCTACAATTTTTCGAAACTCTTTCGGAAAGTTTTTGGGTACTCGCACGAATTCTACCTTTTCCCGGTACTCGCCCGGATTCTACCATTTTCCGGTACTCACACTGATTCTAGCGTTTTTAGGTACTCGTCCGGACAGTTTTTCGGTACTCGAACGGATTCTACCTTTTCCCGGTACTCGCCCGGATTCTACCATTTTCCGGTACTCACACTCATTCTAGCGTTTTTAGGTACTGGTCCGAACAGTTTTTCGGTACTTGCACGGATTCTACCTTTTCCCGGTACTCACCCGAATTGTACAATTTTCCGATAATCACACTGATTCTACCATTTTTCGAAACTCTTCCGGATAGTTTTTGGGTACTCGCACAGATTCTGCCATTTCCCGGTACTCGCCTGGATTCTACCATTTTCCGGTACTCACACGATTCTAGCGTTTTTAGGTACTCGTCCGGACAGTTTTTCGGTTCTCGCACGGATTCTACCTTTTCCCGGTAATCGCCTGGACTCTACCATTTTCCGGTACTCACACTGATTCTAGCGTTTTTAGGTACTCGTTCGGACAGTTTTTCGGTACTCGCACGGATTCTACCTTTTCCCGGTACTCGCCCGGATTCTACCATTTTCCGGTACTCACACTCATTCTAGCGTTTTTAGGTACTCGTCCTGACAGTTTTTCTGTACTCGCACGGATTCTACCATTTTCTGGTAGTCACACTGATTCTAGCGTTTTTAGGTACAAGTCCGAACAGTTTTTCGGTACTCGCACGGATTCTACCTTTTCCCGGTAATCGCCTGGACTCTACCATTTTCCGGTACTCACACTGATTCTAGCGTTTTTAGGTACTCGTTCGGACAGTTTTTCGGTACTCGCACGGATTCTACCTTTTCCCGGTACTCGCCCGGATTCTACCATTTTCCGGTACTCACACTCATTCTAGCGTTTTTAGGTACTCGTCCGGACAGTTTTTCGGTACTCGCACGGATTCTACCATTTTTCGGTACTCACACGGATTCTACCATTTTTCGAAACTCTTTCGGAATGTTTTTGGGTACTCGCACGGATTCTGCCTTTTCCCGGTACTCGCCCGGATTCTTATATTTTCCGGTACTCACACTGATTCTAGCGTTTTTAGGTACTCGTCCGGACAGTTTTTCCGTACTCGCCCGGATTCTACCATTTTCCAGTACTCACACTGATTCTAGCGTTTTTAGGTACTCGTCCGGACAGTTTTTCGGTACTCGCACGGATTCTACCTTTTCCCGGTACTCGCCCGGATTCTACCATTTTCCGGTACTCACACTCATTCTAGCGTTTTTAGGTACTGGTCCGAACAGTATTCCGGTACTCGCACGAATTCTACCTTTTCCCGGTACTCGCCCGGATTCTACCATTTTCCGATACTCACACTAATTCTAGCATTTTTCGACAGTCTTCCGGATAGTTTTAGGGTACTCGCACGGATTCTGCCTTTTCCCGGTACTCGCCCGGATTCTAACATTTTCCGGTACTCACACTGATTCTAGCGTTTTTAGGTTCTCGTCCGGACAGTTTTTCGGTACTCGCACGGATTCTACCTTTTCCTGGAACTCGCCCGGATTCTACCATTTTCCGGTACTCACACTGATTCTAGCATTTTTAGGTACTCGTCCGGACAGTTTTTCGGTACTCGCCCGGATTCTACCATTTTCCGGTACTCACACTGATTCTAGCATTTTTCTAAACTCTTCCGGATAGTTTTTCGGTACACGCACGGATTCTACCTTTTCCCGGAACTCGCCCGGATTCTACCATTTTCCGGTACTCACACTGATTCAAGCATTTTTAGGTACTCGGCCGGACAGTTTTTCGGTACTCGCACGGATTCTACCTTTTCCCGGTACTCGCCCGGATTCTACCATTTTCCGGTACTCACACTCATTCTAGCGTTTTTAGGTACTCGTCCTGACAGTTTTTCTGTACTCGCACGGATTCTACCATTTTCTGGTACTCACACTGATTCTAGCGTTTTTAGGTACAAGTCCGAACAGTTTTTCGGTACTCGCACGGATTCTACCTTTTCCCGGTAATCGCCTGGACTCTACCATTTTCCGGTACTCACACTGATTCTAGCGTTTTTAGGTACTCGTTCGGACAGTTTTTCGGTACTCGCACGGATTCTACCTTTTCCCGGTACTCGCCCGGATTCTACCATTTTCCGGTACTCACACTCATTCTAGCGTTTTTAGGTACTGGTCCGAACAGCATTCCGGTACTCGCACGGATTCTACCTTTTCCCGGTACTCGCCCGGATTCTACCATTTTCCGATACTCACACTAATTCTAGCATTTTTCGACAGTCTTCCGGATAGTTTTAGGGTACTCGCACGGATTCTGCCTTTTCCCGGTACTCGCCCGGATTCTAACATTTTCCGGTACTCACACTGATTCTAGCGTTTTTAGGTACTCGTTCGGACAGTTTTTCGGTACTCGCACGGATTCTACCTTTTCCCGGTACTCGTCCGGATTCTACCATTTTCCGGTACTCACACTCATTCTAGCGTTTTTAGGTACTGGTCCGAACAGTATTCCGGTACTCGCACGGATTCTACCTTTTCCCGGTACTCGCCCGGATTCTACCATTTTCCAGTACTCACACTGATTCTAGCGTTTTTAGGTACTCGTCCGGATAGTTTTTCGGTACTCGCACGGATTCTACCTTTTCCCGGTTCTCGCCCGGATTCTACCATTTTCCGGTACTCACACTGATTCTAGCGTTTTTAGGTACTCGTTCGGACAGTTTTTCGGTACTCACACGAATTCTACCTTTTCCCGGTACTCGCCCGGATTCTACCATTTTCCGGTGCTCACACTGATTCTAACGTTTTTAGGTACTCGTCCGCACAGTTTTTCAGTACTCGCCCGGATTCTACCATTTTCCAGTACTCACAATGATTCTAGCGTTTTTAGGTACTCGTCGGGACAGTTTTTCGGTACTCGCACGGATTCTACCTTTTCTCGGTACTCGCCCGGATTCTACCATTTTCCGGTACTCACACTGATTCTAGCGTTTTTAGGTACTCGTCCGGACAATTTTTCCGTAATCGCCCGGATTCTACCATTTTCCTGTACTCACACTGATTCTAGCGTTTTTAGGTACTCGTCCGGACAGTTTTTCGGTACTCGCACGGATTCTACCTTTTCCCGGTAATCGCCTGGACTCTACCATTTTCCTGTACTCACACTGATTCTAGCGTTTTTAGGTACTCGTCCGGACAGTTTTTCGGTACTCGCACGGATTCTACCTTTTCCCGGTAATCGCCTGGACTCTACCATTTTCCGGTACTCACACTGATTCTAGCGTTTTTAGGTACTCGTTCGGACAGTTTTTCGGTACTCGCACGGATTCTACCTTTTCCCGGTACTCGCCCGGATTCTACCATTTTCCGGTACTCACACTCATTCTAGCGTTTTTAGGTACTGGTCCGAACAGTATTCCGGTACTCGCACGGATTCTACCTTTTCCGGGTAGTCGCCCGGATTCTACCATTTTCCGATACTCACACTAATTCTAGCATTTTTCGACAGTCTTCCGGATAGTTTTAGGGTACTCGCACGGATTCTGCCTTTTCCCGGTACTCGCCCGGATTCTAACATTTTCCGGTACTCACACTGATTCTAGCGTTTTTAGGTACTCGTCCGGACAGTTTTTCGGTACTCGCACGGATTCTACCTTTTCCCGGAACTCGCCCGGATTCTACCATTTTCCGGTACTCACACTGATTCTAGCATTTTTAGGTACTCGTCCGGACAGTTTTTCGGTACTCGCCCGGATTCTACCATTTTCCGGTACTCACACTGATTCTAGCATTTTTCTAAACTCTTCCGGATAGTTTTTCGGTACTCGCACGGATTCTACCTTTTCCCGGTACTCGCCCGGATTCTACCATTTTTCGGTACTCACACTCATTCTAGCGTTTTTAGGTACAGGTCCGAACAGTTTTTCGGTACTCACACGGATTCTACCTTTTCCCGGTAATCGCCCGGGCTCTACCATTTTCCGGTACTCACACTGATTCTAGCGTTTTTAGGTACTCGTTCGGACAGTTTTTCGGTACTCTCACGGATTCTATCTTTTCCCGGTACTCGCCCGGATTCTACAATTTTTCGGTACTCACACTGATTCTAGCATTTTTAGGTACTCTTCCGGACAGTTTTTCGGTACTCGCCCGGATTCTACCATTTTCCGGTACTCACACTGATTCTAGCATTGTTCTAAACTCTTCCGGATGGTTTTTCGGTACTCGCACGGATTCTACCTTTTCCCGGTAATAGCTCGGATTCTACCATTTTCCGGTACTCACACTTATTCTAGCGTTTTTAGGTACTGGTCCGAACAGTTTTTCGGTACTCGCACGGATTCTACCTTTTCCCGGTAATCGCTCGGATTCTACCATTTTCCGGTACTCGCACTGATTCTAACGTTTTTAGGTATTGGTCCGAACAGTTTTTCGGTACTCGCACGGATTCTACCTTTTCCCGGTAATCGCCCGGACTCTACCATTTTCCGGTACTCACATTGATTCTAGCGTTTTTAGGTACTCGTCCGGACAGTTTTTCGGTACTCGCACGGATTCTACCTTTTCCCGGTTCTCGCCCGGATTCTACCATTTTCCGGTACTCACACTGATTCTACCATTTTTCGAAACTCTTCCGGATAGTTTTTGGGTACTCGCACGGATTCTACCTTTTCCCGGTACTCGCCCGGACTCTACCATTTTCCGGTACTCACACAAATTCTAGCGTTTTTAGGTACTCGTCCGGAGAGTTTTTCGGTACTCGCACGGATTCTACCATTTTTCAAAACTCTTTCGGAAAGTTTTTGGGTACTCGCACGGATTCTACCTTTTCCCGGTATTCGCCCGGATTCTACCATTTTCCAGTACTGACACTGATTCTATCGTTTTTAGGTACTCGGCCGGACAGTTTTTCGGTACTCGCACGGATTCTACCTTTTCCCGATACTCGCCCGGATTCTACCATTTTCCGATAATCACACTGATTCTACCATTTTTCGAAACTCTTCCGGATAGTTTTTGGGTACTCGCACAGATTCTGCCATTTCCCGGTACTCGCCCGGATTCTACCATTTTCCGGTACTCACACTGATTCTAGCGTTTTTAGGTACTCGGCCGGACAGTTTTTCGGTACTCGCACGGATTCTACCTTTTCCGGTAATCGCCCGGATTCTACCATTTTTCGGTACTCACACTGATTCTAGCGTTTTTAGGTACTCATCCGGTCAGTTTTTCGGTACTCGCACGGATTCTACATTTTCCCGGTACTCGCCCGGATTCTACCATTTTCCGATACTCACACTGATTCTACCATTTTTCGAAACTCTTCCGGATAGTTTTTGGGTATTTGCACGGATTCTACCTTTTCCCGGTACTCGCCCGGATTCTACCATTTTCCGATACTCACACTCATTCTATCGTTTTTAGGTACTCGGCCGGACAGTTTTTCGGTACTCGCACGGATTCTACCTTTTCCCGGTTCTCGCCCTGATTCTACCATTTTCCGGTACTCACACTGATTCTAGCGTTTTTAGGTACTCGTCCGGACAGTTTTTCGGTACTCGCACGGATTCTACCTTTTCCCGGTACTCGCCCGGATTCTACCATTTTTCGGTACTCACACTGATTCTAGCATTTTTAGGTACTCTTCCGGACAGTTTTTCGGTACTCGCCCGGATTCTACCATTTTCCGGTACTCACACTGATTCTAGCATTGTTCTAAACTCTTCCGGATAGTTTTTCGGTACTCGCACGGATTCAACCTTTTCCCGGTAATAGCTCGGATTCTACCATTTTCCGGTACTCACACTCATTCTAGCGTTTTTAGGTACTCGTCCTGACAGTTTTTCTGTACTCGCACGGATTCTACCATTTTCTGGTACTCACACTGATTCTAGCGTTTTTCGGTACTCGCACGGATTCTACCTTTTCCCGGTTCTCGCCCGGATTCTACCATTTTCCGGTACTCACACTGATTCTACCATTTTTCGAAACTCTTCCGGATAGTTTTTGGGTACTCGCACGGATTCTACCTTTTCCCGGTACACGCCCGGATTCTACCATTTTCCGATAATCACACTGATTCTACCATTTTTCGAAACTCTTCCGGATAGTTTTTGGGTACTCGCACGGATTCTGCCATTTCCCGGTACTCGCCCGGATTCTACCATTTTCCGGCACTCACACTGATTCTAGTGTTTTTAGGTACTCGTCCGACAGTTTTTCGGTACTCGCACGGATTCTACCTTTTCCCGGTACTCGCCCGGATTCTACCATTTTCCGGTACTCACACTGATTCTAGCGTTTTTCGGTACTCGTCCGGGCAGTTTTTCGGTACTCGCACGGATTCTACCTTTTCCCGGTACTCGCCCGGATTCTACCATTTTCCCGTACTCACACTGATTCTAGCGTTTTTAGGTACTCGTCCGGACAGTTTTTCGGTACTCGCACGGATTCTACCTTTTCCCTATACTCGCCCGGATTCTACCATTTTCCGGTACTCACACTCATTCTAGCGTTTTTAGGTACTCCTCCGGACAGTTTTTCGGTACTCGGCCGGAGTCTACAATTTTCCGGTACTCACACTGATTCTAGCATTTTCTAAACTCTTCCGGATAGTTTTTCGGTACTCGCACGGATTCTACCTTTTCCCGGTAATCGCTCGGATTCTACCATTTTCCGGTACTCACACTGATTCTAGCGTTTTGAGGTACAGGTCGGAACAGTTTTTCGGTACTCGCACGGATTCTACCTTTTCCCGGTAATCGCCCGGACTCTACCATTTTCCGGTACTCACATTGATTCTAGCGTTTTTAGGTACTCGTCCGGACAGTTTTTCGGTACTCGCACGGATTCTACCTTTTTCCTGTTCTCGCCCGGATTCTACCATTTTCCGGTACTCACACTGATTCTACCATTTTTTGAAATTCTTCCGGATAGTTTTTGGGTACTCGCACGGATTCTACCTTTTCCCGGTACTCGCCCGGATTCTACCATTTTCCGATAATCACATTGATTCTACCATTTTTCGAAACTCTTCCGGATAGTTTTTGGGTACTCGCACGGATTCTGCCATTTCCCGGTACTCGCCCGGATTCTACCATTTTCCGGTACTCACACTGATTCTAGTGTTTTTAGTTACTCGGCCGGACAGTTTTTCGATACTCGCACGGATTCTACCTTTTCCGGTAATCGCCCGGATTCTATCATTTTTCGGTACTCACACTGATTCTAGCGTTTTTAGGTACTCGTCCGGACAGTTTTTCGGTACTCGCACGGATTCTACCTTTTCCCGGTACTCGCCCGGATTCTACCATTTTCCGATACTCACACTGATTCTACCATTTTTCGAAACTCTTCCGGATAGTTTTTGGGTATTTGCACGGATTCTACCTTTTCCCGATACTCGCCCGGATTCTACCCTTTTCCAGTATTCACACTGATTCTATCGTTTTTAGGTACTCGGCCGGACAGTTTTTCGGTACTCGCACGGATTCTACCTTTTCCCGGTACTCGCCCGGATTCTACCATTTTCCCGTACTCACACTGATTCTAGCGTTTTTAGGTACTCGTCCGGGCAGTTTTTCGGTACTCGCACGGATTCTACCTTTTCCCGGTACTCGCCCGGATTCTACCATTTTCCCGTACTCACACTGATTCTAGCGTTTTTAGGTACTCGTCCGGACAGTTTTTCGGTACTCGCACGGATTCTACCTTTTCCCTGTACTCGCCCGGATTCTACCATTTTCCGGTACTCACACTCATTCTAGCGTTTTTAGGTACTCCTCCGGACAGTTTTTCGGTACTCGGCCGGAGTCTACAATTTTCCGGTACTCACACTGATTCTAGCATTTTTCTAAACTCTTCCGGATAGTTTTTCGGTACTCGCACGGATTCTGCCTTTTCCCGGTAATCGCCCGGCCTCTACCATTTTCCGGTACTCACACTAAGTCTAGCGTTTTTAGGTACTCGTTCGGACAGTTTTTCGGTACTCGCACGGATTCTACCTTTTCCCGGTACTCGCCCGGATTCTACCATTTTCCAGTACTCACACTCATTCCAGCGTTTTTAGGTACTGGTCCGAACAGTTTTCCGGTACTCGCACAGATTCTACCTTTTCCCGGTACTCGCCCGGATTCTACCATTTTCCGATACTCACACAAACTCTAGCATTTTTCGACAGTCTTCCGGATAGTTTTAGGGTACTCGCACGGATTCTGGCTTTTCCCGGTACTCGCCCGGATTCTAACATTTTCCGGTACTCACACTGATTCTAGCGTTTTTAGGTACTCGTCCGGACAGTTTTTCGGTACTCGCACGGATTCTACTTTTTCCCGAAACTCGCCCGGATTCTACCATTTTCCGGTACTCACACTGATTCTAGCATATTTAGGTACTCGTCCGGACAGTTTTTCGGTACTCGCCCGGATTCTACCATTTTCCGGTAGTCACACTGATTCTAGCATTTTCTAAACTCTTCCGGATAGTTTTTGGGTACTCGCACGGATTCTACCTTTTCCCGGTACTCGCCCGGATTCTACCATTTTCCGATAATCACATTGATTCTACCATTTTTCGAAACTCTTCCGGATAGTTTTTGGGTACTCGCACGGATTCTGCCATTTCCCGGTACTCGCCCGGATTCTACCATTTTCCGGTACTCACACTGATTCTAGTGTTTTTAGTTACTCGGCCGGACAGTTTTTCGATACTGGCACGGATTCTACCTTTTCCGGTAATCGCCCGGATTCTACCATTTTTCGGTACTCACACTGATTCTAGCGTTTTTAGGTACTCGTCCGGACAGTTTTTCGGTACTCGCACGGATTCTACCTTTTCCCTGTACTCGCCCGGATTCTACCATTTTCCGGTACTCACACTGATTCTATCGTTTTTAGGTACTCGGCCGGACAGTTTTTCGGTACTCGCACGGATTCTACCTTTTCCCGGTACTCGCCCGGATTCTACCATTTTTCGATACTCACACTGATTCTACCATTTTTCGAAATCTTCCGGATAGTTTTTGGGTACTCGCACGGATTCTACCTTTTCCCGGTACTCGCCGGGATTCTACCATTTTTCGATACTCACACTGATTCTACCATTTTTCGAAATCTTCCGGATAGTTTTTGGGTACTCGCACGGATTCTACCTTTTCCCGGTACTCGCCGGGATTCTACCATTTTCCGGTACTCACACTGATTCTAGCGTTTTTAGGTACTCGTCCGACAGTTTTTCGGTACTCGCACGGATTCTACCTTTTCCCGGTACTCGCCGGGATTCTACCATTTTCCGGTACTCACACTGATTCTAGCGTTTTTAGGTACTCGTTCGGACAGTTTTTCGGTACTCGCACGGATTCTACCTTTTCCCGGTACTCGCCCGGATTCTACCATTTTCCGGTACTCACACTCATTCTAGCGTTTTTAGGTACTGGTCCGAACAGTATTCCGGTACTCGCACGGATTCTACCTTTTCCCGGTACTCGCCCGGATTCTACCATTTTCCGATACTCACACTAATTCTAGCATTTTTCGACAGTCTTCCGGATAGTTTTAGGGTACTCGCACGGATTCTGCCTTTTCCCGGTACTCGCCCGGATTCTAACATTTTCCGGTACTCACACTGATTCTAGCGTTTTTAGGTACTCGTCCGGACAGTTTTTCGGTACTCGCACGGATTCTACCTTTTCCCGGAACTCGCCCGGATTCTACCATTTTCCGGTACTCACACTGATTCTAGCATTTTTAGGTACTCGTCCGGACAGTTTTTCGGTACTCGCCCGGATTCTACCATTTTCCGGTACTCACACTGATTCTAGCATTTTTCTAAACTCTTCCGGATAGTTTTTCGGTACTCGCACGGATTCTACCTTTTCCCGGTACTCGCCCGGATTCTACCATTTTTCGGTACTCACACTCATTCTAGCGTTTTTAGGTACAGGTCCGAACAGTTTTTCGGTACTCACACGGATTCTACCTTTTCCCGGTAATCGCCCGGGCTCTACCATTTTCCGGTACTCACACTGATTCTAGCGTTTTTAGGTACTCGTTCGGACAGTTTTTCGGTACTCTCACGGATTCTACCTTTTCCCGGTACTCGCCCGGATTCTACAATTTTTCGGTACTCACACTGATTCTAGCATTTTTAGGTACTCTTCCGGACAGTTTTTCGGTACTCGCCCGGATTCTACCATTTTCCGGTACTCACACTGATTCTAGCATTGTTCTAAACTCTTCCGGATGGTTTTTCGGTACTCGCACGGATTCTACCTTTTCCCGGTAATAGCTCGGATTCTACCATTTTCCGGTACTCACACTGATTCTAGCGTTTTTAGGTACTGGTCCGAACAGTTTTTCGGTACTCGCACGGATTCTACCTTTTCCCGGTAATCGCTCGGATTCTACCATTTTCCGGTACTCGCACTGATTCTAACGTTTTTAGGTATTGGTCCGAACAGTTTTTCGGTACTCGCACGGATTCTACCTTTCCCGGTAATCGCCCGGACTCTACCATTTTCCGGTACTCACATTGATTCTAGCGTTTTTAGGTACTCGTCCGGACAGTTTTTCGGTACTCGCACGGATTCTACCTTTTCCCGGTTCTCGCCCGGATTCTACCATTTTCCGGTACTCACACTGATTCTACCATTTTTCGAAACTCTTCCGGATAGTTTTTGGGTACTCGCACGGATTCTACCTTTTCCCGGTACTCGCCCGGACTCTACCATTTTCCGGTACTCACACAAATTCTAGCGTTTTTAGGTACTCGTCCGGAGAGTTTTTCGGTACTCGCACAGATTCTACCATTTTTCAAAACTCTTTCGGAAAGTTTTTGGGTACTCGCACGGATTCTACCTTTTCCCGGTATTCGCCCGGATTCTACCATTTTCCAGTACTGACACTGATTCTATCGTTTTTAGGTACTCGGCCGGACAGTTTTTCGGTACTCGCACGGATTCTACCTTTTCCCGATACTCGCCCGGATTCTACCATTTTCCGATAATCACACTGATTCTACCATTTTTCGAAACTCTTCCGGATAGTTTTTGGGTACTCGCACAGATTCTGCCATTTCCCGGTACTCGCCCGGATTCTACCATTTTCCGGTACTCACACTGATTCTAGCGTTTTTAGGTACTCGGCCGGACAGTTTTTCGGTACTCGCACGGATTCTACCTTTTCCGGTAATCGCCCGGATTCTACCATTTTTCGGTACTTACAGTGATTCTAGCGTTTTTAGGTACTCATCCGGTCAGTTTTTCGGTACTCGCACGGATTCTACATTTTCCCGGTACTCGCCCGGATTCTACCATTTTCCGATACTCACACTGATTCTACCATTTTTCGAAACTCTTCCGGATAGTTTTTGGGTATTTGCACGGATTCTACCTTTTCCCGGTACTCGCCCGGATTCTACCATTTTCCGATACTCACACTCATTCTATCGTTTTTAGGTACTCGGCCGGACAGTTTTTCGGTACTCGCACGGATTCTACCTTTTCCCGGTTCTCGCCCTGATTCTACCATTTTCCGGTACTCACACTGATTCTAGCGTTTTTAGGTACTCGTCCGGACAGTTTTTCGGTACTCGCACGGATTCTACCTTTTCCCGGTACTCGCCCGGATTCTACCATTTTCCGGTACTCACACTCATTCTAGCGTTTTTAGGTACTCGTCCTGACAGTTTTTCTGTACTCGCACGAATTCTACCATTTTCTGGTACTCACACTGATTCTAGCGTTTTTAGGTACAAGTCCGAACAGTTTTTCGGTACTCGCACGGATTCTACCTTTTCCCGGTAATCGCCCGGACTCTACCATTTTCCGGTACTCACACTGATTCTAGCGTTTTTCGGTACTCGTTCGGACAGTTTTTCGGTACCCGCACGGATTCTACCTTTTCACGGTACTCGCCCGGATTCTACCATTTTCCGATACTCACACTGATTCTATCGTTTTTAGGTACTCGGCCGGACAGTTTTTCGGTACTCGCACGGATTCTACCTTTTCCCGGTTCTCGCCCTGATTCTACCATTTTCCGGTACTCACACTGATTCTAGCATTTTTAGGTACTCGTCCGGACAGTTTTTCGGTACTCGCCCGGATTCTACCATTTTCCGGTACTCACACTGATTCTAGCATTTTTCTAAACTCTTCCGGATAGTTTTTCGGTACTCGCACGGATTCTACCTTTTCCCGGTACTCCCCCGGATTCTACCATTTTCCGGTACTCACACTCATTCTAGCGTTTTTAGGTACAGGTCCGAACAGTTTTTCGGTACTCGCACGGATTCTACCTTTTCCCGGTAATCGCCCGGGCTCTACCATTTTCCGGTACTGACACTGATTCTAGCGTTTTTAGGTACTCGTTCGGACAGTTTTTCGGTACTCGCACGGATTCTACCTTTTCCCGGTACTCGCCCGGATTCTACCATTTTTCGGTACTCACACTGATTCTAGCATTTTTAGGTACTCTTCCGGACAGTTTTTCGGTACTCGCCCGGATTCTACCATTTTCCGGTACTCACACTGATTCTAGCATTGTTCTAAACTCTTCCGGATAGTTTTTCGGTACTCGCACGGATTCAACCTTTTCCCGGTAATAGCTCGGATTCTACCATTTTCCGGTACTCACACTCATTCTAGCGTTTTTAGGTACTCGTCCTGACAGTTTTTCTGTACTCGCACGGATTCTACCATTTTCTGGTACTCACACTGATTCTAGCGTTTTTAGGTACTCGTCCGGACAGTTTTTCGGTACTCGCACGGATTCTACCTTTTCCCGGTTCTCGCCCGGATTCTACCATTTTCCGGTACTCACACTGATTCTACCATTTTTCGAAACTCTTCCGGATAGTTTTTGGGTACTCGCACGGATTCTACCTTTTCCCGGTACACGCCCGGATTCTACCATTTTCCGATAATCACACTGATTCTACCATTTTTCGAAACTCTTCCGGATAGTTTTTGGGTACTCGCACGGATTCTGCCATTTCCCGGTACTCGCCCGGATTCTACCATTTTCCGGCACTCACACTGATTCTAGTGTTTTTAGGTACTCGTCCGACAGTTTTTCGGTACTCGCACGGATTCTACCTTTTCCCGGTACTCGCCCGGATTCTACCATTTTCCGGTACTCACACTGATTCTAGCGTTTTTCGGTACTCGTCCGGGCAGTTTTTCGGTACTCGCACGGATTCTACCTTTTCCCGGTACTCGCCCGGATTCTACCATTTTCCCGTACTCACACTGATTCTATCGTTTTTAGGTACTCGTCCGGACAGTTTTTCGGTACTCGCACGGATTCTACCTTTTCCCTATACTCGCCCGGATTCTACCATTTTCCGGTACTCACACTCATTCTAGCGTTTTTAGGTACTCCTCCGGACAGTTTTTCGGTACTCGGCCGGAGTCTACAATTTTCCGGTACTCACACTGATTCTAGCATTTTCTAAACTCTTCCGGATAGTTTTTCGGTACTCGCACGGATTCTACCTTTTCCCGGTAATCGCTCGGATTCTACCATTTTCCGGTACTCACACTGATTCTAGCGTTTTGAGGTACAGGTCGGAACAGTTTTTCGGTACTCGCACGGATTCTACCTTTTCCCGGTAATCGCCCGGACTCTACCATTTTCCGGTACTCACATTGATTCTAGCGTTTTTAGGTACTCGTCCGGACAGTTTTTCGGTACTCGCACGGATTCTACCTTTTTCCTGTTCTCGCCCGGATTCTACCATTTTCCGGTACTCACACTGATTCTACCATTTTTTGAAACTCTTCCGGATAGTTTTTGGGTACTCGCACGGATTCTACCTTTTCCCGGTACTCGCCCGGATTCTACCATTTTCCGATAATCACATTGATTCTACCATTTTTCGAAACTCTTCCGGATAGTTTTTGGGTACTCGCACGGATTCTGCCATTTCCCGGTACTCGCCCGGATTCTACCATTTTCCGGTACTCACATTGATTCTAGCGTTTTTAGGTACTCGTCCGGACAGTTTTTCGGTACTCGCACGGATTCTACCTTTTTCCTGTTCTCGCCCGGATTCTACCATTTTCCGGTACTCACACTGATTCTACCATTTTTTGAAACTCTTCCGGATAGTTTTTGGGTACTCGCACGGATTCTACCTTTTCCCGGTACTCGCCCGGATTCTACCATTTTCCGATAATCACATTGATTCTACCATTTTTCGAAACTCTTCCGGATAGTTTTTGGGTACTCGCACGGATTCTGCCATTTCCCGGTACTCGCCCGGATTCTACCATTTTTCGAAACTCTTCCGGATAGTTTTTGGGTATTTGCACGGATTCTACCTTTTCCCGATACTCGCCCGGATTCTACCCTTTTCCAGTACTCACACTGATTCTATCGTTTTTAGGTACTCGGCCGGACAGTTTTTCGGTACTCGCACGGATTCTACCTTTTCCCGGTACTCGCCCGGATTCTACCATTTTTCGATACTCACACTGATTCTACAATTTTTCGAAATCTTCCGGATAGTTTTTGGGTACTCGCACGGATTCTACCTTTTCCCGGTACTCGCCGGAATTCTACCATTTTCCGGTACTCACACTGATTCTAGCGTTTTTAGGTACTCGTCCGGACAGTTTTTCGGTACTCGCACGGATTCTACCTTTTCCCGGTACTCGCCCGGATTCTACCATTTTCCGGTACTCACACTGATTCTAGCGTTTTTAGGTACTCGTCCGGGCAGTTTTTCGGTACTCGCACGGATTCTACCTTTTCCCGGTACTCGCCCGGATTCTACCATTTTCCCGTACTCACACTGATTCTAGCGTTTTTAGGTACTCGTCCGGACAGTTTTTCGGTACTCGCACGGATTCTACCTTTTCCCTGTACTCGCCCGGATTCTACCATTTTCCGGTACTCACACTCATTCTAGCGTTTTTAGGTACTCCTCCGGACAGTTTTTCGGTACTCGGCCGGAGTCTACAATTTTCCGGTACTCACACTGATTCTAGCATTTTTCTAAACTCTTCCGGATAGTTTTTCGGTACTCGCACGGATTCTGCCTTTTCCCGGTAATCGCCCGGCCTCTACCATTTTCCGGTACTCACACTAAGTCTAGCGTTTTTAGGTACTCGTTCGGACAGTTTTTCGGTACTCGCACGGATTCTACCTTTTCCCGGTACTCGCCCGGATTCTACCATTTTCCAGTACTCACACTCATTCCAGCGTTTTTAGGTACTGGTCCGAACAGTTTTCCGGTACTCGCACAGATTCTACCTTTTCCCGGTACTCGCCCGGATTCTACCATTTTCCGATACTCACACAAACTCTAGCATTTTTCGACAGTCTTCCGGATAGTTTTAGGGTACTCGCACGGATTCTGGCTTTTCCCGGTACTCGCCCGGATTCTAACATTTTCCGGTACTCACACTGATTCTAGCGTTTTTAGGTACTCGTCCGGACAGTTTTTCGGTACTCGCACGGATTCTACTTTTTCCCGAAACTCGCCCGGATTCTACCATTTTCCGGTACTCACACTGATTCTAGCATATTTAGGTACTCGTCCGGACAGTTTTTCGGTACTCGCCCGGATTCTACCATTTTCCGGTAGTCACACTGATTCTAGCATTTTCTAAACTCTTCCGGATAGTTTTTCGGTACTCGCACGGATTCTACCTTTTCCCGGTAATCGCTCGGATTCTACCATTTTCCGGTACTCACACTGATTCTAGCGTTTTGAGGTACAGGTCGGAACAGTTTTTCGGTACTCGCACGGATTCTACCATTTCCCGGTAATCGCCCGGACTCTACCATTTTCCGGTACTCACATTGATTCTAGCGTTTTTAGGTACTCGTCCGGACAGTTTTTCGGTACTCGCACGGATTCTACCTTTTCCCTGTTCTCGCCCGGATTCTACCATTTTCCGGTACTCACACTGATTCTACCATTTTTTGAAACTCTTCCGGATAGTTTTTGGGTACTCGCACGGATTCTACCTTTTCCCGGTACTCGCCCGGATTCTACCATTTTCCGATAATCACATTGATTCTACCATTTTTCGAAACTCTTCCGGATAGTTTTTGGGTACTCGCACGGATTCTGCCATTTCCCGGTACTCGCCCGGATTCTACCATTTTCCGGTACTCACACTGATTCTAGTGTTTTTAGTTACTCGGCCGGACAGTTTTTCGATACTGGCACGGATTCTACCTTTTCCGGTAATCGCCCGGATTCTACCATTTTTCGGTACTCACACTGATTCTAGCGTTTTTAGGTACTCGTCCGGACAGTTTTTCGGTACTCGCACGGATTCTACCTTTTCCCTGTACTCGCCCGGATTCTACCATTTTCCGGTACTCACACTGATTCTATCGTTTTTAGGTACTCGGCCGGACAGTTTTTCGGTACTCGCACGGATTCTACCTTTTCCCGGTACTCGCCCGGATTCTACCATTTTTCGATACTCACACTGATTCTACCATTTTTCGAAATCTTCCGGATAGTTTTTGGGTACTCGCACGGATTCTACCTTTTCCCGGTACTCGCCGGGATTCTACCATTTTCCGGTACTCACACTGATTCTAGCGTTTTTAGGTACTCGTCCGACAGTTTTTCGGTACTCGCACGGATTCTACCTTTTCCCGGTACTCGCCCGGATTCTACCATTTTCCGGTACTCACACTGATTCTAGCGTTTTTAGGTACTCGTCCGGGCAGTTTTTCGGTACTCGCACGAATTCTACCTTTTCCCGGTACTCGCCCGGATTCTACCATTTTCCCGTACTCACACTGATTCTAGCGTTTTTAGGTACTCGTCCGGACAGTTTTTCGGTACTCGCACGGATTCTACCTTTTCCCTGTACTCGCCCGGATTCTACCATTTTCCGGTACTCACACTCATTCTAGCGTTTTTAGGTACTCCTCCGGACAGTTTTTCGGTACTCGGCCGGAGTCTACAATTTTCCGGTACTCACACTGATTCTAGCATTTTTCTAAACTCTTCCGGATAGTTTTTCGGTACTCGCACGGATTCTGCCTTTTCCCGGTAATCGCCCGGCCTCTACCATTTTCCGGTACTCACACTAAGTCTAGCGTTTTTAGGTACTCGTTCGGACAGTTTTTCGGTACTCGCACGGATTCTACCTTTTCCCGGTACTCGCCCGGATTCTACCATTTTCCAGTACTCACACTCATTCCAGCGTTTTTAGGTACTGGTCCGAACAGTTTTCCGGTACTCGCACAGATTCTACCTTTTCCCGGTACTCTCCCGGATTCTACCATTTTCCGATACTCACACAAACTCTAGCATTTTTCGACAGTCTTCCGGATAGTTTTAGGGTACTCGCACGGATTCTGGCTTTTCCCGGTACTCGCCCGGATTCTAACATTTTCCGGTACTCACACTGATTCTAGCGTTTTTAGGTACTCGTCCGGACAGTTTTTCGGTACTCGCACGGATTCTACTTTTTCCCGAAACTCGCCCGGATTCTACCATTTTCCGGTACTCACACTGATTCTAGCATATTTAGGTACTCGTCCGGACAGTTTTTCGGTACTCGCCCGGATTCTACCATTTTCCGGTAGTCACACTGATTCTAGCATTTTCTAAACTCTTCCGGATAGTTTTTCGGTACTCGCACGGATTCTACCTTTTCCCGGTAATCGCTCGGATTCTACCATTTTCCGGTACTCACACTGATTCTAGCGTTTTGAGGTACAGGTCGGAACAGTTTTTCGGTACTCGCACGGATTCTACCTTTTCCCGGTAATCGCCCGGACTCTACCATTTTCCGGTACTCACATTGATTCTAGCGTTTTTAGGTACTCGTCCGGACAGTTTTTCGGTACTCGCACGGATTCTACCTTTTCCCTGTTCTCGCCCGGATTCTACCATTTTCCGGCACTCACACTGATTCTACCATTTTTTGAAACTCTTCCGGATAGTTTTTGGGTACTCGCACGGATTCTACCTTTTCCCGGTACTCGCCCGGATTCTACCATTTTCCGATAATCACATTGATTCTACCATTTTTCGAAACTCTTCCGGATAGTTTTTGGGTACTCGCACGGATTCTGCCATTTCCCGGTACTCGCCCGGATTCTACCATTTTCCGGTACTCACACTGATTCTAGTGTTTTTAGTTACTCGGCCGGACAGTTTTTCGATACTCGCACGGATTCTACCTTTTCCGGTAATCGCCCGGATTCTACCATTTTTCGGTACTCACACTGATTCTAGCGTTTTTAGGTACTCGTCCGGACAGTTTTTCGGTACTCGCACGGATTCTACCTTTTCCCGGTACTCGCCCGGATTCTACCATTTTCCGATACTCACACTGATTCTACCATTTTTCGAAACTCTTCCGGATAGTTTTTGGGTATTTGCACGGATTCTACCTTTTCCCGATACTCGACCGGATTCTACCCTTTTCCAGTACTCACACTGATTCTATCGTTTTTAGGTACTCGGCCGGACAGTTTTTCGGTACTCGCACGGATTCTACCTTTTCCCGGTACTCGCCCGGATTCTACCATTTTTCGATACTCACACTGATTCTACCATTTTTCGAAATCTTCCGGATAGTTTTTGGGTACTCGCACGGATTCTACCTTTTCCCGGTACTCGCCGGAATTCTACCATTTTCCGGTACTCACACTGATTCTAGCGTTTTTAGGTACTCGTCCGGACAGTTTTTCGGTACTCGCACGGATTCTACCTTTTCCCGGTAATCGCCTGGACTCTACCATTTTCCGGTACTCACATTGATTCTAGCGTTTTTAGGTACTCGTCCGGACAGTTTTTCGGTACTCGCACGGATTCTACCTTTTCCCTGTTCTCGCCCGGATTCTACCATTTTCCGGTACTCACACTGATTCTACCATTTTTTTAAACTCTTCCGGATAGTTTTTGGGTACTCGCACGGATTCTACCTTTTCCCGGTACTCGCCCGGATTCTACCATTTTCCGATAATCACATTGATTCTACCATTTTTCGAAACTCTTCCGGATAGTTTTTGGGTACTCGCACGGATTCTGCCATTTCCCGGTACTCGCCCGGATTCTACCATTTTCCGGTACTCACACTGATTCTAGTGTTTTTAGTTACTCGGCCGGACAGTTTTTCGATACTCCCACGGATTCTACCTTTTCCGGTAATCGCCCGGATTCTACCATTTTTCGGTACTCACACTGATTCTAGCGTTTTTAGGTACTCGTCCGGACAGTTTTTCGGTACTCGCACGGATTCTACCTTTTCCCGGTACTCGCCCGGATTCTACCATTTTCCGATACTCACACTGATTCTACCATTTTTCGAAACTCTTCCGGATAGTTTTTGGGTATTTGCACGGATTCTACCTTTTCCCGATACTCGCCCGGATTCTACCCTTTTCCAGTACTCACACTGATTCTATCGTTTTTAGGTACTCGGCCGGACAGTTTTTCGGTACTCGCACGGATTCTACCTTTTCCCGGTACTCGCCCGGATTCTACCATTTTTCGATACTCACACTGATTCTACCATTTTTCGAAATCTTCCGGATAGTTTTTGGGTACTCGCACGGATTCTACCTTTTCCCGGTACTCGCCGGAATTCTACCATTTTCCGGTACTCACACTGATTCTAGCGTTTTTAGGTACTCGTCCGGACAGTTTTTCGGTACTCGCACGGATTCTACCTTTTCCCGGTACTCGCCCGGATTCTACCATTTTCCGGTACTCACACTGATTCTAGCGTTTTTAGGTACTCGTCCGTGCAGTTTTTCGGTATTCGCACGGATTCTACCTTTTCCCGGTACTCGCCCGGATTCTACCATTTTCCCGTACTCACACTGATTCTAGCGTTTTTAGGTACTCGTCCGGACAGTTTTTCGGTACTCGCACGGATTCTACCTTTTCCCTGTACTCGCCCGGATTCTACCATTTTCCGGTACTCACACTCATTCTAGCGTTTTTAGGTACTCCTCCGGACAGTTTTTCGGTACTCGGCCGGAGTCTACAATTTTCCGGTACTCACACTGATTCTAGCATTTTTCTAAACTCTTCCGGATAGTTTTTCGGTACTCGCACGGATTCTGCCTTTTCCCAGTAATCGCCCGGCCTCTACCATTTTCCGGTACTCACACTAAGTCTAGCGTTTTTAGGTACTCGTTCGGACAGTTTTTCGGTACTCGCACGGATTCTACCTTTTCCCGGTACTCGCCCGGATTCTACCATTTTCCAGTACTCACACTCATTCCAGCGTTTTTAGGTACTGGTCCGAACAGTTTTCCGGTACTCGCACAGATTCTACCTTTTCCCGGTACTCTCCCGGATTCTACCATTTTCCGATACTCACACAAACTCTAGCATTTTTCGACAGTCTTCCGGATAGTTTTAGGGTACTCGCACGGATTCTGGCTTTTCCCGGTACTCGCCCGGATTCTAACATTTTCCGGTACTCACACTGATTCTAGCGTTTTTAGGTACTCGTCCGGACAGTTTTTCGGTACTCGCACGGATTCTACTTTTTCCCGAAACTCGCCCGGATTCTACCATTTTCCGGTACTCACACTGATTCTAGCATATTTAGGTACTCGTCCGGACAGTTTTTCGGTACTCGCCCGGATTCTACCATTTTCCGGTAGTCACACTGATTCTAGCATTTTCTAAACTCTTCCGGATAGTTTTTCGGTACTCGCACGGATTCTACCTTTTCCCGGTAATCGCTCGGATTCTACCATTTTCCGGTACTCACACTGATTCTAGCGTTTTGAGGTACAGGTCGGAACAGTTTTTCGGTACTCGCACGGATTCTACCTTTTCCCGGTAATCGCCCGGACTCTACCATTTTCCGGTACTCACATTGATTCTAGCGTTTTTAGGTACTCGTCCGGACAGTTTTTCGGTACTCGCACGGATTCTACCTTTTCCCTGTTCTCGCCCGGATTCTACCATTTTCCGGCACTCACACTGATTCTACCATTTTTTGAAACTCTTCCGGATAGTTTTTGGGTACTCGCACGGATTCTACCTTTTCCCGGTACTCGCCCGGATTCTACCATTTTCCGATAATCACATTGATTCTACCATTTTTCGAAACTCTTCCGGATAGTTTTTGGGTACTCGCACGGATTCTGCCATTTCCCGGTACTCGCCCGGATTCTACCATTTTCCGGTACTCACACTGATTCTAGTGTTTTTAGTTACTCGGCCGGACAGTTTTTCGATACTCGCACGGATTCTACCTTTTCCGGTAATCGCCCGGATTCTACCATTTTTCGGTACTCACACTGATTCTAGCGCTTTTAGGTACTCGTCCGGACAGTTTTTCGGTACTCGCACGGATTCTACCTTTTCCCGGTACTCGCCCGGATTCTACCATTTTCCGATACTCACACTGATTCTACCATTTTTCGAAACTCTTCCGGATAGTTTTTGGGTATTTGCACGGATTCTACCTTTTCCTGATACTCGACCGGATTCTACCCTTTTCCAGTACTCACACTGATTCTATCGTTTTTAGGTACTCGGCCGGACAGTTTTTCGGTACTCGCACGGATTCTACCTTTTCCCGGTACTCGCCCGGATTCTACCATTTTTCGATACTCACACTGATTCTACCATTTTTCGAAATCTTCCGGATAGTTTTTGGGTACTCGCACGGATTCTACCTTTTCCCGGTACTCGCCGGAATTCTACCATTTTCCGGTACTCACACTGATTCTAGCGTTTTTAGGTACTCGTCCGGACAGTTTTTCGGTACTCGCACGGATTCTACCTTTTCCCGGTAATCGCCTGGACTCTACCATTTTCCGGTACTCACATTGATTCTAGCGTTTTTAGGTACTCGTCCGGACAGTTTTTCGGTACTCGCACGGATTCTACCTTTTCCCTGTTCTCGCCCGGATTCTACCATTTTCCGGTACTCACACTGATTCTACCATTTTTTGAAACTCTTCCGGATAGTTTTTGGGTACTCGCACGGATTCTACCTTTTCCCGGTACTCGCCCGGATTCTACCATTTTCCGATAATCACATTGATTCTACCATTTTTCGAAACTCTTCCGGATAGTTTTTGGGTACTCGCACGGATTCTGCCATTTCCCGGTACTCGCCCGGATTCTACCATTTTCCGGTACTCACACTGATTCTAGTGTTTTTAGTTACTCGGCCGGACAGTTTTTCGATACTCCCACGGATTCTACCTTTTCCGGTAATCGCCCGGATTCTACCATTTTTCGGTACTCACACTGATTCTAGCGTTTTTAGGTACTCGTCCGGACAGTTTTTCGGTACTCGCACGGATTCTACCTTTTCCCTGTACTCGCCCGGATTCTACCATTTTCCGGTACTCACACTGATTCTATCGTTTTTAGGTACTCGGCCGGACAGTTTTTCGGTACTCGCACGGATTCTACCTTTTCCCGGTACTCGCCCGGATTCTACCATTTTTCGATACTCACACTGATTCTACCATTTTTCGAAATCTTCCGGATAGTTTTTGGGTACTCGCACGGATTCTACCTTTTCCCGGTACTCGCCGGGATTCTACCATTTTCCGGTACTCACACTGATTCTAGCGTTTTTAGGTACTCGTCCGACAGTTTTTCGGTACTCGCACGGATTCTACCTTTTCCCGGTACTCGCCCGGATTCTACCATTTTCCGGTACTCACACTGATTCTAGCGTTTTTAGGTACTCGTCCGGGCAGTTTTTCGGTACTCGCACGAATTCTACCTTTTCCCGGTACTCGCCCGGATTCTACCATTTTCCCGTACTCACACTGATTCTAGCGTTTTTAGGTACTCGTCCGGACAGTTTTTCGGTACTCGCACGGATTCTACCTTTTCCCTGTACTCGCCCGGATTCTACCATTTTCCGGTACTCACACTCATTCTAGCGTTTTTAGGTACTCCTCCGGACAGTTTTTCGGTACTCGGCCGGAGTCTACAATTTTTCGGTACTCACACTGATTCTAGCATTTTTCTAAACTCTTCCGGATAGTTTTTCGGTACTCGCACGGATTCTGCCTTTTCCCGGTAATCGCCCGGCCTCTACCATTTTCCGGTACTCACACTAAGTCTAGCGTTTTTAGGTACTCGTTCGGACAGTTTTTCGGTACTCGCACGGATTCTACCTTTTCCCGGTACTCGCCCGGATTCTACCATTTTCCAGTACTCACACTCATTCCAGCGTTTTTAGGTACTGGTCCGAACAGTTTTCCGGTACTCGCACAGATTCTACCTTTTCCCGGTACTCTCCCGGATTCTACCATTTTCCGATACTCACACAAACTCTAGCATTTTTCGACAGTCTTCCGGATAGTTTTAGGGTACTCGCACGGATTCTGGCTTTTCCCGGTACTCGCCCGGATTCTAACATTTTCCGGTACTCACACTGATTCTAGCGTTTTTAGGTACTCGTCCGGACAGTTTTTCGGTACTCGCACGGATTCTACTTTTTCCCGAAACTCGCCCGGATTCTACCATTTTCCGGTACTCACACTGATTCTAGCATATTTAGGTACTCGTCCGGACAGTTTTTCGGTACTCGCCCGGATTCTACCATTTTCCGGTAGTCACACTGATTCTAGCATTTTCTAAACTCTTCCGGATAGTTTTTCGGTACTCGCACGGATTCTACCTTTTCCCGGTAATCGCTCGGATTCTACCATTTTCCGGTACTCACACTGATTCTAGCGTTTTGAGGTACAGGTCGGAACAGTTTTTCGGTACTCGCACGGATTCTACCTTTTCCCGGTAATCGCCCGGACTCTACCATTTTCCGGTACTCACATTGATTCTAGCGTTTTTAGGTACTCGTCCGGACAGTTTTTCGGTACTCGCACGGATTCTACCTTTTCCCTGTTCTCGCCCGGATTCTACCATTTTCCGGCACTCACACTGATTCTACCATTTTTTGAAACTCTTCCGGATAGTTTTTGGGTACTCGCACGGATTCTACCTTTTCCCGGTACTCGCCCGGATTCTACCATTTTCCGATAATCACATTGATTCTACCATTTTTCGAAACTCTTCCGGATAGTTTTTGGGTACTCGCACGGATTCTGCCATTTCCCGGTACTCGCCCGGATTCTACCATTTTCCGGTACTCACACTGATTCTAGTGTTTTTAGTTACTCGGCCGGACAGTTTTTCGATACTCGCACGGATTCTACCTTTTCCGGTAATCGCCCGGATTCTACCATTTTTCGGTACTCACACTGATTCTAGCGTTTTTAGGTACTCGTCCGGACAGTTTTTCGGTACTCGCACGGATTCTACCTTTTCCCGGTACTCGCCCGGATTCTACCATTTTCCGATACTCACACTGATTCTACCATTTTTCGAAACTCTTCCGGATAGTTTTTGGGTATTTGCACGGATTCTACCTTTTCCCGATACTCGACCGGATTCTACCCTTTTCCAGTACTCACACTGATTCTATCGTTTTTAGGTACTCGGCCGGACAGTTTTTCGGTACTCGCACGGATTCTACCTTTTCCCGGTACTCGCCCGGATTCTACCATTTTTCGATACTCACACTGATTCTACCATTTTTCGAAATCTTCCGGATAGTTTTTGGGTACTCGCACGGATTCTACCTTTTCCCGGTACTCGCCGGAATTCTACCATTTTCCGGTACTCACACTGATTCTAGCGTTTTTAGGTACTCGTCCGGACAGTTTTTCGGTACTCGCACGGATTCTACCTTTTCCCGGTAATCGCCTGGACTCTACCATTTTCCGGTACTCACATTGATTCTAGCGTTTTTAGGTACTCGTCCGGACAGTTTTTCGGTACTCGCACGGATTCTACCTTTTCCCTGTTCTCGCCCGGATTCTACCATTTTCCGGTACTCACACTGATTCTACCATTTTTTTAAACTCTTCCGGATAGTTTTTGGGTACTCGCACGGATTCTACCTTTTCCCGGTACTCGCCCGGATTCTACCATTTTCCGATAATCACATTGATTCTACCATTTTTCGAAACTCTTCCGGATAGTTTTTGGGTACTCGCACGGATTCTGCCATTTCCCGGTACTCGCCCGGATTCTACCATTTTCCGGTACTCACACTGATTCTAGTGTTTTTAGTTACTCGGCCGGACAGTTTTTCGATACTCCCACGGATTCTACCTTTTCCGGTAATCGCCCGGATTCTACCATTTTTCGGTACTCACACTGATTCTAGCGTTTTTAGGTACTCGTCCGGACAGTTTTTCGGTACTCGCACGGATTCTACCTTTTCCCGGTACTCGCCCGGATTCTACCATTTTCCGATACTCACACTGATTCTACCATTTTTCGAAACTCTTCCGGATAGTTTTTGGGTATTTGCACGGATTCTACCTTTTCCCGATACTCGCCCGGATTCTACCCTTTTCCAGTACTCACACTGATTCTATCGTTTTTAGGTACTCGGCCGGACAGTTTTTCGGTACTCGCACGGATTCTACCTTTTCCCGGTACTCGCCCGGATTCTACCATTTTTCGATACTCACACTGATTCTACCATTTTTCGAAATCTTCCGGATAGTTTTTGGGTACTCGCACGGATTCTACCTTTTCCCGGTACTCGCCGGAATTCTACCATTTTCCGGTACTCACACTGATTCTAGCGTTTTTAGGTACTCGTCCGGACAGTTTTTCGGTACTCGCACGGATTCTACCTTTTCCCGGTACTCGCCCGGATTCTACCATTTTCCGGTACTCACACTGATTCTAGCGTTTTTAGGTACTCGTCCGTGCAGTTTTTCGGTATTCGCACGGATTCTACCTTTTCCCGGTACTCGCCCGGATTCTACCATTTTCCCGTACTCACACTGATTCTAGCGTTTTTAGGTACTCGTCCGGACAGTTTTTCGGTACTCGCACGGATTCTACCTTTTCCCTGTACTCGCCCGGATTCTACCATTTTCCGGTACTCACACTCATTCTAGCGTTTTTAGGTACTCCTCCGGACAGTTTTTCGGTACTCGGCCGGAGTCTACAATTTTCCGGTACTCACACTGATTCTAGCATTTTTCTAAACTCTTCCGGATAGTTTTTCGGTACTCGCACGGATTCTGCCTTTTCCCAGTAATCGCCCGGCCTCTACCATTTTCCGGTACTCACACTAAGTCTAGCGTTTTTAGGTACTCGTTCGGACAGTTTTTCGGTACTCGCACGGATTCTACCTTTTCCCGGTACTCGCCCGGATTCTACCATTTTCCAGTACTCACACTCATTCCAGCGTTTTTAGGTACTGGTCCGAACAGTTTTCCGGTACTCGCACAGATTCTACCTTTTCCCGGTACTCTCCCGGATTCTACCATTTTCCGATACTCACACAAACTCTAGCATTTTTCGACAGTCTTCCGGATAGTTTTAGGGTACTCGCACGGATTCTGGCTTTTCCCGGTACTCGCCCGGATTCTAACATTTTCCGGTACTCACACTGATTCTAGCGTTTTTAGGTACTCGTCCGGACAGTTTTTCGGTACTCGCACGGATTCTACTTTTTCCCGAAACTCGCCCGGATTCTACCATTTTCCGGTACTCACACTGATTCTAGCATATTTAGGTACTCGTCCGGACAGTTTTTCGGTACTCGCCCGGATTCTACCATTTTCCGGTAGTCACACTGATTCTAGCATTTTCTAAACTCTTCCGGATAGTTTTTCGGTACTCGCACGGATTCTACCTTTTCCCGGTAATCGCTCGGATTCTACCATTTTCCGGTACTCACACTGATTCTAGCGTTTTGAGGTACAGGTCGGAACAGTTTTTCGGTACTCGCACGGATTCTACCTTTTCCCGGTAATCGCCCGGACTCTACCATTTTCCGGTACTCACATTGATTCTAGCGTTTTTAGGTACTCGTCCGGACAGTTTTTCGGTACTCGCACGGATTCTACCTTTTCCCTGTTCTCGCCCGGATTCTACCATTTTCCGGCACTCACACTGATTCTACCATTTTTTGAAACTCTTCCGGATAGTTTTTGGGTACTCGCACGGATTCTACCTTTTCCCGGTACTCGCCCGGATTCTACCATTTTCCGATAATCACATTGATTCTACCATTTTTCGAAACTCTTCCGGATAGTTTTTGGGTACTCGCACGGATTCTGCCATTTCCCGGTACTCGCCCGGATTCTACCATTTTCCGGTACTCACACTGATTCTAGTGTTTTTAGTTACTCGGCCGGACAGTTTTTCGATACTCGCACGGATTCTACCTTTTCCGGTAATCGCCCGGATTCTACCATTTTTCGGTACTCACACTGATTCTAGCGCTTTTAGGTACTCGTCCGGACAGTTTTTCGGTACTCGCACGGATTCTACCTTTTCCCGGTACTCGCCCGGATTCTACCATTTTCCGATACTCACACTGATTCTACCATTTTTCGAAACTCTTCCGGATAGTTTTTGGGTATTTGCACGGATTCTACCTTTTCCTGATACTCGACCGGATTCTACCCTTTTCCAGTACTCACACTGATTCTATCGTTTTTAGGTACTCGGCCGGACAGTTTTTCGGTACTCGCACGGATTCTACCTTTTCCCGGTACTCGCCCGGATTCTACCATTTTTCGATACTCACACTGATTCTACCATTTTTCGAAATCTTCCGGATAGTTTTTGGGTACTCGCACGGATTCTACCTTTTCCCGGTACTCGCCGGAATTCTACCATTTTCCGGTACTCACACTGATTCTAGCGTTTTTAGGTACTCGTCCGGACAGTTTTTCGGTACTCGCACGGATTCTACCTTTTCCCGGTAATCGCCTGGACTCTACCATTTTCCGGTACTCACATTGATTCTAGCGTTTTTAGGTACTCGTCCGGACAGTTTTTCGGTACTCGCACGGATTCTACCTTTTCCCTGTTCTCGCCCGGATTCTACCATTTTCCGGTACTCACACTGATTCTACCATTTTTTGAAACTCTTCCGGATAGTTTTTGGGTACTCGCACGGATTCTACCTTTTCCCGGTACTCGCCCGGATTCTACCATTTTCCGATAATCACATTGATTCTACCATTTTTCGAAACTCTTCCGGATAGTTTTTGGGTACTCGCACGGATTCTGCCATTTCCCGGTACTCGCCCGGATTCTACCATTTTCCGGTACTCACACTGATTCTAGTGTTTTTAGTTACTCGGCCGGACAGTTTTTCGATACTCCCACGGATTCTACCTTTTCCGGTAATCGCCCGGATTCTACCATTTTTCGGTACTCACACTGATTCTAGCGTTTTTAGGTACTCGTCCGGACAGTTTTTCGGTACTCGCACGGATTCTACCTTTTCCCGGTACTCGCCCGGATTCTACCATTTTCCGATACTCACACTGATTCTACCATTTTTCGAAACTCTTCCGGATAGTTTTTGGGTATTTGCACGGATTCTACCTTTTCCCGATACTCGCCCGGATTCTACCCTTTTCCAGTACTCACACTGATTCTATCGTTTTTAGGTACTGGGCCGGACAGTTTTTCGGTACTCGCACGGATTCTACCTTTTCCCGGTACTCGCCCGGATTCTACCATTTTTCGATACTCACACTGATTCTACCATTTTTCGAAATCTTCCGGATAGTTTTTGGGTACTCGCACGGATTCTACCTTTTCCCGGTACTCGCCGGAATTCTACAATTTTCCGGTACTCACACTGATTCTAGCGTTTTTAGGTACTCGTCCGGACAGTTTTTCGGTACTCGCACGGATTCTACCTTTTCCCGGTACTCGCCCGGATTCTACCATTTTCCGGTACTCACACTGATTCTAGCGTTTTTAGGTACTCGTCCGTGCAGTTTTTCGGTACTCGCACGGATTCTACCTTTTCCCGGTACTCGCCCGGATTCTACCATTTTCCCGTACTCACACTGATTCTAGCGTTTTTAGGTACTCGTCCGGACAGTTTTTGGGTACTCGCACGGATTCTACCTTTTCCCTGTACTCGCCCGGATTCTACCATTTTCCGGTACTCACACTCATTCTAGCGTTTTTAGGTACTCCTCCGGACAGTTTTTCGGTACTCGGCCGGAGTCTACAATTTTCCGGTACTCACACTGATTCTAGCATTTTTCTAAACTCTTCCGGATAGTTTTTCGGTACTCGCACGGATTCTGCCTTTTCCCAGTAATCGCCCGGCCTCTACCATTTTCCGGTACTCACACTGAGTCTAGCGTTTTTAGGTACTCGTTCGGACAGTTTTTCGGTACTCGCACGGATTCTACCTTTTCCCGGTACTCGCCCGGATTCTACCATTTTCCAGTACTCACACTCATTCCAGCGTTTTTAGGTACTGGTCCGAACAGTTTTCCGGTACTCGCACAGATTCTACCTTTTCCCGGTACTCGCCCGGATTCTACCATTTTCCGATACTCACACAAACTCTAGCATTTTTCGACAGTCTTCCGGATAGTTTTAGGGTACTCGCACGGATTCTGGCTTTTCCCGATACTCGCCCGGATTCTAACATTTTCCGGTACTCACACTGATTCTAGCGTTTTTAGGTACTCGTCCGGACAGTTTTTCGGTACTCGCACGGATTCTACTTTTTCCCGAAACTCGCCCGGATTCAACCATTTTCCGGTACTCACACTGATTCTAGCATATTTAGGTACTCGTCCGGACAGTTTTTCGGTACTCGCCCGGATTCTACCATTTTCCGGTAGTCACACTGATTCTAGCATTTTCTAAACTCTTCCGGATAGTTTTTCGGTACTCGCACGGATTCTACCTTTTCCCGGTAATCGCTCGGATTCTACCATTTTCCGGTACTCACACTGATTCTAGCGTTTTGAGGTACAGGTCGGAACAGTTTTTCGGTACTCGCACGGATTCTACCTTTTCCCGGTAATCGCCCGGACTCTACCATTTTCCGGTACTCACATTGATTCTAGCGTTTTTAGGTACTCGTCCGGACAGTTTTTCGGTACTCGCACGGATTCTACCTTTTCCCTGTTCTCGCCCGGATTCTACCATTTTCCGGTACTCACACTGATTCTACCATTTTTTGAAACTCTTCCGGATAGTTTTTGGGTACTCGCACGGATTCTACCTTTTCCCGGTACTCGCCCGGATTCTACCATTTTCCGATAATCACATTGATTCTACCATTTTTCGAAACTCTTCCGGATAGTTTTTGGGTACTCGCACGGATTCTGCCATTTCCCGGTACTCGCCCGGATTCTACCATTTTCCGGTACTCACACTGATTCTAGTGTTTTTAGTTACTCGGCCGGACAGTTTTTCGATACTCCCACGGATTCTACCTTTTCCGGTAATCGCCCGGATTCTACCATTTTTCGGTACTCACACTGATTCTAGCGTTTTTAGGTACTCGTCCGGACAGTTTTTCGGTACTCGCACGGATTCTACCTTTTCCCTGTACTCGCCCGGATTCTACCATTTTCCGGTACTCACACTGATTCTATCGTTTTTAGGTACTCGGCCGGACAGTTTTTCGGTACTCGCACGGATTCTACCTTTTCCCGGTACTCGCCCGGATTCTACCATTTTTCGATACTCACACTGATTCTACCATTTTTCGAAACTCTTCCGGATAGTTTTTGGGTACTCGCACGGATTCTGCCATTTCCCGGTACTCGCCCGGATTCTACCATTTTCCGGTACTCACACTGATTCTAGTGTTTTTAGTTACTCGGCCGGACAGTTTTTCGATACTCCCACGGATTCTACCTTTTCCGGTAATCGCCCGGATTCTACCATTTTTCGGTACTCACACTGATTCTAGCGTTTTTAGGTACTCGTCCGGACAGTTTTTCGGTACTCGCACGGATTCTACCTTTTCCCGGTACTCGCCCGGATTCTACCATTTTCCGATACTCACACTGATTCTACCATTTTTCGAAACTCTTCCGGATAGTTTTTGGGTATTTGCACGGATTCTACCTTTTCCCGATACTCGCCCGGATTCTACCCTTTTCCAGTACTCACACTGATTCTATCGTTTTTAGGTACTCGGCCGGACAGTTTTTCGGTACTCGCACGGATTCTACCTTTTCCCGGTACTCGCCCGGATTCTACCATTTTTCGATACTCACACTGATTCTACCATTTTTCGAAATCTTCCGGATAGTTTTTGGGTACTCGCACGGATTCTACCTTTTCCCGGTACTCGCCGGAATTCTACCATTTTCCGGTACTCACACTGATTCTAGCGTTTTTAGGTACTCGTCCGGACAGTTTTTCGGTACTCGCACGGATTCTACCTTTTCCCGGTGCTCGCCCGGATTCTACCATTTTCCGGTACTCACACTGATTCTAGCGTTTTTAGGTACTCGTCCGGGCAGTTTTTCGGTACTCGCACGGATTCTACCTTTTCCCGGTACTCGCCCGGATTCTACCATTTTCCCGTACTCACACTGATTCTAGCGTTTTTAGGTACTCGTCCGGACAGTTTTTCGGTACTCGCACGGATTCTACCTTTTCCATTTACTCGCCCGGATTCTACCATTTTCCGGTACTCACACTCATTCTAGCGTTTTTAGGTACTCGTTCGGACAGTTTTTCGGTACTCGGCCGGAGTCTACAATTTTCCGGTACTCACACTGATTCTAGCATTTTTCTAAACTCTTCCGGATAGTTTTTCGGTACTCACACAAACTCTAGCATTTTTCGACAGTCTTCCGGATAGTTTTTGGGTACTCGCACGGATTCTACCTTTTCCCGGTACTCGCCCAGATTCTACCATTTTCCGATAATCACATTGATTCTACCATTTTTCGAAACTCTTCCGGATAGTTTTTGGGTACTCGCACGGATTCTGCCATTTCCCGGTACTCGCCCGGATTCTACCATTTTCCGGTACTCACACTGATTCTAGTGTTTTTAGTTACTCGGCCGGACAGTTTTTCGATACTCGCACGGATTCTACCTTTTCCGGTAATCGCCCGGATTCTACCATTTTTCGGTACTCACACTGATTCTAGCGTTTTTAGGTACTCGTCCGGACAGTTTTTCGGTACTCGCACGGATTCTACCTTTTCCCGGTACTCGCCCGGATTCTACCATTTTCCGATACTCACACTGATTCTACCATTTTTCGAAACTCTTCCGGATAGTTTTTGGGTATTTGCACGGATTCTACCTTTTCCCGATACTCGCCCGGATTCTACCCTTTTCCAGTACTCACACTGATTCTATCGTTTTTAGGTACTCGGCCGGACAGTTTTTCGGTACTCGCACGGATTCTACCTTTTCCCGGTACTCGCCCGGATTCTACCATTTTTCGATACTCACACTGATTCTACCATTTTTCGAAATCTTCCGGATAGTTTTTGGGTACTCGCACGGATTCTACCTTTTCCCGGTACTCGCCGGAATTCTACCATTTTCCGGTACTCACACTGATTCTAGCGTTTTTAGGTACTCGTCCGGACAGTTTTTCGGTACTCGCACGGATTCTACCTTTTCCCGGTGCTCGCCCGGATTCTACCATTTTCCGGTACTCACACTGATTCTAGCGTTTTTAGGTACTCGTCCGGGCAGTTTTTCGGTACTCGCACGGATTCTACCTTTTCCCGGTACTCGCCCGGATTCTACCATTTTCCCGTACTCACACTGATTCTAGCGTTTTTAGGTACTCGTCCGGACAGTTTTTCGGTACTCGCACGGATTCTACCTTTTCCCTGTTCTCGCCCGGATTCTACCATTTTCCGGTACTCACACTGATTCTACCATTTTTTGAAACTCTTCCGGATAGTTTTTGGGTACTCGCACGGATTCTACCTTTTCCCGGTACTCGCCCGGATTCTACCATTTTCCGATAATCACATTGATTCTACCATTTTTCGAAACTCTTCCGGATAGTTTTTGGGTACTCGCACGGATTCTGCCATTTCCCGGTACTCGCCCGGATTCTACCATTTTCCGGTACTCACACTGATTCTAGTGTTTTTAGTTACTCGGCCGGACAGTTTTTCGATACTCGCACGGATTCTACCTTTTCCGGTAATCGCCCGGATTCTACCATTTTTCGGTACTCACACTGATTCTAGCGTTTTTAGGTACTCGTCCGGACAGTTTTTCGGTACTCGCACGGATTCTACCTTTTCCCGGTACTCGCCCGGATTCTACCATTTTCCGATACTCACACTGATTCTACCATTTTTCGAAACTCTTCCGGATAGTTTTTGGGTATTTGCACGGATTCTACCTTTTCCCGATACTCGCCCGGATTCTACCCTTTTCCAGTACTCACACTGATTCTATCGTTTTTAGGTACTCGGCCGGACAGTTTTTCGGTACTCGCACGGATTCTACCTTTTCCCGGTACTCGCCCGGATTCTACCATTTTTCGATACTCACACTGATTCTACCATTTTTCGAAATCTTCCGGATAGTTTTTGGGTACTCGCACGGATTCTACCTTTTCCCGGTACTCGCCGGAATTCTACCATTTTCCGGTACTCACACTGATTCTAGCGTTTTTAGGTACTCGTCCGGACAGTTTTTCGGTACTCGCACGGATTCTACCTTTTCCCGGTGCTCGCCCGGATTCTACCATTTTCCGGTACTCACACTGATTCTAGCGTTTTTAGGTACTCGTCCGGGCAGTTTTTCGGTACTCGCACGGATTCTACCTTTTCCCGGTACTCGCCCGGATTCTACCATTTTCCCGTACTCACACTGATTCTAGCGTTTTTAGGTACTCGTCCGGACAGTTTTTCGGTACTCGCACGGATTCTACCTTTTCCATTTACTCGCCCGGATTCTACCATTTTCCGGTACTCACACTCATTCTAGCGTTTTTAGGTACTCGTTCGGACAGTTTTTCGGTACTCGCACGGATTCTACCTTTTCCCGGTACTCGCCTGGATTCTACCATTTTCCCGTACTCACACTGATTCTAGCGTTTTTAGGTACTCGTCCAGACAGTTTTTCGGTACTCGCACGGATTCTACCTTTTCCATTTACTCGCCCGGATTCTACCATTTTCCGGTACTCACACTCATTCTAGCGTTTTTAGGTACTCGTTCGGACAGTTTTTCGGTACTCGGCCGGAGTCTACAATTTTCCGGTACTCACACTGATTCTAGCATTTTTCTAAACTCTTCCGGATAGTTTTTCGGTACTCACACAAACTCTAGCATTTTTCGACAGTCTTCCGGATAGTTTTTGGGTACTCGCACGGATTCTACCTTTTCCCGGTACTCGCCCAGATTCTACCATTTTCCGATAATCACATTGATTCTACCATTTTTCGAAACTCTTCCGGATAGTTTTTGGGTACTCGCACGGATTCTGCCATTTCCCGGTACTCGCCCGAATTCTACCATTTTCCGGTACTCACACTGATTCTAGCGCTTTTAGTTACTCAGTTGGACAGTTTTTCGGTACTCGCACGGATTCTACCTTTTCCGGTAATCGCCCGGATTCTACCATTTTTTGGTAGTCGCACTGATTCTAGCGTTTTTAGGTACTCGTCCGGACAGTTTTTCGGTACTCGCACGGATTCTACCTTTTCCCGGTACTCGCCCGGATTCTACCATTTTTCGATACTCACACTGATTCTACCATTTTTCGAAACTCTTCCGGATAGTTTTTGGGTATTTGCACGGATTCTACCTTTTCCCGGTACTCGCCCGGATTCTACCATTTTCCAGTACTCACACTGATTCTATCGTTTTTAGGTACTCGGCCGGACAGTTTTTCGGTACTCGCACGGATTCTACCTTTTCCCGGTACTCGCCCGGATTCTACCATTTTCCGATACTCACACTAACTCTAGCATTTTTCGACAGTCTTCCGGATACTTTTAGGGTACTCGCACGGATTATGCCTTTTCCCGGTACTCGCCCGGATTCTAAAATTTTCCGGTACTCACACTGATTCTAGCGTTTTTAGGTACTCGTCCGGACAGTTTTTCGGTACTCGCACGGATTCTACCTTTTCCCGGAACTCGCCCGGATTCTACCATTTTCCGGTACTCACACTGATTCTAGCATTTTTAGGTACTCGTCCGGACAGTTTTTCGGTACTCGCCCGGATTCTACCATTTTCCGGTACTCACACTGATTCTAGCGTTTTTGTAAACTCTTCCGGATAGTGTTTCGGTACTCGCACGGATTCTACCTTTTCCCGGTAATAGCTCGGATTCTACCATTTTCCGGTACTCACACTGATTCTAGCGTTTTTAGGTACTGGTCCGAACAGTTTTTCGGTACTCGCACGGATTGTACCTTTTGCCGGTAATCGCTCGGATTCTACCATTTTCCGGTACTCACACTGATTCTAGCGTTTTTAGGTACTGGTCCGAACAGTTTTTCGGTACTCGCACGGATTCTACCTTTTCCCGGTAATCGCCCGGACTCTACCATTTTCCGGTACTCACATTGATTCTATCGTTTTTAGGTACTCGTCCGGACAGTTTTTCGGTACTCGCACGGATTCTACCTTTTCCCGGTACTCGCCCAGATTCTACCATTTTCCGATACTCACACTGATTCTACCATTTTTCGAAACTCTTCCGAATAGTTTTTGGGTACTCGCACGGATTCTACCTTTTCCCGGTACTCGCCCGGATTCTACCATTTTCCGGTACTCACACTGATTCTAGCGTTTTTAGGCACTCGTCCGGACAGTTTTTCGGTACTCGAACGGATTCTACCTTTTTCCGGTACTCGCCCGGATTCTACCATTTTCCAGTACTCACACTGATTCTAGCGTTTTTAGGTACTCGTCCGGACAGTTTTTCGGTACTCGCACGGATTCTACCTTTTCCCTGTACTAGACCGGATTCTACCATTTTCCGGTACTCACACTCATTCTAGCGTTTTTTGGTACTCGTCCGGACAGTTTTTCGGTACTCGCCCGGACTCTACAATTTTCCGGTACTCACACTGATTCTAGCATTTTTCTAAACTCTTCCGGATAGTTTTTGGGTACTCGCACGGATTCTACCTTTTCCCGGTAATCGCCAGGACTCTACCATTTTCCGGTACTCACACTGATTCTAGCGTTTTTAGGTACTCGTTCGGACAGTTTTTCGGTACTCGCACGGATTCCACCTTTTTCCGGTACTCGCCCGGATTCTACCATTTTCCAGTACTCACACTGATTCTAGCGTTTTTAGGTACTCGTCCGGACAGTTTTTCGGTACTCGCACGGATTCTACCTTTTCCCGGAACTCGCCCGGATTCTACCATTTTCCGGTACTCACACTGATTCTAGCATTTTTAGGTACTCGTCCGGACAGTTTTTCGGTACTCGCCCGGATTCTACCATTTTCCGGTACTCACACTGATTCTAGCGTTTTTGTAAACTCTTCCGGATAGTGTTTCGGTACTCGCACGGATTCTACCTTTTCCCGGTAATAGCTCGGATTCTACCATTTTCCGGTACTCACACTGATTCTAGCGTTTTTAGGTACTGGTCCGAACAGTTTTTCGGTACTCGCACGGATTGTACCTTTTGCCGGTAATCGCTCGGATTCTACCATTTTCCGGTACTCACACTGATTCTAGCGTTTTTAGGTACTGGTCCGAACAGTTTTTCGGTACTCGCACGGATTCTACCTTTTCCCGGTAATCGCCCGGACTCTACCATTTTCCGGTACTCACATTGATTCTATCGTTTTTAGGTACTCGTCCGGACAGTTTTTCGGTACTCGCACGGATTCTACCTTTTCCCGGTACTCGCCCAGATTCTACCATTTTCCGATACTCACACTGATTCTACCATTTTTCGAAACTCTTCCGAATAGTTTTTGGGTACTCGCACGGATTCTACCTTTTCCCGGTACTCGCCCGGATTCTACCATTTTCCGGTACTCACACTGATTCTAGCGTTTTTAGGCACTCGTCCGGACAGTTTTTCGGTACTCGAACGGATTCTACCTTTTTCCGGTACTCGCCCGGATTCTACCATTTTCCAGTACTCACACTGATTCTAGCGTTTTTAGGTACTCGTCCGGACAGTTTTTCGGTACTCGCACGGATTCTACCTTTTCCCTGTACTAGACCGGATTCTACCATTTTCCGGTACTCACACTCATTCTAGCGTTTTTTGGTACTCGTCCGGACAGTTTTTCGGTACTCGCCCGGACTCTACAATTTTCCGGTACTCACACTGATTCTAGCATTTTTCTAAACTCTTCCGGATAGTTTTTGGGTACTCGCACGGATTCTACCTTTTCCCGGTAATCGCCAGGACTCTACCATTTTCCGGTACTCACACTGATTCTAGCGTTTTTAGGTACTCGTTCGGACAGTTTTTCGGTACTCGCACGGATTCCACCTTTTTCCGGTACTCGCCCGGATTCTACCATTTTCCAGTACTCACACTGATTCTAGCGTTTTTAGGTACTCGTCCGGACAGTTTTTCGGTACTCGCACGGATTCTACCTTTTCCCGGAACTCGCCCGGATTCTACCATTTTCCGGTACTCACACTGATTCTAGCATTTTTAGGTACTCGTCCGGACAGTTTTTCGGTACTCGCCCGGATTCTACCATTTTCCGGTACTCACACTGATTCTAGCGTTTTTGTAAACTCTTCCGGATAGTGTTTCGGTACTCGCACGGATTCTACCTTTTCCCGGTAATAGCTCGGATTCTACCATTTTCCGGTACTCACACTGATTCTAGCGTTTTTAGGTACTGGTCCGAACAGTTTTTCGGTACTCGCACGGATTGTACCTTTTGCCGGTAATCGCTCGGATTCTACCATTTTCCGGTACTCACACTGATTCTAGCGTTTTTAGGTACTGGTCCGAACAGTTTTTCGGTACTCGCACGGATTCTACCTTTTCCCGGTAATCGCCCGGACTCTACCATTTTCCGGTACTCACATTGATTCTATCGTTTTTAGGTACTCGTCCGGACAGTTTTTCGGTACTCGCACGGATTCTACCTTTTCCCGGTACTCGCCCAGATTCTACCATTTTCCGATACTCACACTGATTCTACCATTTTTCGAAACTCTTCCGAATAGTTTTTGGGTACTCGCACGGATTCTACCTTTTCCCGGTACTCGCCCGGATTCTACCATTTTCCGGTACTCACACTGATTCTAGCGTTTTTAGGCACTCGTCCGGACAGTTTTTCGGTACTCGAACGGATTCTACCTTTTTCCGGTACTCGCCCGGATTCTACCATTTTCCAGTACTCACACTGATTCTAGCGTTTTTAGGTACTCGTCCGGACAGTTTTTCGGTACTCGCACGGATTCTACCTTTTCCCTGTACTAGACCGGATTCTACCATTTTCCGGTACTCACACTCATTCTAGCGTTTTTTGGTACTCGTCCGGACAGTTTTTCGGTACTCGCCCGGACTCTACAATTTTCCGGTACTCACACTGATTCTAGCATTTTTCTAAACTCTTCCGGATAGTTTTTGGGTACTCGCACGGATTCTACCTTTTCCCGGTAATCGCCAGGACTCTACCATTTTCCGGTACTCACACTGATTCTAGCGTTTTTAGGTACTCGTTCGGACAGTTTTTCGGTACTCGCACGGATTCCACCTTTTTCCGGTACTCGCCCGGATTCTACCATTTTCCAGTACTCACACTGATTCTAGCGTTTTTAGGTACTCGTCCGGACAGTTTTTCGGTACTCGCACGGATTCTACCTTTTCCCGGAACTCGCCCGGATTCTACCATTTTCCGGTACTCACACTGATTCTAGCATTTTTAGGTACTCGTCCGGACAGTTTTTCGGTACTCGCCCGGATTCTACCATTTTCCGGTACTCACACTGATTCTAGCGTTTTTGTAAACTCTTCCGGATAGTGTTTCGGTACTCGCACGGATTCTACCTTTTCCCGGTAATAGCTCGGATTCTACCATTTTCCGGTACTCACACTGATTCTAGCGTTTTTAGGTACTGGTCCGAACAGTTTTTCGGTACTCGCACGGATTGTACCTTTTGCCGGTAATCGCTCGGATTCTACCATTTTCCGGTACTCACACTGATTCTAGCGTTTTTAGGTACTGGTCCGAACAGTTTTTCGGTACTCGCACGGATTCTACCTTTTCCCGGTAATCGCCCGGACTCTACCATTTTCCGGTACTCACATTGATTCTATCGTTTTTAGGTACTCGTCCGGACAGTTTTTCGGTACTCGCACGGATTCTACCTTTTCCCGGTACTCGCCCAGATTCTACCATTTTCCGATACTCACACTGATTCTACCATTTTTCGAAACTCTTCCGAATAGTTTTTGGGTACTCGCACGGATTCTACCTTTTCCCGGTACTCGCCCGGATTCTACCATTTTCCGGTACTCACACTGATTCTAGCGTTTTTAGGCACTCGTCCGGACAGTTTTTCGGTACTCGAACGGATTCTACCTTTTTCCGGTACTCGCCCGGATTCTACCATTTTCCAGTACTCACACTGATTCTAGCGTTTTTAGGTACTCGTCCGGACAGTTTTTCGGTACTCGCACGGATTCTACCTTTTCCCTGTACTAGACCGGATTCTACCATTTTCCGGTACTCACACTCATTCTAGCGTTTTTTGGTACTCGTCCGGACAGTTTTTCGGTACTCGCCCGGACTCTACAATTTTCCGGTACTCACACTGATTCTAGCATTTTTCTAAACTCTTCCGGATAGTTTTTGGGTACTCGCACGGATTCTACCTTTTCCCGGTAATCGCCAGGACTCTACCATTTTCCGGTACTCACACTGATTCTAGCGTTTTTAGGTACTCGTTCGGACAGTTTTTCGGTACTCGCACGGATTCCACCTTTTTCCGGTACTCGCCCGGATTCTACCATTTTCCAGTACTCACACTGATTCTAGCGTTTTTAGGTACTCGTCCGGACAGTTTTTCGGTACTCGCACGGATTCTACCTTTTCCCTGTACTAGACCGGATTCTACCATTTTCCGGTACTCACACTGATTCTAGCGTTTTTAGGTACTCGTTCGGACAGTTTTTCGGTACTCGCACGGATTCTACCTTTTCCCGGTACTCGCCCGGATTCTACCATTTTCCGATACTCACACAAACTCTAGCATTTTTCGACAGTCTTCCGGATAGTTTTAGGGTACTCGCACGGATTCTGCCATTTCCTGGTACTCGCCCGAATTCTACCATTTTCCGGTACTCACACTGATTCTAGCGCTTTTAGTTACTCGGTCGGACAGTTTTTCGGTACTCGCACGGATTCTACCTTTTCCGGTAATCGCCCGGATTCTACCATTTTTCGGTAGTCGCACTGATTCTAGCGTTTTTAGGTACTCGTCCGAACAGTTTTTCGGTACTCGCACGGATTCTACCTTTTCCCGGTACTCGCCCGGATTCTACCATTTTCCGATACTCACACTGATTCTACCATTTTTCGAAACTCTTCCTGATAGTTTTTGGGTATTTGCACGGATTCTACCTTTTCCCGGTACTCGTTCGGATTCTACCATTTTCCAGTACTCACACTGATTCTATCGTTTTTAGGTACTCGGCCGGACAGTTTTTCGGTACTCGCACGGATTCTACCTTTTCCCGGTACTCGCCCGGATTCTACCATTTTCCGATACTCACACTAACTCTAGCATTTTTCGACAGTCTTCCGGATACTTTTAGGGTACTCGCACGGATTATGCCTTTTCCCGGTACTCGCCCGGATTCTAAAATTTTCCGGTACTCACACTGATTCTAGCGTTTTTAGGTACTCGTCCGGACAGTTTTTCGGTACTCGCACGGATTCTACCTTTTCCCGGAACTCGCCCGGATTCTACCATTTTCCGGTACTCACACTGATTCTAGCATTTTTAGGTACTCGTCCGGACAGTTTTTCGGTACTCGCCCGGATTCTACCATTTTCCGGTACTCACACTGATTCTAGCATTTTTCTAAACTCTTCCGGATAGTTTTTCGGTACTCGCACGGATTCTACCTTTTCCCGGTAATAGCTCGGATTCTACCATTTTCCGGTACTCACACTGATTCTAGCGTTTTTAGGTACTGGTCCGAACAGTTTTTCGGTACTCGCACGGATTGTACCTTTTCCCGGTAATCGCTCGGATTCTACCATTTTCCGGTACTCACACTGATTCTAGCGTTTTTAGGTACTGGTCCGAACAGTTTTTCGGTACTCGCACGGATTCTACCTTTTCCCAGTAATCGCCCGGACTCTACCATTTTCCGGTACTCACATTGATTCTATCGTTTTTAGGTACTCGTCCGGACAGTTTTTCGGTACTCGCACGGATTCTACCTTTTCCCGGTACTCGCCCAGATTCTACCATTTTCCGATACTCACACTGATTCTACCATTTTTCGAAACTCTTCCGAATAGTTTTTGGGTACTCGCACGGATTCTACCTTTTCCCGGTACTCGCCCGGATTCTACCATTTTCCGGTACTCACACTGATTCTAGCGTTTTTAGGTACTCGTCCGGACAGTTTTTCGGTACTCGAACGGATTCTACCTTTTTCCGGTACTCGCCCGGATTCTACCATTTTCCAGTACTCACACTGATTCTAGCGTTTTCGGTACTCGCCCGGACTCTACAATTTTCCGGTACTCACACTGATTCTAGCATTTTTCTAAACTCTTCCGGATAGTTTTTGGGTACACGCACGGATTCTACCTTTTCCCGGTAATCGCCCGGACTCTACCATTTTCCGGTACTCACACTGATTCTATCGTTTTTAGGTACTCATTCGGACAAATTTTCGGTACTCGCACGGATTCTACCTTTTCCCGGTACTCGCCCGGATTCTACCATTTTCCGGTACTCACACTCATTCTAGCGTTTTTAGGTACTGGTCCGAACAGTTTTCCGGTACTCGCACGGATTCTACCTTTTCCCGGTACTCACACTCATTCTAGCGTTTTTAGGTACTCGTCCGGACAGTTTTTCGGTACTCGGCCGGAGTCTACAATTTTCCGGTACTCACACTGATTCTAGCATTTTTCTAAACTCTTCCGGATAGTTTTTCGGTACTCGCACGGATTCTACCTTTTCCCGGTAATCGCCCGGACTCTACCTTTTTCCGGTACTCACACTGATTCTAGCGTTTTTAGGTACTCGTTCAGACAGTTTTTCGGTACTCGCACGGATTCTACCTTTTCCCGGTACTCGCCCGGATTCTAACATTTTCCGGTACTCACACTGATTCTAGCGTTTTTAGGTACTCGTCCGGACAGTTTTTCGGTACTCGCACGGATTCTACCTTTTCCCGGAATTCGCCCGGATTCTACCATTTTCCGGTACTCACACTGATTCTAACATATTTAGGTACTCGTCCGGACAGTTTTTCGGTACTCGCCCGGATTCTACCATTTTCCGGTACTCACACTGATTCTAGCATTTTTCTAAATTCATCCAGATAGTTTTTCGGTACTCGCACGGATTCTACCTTTTCCCGGTAATCGCTCGGATTCTACCATTTTCCGGTACTCACACTGATTCTAGCGTTTTGAGGTACAGGTCCGAACAGTTTTTCGGTACTCGCACGGATTCTACCTTTTCCCGGTAATCGCCCGGACTCTGCCATTTTCCGGTACTCACACTGATTCTAGCATTTTTAGGTACTCGTCCGGACAGTTTTTCGGTACTCGCCCGGATTCTACCATTTTCCGGTACTGACACTGATTCTAGCATTTTTCTAAACTCTTCCGGATAGTTTTTCGGTACTCGCACGGATTCTACCTTTTCCCGGTAATCGCCCGGACTCTACCATTTTCCGGTACTCACACTGATTCTAGCGTTTTTAGGTACTCGTTCGGACAGTTTTTCGGTACTCGCACGGATTCTACCTTTTCCCGGTACTCGCCCGGATTCTACCATTTTCCGGTACTCACACTGATTCTACCATTTTTCGAAACTCTTCCGGATAGTTTTTGGGTACTCGCACGGATTCTACCTTTTCCGGTACTCGCCCGGATTCTACCATTTTCCGATCATCACACTGATTCTACCATTTTTCGAAACTCTTCCGGATAGTTTTTGGGTACTCGCACGGATTCTGCCATTTCCCGGTACTCGCCCGGATTCTACCATTTTCCGGTACTCACACTGATTCTAGCGTTTTTAGTTACTCGGCCGGACAGTTTTTCGGTACTCGCACGGATTCTACCTTTTCCCGGTAATCGCCCGGACTCTACCATTTTCCGGTACTCACACTGATTCTAGCGTTTTTACTTACTCGTTCGGACAGTTTTTCGGTACTCGCACGGATTCTACCTTTTCCCGGTAATCGCTCGGATTCTACCATTTTCCGGTACTCACACTGATTCTAGCGTTTTGAGGTACAGGTCCGAACAGTTTTTCGGTACTCGCACGGATTCTACCTTTTCCCGGTAATCGCTCGGACTCTACCATTTTCCGGTACTCACACTGATTCTAGCATTTTTAGGTACTCGTCCGGACAGTTTTTCGGTACTCGCCCGGATTCTACCATTTTCCGGTACTCACACTGATTCTAGCATTTTTCTAAACTCTTCCGGATAGTTTTTCGGTACTCCCACGGATTCTACCTTTTCCCGATAATCGCCCGGACTCTACCATTTTCCGGTACTCACACTGATTCTAGCGTTTTTAGGTACTCGTTCGGACAGTTTTTCGGTACGCGCACGGATTCTACCTTTTCCCGGTACTCGCCCGGATTCTACCATTTTCCGGTACTCACACTGATTCTACCATTTTTCGAAACTCTTCCGGATAGTTTTTGGGTACTCGCACGGATTCTCCCTTTTCCCGGTACTCGCCCGGATTCTACCATTTTTCGATCATCACACTGATTCTACCATTTTTCGAAACTCTTCCGGATAGTTTTTGGGTACTCGCACGGATTCTGCCATTTCCCGGTACTCGCCCGGATTCTACCATTTTCCGGTACTCACACTGATTCTAGCGTTTTTAGTTACTCGGCCGGACAGTCTTTCGGTACTCGCACGGATTCTACCTTTTCCCGGTAATCGCCCGGACTCTACCATTTTCCGGTACTCACACTGATTCTAGCGTTTTTACGTACTCGTTCGGACAGTTTTTCGGTACTCGCACGGATTCTACCTTTTCCCGGTATTCGCCCGGATTCTACCATTTTCCAGTACTCACACTGATTCTATCGTTTTTAGGTACTCGGCCGGACTGTTTTTCGGTACTCGCACGGATTCTACCTTTTCCCGGTACTCGCCCGGATTCTACCATTTTCCGATACTCACACTGATTCTACCATTTTTCGAAACTCTTCCGGATAGTTTTTGGGTACTCGCACGGATTCTACCTTTTCCCGGTACTCGCCCGGATTCTACCATTTTCCGGTACTCATACTGATTCTAGCGTTTTTAGGTACTCGTCCGGACAGTTTTTCGATACTCGCTCGGATTCTACCTTTTCCCGGTACTCGCCCGGATTCTACCATTTTCCGATAATCACACTGATTCTACCATTTTTCGAAACTCTTCTGGATAGTTTTTGGGTACTCGCACTGATTCTGCCTTTTCCCGGTACTCGCCCGGATTCTAACATTTTCCGGTACTCACACTGATTCTAGCGTTTTTAGGTACTCGTCCGGACAGTTTTTCGGTACTCGAACGGATTCTACCTTTTTCCGGTACTCGCCCGGATTCTACCATTTTCCAGTACTCACACTGATTCTAGCGTTTTTAGGTACTCGTCCGGACAGTTTTTCGGTACTCGCACGGATTCTACCTTTTCCCGGTACTCGCCCAGATTCTACCATTTTCCGATACTCACACTGATTCTACCATTTTTCGAAAATCTTTCGAATAGTTTTTGGGTACTCGCACGGATTCTACCTTTTCCCGGTACTCGCCCGGATTCTACCATTTTCCGGTACTCACACTGATTCTAGCGTTTTTAGGGACACGTCCGGACAGTTTTTCGGTACTCGAACGGATTCTACCTTTTTCCGGTACTCGCCCGGATTCTACCATTTTCCAGTACTCACACTGATTCTAGCGTTTTTAGGTACTCGTCCGGACAGTTTTTCGGTACTCGCACGGATTCTACCTTTTCCCTGTACTAGACCGGATTCTACCATTTTCCGGTACTCACACTCATTCTAGCGTTTTTAGGTACTCGTCCGGACAGTTTTTCGGTACTCGCCCGGACTCTACAATTTTCCGGTACTCACACTGATTCTAGCATTTTTCTAAACTCTTCCGGATAGTTTTTGGGTACTCGCACGGATTCTACCTTTTCCCGGTACTCGCCCGGATTCTACCATTTTCCGGTACTCATACTGATTCTAGCGTTTTTAGGTACTCGTCCGGACAGTTTTTCGATACTCGCTCGGATTCTACCTTTTCCCGGTACTCGCCCGGATTCTACCATTTTCCGATAATCACACTGATTCTACCATTTTTCGAAACTCTTCTGGATAGTTTTTGGGTACTCGCACTGATTCTGCCTTTTCCCGGTACTCGCCCGGATTCTAACATTTTCCGGTACTCACACTGATTCTAGCGTTTTTAGGTACTCGTCCGGACAGTTTTTCGGTACTCGAACGGATTCTACCTTTTTCCGGTACTCGCCCGGATTCTACCATTTTCCAGTACTCACACTGATTCTAGCGTTTTTAGGTACTCGTCCGGACAGTTTTTCGGTACTCGCACGGATTCTACCTTTTCCCGGTACTCGCCCAGATTCTACCATTTTCCGATACTCACACTGATTCTACCATTTTTCGAAAATCTTTCGAATAGTTTTTGGGTACTCGCACGGATTCTACCTTTTCCCGGTACTCGCCCGGATTCTACCATTTTCCGGTACTCACACTGATTCTAGCGTTTTTAGGGACACGTCCGGACAGTTTTTCGGTACTCGAACGGATTCTACCTTTTTCCGGTACTCGCCCGGATTCTACCATTTTCCAGTACTCACACTGATTCTAGCGTTTTTAGGTACTCGTCCGGACAGTTTTTCGGTACTCGCACGGATTCTACCTTTTCCCTGTACTAGACCGGATTCTACCATTTTCCGGTACTCACACTCATTCTAGCGTTTTTAGGTACTCGTCCGGACAGTTTTTCGGTACTCGCCCGGACTCTACAATTTTCCGGTACTCACACTGATTCTAGCATTTTTCTAAACTCTTCCGGATAGTTTTTGGGTACTCGCACGGATTCTACCTTTTCCCGGTAATCGCCCGGACTCTACCATTTTCCGGTATTCACACTGATTCTAGCGTTTTTAGGTACTCGTTCGGACAGTTTTTCGGTACTCGCACGGATTCTACCTTTTCCCGGTACTCGCCCGGATTCTACCATTTTCCGGTACTCACACTCATTCTAGCGTTTTTAGGTACTGGTCCGAACAGTTTTCCGGTACTCGCACGGATTCTACCTTTTCCCGGTACTCACACTCATTCTAGCGTTTTTAGGTACTCGTCCGGACAGTTTTCGGTACTCGGCCGGAGTCTACAATTTTCCGGTACTCACACTGATTCTAGCATTTTTCTAAACTCTTCCGGTTAGTTTTTCGGTACTCGCACGGATTCTACCTTTTCCCGGTAATCGCCCGGACTCTACCATTTTCCGGTACTCACACGGATTCTAGCGTTTTTAGGTACTCGTCCGGACAGTTTTTCGGTACTCGCACGGATTCTACCTTTTCCCGGAATTCGCCCGGATTCTACCATTTTCCGGTACTCACACTGATTCTAACATATTTAGGTACTCGTCCGGACAGTTTTTCGGTACTCGCCCGGATTCTACCATTTTCCGGTACTCACACTGATTCTAGCATTTTTCTAAATTCTTCCAGATAGTTTTTCGGTACTCGCACGGATTCTACCTTTTCCCGGTAATCGCTCGGATTCTACCATTTTCCGGTACTCACACTGATTCTAGCGTTTTGAGGTACAGGTCCGAACAGTTTTTCGGTACTCGCACGGATTCTACCTTTTCCCGGTAATCGCCCGGACTCTACCATTTTCCGGTACTCACACTGATTCTAGCATTTTTAGGTACTCGTCCGGACAGTTTTTCGGTACTCGCCCGGATTCTACCATTTTCCGGTACTCACACTGATTCTAGCATTTTTCTAAACTCTTCCGGATAGTTTTTCGGTACTCGCACGGATTCTACCTTTTCCCGGTAATCGCCCGGACTCTACCATTTTCCGGTACTCACACTGATTCTAGCGTTTTTAGGTACTCGTTCGGACAGTTTTTCGGTACTCGCACGGATTCTACCTTTTCCCGGTACTCGCCCGGATTCTACCATTTTCTGGTACTCACACTGATTCTACCATTTTTCGAAACTCTTCCGGATAGTTTTTGGGTACTCGCACGGATTCTACCTTTTCCGGTACTCGCCCGGATTCTACCATTTTCCGATCATCACACTGATTCTACCATTTTTCGAAACTCTTCCGGATAGTTTTTGGGTACTCGCACGGATTCTGCCATTTCCCGGTACTCGCCCGGATTCTACCATTTTTCGGTACTCACACTGATTCTAGCGTTTTTAGTTACTCGGCCGGACAGTTTTTCGGTACTCGCCCAGATTCTACCTTTTCCCGGTAATCGCCCGGACTCTACCATTTTCCGGTACTCACACTGATTCTAGCGTTTTTACGTACTCGTTCGGACAGTTTTTCGGTACTCGCACGGATTCTACCTTTTCCCGGTAATCGCTCGGATTCTACCATTTTCCGGTACTCACACTGATTCTAGCGTTTTGAGGTACAGGTCCGTACAGTTTTTCGGTACTCGCACGGATTCTACCTTTTCCCGGTAATCGCCCGGACTCTACCATTTTCCGGTACTCACACTGATTCTAGCATTTTTAGGTACTCGTCCGGACAGTTTTTCGGTACTCGCCCGGATTCTACCATTTTCCGGTACTCACACTGATTCTAGCGTTTTTTGTTACTCGGCCGGACAGTTTTTCGGTACTCGCACGGATTCTACCTTTTCCCGGTAATCGCCCGGACTCTACCATTTTCCGGTACTCACACTGATTCTAGCGTTTTTACGTACTCGTTCGGACAGTTTTTCGGTACTCGCACGGATTCTACCTTTTCCCGGTATTCGCCCGGATTCTACCATTTTCCATTACTCACACTGATTCTATCGTTTTTAGGTACTCGGCCGGACAGTTTTTCGGTACTCGCACGGATTCTACCTTTTCCCGGTACTCGCCCGGATTCTACCATTTTCCGATACTCACACTGATTCTACCATTTTCCGGTACTCACATTGATTCTACCATTTTCCGGTACTCACACTGATTCTAACATTTTTCGACACTCTTCCTGATAGTTTTAGGGTACTCGCACGGATTCTGCCTTTTCCCGGTACTCGGCCGGATTCTACCATTTTCCAGTACTCACACTGATTCTAGCGTTTTTAGGTACTCGTCCGGATAGTTTTTGGGTACTCGCACGGATTCTACCTTTTCCCGGTACTCGCCTGGATTCTACCATTTTCCGATATTCACATTGATTCTTGCGTTTTCGGTACTCGCCCGGATTCTACCATTTTCCGATAATCACACTGATTTTACCATTTTTCGAAACTCTTCAGGATAGTTTTTGGGTACTCGCACGGAATCTACCTTTTCCCGGTACTCGCCCGGATTCTACCATTTTCCGGTAGTCACACTGATTCTACCATTTTTCGAAACTCTTCCGGATAGTTTTTGGGTACTCGCACGGATTCTACCTTTTCCCGGTACTCGCCCGGATTCTACCATTTTCCGATAATCACACTGATTCTACCATTTTTCGAAACTCTTCCGGATAGTTTTTGGGTACTCGCACGGATTCTGCCATTTCCCGGTACTCGCCTGGATTCTACCATTTTCCGGTACTCACACTGATTCTAGCGTTTTTAGGTACTCGTCCGGACAGTTTTTCGGTACTCGCACGGATTCTACCTTTTGCCGGTACTCGCCCGGATTCTACCATTTTCCGGTACTCACACTGATTCTACCATTTTCCGAAACTCTTCCGGACAGTTTTAGGGTACTCGCACGGATTCTACCTTTTCCCGGTACTCGCCCGGATTCTACCATTTTCCAGTACTCACACTGATTCTAGCGTTTTTAGGTACTCGTCCGGAATGTTTTTTGGTACTCGCACGGATTCTACCTTTTCCTGGTACTCGCCCGGATTCTACCATTTTCTGATATTTACACTGATTCTTGCGTTTTTAGGTACTCGTCCGGACAGTTTTTCGGTACTCGAACGGATTCTACCTTTTCCTGGTACTCGCCCGGATTCTACCATTTTCTGATACTCACACTGATTCTAGCGTTTTTAGGTACATGTCCGGACAGTTTTTGGGTACTCGCACGGATTCTACCTTTTCCTGGGGTTCGCCCGGATTCTACCATTTTCCGGTACTCACACTGATTCTACCATTTTTCGAAACTCTTCCGGACAGTTTTAGGGTACTCGCACGGATTCTGCCTTTTCCTGGGGTTCGCCCGGATTCTACCATTTTCCGATATTCACACTGATTCTTGCGTTTTTAGGTACTCGTCTGGACAGTTTTTCGGTACTCGCACAGATTCTACATTTTTCCGGTACTCGCCCGGATTCTACCATTTTTCGGTACTCACACTGATTCTATCGTTTTTAGGGTACTCGTCCGGACAGTTTTTCGGTACTCGCACGGATTCTACCTTTTCTCGGTTCTCGCCCGGATTCTACCATTTTCCGGTACTCACACTGATTCTAGCGTTTTTAGGCACTCGTCCGGACAGTTTTTCGGTACTCGCACGGATTCTACCTTTTCCTGGGGATCGCTCGGATTCTACCATTTTCCGGTACTCACAACGATTCTACCATTTTTCGAAACTCTTCCGAACAGTTTTAGGGTACTCGCACGGATTCTACCTTTTCCCGGTACTCGCCCGGATTCTACCATTTTCCAGTACTCACACTGATTCTAGCGTTTTTTGGTACTCGTTCGGAATGTTTTTTGGTACTCGCACGGATTCTACGTTTTCCTGGTACTCGCCCGGATTCTACCATTTTCCGATATTCACACTGATTCTTGCTTTTTAGGTACTCGTCCGGACAGTTTTTCGGTACTCGCACGGATTCTACCTTTTCCCGGTAATCGCTCGGATTCTACCATTTTCCGGTACTCACACTGATTCTAGCGTTTTGAGGTACAGGTCCGAACAGTTTTTCGGTACTCGCACGGATTCTACCTTTTCCCGGTAATCGCCCGGACTCTACCATTTTCCGGTACTCACACTGATTCTAGCATTTTTAGGTACTCGTCCGGACAGTTTTTCGGTACTCGCCCGGATTCTACCATTTTCCGGTACTGACACTGATTCTAGCATTTTTCTAAACTCTTCCGGATAGTTTTTCGGTACTCGCACGGATTCTACCTTTTCCCGGTAATCGCCCGGACTCTACCATTTTCCGGTACTCACACTGATTCTAGCGTTTTTAGGTACTCGTTCGGACAGTTTTTCGGTACTCGCACGGATTCTACCTTTTCCCGGTACTCGCCCGGATTCTACCATTTTCCGGTACTCACACTGATTCTACCATTTTTCGAAACTCTTCCGGATAGTTTTTGGGTACTCGCACGGATTCTACCTTTTCCGGTACTCGCCCGGATTCTACCATTTTCCGATCATCACACTGATTCTACCATTTTTCGAAACTCTTCCGGATAGTTTTTGGGTACTCGCACGGATTCTGCCATTTCCCGGTACTCGCCCGGATTCTACCATTTTCCGGTACTCACACTGATTCTAGCGTTTTTAGTTACTCGGCCGGACAGTTTTTCGGTACTCGCACGGATTCTACCTTTTCCCGGTAATCGCCCGGACTCTACCATTTTCCGGTACTCACACTGATTCTAGCGTTTTTACGTACTCGTTCGGACAGTTTTTCGGTACTCGCACGGATTCTACCTTTTCCCGGTATTCGCCCGGATTCTATCATTTTCCAGTACTCACACTGATTCTATCGTTTTTAGGAACTCGGCCGGACTGTTTTTCGGTACTCGCACGGATTCTACCTTTTCCCGGTACTCGCCCGGATTCTACCATTTTCCGATACTCACACTGATTCTACCATTTTTCGAAACTCTTCCGGATAGTTTTTGGGTACTCGCACGGATTCTACCTTTTCCCGGTACTCGCCCGGATTCTACCATTTTCCGGTACTCATACTGATTCTAGCGTTTTTAGGTACTCGTCCGGACAGTTTTTCGATACTCGCTCGGATTCTACCTTTTCCCGGTACTCGCCCGGATTCTACCATTTTCCGATAATCACACTGATTCTACCATTTTTCGAAACTCTTCTGGATAGTTTTTGGGTACTCGCACTAATTCTGCCTTTTCCCGGTACTCGCCCGGATTCTAACATTTTCCGGTACTCACACTGATTCTAGCGTTTTTAGGTACTCGTCCGGACAGTTTTTCGGTACTCGAACGGATTCTACCTTTTTCCGGTACTCGCCCGGATTCTACCATTTTCCAGTACTCACACTGATTCTAGCGTTTTTAGGTACTCGTCCGGACAGTTTTTCGGTACTCGCACGGATTCTACCTTTTCCCGGTACTCGCCCAGATTCTACCATTTTCCGATACTCACACTGATTCTACCATTTTTCGAAACTCTTTCGAATAGTTTTTGGGTACTCGCACGGATTCTACCTTTTCCCGGTACTCGCCCGGATTCTACCATTTTCCGGTACTCACACTGATTCTAGCGTTTTTAGGGACACGTCCGGACAGTTTTTCGGTACTCGAACGGATTCTACCTTTTTCCGGTACTCGCCCGGATTCTACCATTTTCCAGTACTCACACTGATTCTAGCGTTTTTAGGTACTCGTCCGGACAGTTTTTCGGTACTCACACGGATTCTACCTTTTCCCTGTACTAGACCGGATTCTACCATTTTCCGGTACTCACACTCATTCTAGCGTTTTTAGGTACTCGTCCGGACAGTTTTTCGGTACTCGCCCGGACTCTACAATTTTCCGGTACTCACACTGATTCTAGCATTTTTCTAAACTCTTCCGGATAGTTTTTGGGTACTCGCACGGATTCTACCTTTTCCCGGTAATCGCCCGGACTCTACCATTTTCCGGTACTCAAACTGATTCTAGCGTTTTTAGGTACTCGTTCGGACAGTTTTTCGGTACTCGCACGGATTCTACCTTTTCCCGGTACTCGCCCGGATTCTACCATTTTCCGGTACTCACACTCATTCTAGCGTTTTTAGGTACTGGTCCGAACAGTTTTCCGGTACTCGCACGGATTCTACCTTTTCCCGGTACTCACACTCATTCTAGCGTTTTTAGGTACTCGTCCGGACAGTTTTTCGGTACTCGGCCGGAGTCTACAATTTTCCGCTACTCACACTGATTCTAGCATTTTTCTAAACTCTTCCGGTTAGTTTTTCGGTACTCGCACGGATTCTACCTTTTCCCGGTAATCGCCCGGACTCTACCATTTTCCGGTACTCACACTGATTCTAGCGTTTTTAGGTACTCGTTCGGACAGTTTTTCGGTACTCGCACGGATTCTACCTTTTCCCGGTACTCGCCCGGATTCTAACATTTTCCGGTACTCACACTGATTCTAGCGTTTTTAGGTACTCGTCCGGACAGTTTTTCGGTACTCGCACGGATTCTACCTTTTCCCGGAATTCGCCCGGATTCTACCATTTTCCGGTACTCACACTGATTCTAACATATTTAGGTACTCGTCCGGACAGTTTTTCGGTACTCGCCCGGATTCTACCATTTTCCGGTACTCACACTGATTCTAGCATTTTTCTAAATTCTTCCAGATAGTTTTTCGGTACTCGCACGGATTCTAACTTTTCCCGGTAATCGCTCGGATTCTACCATTTTCCGGTACTCACACTGATTCTAGCGTTTTGAGGTACAGGTCCGAACAGTTTTTCGGTACTCGCACGGATTCTACCTTTTCCCGATAATCGCCCGGACTCTACCATTTTCCGGTACTCACACTGATTCTAGCATTTTTAGGTACTCGTCCGGACAGTTTTTCGGTACTCGCCCGGATTCTACCATTTTCCGGTACTCACACTGATTCTAGCATTTTTCTAAACTCTTCCGGATAGTTTTTCGGTATTCGCACGGATTCTACCTTTTCCCGGTAATCGCCCGGACTCTACCATTTTCCGGTACTCACACTGATTCTAGCGTTTTTAGGTACTCGTTCGGACAGTTTTTCGGTACTCGCACGGATTCTACCTTTTCCCGGTACTCGCCCGGATTCTACCATTTTCTGGTACTCACACTGATTCTACCATTTTTCGAAACTCTTCCGGATAGTTTTTGGGTACTCGCACGGATTCTACCTTTTCCGGTACTCGCCCGGATTCTACCATTTTCCGATCATCACACTGATTCTACCATTTTTCGAAACTCTTCCGGATAGTTTTTGGGTACTCGCACGGATTCTGCCATTTCCCGGTACTCGCCCGGATTCTACCATTTTCCGGTACTCACACTGATTCTAGCGTTTTTAGTTACTCGGCCGGACAGTTTTTCGGTACTCGCACGGATTCTACCTTTTCCCGGTAATCGCCCGGACTCTACCATTTTCCGGTACTCACACTGATTCTAGCATTTTTAGGTACTCGTCCGGACAGTTTTTCGGTACTCGCCCGGATTCTACCATTTTCCGGTACTCACACTGATTCTAGCGTTTTTAGTTACTCGGCCGGACAGTTTTTCGGTACTCGCACGGATTCTACCTTTTCCCGGTAATCGCCCGGACTCTACCATTTTCCGGTACTCCCACTGATTCTAGCGTTTTTACGTACTCGTTCGGACAGTTTTTCGGTACTCGCACGGATTCTACCTTTTCCCGGTATTCGCCCGGATTCTACCATTTTCCAGTACTCACACTGATTCTATCGTTTTTAGGTACTCGGCCGGACAGTTTTTCGGTACTCGCACGGATTCTACCTTTTCCCGGTACTCGCCCGGATTCTACCATTTTCCGATACTCACACTGATTCTACCATTTTCCGGTACTCACATTGATTCTACCATTTTCCAGTACTCACACTGATTCTAACATTTTTCGACACTCTTCCTGATAGTTTTAGGGTACTCGCACGGATTCTGCCTTTTCCCGGTACTCGGCCGGATTCTACCATTTTCCAGTACTCACACTGATTCTAGCGTTTTTAGGTACTCGTCCGGATAGTTTTTGGGTACTCGCACGGATTCTACCTTTTCCCGGTACTCGCCTGGATTCTACCATTTTCCGATATTCACATTGATTCTTGCGTTTTCGGTACTCGCCCGGATTCTACCATTTTCCGATAATCACACTGATTTTACCATTTTTCGAAACTCTTCAGGATAGTTTTTGGGTACTCGCACGGAATCTACCTTTTCCCGGTACTCGCCCGGATTCTACCATTTTCCGGTAGTCACACTGATTCTACCATTTTTCGAAACTCTTCCGGATAGTTTTTGGGTACTCGCACGGATTCTACCTTTTCCCGGCACTCGCCCGGATTCTACCATTTTCCGATAATCACACTGATTCTACCATTTTTCGAAACTCTTCCGGATAGTTTTTGGGTACTCGCACGGATTCTGCCATTTCCCGGTACTCGCCTGGATTCTACCATTTTCCGGTACTCACACTGATTCTAGCGTTTTTAGGTACTCGTTCGTACAGTTTTTCGGTACTCGCACGGATTCTACCTTTTGCCGGTACTCGCCCGGATTCTACCATTTTCCGGTACTCACACTGATTCTACCATTTTCCGAAACTCTTCCGGACAGTTTTAGGGTACTCGCACGGATTCTACCTTTTCCCGGTACTCGCCCGGATTCTACCATTTTCCAGTACTCACACTGATTCTAGCGTTTTTAGGTACTCGTCCGGAATGTTTTTTGGTACTCGCACGGATTCTACCTTTTCCTGGTACTCGCCCGGATTCTACCATTTTCTGATATTTACACTGATTCTTGCGTTTTTAGGTACTCGTCCGGACAGTTTTTCGGTACTCGAACGGATTCTACCTTTTCCTGGTACTCGCCCGGATTCTACCATTTTCTGATACTCACACTGATTCTAGCGTTTTTAGGTACATGTCCGGACAGTTTTTGGGTACTCGCACGGATTCTACCTTTTCCTGGGGTTCGCCCGGATTCTACCATTTTCCGGTACTCACACTGATTATACCATTTTTCGAAACTCGTCCGGACAGTTTTTCGGTACTCGCACGGATTCTGCCTTTTCCTGGGGTTCGCCCGGATTCTACCATTTTCTGATATTCACACTGATTCTTGCGTTTTTAGGTACTCGTCTGGACAGTTTTTCGGTACTCGCACAGATTCTACATTTTTCCGGTACTCGCCCGGATTCTACCATTTTTCGGTACTCACACTGATTCTATCGTTTTTAGGGTACTCGTCCGGACAGTTTTTCGGTACTCGCACGGATTCTACCTTTTCTCGGTTCTCGCCCGGATTCTACCATTTTCCGGTACTCACACTGATTCTAGCGTTTTTAGGCACTCGTCCGGACAGTTTTTCGGTACTCGCACGGATTCTACCTTTTCCTGGGGATCGCTCGGATTCTACCATTTTCCGGTACTCACAACGATTCTACCATTTTTCGAAACTCTTCCGAACAGTTTTAGGGTACTCGCACGGATTCTACCTTTTCCCGGTACTCGCCCGGATTCTACCATTTTCCAGTACTCACACTGATTCTAGCGTTTTTTGGTACTCGTTCGGAATGTTTTTTGGTACTCGCACGGATTCTACGTTTTGCTGGTACTCGCCCGGATTCTACCATTTTCCGATATTCACACTGATTCTTGCTTTTTAGGTACTCGTCCGGACAGTTTTTCGGTACTCGCACGGATTCTACCATTTTCCGGTACTCAAACTGATTCTAGCGTTATTAGGGTACTCGTCCGGACAGTTTTTCGGTACTCGCACGGATATACCTTTTCCCGGTTCTCGCACGGATTCTACCATTTTCCGGTACTCACACTGATTCTAGCGTTTTTAGGCACTCGTCCGGACAGTTTTTCGGTACTCGCACGGATTCTACCTTTTCCTGGGGATCGCCCGGATTCTACCATTTTCCGGTACTCACAATGATTCTACCATTTTTCGAAACTCTTCCGGACAGTTTTAGGGTACTCGCACGGATTCTACCTTTTCCCGGTACTCGCCCGGATTCTACCATTTTCCAGTACTCACACTGATTCTAGCGTTTTTTGGTACTCGTTCGGAATGTTTTTTGGTACTCGCACGGATTCTACCTTTTCCTGGTACTCACCCGGATTCTACCATTTTCCGATATTCACACTGATTCTTGCGTTTTTAGGTACTCGTCCGGACAGTTTTTCGGTACTCGCACGGATTCTAACTTTTTCCGGTACTCGCCCGTATTCTACCATTTTTCGGTACTCACACTGATTCTATCGTTTTTAGGGTACTCGTCCGGACAGTTTTTCGGTACTCGCACGGATTCTACCTTTTCCCGGTTCTCGCCCGGATTCTACCTTTTTCCGGTACTCACACTGATTCTAGCGTTTTTAGGCACTCGTCCGGACAGTTTTTCGGTACTCGCACGGATTCTACCTTTTCCTGGGGATCGCTCGGATTCTACCATTTTCCGGTACTCACAACGATTCTACCATTTTTCGAAATTCTTCCGAACAGTTTTAGGGTACTCGCACGGATTCTACCTTTTCCCGGTACTCGCCCGGATTCTACCATTTTCCAGTACTCACACTGATTCTAGCGTTTTTTGGTACTCGTCCGGAATGTTTTATTGTACTCGCACGGATTCTACCTTTTCCTGGTACTCGCCCGGATTCTACCATTTTCCGATATTCACACTGATTCTTGCTTTTTAGGTACTCGTCCGGACAGTTTTTCGGTACTCGCACGGATTCTACCATTTTCCGGTACTCACACTGATTCTAGCGTTATTAGGGTACTCGTCCGGACAGTTTTTCGGTACTCGCACGGATATACCTTTTCCCGGTTCTCGCACGGATTCTACCATTTTCCGGTACTCACACTGATTCTAGCGTTTTTAGGCACTCGTCCGGACAGTTTTTCGGTACTCGCACGGATTCTACCTTTTCCTGGGGATCGCCCGGATTCTACCATTTTCCGGTACTCACAATGATTCTACCATTTTTCGAAACTCTTCCAGACAGTTTTAGGGTACTCGCACGGATTCTACCTTTTCCCGGTACTCGCCCGGATTCTACCATTTTCCGATACTCACACTGATTCTACCATTTTTCGAAACTCTTCCGGATAGTTTTTGGGTATTTGCACGGATTCTACCTTTTCCCGATACTCGCCCGGATTCTACCATTTTCCAGTACTCACACTGATTCTATCGTTTTTAGGTACTCGGCCGGACAGTTTTTCGGTACTCGCACGGATTCTACCTTTTCCCGGTACTCGCCCGGATTCTACCATTTTTCGATACTCACACTGATTCTACCATTTTTCGAAATCTTCCGGATAGTTTTTGGGTACTCGCACGGATTCTACCTTTTCCCGGTACTCGCCGGAATTCTACCATTTTCCGATAATCACACTGATTCTACCATTTTTCGAAACTCTTCCGGATAGTTTTTGGGTACTCGCACGGATTCTGCCATTTCCCGGTACTCGCCTGGATTCTACCATTTTCCGGTACTCACACTGATTCTAGCGTTTTTAGGTACTCGTTCGGACAGTTTTTCGGTACTCGCACGGATTCTACCTTTTGCCGGTACTCGCCCGGATTCTACCATTTTCCGGTACTCACACTGATTCTACCATTTTCCGAAACTCTTCCGGACAGTTTTAGGGTACTCGCACGGATTCTACCTTTTCCCGGTACTCGCCCGGATTCTACCATTTTCCAGTACTCACACTGATTCTAGCGTTTTTAGGTACTCGTCCGGAATGTTTTTTGGTACTCGCACGGATTCTACCTTTTCCTGGTACTCGCCCGGATTCTACCATTTTCTGATATTTACACTGATTCTTGCGTTTTTAGGTACTCGTCCGGACAGTTTTTCGGTACTCGAACGGATTCTACCTTTTCCTGGTACTCGCCCGGATTCTACCATTTTCTGATACTCACACTGATTCTAGCGTTTTTAGGTACATGTCCGGACAGTTTTTGGGTACTCGCACGGATTCTACCTTTTCCTGGGGTTCGCCCGGATTCTACCATTTTCCGGTACTCACACTGATTATACCATTTTTCGAAACTCGTCCGGACAGTTTTTCGGTACTCGCACGGATTCTGCCTTTTCCTGGGGTTCGCCCGGATTCTACCATTTTCCGATATTCACACTGATTCTTGCGTTTTTAGGTACTCGTCTGGACAGTTTTTCGGTACTCGCACAGATTCTACATTTTTCCGGTACTCGCCCGGATTCTACCATTTTTCGGTACTCACACTGATTCTATCGTTTTTAGGGTACTCGTCCGGACAGTTTTTCGGTACTCGCACGGATTCTACCTTTTCTCGGTTCTCGCCCGGATTCTACCATTTTCCGGTACTCACACTGATTCTAGCGTTTTTAGGCACTCGTCCGGACAGTTTTTCGGTACTCGCACGGATTCTACCTTTTCCTGGGGATCGCTCGGATTCTACCATTTTCCGGTACTCACAACGATTCTACCATTTTTCGAAACTCTTCCGAACAGTTTTAGGGTACTCGCACGGATTCTACCTTTTCCCGGTACTCGCCCGGATTCTACCATTTTCCAGTACTCACACTGATTCTAGCGTTTTTTGGTACTCGTTCGGAATGTTTTTTGGTACTCGCACGGATTCTACGTTTTGCTGGTACTCGCCCGGATTCTACCATTTTCCGATATTCACACTGATTCTTGCTTTTTAGGTACTCGTCCGGACAGTTTTTCGGTACTCGCACGGATTCTACCATTTTCCGGTACTCAAACTGATTCTAGCGTTATTAGGGTACTCGTCCGGACAGTTTTTCGGTACTCGCACGGATATACCTTTTCCCGGTTCTCGCACGGATTCTACCATTTTCCGGTACTCACACTGATTCTAGCGTTTTTAGGCACTCGTCCGGACAGTTTTTCGGTACTCGCACGGATTCTACCTTTTCCTGGGGATCGCCCGGATTCTACCATTTTCCAGTACTCACAATGATTCTACCATTTTTCGAAACTCTTCCGGACAGTTTTAGGGTACTCGCACGGATTCTACCTTTTCCCGGTACTCGCCCGGATTCTACCATTTTCCAGTACTCACACTGATTCTAGCGTTTTTTGGTACTCGTTCGGAATGTTTTTTGGTACTCGCACGGATTCTACCTTTTCCTGGTACTCACCCGGATTCTACCATTTTCCGATATTCACACTGATTCTTGCGTTTTTAGGTACTCGTCCGGACAGTTTTTCGGTACTCGCACGGATTCTAACTTTTTCCGGTACTCGCCCGTATTCTACCATTTTTCGGTACTCACACTGATTCTATCGTTTTTAGGGTACTCGTCCGGACAGTTTTTCGGTACTCGCACGGATTCTACCTTTTCCCGGTTCTCGCCCGGATTCTACCTTTTTCCGGTACTCACACTGATTCTAGCGTTTTTAGGCACTCGTCCGGACAGTTTTTCGGTACTCGCACGGATTCTACCTTTTCCTGGGGATCGCTCGGATTCTACCATTTTCCGGTACTCACAACGATTCTACCATTTTTCGAAATTCTTCCGAACAGTTTTAGGGTACTCGCACGGATTCTACCTTTTCCCGGTACTCGCCCGGATTCTACCATTTTCCAGTACTCACACTGATTCTAGCGTTTTTTGGTACTCGTCCGGAATGTTTTATTGTACTCGCACGGATTCTACCTTTTCCTGGTACTCGCCCGGATTCTACCATTTTCCGATATTCACACTGATTCTTGCTTTTTAGGTACTCGTCCGGACAGTTTTTCGGTACTCGCACGGATTCTACCATTTTCCGGTACTCACACTGATTCTAGCGTTATTAGGGTACTCGTCCGGACAGTTTTTCGGTACTCGCACGGATATACCTTTTCCCGGTTCTCGCACGGATTCTACCCTTTTCCGGTACTCACACTGATTCTAGCGTTTTTAGGCACTCGTCCGGACAGTTTTTCGGTACTCGCACGGATTCTACCTTTTCCTGGGGATCGCCCGGATTCTACCATTTTCCGGTACTCACAATGATTCTACCATTTTTCGAAACTCTTCCAGACAGTTTTAGGGTACTCGCACGGATTCTACCTTTTCCCGGTACTCGCCCGGATTCTACCATTTTCCAGTACTCACACTGATTCTAGCGTTTTTTGGTACTCGTTCGGAATGTTTTTTGGTACTCGCACGGATTCTACCTTTTCCTGGTACTCGCCCGGATTCTACCATTTTCCGATATTCACGATGATTCTTGCGTTTTTAGGTACTCGTCCTGACAGTTTTTCGGTACTCGCACGGATTCTAACTTTTTCCGGTACTCGCCCGTATTCTACCATTTTTCGGTACTCACACTGATTCTATCGTTTTTAGGGTACTCGTCCAGACAGTTTTTCGGTACTCGCACGGATTCTACCTTTTCCCGGTTCTCGCCCGGATTCTACCATTTTCCGGTACTCACACTGATTCTAGCGTTTTTAGGCACTCGTCCGGACAGTTTTTCGGTACTCGCACGGATTCTACCTTTTCCTGGGGATCGCTCGGATTCTACCATTTTCCGGTACTCACAACGATTCTACCATTTTTCGAAACTCTTTCGAACAGTTTTAGGGTACTCGCACGGATTCTACCTTTTCCCGGTACTCGCCCGGATTCTACCATTTTCCAGTACTCACACTGATTCTAGCGTTTTTTGGTACTCGTCCGGAATGTTTTATTGTACTCGCACGGATTCTACCTTTTCCTGGTACTCGCCCGGATTCTGCCATTTTCCGATATTCACACTGATTCTTGCTTTTTAGGTACTCGTCCGGACAGTTTTTCGGTACTCGCACGGATTCTAACTTTTTCCGGTACTCGCCCGGATTCTACCATTTTCCGGTACTCACACTGATTCTAGCGTTATTAGGGTACTCGTCCGGACAGTTTTTCGGTACTCGCACGGATATACCTTTTCCCGGTTCTCGCACGGATTCTACCATTTTCCGGTACTCACACTGATTCTAGCGTTTTTAGGCACTCGCACGGATTCTACCTTTTCCTGGTACTCGCCCGGATTCTACCATTTTCTGATATTTACACTGATTCTTGCGTTTTTAGGTACTCGTCCGGACAGTTTTTCGGTACTCGAACGGATTCTACGTTTTCCTGGTACTCGCCCGGATTCTACCATTTTCTGATACTCACACTGATTCTAGCGTTTTTAGGTACATGTCCGGACAGTTTTTGGGTACTCGCACGGATTCTACCTTTTCCTGGGGATCGCCCGGATTCTACCATTTTCCGGTACTCACAATGATTCTACCATTTTTCGAAACTCTTCCAGACAGTTTTAGGGTACTCGCACGGATTCTACCTTTTCCCGGTACTCGCCCGGATTCTACCATTTTCCGATACTCACACTGATTCTACCATTTTTCGAAACTCTTCCGGATAGTTTTTGGGTATTTGCACGGATTCTACCTTTTCCCGATACTCGCCCGGATTCTACCATTTTCCAGTACTCACACTGATTCTATCGTTTTTAGGTACTCGGCCGGACAGTTTTTCGGTACTCGCACGGATTCTACCTTGTCCCGGTACTCGCCCGGATTCTACCATTTTTCGATACTCACACTGATTCTACCATTTTTCGAAATCTTCCGGATAGTTTTTGGGTACTCGCACGGATTCTACCTTTTCCCGGTACTCGCCGGAATTCTACCATTTTCCGATAATCACACTGATTCTACCATTTTTCGAAACTCTTCCGGATAGTTTTTGGGTACTCGCACGGATTCTGCCATTTCCCGGTACTCGCCTGGATTCTACCATTTTCCGGTACTCACACTGATTCTAGCGTTTTTAGGTACTCGTTCGGACAGTTTTTCGGTACTCGCACGGATTCTACCTTTTGCCGGTACTCGCCCGGATTCTACCATTTTCCGGTACTCACACTGATTCTACCATTTTCCGAAACTCTTCCGGACAGTTTTAGGGTACTCGCACGGATTCTACCTTTTCCCGGTACTCGCCCGGATTCTACCATTTTCCAGTACTCACACTGATTCTAGCGTTTTTAGGTACTCGTCCGGAATGTTTTTTGGTACTCGCACGGATTCTACCTTTTCCTGGTACTCGCCCGGATTCTGCCATTTTCCGATATTCACACTGATTCTTGCTTTTTAGGTACTCGTCCGGACAGTTTTTCGGTACTCGCACGGATTCTAACTTTTTCCGGTACTCGCCCGGATTCTACCATTTTCCGGTACTCACACTGATTCTAGCGTTATTAGGGTACTCGTCCGGACAGTTTTTCGGTACTCGCACGGATATACCTTTTCCCGGTTCTCGCACGGATTCTACCATTTTCCGGTACTCACACTGATTCTAGCGTTTTTAGGCACTCGCACGGATTCTACCTTTTCCTGGTACTCGCCCGGATTCTACCATTTTCTGATATTTACACTGATTCTTGCGTTTTTAGGTACTCGTCCGGACAGTTTTTCGGTACTCGATTGGATTCTACGTTTTCCTGGTACTCGCCCGGATTCTACCATTTTCTGATACTCACACTGATTCTAGCGTTTTTAGGTACATGTCCGGACAGTTTTTGGGTACTCGCACGGATTCTACCTTTTCCTGGGGTTCGCCCGGATTCTACCATTTTCCGGTACTCACACTGATTCTACCATTTTTCGAAACTCTTCCGGACAGTTTTAGGGTACTCGCACGGATTCTGCCTTTTCCTGGGGTTCGCCCGGATTCTACCATTTTCCGACATTCACACTGATTCTTGCGTTTTTAGGTACTCGTCTGGACAGTTTTTCGGTACTCGCACAGATTCTACATTTTTCCGGTACTCGCCCGGATTCTACCATTTTTCGGTACTCACACTGATTCTATCGTTTTTAGGGTACTCGTCCGGACAGTTTTTCGGTACTCGCACGGATTCTACCTTTTCTCGGTTCTCGCCCGGATTCTACCATTTTCCGGTACTCACACTGATTCTAGCGTTTTTAGGCACTCGTCCGGACAGTTTTTCGGTACTCGCACGGATTCTACCTTTTCCTAGGGATCGCTCGGATTCTACCATTTTCCGGTACTCACAACGATTCTACCATTTTTCGAAACTCTTCCAAACAGTTTTAGGGTACTCGCACGGATTCTACCTTTTCCCGGTACTCGCCCGGATTCTACCATTTTCCAGTACTCACACTGATTCTAGCGTTTTTTGGTACTCGTTCGGAATGTTTTTTGGTACTCGCACGGATTCTACGTTTTCCTGGTACTCGCCCGGATTCTACCATTTTCCGATATTCACACTGATTCTTGCTTTTTAGGTACTCGTCCGGACAGTTTTTCGGTACTCGCACGGATTATACCATTTTCCGGTACTCACACTGATTCTAGCGTTATTAGGGTACTCGTCCGGACAGTTTTTCGGTACTCGCACGGATTCTACCTTTTCCCGGTACTCGCCTGGATTCTACCATTTTCCGATATTCACATTGATTCTTGCGTTTTCGGTACTCGCCCGGATTCTACCATTTTCCGATAATCACACTGATTTTACCATTTTTCGAAACTCTTCAGGATAGTTTTTGGGTACTCGCACGGAATCTACCTTTTCCCGGTACTCGCCCGGATTCTACCATTTTCCGGTAGTCACACTGATTCTACCATTTTTCGAAACTCTTCCGGATAGTTTTTGGGTACTCGCACGGATTCTACCTTTTCCCGGTACTCGCCCGGATTCTACCATTTTCCGATAATCACACTGATTCTACCATTTTTCGAAACTCTTCCGGATAGTTTTTGGGTACTCGCACGGATTCTGCCATTTCCCGGTACTCGCCTGGATTCTACCATTTTCCGGTACTCACACTGATTCTAGCGTTTTTAGGTACTCGTCCGGACAGTTTTTCGGTACTCGCACGGATTCTACCTTTTGCCGGTACTCGCCCGGATTCTACCATTTTCCGGTACTCACACTGATTCTACCATTTTCCGAAACTCTTCCGGACAGTTTTAGGGTACTCGCACGGATTCTACCTTTTCCCGGTACTCGCCCGGATTCTACCATTTTCCAGTACTCACACTGATTCTAGCGTTTTTAGGTACTCGTCCGGAATGTTTTTTGGTACTCGCACGGATTCTACCTTTTCCTGGTACTCGCCCGGATTCTACCATTTTCTGATATTTACACTGATTCTTGCGTTTTTAGGTACTCGTCCGGACAGTTTTTCGGTACTCGAACGGATTCTACCTTTTCCTGGTACTCGCCCGGATTCTACCATTTTCTGATACTCACACTGATTCTAGCGTTTTTAGGTACATGTCCGGACAGTTTTTGGGTACTCGCACGGATTCTACCTTTTCCTGGGGTTCGCCCGGATTCTACCATTTTCCGGTACTCACACTGATTCTACCATTTTTCGAAACTCGTCCGGACAGTTTTTCGGTACTCGCACGGATTCTGCCTTTTCCTGGGGTTCGCCCGGATTCTACCATTTTCCGATATTCACACTGATTCTTGCGTTTTTAGGTACTCGTCTGGACAGTTTTTCGGTACTCGCACAGATTCTACATTTTTCCGGTACTCGCCCGGATTCTACCATTTTTCGGTACTCACACTGATTCTATCGTTTTTAGGGTACTCGTCCGGACAGTTTTTCGGTACTCGCACGGATTCTACCTTTTCTCGGTTCTCGCCCGGATTCTACCATTTTCCGGTACTCACACTGATTCTAGCGTTTTTAGGCACTCGTCCGGACAGTTTTTCGGTACTCGCACGGATTCTACCTTTTCCTGGGGATCGCTCGGATTCTACCATTTTCCGGTACTCACAACGATTCTACCATTTTTCGAAACTCTTCCGAACAGTTTTAGGGTACTCGCACGGATTCTGCCTTTTCCCGGTACTCGCCCGGATTCTACCATTTTCCAGTACTCACACTGATTCTAGCGTTTTTTGGTACTCGTTCGGAATGTTTTTTGGTACTCGCACGGATTCTACCTTTTCCTGGTACTCACCCGGATTCTACCATTTTCCGATATTCACACTGATTCTTGCGTTTTTAGGTACTCGTCCGGACAGTTTTTCGGTACTCGCACGGATTCTAACTTTTTCCGGTACTCGCCCGTATTCTACCATTTTTCGGTACTCACACTGATTCTATCGTTTTTAGGGTACTCGTCCGGACAGTTTTTCGGTACTCGCACGGATTCTACCTTTTCCCGGTTCTCGCCCGGATTCTACCTTTTTCCGGTACTCACACTGATTCTAGCGTTTTTAGGCACTCGTCCGGACAGTTTTTCGGTACTCGCACGGATTCTACCTTTTCCTGGGGATCGCTCGGATTCTACCATTTTCCGGTACTCACAACGATTCTACCATTTTTCGAAATTCTTCCGAACAGTTTTAGGGTACTCGCACGGATTCTACCTTTTCCCGGTACTCGCCCGGATTCTACCATTTTCCAGTACTCACACTGATTCTAGCGTTTTTTGGTACTCATCCGGAATGTTTTATTGTACTCGCACGGATTCTACCTTTTCCTGGTACTCGACCGGATTCTACCATTTTCCGATATTCACACTGATTCTTGCTTTTTAGGTACTCGTCCGGACAGTTTTTCGGTACTCGCACGGATTCTAACTTTTTCCGGTACTCGCCCGGATTCTACCATTTTCCGGTACTCACACTGATTCTAGCGTTATTAGGGTACTCGTCCGGACAGTTTTTCGGTACTCGCACGGATATACCTTTTCCCGGTTCTCGCACGGATTCTACCATTTTCTGGTACTCACACTGATTCTAGCGTTTTTAGGCACTCGTCCAGACAGTTTTTCGGTACTCGCACGGATTCTACCTTTTCCTGGGGATCGCCCGGATTCTACCATTTTCCAGTACTCACACTGATTCTAGCGTTTTTTGGTACTCGTTCGGAATGTTTTTTGGTACTCGCACGGATTCTACCTTTTCCTGGTACTCGCCCGGATTCTACCATTTTCCGATATTCACACTGATTCTTGCGTTTTTAGGTACTCGTCCGGACAGTTTTTCGGTACTCGCACGGATTCTAACTTTTTCCAGTACTCGCCCGTATTCTACCATTTTTCGGTACTCACACTGATTCTATCGTTTTTAGGGTACTCGTCCGGACAGTTTTTCGGTACTCGCACGGATTCTACCTTTTCCCGGTTCTCGCCCGGATTCTACCTTTTTCCGGTACTCACACTGATTCTAGCGTTTTTAGGCACTCGTCCGGACAGTTTTTCGGTACTCGCACGGATTCTACCTTTTCCTGGGGATCGCTCGGATTCTACCATTTTCCGGTACTCACAACGATTCTACCATTTTTCGAAATTCTTCCGAACAGTTTTAGGGTACTCGCACGGATTCTACCTTTTCCCGGTACTCGCCCGGATTCTACCATTTTCCAGTACTCACACTGATTCTAGCGTTTTTTGGTACTCGTCCGGAATGTTTTCTTGTACTCGCACGGATTCTACCTTTTCCTGGTACTCGCCCGGATTCTGCCATTTTCCGATATTCACACTGATTCTTGCTTTTTAGGTACTCGTCCGGACAGTTTTTCGGTACTCGCACAGATTCTAACTTTTTCTGGTACTCGCCCGGATTCTACCATTTTCCGGTACTCACACTGATTCTAGCGTTATTAGGGTACTCGTCCGGACAGTTTTTCGGTACTCGCACGGATATACCTTTTCCCGGTTCTCGCACGGATTCTACCATTTTCCGGTACTCACACTGATTCTAGCGTTTTTAGGCACTCGTCCGGACAGTTTTTCGGTACTCGCACGGATTCTACCTTTTCCTGGGGATCGCCCGGATTCTACCATTTTCCGGTACTCACAATGATTCTACCATTTTTCGAAACTCTTCCGGACAGTTTTAGGGTACTCGCACGGATTCTACCTTTTCCCGGTACTCGCCCGGATTCTACCATTTTCCAGTACTCACACTGATTCTAGCGTTTTTTGGTACTCGTTCGGAATGTTTTTTGGTACTCGCACGAATTCTACCTTTTCCTGGTACTCGCCTGGATTCTACAATTTTCCGATATTCACACTGATTCTTGCGTTTTTAGGTACTCGTCCGGACAGTTTTTCGGTACTCGCACGGATTCTAACTTTTTCCGGTACTCGCCCATATTCTACCATTTTTCGGTACTCACACTGATTCTATCGTTTTTAGGGTACTCGTCCGGACAGTTTTTCGGTACTCGCACGGATTCTACCTTTTCCCGGTTCTCGCCCGGATTCTACCATTTTCCGGTACTCACACTGATTCTAGCGTTTTTAGGCACTCGTCCGGACAGTTTTTCGGTACTCGCACGGATTCTACCTTTTCCTGGGGATCGCTCGGATTCTACCATTTTCCGGTACTCACAACGATTCTACCATTTTTCGAAACTCTTCCGAACAGTTTTAGGGTACTCGCACGGATTCTACCTTTTCCCGGTACTCGCCCGGATTCTACCATTTTCCAGTACTCACACTGATTCTAGCGTTTTTTGGTACTCGTCCGGAATGTTTTATTGTACTCGCACGGATTCTACCTTTTCCTGGTACTCGCCCGGATTCTACCATTTTCCGATATTCACACTGATTCTTGCTTTTTAGGTACTCGTCCGGACAGTTTTTCGGTACTCGCACGGATTCTAACTTTTTCCGGTACTCGCCCGGATTCTACCATTTTCCGGTACTCACACTGATTCTAGCGTTATTAGGGTACTCGTCCGGACAGTTTTTCGGTACTCGCACGGATATACCTTTTCCCGGTTCTCGCACGGATTCTACCATTTTCCGGTACTCACACTGATTCTAGCGTTTTTAGGCACTCGCACGGATTCTACCTTTTCCTGGTACTCGCCCGGACTCTACCATTTTCTGATATTTACACTGATTCTTGCGTTTTTAGGTACTCGTCCGGACAGTTTTTCGGTACTCGAACGGATTCTACCTTTTCCTGGTACTCGCCCGGATTCTACCATTTTCTGATACTCACACTGATTCTAGCGTTTTTAGGTACATGTCCGGACAGTTTTTGGGTACTCGCACGGATTCTACCTTTTCCTGGGGTTCGCCCGGATTCTACCATTTTCCGGTACTCACACTGATTCTACCATTTTTCGAAACTCTTCCGGACAGTTTTAGGGTACTCGCACGGATTCTGCCTTTTCCTGGGGTTCGCCCGGATTCTACCATTTTCCGATATTCACACTGATTCTTGCGTTTTTAGGTACTCGTCTGGACAGTTTTTCGGTACTCGCACAGATTCTACATTTTTCCGGTACTCGCCCGGATTCTACCATTTTTCGGTACTCACACTGATTCTATCGTTTTTAGGGTACTCGTCCGGACAGTTTTTCGGTACTCGCACGGATTCTACCTTTTCTCGGTTCTCGCCCGGATTCTACCATTTTCCGGTACTCACACTGATTCTAGCGTTTTTAGGCACTCGTACGGACAGTTTTTCGGTACTCGCACGGATTCTACCTTTTCCTAAGGATCGCTCGGATTCTACCATTTTCCGGTACTCACAACGATTCTACCATTTTTCGAAACTCTTCCGAACAGTTTTAGGGCACTCGCACGGATTCTACCTTTTCCCGGTACTCGCCCGGATTCTACCATTTTCCAGTACTCACACTGATTCTAGCGTTTTTTGGTACTCGTTCGGAATGTTTTTTGGTACTCGCACGGATTCTACCTTTTCCTGGTACTCGCCCGGATTCTACCATTTTCCGGTACTCACACTGATTCTAGCGTTATTAGGGTACTCGTCCGGACAGTTTTTCGGTACTCGCACGGATATACCTTTTCCCGGTTCTCGCACGGATTCTACCATTTTCCGGTACTCACACTGATTCTAGCGTTTTTAGGCACTCGTCCGGACAGTTTTTCAGTACTCGCACGGATTCTACCTTTTCCTGGGGATCGCCCGGATTCTACCATTTTCCGGTACTCACAATGATTCTACCATTTTTCGAAACTCTTCCGGACAGTTTTAGGGTACTCGCACGGATTCTACCTTTTCCCGGTACTCGCCCGGATTCTACCATTTTCCAGTACTCACACTGATTCTAGCGTTTTTTGGTACTCGTTCGGAATGTTTTTTGGTACTCGCACGAATTCTACCTTTTCCTGGTACTCGCCTGGATTCTACAATTTTCCGATATTCACACTGATTCTTGCGTTTTTAGGTACTCGTCCGGACAGTTTTTCGGTACTCGCACGGATTCTAACTTTTTCCGGTACTCGCCCGTATTCTACCATTTTTCGGTACTCACACTGATTCTATCGTTTTTAGGGTACTCGTCCGGACAGTTTTTCGGTACTCGCACGGATTCTACCTTTTCCCGGTTCTCGCCCGGATTCTACCATTTTCCGGTACTCACACTGATTCTAGCGTTTTTAGGCACTCGTCCGGACAGTTTCTCGGTACTTGCACGGATTCTACCTTTTTCCGGTACTCGCCCGGATTCTACCATTTTCCGGTACTCATACTGATTCTAGCGTTTTTAGGTACTCGTCCGGACAGTTTTTCGGTACTCGCACGGATTCTACCATTTTTCGGTACTCACACGGATTCTACCATTTTTCGAAACTCGTTCGGAAAGTTTTTGGGTACTCGCACGGATTCTACCTTTTCCTCGTACTCGCCCGGATTCTACCATTTTCCAGTACTCACACTGATTCTAGCGTTTTTAGGTACTCGTCCGGACAGTTTTTCGGTACTCGAACGGATTCTACCTTTTCCTGGTACTCGCCCGGATTCTACCATTTTTTGAAACTCACACTGATTCTAGCGTTTTTAGGTACACGTCCGGCAGTTTTTCGGAACTCGCACGGATTCTACATTTTCCTGGCGTTCGCCCGGATTCTACCATTTTCCGGTACTCACACTGATTCTACCATTTTTCGAAACTCTTCCGGACAGTTTTAGGGTACTCGCACGGATTCTGCCTTTTCCCGGTACTCGCCCGGATTCTACCATTTTCCGGTACTCACACTGATTCTATCATTTTTCGACACTCTTCCGGACAGTTTTAGGGTACTCGCACGGATTCAGCCTTTTCCCGGTACTCGCCCGGATTCTACCATTTTTCGATATTCACACTGATTCTTGCGTTTTTCGGTACTCGTCCGGACAGTTTTTCGGTACTCGCACGGATTCTACCTTTTGCTGGGGTTCGCCCGGATTCTACCATTTTCCGGTACTCACACTGATTCTACCATTTTTCGAAACTCTTCCGGACAGTTTTAGGGTACTCGCACGGATTCTGCCTTTTCCCGGTACTCGCTCGGATTCTACCATTTTCCGATATTTACACTGATTCTTGCGTTTTTAGGTATTCGTTCGAACAGATTTTCCGTACTCGCACGGATCCTACCTTTTTCCCGTACTCGCCCGGACTCTACCATTTTCCGGTACTCACACTAATTCTACCATTTTCCGGTACTCACACTGATTCTAACAATTTTCGACACTCTTCCGGACAGTTTTAGGGTACTCGCACGGATTCAGCCTTTTCCCGGTACTCGCCCGGATTCTACCATTTTTCGATATTCACACTGATTCTTGCGTTTTTAGGTACTCGTCCGGACAGTTTTTCGGTACTCGCACGGATTCTACCTTTTGCTGGGGTTCGCCCGGATTCTACCATTTTCCGGTACTCACACTGATTCTACCATTTTTCGAAACTCTTCCGGACAGTTTTAGGGTACTCGCACGGATTCTGCCTTTTCCCGGTACTCGCCCGGATTCTTCCATTTTCCGATATTCACACTGATTCTTGAGTTTTTAGGTACTCGTCCAGACAGTTTTTCGGTACTTGCACGGATTCTACCTTTTTCCGGTACTCGCCCGGATTCTACCATTTTCCGGTACTCACACTGATTCTAGCGTTTTTAGGTACTCGTCCGGATAGTTTTTGGGTACTCGCGCGGATTCTACCTTTTCCCGGTACTCGCCCGGATTCTACCATTTTTCGATATTCACACTGATTCTTGCTTTTTTAGGTACTCGTCCGGAGAATTTTTCGGTACTCGCACGGATTCTACCATTTTCCGGTACTCACACTGATTCTATCATTTTTCGAAACTCTTCCGGACAGTTTTAGGGTACTCGCACGGATTCAGCCTTTTCCCGGTACTCGCCCGGATTCTACCATTTTCCGGTACTCACACTGATTCTATCATTTTTCGAAACTCTTCCGGACAGTTTTAGGGTACTCGCACGGATTCAGCCTTTTCCCGGTACTCGCCCGGATTCTACCATTTTTCGATATTCACACTGATTCTTGCGTTTTTAGGTACTCGTCCGGACAGTTTTTCGGTACTCGCACGGATTCTACATTTTGCTGGGGTTCGCCCGGATTCTACCATTTTCCGGTACTCACACTGATTCTACCATTTTTCGAAACTCTTCCGGACAGTTTTAGGGTACTCGCACGGATTCTGCCTTTTCCCGGTACTCGCCCGGATTCTTCCATTTTCCGATATTCACACTGATTCTTGAGTTTTTAGGTACTCGTCCAGACAGTTTTTCGGTACTTGCACGGATTCTACCTTTTTCCGGTACTCGCCCGGATTCTACCATTTTCCGGTACTCACACTGATTCTAGCGTTTTTAGGTACTCGTCCCGATAGTTTTTGGGTACTCGCGCGGATTCTACCTTTTCCCGGTACTCGCCCGGATTCTACCATTTTTCGATATTCACACTGATTCTTGCTTTTTTAGGTACTCGTCCGGAGAATTTTTCGGTACTCGCACGGATTCTACCTTTTCCTGGGATTCGCCCGGATTCTACCATTTTCCGGTACTCACACTGATTCTACCATTTTTCGAAACTCTTCCGGACAGTTTTAGGGTACTCGCACGGATTCTGCCTTTTCCCGGTACTCGCCCGGATTCTACCATTTTCCGATATTCACACTGATTCTTGAGTTTTTAGGTACTCGTCCGGACAGTTTTTCGGTACTTGCACGGATTCTACCTTTTTCCGGTACTCGCCCGGATTCTACCATTTTCCGGTACTCGCCCGGATTCTACCATTTTCCGGTACTCACACTGATTCTAGCGTTTTTAGGTACTCGTCCGGACAGTTTTTCGGTACTCGCACGGATTCTACCATTTTTCGGTACTCACACGGATTCTACCATTTTTCGAAACTCGTTCGGAAAGTTTTTGGGTACTCGCACGGATTCTACCTTTTCCTCGTACTCGCCCGGATTCTACCATTTTCCAGTACTCACACTGATTCTAGCGTTTTTAGGTACTCGTCCGGACAGTTTTTCGGTACTCGAACGGATTCTACCTTTTCCTGGTACTCGCCCGGATTCTACCATTTTCCGATACTCACACTGATTCTAGCGTTTTTAGGTACACGTCCGGACAGTTTTTCGGAACTCGCACGGATTCTACCTTTTCCTGGCGTTCGCCCGGATTCTACCATTTTTCGGTACTCACACTGATTCTACCATTTTTCGAAACTCTTCCGGACAATTTTAGGGTACTCGCACGGATTCTGCCTTTTCCCGGTACTCGCCCGGATTCTACCATTTTCCGATATTCACACTGATTCTTGCGTTTTTAGGTACTCGTCCGGACAGTTTTTCGGTACTCGCACGGATTCTACCTTTTGCTGGGGTTCGCCCGCATTCTACCATTTTCCGGTACTCACACTGATTCTACTATTTTTCGAAACTCTTCCGGACAGTTTTAGAGTACTCGCACGGATTCTGCCTTTTCCTGGTACTCGCCCGGATTCTACCATTTTCCGATATTCACGCTGATTCTTGCGTTTTTAGGTACTCGTTCGAACAGATTTTCGGTACTCGCACGGATTCTACCTTTTTCCCGTACTCGCCTGAACTCTACCATTTTCCGGTACTCACACTGATTCTACCATTTTCCGGTACTCACACTGATTCTAACAATTTTCGACACTCTTCCGGATAGTTTTAGGGTACTCGCACGGATTCTGCCTTTTCCGGGTACTCGCCCGGATTCTACCATTTTCCGGTACTCACACTGATTCTAGCGTTTTTAGGTACTCGTCCGGATAGTTTTTGGGTACTCGCACGGATTCTACCTTTTCCCGGTACTCGCCCGGATTCTACCATTTTCCGATATTCACACTGATTCTTGCTTTTTTAGGTACTCGTCCGGAGAATTTTTCGGTACTCGCACGGATTCTACCTTTTCCTTGCGTTCGCCCGGATTCTACCATTTTCCGGTACTCACACTGATTCTACCATTTTTCGAAACTCTTCCGGACAGTTTTAGGGTACTCGCACGGATTCTGCCTTTTCCCGGTACTCGCCCGGATTCTTCCATTTTCCGATATTCACACTGATTCTTGAGTTTTTAGGTACTCGTCCAGACAGTTTTTCGGTACTCGCCCGGATTCTACCATTTTCCGGTACTCACACTGATTCTAGCGTTTTTAGGTACTCGTCCGGATAGTTTTTGGGTACTCGCGCGGATTCTACCTTTTCCCGGTACTCGCCCGGATTCTACCATTTTTCGATATTCACACTGATTCTTGCTTTTTTAGGTACTCGTCCGGAGAATTTTTCGGTACTCGCACGGATTCTACCATTTTCCGGTACTCACACTGATTCTATCATTTTTCGAAACTCTTCCGGACAGTTTTAGGGTACTCGCACGGATTCAGCCTTTTCCCGGTACTCGCCCGGATTCTACCATTTTCCGGTACTCACACTGATTCTATCATTTTTCGAAACTCTTCCGGACAGTTTTAGGGTACTCGCACGGATTCAGCCTTTTCCCGGTACTCGCCCGGATTCTACCATTTTTCGATATTCACTCTGATTCTTGCGTTTTTAGGTACTCGTCCGGACAGTTTTTCGGTACTCGCACGGATTCTACCTTTTGCTGGGGTTCGCCCGGATTCTACCATTTTCCGGTACTCACACTGATTCTACCATTTTTCGAAACTCTTCCGGACAGTTTTAGGGTACTCGCACGGATTCTGCCTTTTCCCGGTACTCGCCCGGATTCTTCCATTTTCCGATATTCACACTGATTCTTGAGTTTTTAGGTACTCGTCCAGACAGTTTTTCGGTACTTGCACGGATTCTACCTTTTTCCGGTACTCACACTGATTCTAGCGTTATTAGGGTACTCGTCCGGACAGTTTTTCGGTACTCGCACGGATATACCTTTTCCCGGTTCTCGCACGGATTCTACCATTTTCCGGTACTCACACTGATTCTAGCGTTTTTAGGCACTCGCACGGATTCTACCTTTTCCTGGTACTCGCCCGGACTCTACCATTTTCTGATATTTACACTGATTCTTGCGTTTTTAGGTACTCGTCCGGACAGTTTTTCGGTACTCGAACGGATTCTACCTTTTCCTGGTACTCGCCCGGATTCTACCATTTTCTGATACTCACACTGATTCTAGCGTTTTTAGGTACATGTCCGGACAGTTTTTGGGTACTCGCACGGATTCTACCTTTTCCTGGGGTTCGCCCGGATTCTACCATTTTCCGGTACTCACACTGATTCTACCATTTTTCGAAACTCTTCCGGACAGTTTTAGGGTACTCGCACGGATTCTGCCTTTTCCTGGGGTTCGCCCGGATTCTACCATTTTCCGATATTCACACTGATTCTTGCGTTTTTAGGTACTCGTCTGGACAGTTTTTCGGTACTCGCACAGATTCTACATTTTTCCGGTACTCGCCCGGATTCTACCATTTTTCGGTACTCACACTGATTCTATCGTTTTTAGGGTACTCGTCCGGACAGTTTTTCGGTACTCGCACGGATTCTACCTTTTCTCGGTTCTCGCCCGGATTCTACCATTTTCCGGTACTCACACTGATTCTAGCGTTTTTAGGCACTCGTACGGACAGTTTTTCGGTACTCGCACGGATTCTACCTTTTCCTAAGGATCGCTCGGATTCTACCATTTTCCGGTACTCACAACGATTCTACCATTTTTCGAAACTCTTCCGAACAGTTTTAGGGCACTCGCACGGATTCTACCTTTTCCCGGTACTCGCCCGGATTCTACCATTTTCCAGTACTCACACTGATTCTAGCGTTTTTTGGTACTCGTTCGGAATGTTTTTTGGTACTCGCACGGATTCTACCTTTTCCTGGTACTCGCCCGGATTCTACCATTTTCCGATATTCACACTGATTCTTGCTTTTTAGGTACTCGTCCGGACAGTTTTTCGGTACTCGCACGGATTCTACCATTTTCCGGTACTCACACTGATTCTAGCGTTATTAGGGTACTCGTCCGGACAGTTTTTCGGTACTCGCACGGATATACCTTTTCCCGGTTCTCGCACGGATTCTACCATTTTCCGGTACTCACACTGATTCTAGCGTTTTTAGGCACTCGTCCGGACAGTTTTTCAGTACTCGCACGGATTCTACCTTTTCCTGGGGATCGCCCGGATTCTACCATTTTCCGGTACTCACAATGATTCTACCATTTTTCGAAACTCTTCCGGACAGTTTTAGGGTACTCGCACGGATTCTACCTTTTCCCGGTACTCGCCCGGATTCTACCATTTTCCAGTACTCACACTGATTCTAGCGTTTTTTGGTACTCGTTCGGAATGTTTTTTGGTACTCGCACGAATTCTACCTTTTCCTGGTACTCGCCTGGATTCTACAATTTTCCGATATTCACACTGATTCTTGCGTTTTTAGGTACTCGTCCGGACAGTTTTTCGGTACTCGCACGGATTCTAACTTTTTCCGGTACTCGCCCGTATTCTACCATTTTTCGGTACTCACACTGATTCTATCGTTTTTAGGGTACTCGTCCGGACAGTTTTTCGGTACTCGCACGGATTCTACCTTTTCCCGGTTCTCGCCCGGATTCTACCATTTTCCGGTACTCACACTGATTCTAGCGTTTTTAGGCACTCGTCCGGACAGTTTCTCGGTACTTGCACGGATTCTACCTTTTTCCGGTACTCGCCCGGATTCTACCATTTTCCGGTACTCATACTGATTCTAGCGTTTTTAGGTACTCGTCCGGACAGTTTTTCGGTACTCGCACGGATTCTACCATTTTTCGGTACTCACACGGATTCTACCATTTTTCGAAACTCGTTCGGAAAGTTTTTGGGTACTCGCACGGATTCTACCTTTTCCTCGTACTCGCCCGGATTCTACCATTTTCCAGTACTCACACTGATTCTAGCGTTTTTAGGTACTCGTCCGGACAGTTTTTCGGTACTCGAACGGATTCTACCTTTTCCTGGTACTCGCCCGGATTCTACCATTTTTCGAAACTCACACTGATTCTAGCGTTTTTAGGTACACGTCCGGCAGTTTTTCGGAACTCGCACGGATTCTACATTTTCCTGGCGTTCGCCCGGATTCTACCATTTTCCGGTACTCACACTGATTCTACCATTTTTCGAAACTCTTCCGGACAGTTTTAGGGTACTCGCACGGATTCTGCCTTTTCCCGGTACTCGCCCGGATTCTACCATTTTCCGGTACTCACACTGATTCTATCATTTTTCGAAACTCTTCCGGACAGTTTTAGGGTACTCGCACGGATTCAGCCTTTTCCCGGTACTCGCCCGGATTCTACCATTTTTCGATATTCACACTGATTCTTGCGTTTTTAGGTACTCGTCCGGACAGTTTTTCGGTACTCGCACGGATTCTACCTTTTGCTGGGGTTCGCCCGGATTCTACCATTTTCCGGTACTCACACTGATTCTACCATTTTTCGAAACTCTTCCGGACAGTTTTAGGGTACTCGCACGGATTCTGCCTTTTCCCGGTACTCGCTCGGATTCTACCATTTTCCGATATTTACACTGATTCTTGCGTTTTTAGGTATTCGTTCGAACAGATTTTCCGTACTCGCACGGATCCTACCTTTTTCCCGTACTCGCCCGGACTCTACCATTTTCCGGTACTCACACTAATTCTACCATTTTCCGGTACTCACACTGATTCTAACAATTTTCGACACTCTTCCGGACAGTTTTAGGGTACTCGCACGGATTCAGCCTTTTCCCGGTACTCGCCCGGATTCTACCATTTTTCGATATTCACACTGATTCTTGCGTTTTTAGGTACTCGTCCGGACAGTTTTTCGGTACTCGCACGGATTCTACCTTTTGCTGGGGTTCGCCCGGATTCTACCATTTTCCGGTACTCACACTGATTCTACCATTTTTCGAAACTCTTCCGGACAGTTTTAGGGTACTCGCACGGATTCTGCCTTTTCCCGGTACTCGCCCGGATTCTTCCATTTTCCGATATTCACACTGATTCTTGAGTTTTTAGGTACTCGTCCAGACAGTTTTTCGGTACTTGCACGGATTCTACCTTTTTCCGGTACTCGCCCGGATTCTACCATTTTCCGGTACTCACACTGATTCTAGCGTTTTTAGGTACTCGTCCGGATAGTTTTTGGGTACTCGCGCGGATTCTACCTTTTCCCGGTACTCGCCCGGATTCTACCATTTTTCGATATTCACACTGATTCTTGCTTTTTTAGGTACTCGTCCGGAGAATTTTTCGGTACTCGCACGGATTCTACCATTTTCCGGTACTCACACTGATTCTATCATTTTTCGAAACTCTTCCGGACAGTTTTAGGGTACTCGCACGGATTCAGCCTTTTCCCGGTACTCGCCCGGATTCTACCATTTTCCGGTACTCACACTGATTCTATCATTTTTCGAAACTCTTCCGGACAGTTTTAGGGTACTCGCACGGATTCAGCCTTTTCCCGGTACTCGCCCGGATTCTACCATTTTTCGATATTCACACTGATTCTTGCGTTTTTAGGTACTCGTCCGGACAGTTTTTCGGTACTCGCACGGATTCTACCTTTTGCTGGGGTTCGCCCGGATTCTACCATTTTCCGGTACTCACACTGATTCTACCATTTTTCGAAACTCTTCCGGACAGTTTTAGGGTACTCGCACGGATTCTGCCTTTTCCCGGTACTCGCCCGGATTCTTCCATTTTCCGATATTCACACTGATTCTTGAGTTTTTAGGTACTCGTCCAGACAGTTTTTCGGTACTTGCACGGATTCTACCTTTTTTCGGTACTCGCCCGGATTCTACCATTTTCCGGTACTCACACTGATTCTAGCGTTTTTAGGTACTCGTCCGGATAGTTTTTGGGTACTCGCGCGGATTCTACCTTTTCCCGGTACTCGCCCGGATTCTACCATTTTTCGATATTCACACTGATTCTTGCTTTTTTAGGTACTCGTCCGGAGAATTTTTCGGTACTCGCACGGATTCTACCATTTCCTGGGATTCGCCCGGATTCTACCATTTTCCGGTACTCACACTGATTCTACCATTTTTCGAAACTCTTCCGGACAGTTTTAGGGTACTCGCACGGATTCTGCCTTTTCCCGGTACTCGCCCGGATTCTACCATTTTCCGATATTCACACTGATTCTTGAGTTTTTAGGTACTCGTCCGGACAGTTTTTCGGTACTTGCACGGATTCTACCTTTTTCCGGTACTCGCCCGGATTCTACCATTTTCCGGTACTCGCCCGGATTCTACCATTTTCCGGTACTCACACTGATTCTAGCGTTTTTAGGTACTCGTCCGGACAGTTTTTCGGTACTCGCACGGATTCTACCATTTTTCGGTACTCACACGGATTCTACCATTTTTCGAAACTCGTTCGGAAAGTTTTTGGGTACTCGCACGGATTCTACCTTTTCCTCGTACTCGCCCGGATTCTACCATTTTCCAGTACTCACACTGATTCTAGCGTTTTTAGGTACTCGTCCGGACAGTTTTTCGGTACTCGAACGGATTCTACCTTTTCCTGGTACTCGCCCGGATTCTACCATTTTCCGATACTCACACTGATTCTAGCGTTTTTAGGTACACGTCCGGACAGTTTTTCGGAACTCGCACGGATTCTACCTTTTCCTGGCGTTCGCCCGGATTCTACCATTTTTCGGTACTCACACTGATTCTACCATTTTTCGAAACTCTTCCGGACAATTTTAGGGTACTCGCACGGATTCTGCCTTTTCCCGGTACTCGCCCGGATTCTACCATTTTCCGATATTCACACTGATTCTTGCGTTTTTAGGTACTCGTCCGGACAGTTTTTCGGTACTCGCACGGATTCTACCTTTTGCTGGGGTTCGCCCGCATTCTACCATTTTCCGGTACTCACACTGATTCTACTATTTTTCGAAACTCTTCCGGACAGTTTTAGAGTACTCGCACGGATTCTGCCTTTTCCTGGTACTCGCCCGGATTCTACCATTTTCCGATATTCACGCTGATTCTTGCGTTTTTAGGTACTCGTTCGAACAGATTTTCGGTACTCGCACGGATTCTACCTTTTTCCCGTACTCGCCTGGACTCTACCATTTTCCGGTACTCACACTGATTCTACCATTTTCCGGTACTCACACTGATTCTAACAATTTTCGACACTCTTCCGGATAGTTTTAGGGTACTCGCACGGATTCTGCCTTTTCCGGGTACTCGCCCGGATTCTACCATTTTCCGGTACTCACACTGATTCTAGCGTTTTTAGGTACTCGTCCGGATAGTTTTTGGGTACTCGCACGGATTCTACCTTTTCCTGGTACTCGCCCGGATTCTACCATTTTCCGATATTCACACTGATTCTTGCTTTTTTAGGTACTCGTCCGGAGAATTTTTCGGTACTCGCACGGATTCTACCTTTTCCTTGCGTTCGCCCGGATTCTACCATTTTCCGGTACTCACACTGATTCTACCATTTTTCGAAACTCTTCCGGACAGTTTTAGGGTACTCGCACGGATTCTGCCTTTTCCCGGTACTCGCCCGGATTCTTCCATTTTCCGATATTCACACTGATTCTTGAGTTTTTAGGTACTCGTCCAGACAGTTTTTCGGTACTTGCACGGATTCTACCTTTTTCCGGTACTCGCCCGGATTCTACCATTTTCCGGTACTCACACTGATTCTAGCGTTTTTAGGTACTCGTCCTGACAGTTTTTCTGTACTCGCACGGATTCTACCATTTTCTGGTACTCACACTGATTCTAGCGTTTTTAGGTACTCGTCCGGACAGTTTTTGGGTACTCGCACGGATTCTACCTTTTCCCGGTACTCGCCCGGATTCTACCATTTTCAGGTACTCACACTGATTCTACCGTTTTTAGGTACTCGTCCGGACAGTTTTTCGGTACTCGCACAGATTCTACCATTTTTCGGTACTCACACGGATTCTACCATTTTTCGAAACTCTTTCGGAAAGTTTTTGGGTACTCGCACGAATTCTACCTTTTCCTGGTACTCGCCCGGACTCTACCATTTTCCAGTACTCACACTGATTCTAGCGTTTTTAGGTACTCGTCCGGACAGTTTTTCGGTACTCGAACGGATTTTACCTTTTCCTGGTACTCGCCCGGATTCTACCATTTTCCGATACTCACACTGATTCTAGCTTTTCTAGGTACACGTCCAGACAGTTTTTCGGAACTCGTAAGGATTCTATCTTTTCCTGGCGTTCGCCCGTATTCTACCATTTTCCTGTACTCACACTGCTTCTACCATTTTTCGAAACTCTTCCGGACAGTTTTAGGCTACTCGCACGGATTCTGCCTTTTCCCGGTACTCGCCCGGATTCTACCATTTTCCGATATTCACACTGATTCTAGCGTTTTTAGGTACTCGTTCGAACAGATTTTCGGTACTCGCACGGATTCTACCTTTTGCTGGGGTTCGCCCGGATTCTACCATTTTTCGAAACTCTTCCGGACAGTTTTAGGGTACTCGCACGGATTCTGCCTTTTCCCGGTACTCGCCCGGATTCTACCATTTTCCGATATTCACGCTGATTCTTGCGTTTTTAGGTACTCGTCCGGATAGTTTTTGGGTACTCGCACGGATTCTACCTTTTCCCGGTACTCGCCCGGATTCTACCATTTTTCGATATTCACACTGATTCTTACGTTTTTAGGTACTCGTCCGGACAGTTTTTCGGTACTCGCACGGATTCTACCTTTTTCCGGTACTCGCCCGGATTCTACCATTTTTCGGTACTCACACTGATTCTAGCGTTTTTAGGGTACTCATCCGGACAGTTTTTCGGTACTCGCACGGATTCTACCTTTTCCCGGTTCTCGCCCGGATTCTACCATTTTCCGGTACTCACACTGATTCTAGCGTTTTTAGGCAGTGGTCCGGACAGTTTTTCGGTACTCGCACGGATTCTACCTTTTCCTGGGGTTTGCCCGGATTCTACCATTTTCCGGTACTCACACTGATTCTACCATTTTTCGAAACTCTTCCGGACAGTTTTAGGGTACTTGCACTGATTCTACCTTTTCCCGGTACTCGCCCGGATTCTACCATTTTCCAATATTCACACTGATTCTTGAGTTTTTAGGTACTCGTCCGGACAGTTTTTCGGTACTTGCACGGATTCTACCTTTTTCCGGTACTCGCCCGGATTCTACCATTTTCCTGTACTCGCCCGGATTCTACCATTTTCCGGTACTCACACTGATTCTAGCGTTTTTAGGTACTCGTCCGGACAGTTTTGCGGTACTCGCACGGATTCTACCTTTTTCCGGTACTCATACGGATTCTATCATTTTCCGGTACTCACACTGATTCTAGCGTTTTTAGGGTACTCGTCCGGACAGTTTTTCGGTACTCGCATGGATTCTACCTTTTCCTTGGGTTCGCCCGGATTCTACCATTTTCCGGTACTCACACTGATTCTACCATTTTTCGAAACTCGTTCGGAAAGTTTTTGGGTACTCGCACGGATTCTACCTTTTCCTCGTACTCGCCCGGATTCTACCATTTTCCAGTACTCACACTGATTCTAGCGTTTTTAGGTACTCGTCCGGACAGTTTTTCGGTACTCGAACGGATTCTACCTTTTCCTGGTACTCGCCCGGATTCTACCATTTTCCGATACTCACACTGATTCTAGCGTTTTTAGGTACACGTCCGGACAGTTTTTCGGAACTCGCACGGATTCTACCTTTTCCTGGCGTTCGCCCGGATTCTACCATTTTCCGGTACTCACACTGATTCTACCATTTTTCGAAACTCTTCCGGACAGTTTTAGGGTACTCGCACGGATTCTGCCTTTTCCCGGTACTCGCCCGGATTCTACCATTTTCCGATATTCACACTGATTCTTGCGTTTTTAGGTACTCGTCCGGATAGTTTTTCGGTACTCGCACGGATTCTACCTTTTTCCGGTACTCGCCCGGACTATACCATTTTCCGGTACTCACACTAATTCTAGCGTTTTTAGGGTACTCGTCCGGACAGTTTTTCGGTACTCGCACGGATTCTACCTTTTCCCGGTTCTCGCCCGGATTCTACCATTTTCCGGTACTCACACTGATTCTACCATTTTCCGGTACTCACACTGATTCTAACATTTTTCGACACTCTTCCGGATAGTTTTAGGGTACTCGCACGGATTCTGCCTTTTCCCGGTACTCGCCCGGATTCTACCATTTTCCGATACTCACACTGATTCTTGCGTTTTTAGGTACTCGTCCGGACAGTTTTTCGGTACTCGCCCGGATTCTACCATTTTTCGGTACTGACACGGATTCTACCATTTTTTGAAACTCTTTCGGAAAGTTTGTGGGTACTCGCACAGATTCTACCTTTTCCTGGTACTCGCCCGGATTCTACCATTTTCCAGTACTCACACTGATTCTAGCGTTTTTAGGTACTCGTCCGGACAGTTTTTCGGTACTCGAACGGATTCTACCTTTTCCTGGTACTCGCCCGGATTCTACCATTTTCCGATACTCACACTGATTCTAGCGTTTTTAGGCACACGTCCGGACAGTTTTTCGGTACTCGCACGGATTCTACCTTTTCCTTGCGTTCGCCCGGATTCTACCATTTTCCGGTACTCACACTGATTCTACCATTTTTCGAAACTCTTCCGGACAGTTTTAGGGTACTCGCACGGATTCTGCCTTTTCCCGGTACTCGCCCGGATTCTACCATTTTCCGATATTCACACTGATTCTAGCGTTTTTAGGTACTCGTTCGAACAGATTTTCGGTACTCGCACGAATTCTACCTTTTGCTGGGGTTCGCCCGGATTCTACCATTTTCCGGTACTCACACTGATTCTACCATTTTTCGAAACTCTTCCGGACAGTTTTAGGGTACTCGCACGGATTCTGCCTTTTCCCGGTACTTGCCCGGATTCTACCATTTTCCGATATTTACACTGATTCTTGCGTTTTTAGGTACTCGTTCGAACAGATTTTCGGTACTCGCACGGATTCTACCTTTTTCCCGTACTCGCCCGGACTCTACCATATTCCGGTACTCACACTGATTCTACCATTTTCCGGTACTCACACTGATTCTAACAATTTTCGACACTCTTCCGGATAGTTTTAGGGTACTCGCACGGATTCTGCCTTTTCCGGGTACTCGCCCGGATTCTACCATTTTCCGGTACTCACACTGATTCTAGCGTTTTTAGGTACTCGTCCGGATAGTTTTTGGGTACTCGCACGGATTCTACCTTTTCCCGGTACTCGCCCGGATTCTACCATTTTTCGATATTCACACTGATTCTTGCTTTTTTAGGTACTCGTCCGGAGAATTTTTCGGTACTCGCACGGATTCTACCTTTTCCTGGGGTTCGCCCGGATTCTACCATTTTCCTGTACTCACACTGCTTCTACCATTTTTCGAAACTCTTCCGGACAGTTTTAGGGTACTCGCACGGATTCTGCCTTTTTTCCGGTACTCGCCCGGATTCTACCATTTTCCGATATTCACACTGATTCTAGCGTTTTTAGGTACTCGTTCGAACAGATTTTCGGTACTCGCACGGATTCTACCTTTTGCTGGGGTTCGCCCGGATTCTACCATTTTTCGAAACTCTTCCGGACAGTTTTAGGGTACTCGCACGGATTCTGCCTTTTCCTGGTACTCGCCCGGATTCTACCATTTTCCGATATTCACGCTGATTCTTGCGTTTTTAGGTACTCGTTCGAACAGATTTTCGGTACTCGCACGGATTCTACCTTTTTCCCGTACTCGCCCGGACTCAACCATTTTCCGGTACTCACACTGATTCTACCATTTTCCGGTACTCACACTGATTCTAACAATTTTCGACACTCTTCCGGATAGTTTTAGGGTACTCGCACGGATTCTGCCTTTTCCGGGTACTCGCCCGGATTCTACCATTTTCCGGTACTCACACTGATTCTAGCGTTTTTAGGTACTCGTCCGGATAGTTTTTGGGTACTCGCACGGATTCTACCTTTTCCCGGTACTCGCCCGGATTCTACCATTTTTCGATATTCACACTGATTCTTGCTTTTTTAGGTACTCGTCCGGAGAATTTTTCGGTACTCGCACGGATTCTACCTTTTCCTGGGGTTCGCCCGGATTCTACCATTTTCCGGTACTCACACTGATTCTACCATTTTTCGAAACTCTTCCGGACTGTTTTAGGGTACTCACACGGATTCTGCCTTTTCCCGGTACTCGCCCGGATTCTACCATTTTCCGATATTCACACTGATTCTTGAGTTTTTAGGTACTCGTCCGGACAGTTTTTCGGTACTTGCACGGATTCTACCTTTCTCCGGTACTCGCCCGGATTCTACAATTTTCCTGTACTCGCCCGAATTCTACCATTTTCCGGTACTCACACTGATTCTAGCGTTTATAGGGACTCGTCCGGACAGTTTTTCGGTACTCGCACGGATTCTACCATTTTTCGGTACTCACACGGATTCTACCATTTTTCGAAACTCGTTCGGAAAGTTTTTGGGTACTCGCACGGATTCTACCTTTTCCTCGTACTCGCCCGGATTCTACCATTTTCCAGTACTCACACGGATTCTAGCGTTTTTAGGTACTCGTCCGGACAGTTTTTCGGTACTCGAACGGATTCTACCTTTTCCTGGTACTCGCCCGGATTCTACCATTTTCCGATACTCACACTGATTCTAGCGTTTTTAGGCACACGTCCGGACAGTTTTTCGGTACTCGCACGGATTCTACCTTTTCCTTGCGTTCGCCCGGATTCTACCATTTTCCGGTACTCATACTGATTCTACCATTTTTCGAAACTCTTTCGGACAGTTTTAGGGTACTCGCACGGATTCTGCCTTTTCCCGGTACTCGCCCGGATTCTACCATTTTTCGATATTCACACTGATTCTTGCGTTTTCAGGTACTCGTCCGGACAGTTTTTCGGTACTCGCACATATTCTACCTTTTGTTGGGGTTCGCCCGGATTCTACCATTTTCCTGTACTCACACTGATTCTACCATTTTTCGAAACTCTTCCGGACAGTTTTAGGGTACTCGCACGGATTCTGCCTTTTCCCGGTACTCGCCCGGATTCTACCATTTTCCGATATTTACACTGATTCTTGCGTTTTTAGGTACTCGTTCGAACAGATTTTCGGTACTCGCACGGATTCTACCTTTTTCCCGTACTCGCCCGGACTATACCATTTTCCGGTACTCACACTAATTCTACCATTTTCCGGTACTCACACTGATTCTAACAATTTTCGATACTCTTCCGGATAGTTTTAGGGTACTCGCACGGATTCTGCCTTTTCCGGGTACTCGCCCGGATTCTACCATTTTCCGGTACTCACACTGATTCTAGCGTTTTTAGGTACTCGTCCGGAGAGTTTTTGGGTACTCGCACGGATTCTACCTTTTCCCGGTACTCGCCCGGATTTTACCATTTTTCGATATTCACACTGATTCTTGCTTTTTTAGGTACTCGTCCGGAGAATTTTTCGGTACTCGCACGGATTCTACCTTTTCCTGGGGTTCGCCCGGATTCTACCATTTTCCTGTACTCACACTGCTTCTACCATTTTTCGAAACTCTTCCGGACAGTTTTAGGGTACTCGCACGGATTCTGCCTTTTCCCGGTACTCGCCCGGATTCTACCATTTTCCGATATTCACACTGATTCTAGCGTTTTTAGGTACTCGTTCGAACAGATTTTCGGTACTCGCACGAATTCTACCTTTTGCTGGGGTTCGCCCGGATTCTACCATTTTCCGGTACTCACACTGATTCTACCATTTTTCGAAACTCTTCCGGACAGTTTTAGGGTACTCGCACGGATTCTGCCTTTTCCCGGTACTCGCACGGATTCTACCATTTTCTGGTACTCACACTGATTCTAGCGTTTTTAGGTACTCGTCCGGACAGTTTTTGGGTACTCGCACGGATTCTACCTTTTCCCGGTACTCGCCCGGATTCTACCATTTTCAGGTACTCACACTGATTCTACCGTTTTTAGGTACTCGTCCGGACAGTTTTTCGGTACTCGCACGGATTCTACCATTTTTCGGTACTCACACGGATTCTACCATTTTTCGAAACTCTTTCGGAAAGTTTTTGGGTACTCGCACGAATTCTACCTTTTCCTGGTACTCGCCCGGACTCTACCATTTTCCAGTACTCACACTGATTCTAGCGTTTTTAGGTACTCGTCCGGACAGTTTTTCGGTACTCGAACGGATTTTACCTTTTCCTGGTACTCGCCCGGATTCTACCATTTTCCGATACTCACACTGATTCTAGCGTTTCTAGGTACACGTCCAGACAGTTTTTCGGAACTCGTAAGGATTCTATCTTTTCCTGGCGTTCGCCCGTATTCTACCATTTTCCTGTACTCACACTGCTTCTACCATTTTTCGAAACTCTTCCGGACAGTTTTAGGGTACTCGCACGGATTCTGCCTTTTCCCGGTACTCGCCCGGATTCCACCATTTTCCGATATTCACATTGATTCTAGCGTTTTTAGGTACTCGTTCGAACAGATTTTCGGTACTCGCACGGATTCTACCTTTTTCTGGGGTTCGCCCGGATTCTACCATTTTTCGAAACTCTTCCGGACAGTTTTAGGGTACTCGCACGGATTCTGCCTTTTCCCGGTACTCGCCCGGATTCTACCATTTTCCGATATTCACGCTGATTCTTGCGTTTTTAGGTACTCGTTCGAACAGATTTTCGGTACTCGCACGGATTCTACCTTTTTCCCGTACTCGCCCGGACTCAACCATTTTCCGGTACTCACACTGATTCTACCATTTTCCGGTACTCACACTGATTCTAACAATTTTCGACACTCTTCCGGATAGTTTTAGGGTACTCGCACGGATTCTGCCTTTTCCGGGTACTCGCCCGGATTCTACCATTTTCCGGTACTCACACTGATTCTAGCGTTTTTAGGTACTCGTCCGGATAGTTTTTGGGTACTCGCACGGATTCTACCTTTTCCCGGTACTCGCCCGGATTCTACCATTTTTCGATATTCACACTGATTCTTGCTTTTTTAGGTACTCGTCCGGAGAATTTTTCGGTACTCGCACGGATTCTACCTTTTCCTGGGGTTCGCCCGGATTCTACCATTTTCCGGTACTCACACTGATTCTACCATTTTTCGAAACTCTTCCGGACAGTTTTAGGGTACTCGCACGGATTCTGCCTTTTCCCGGTACTCGCCCGGATTCTACCATTTTTCGATATTCACACTGATTCTTGAGTTTTTAGGTACTCGTCCGGACAGTTTTTCGGTACTTGCACGGATTCTACCTTTCTCCGGTACTCGCCCGGATTCTACCATTTTCCTGTACTCGCCCGGATTCTACCATTTTCCGGTACTCACACTGATTCTAGCGTTTTTAGGGACTCGTCCGGACAGTTTTTCGGTACTCGCACGGATTCTACCATTTTTCGGTACTCACACGGATTCTACCATTTTTCGAAACTCGTTCGGAAAGTTTTTGGGTACTCGCACGGATTCTACCTTTTCCTCGTACTCGCCCGGATTCTACCATTTTCCAGTACTCACACGGATTCTAGCGTTTTTAGGTACTCGTCCGGACAGTTTTTCGGTACTCGAACGGATTCTACCTTTTCCTGGTACTCGCCCGGATTCTACCATTTTCCGATACTCACACTGATTCTAGCGTTTTTAGGGACACGTCCGGACAGTTCTTCGGAACTCGCACGGATTCTACCTTTTCCTGGCGTTCGCCCGGATTCTACCATTTTTCGGTACTCACACTGATTCTACCATTTTTCGAAAATCTTTCAGACAGTTTTAGGGTACTCGCACGGATTCTGCCTTTTCCCGGTACTCGCCCGGATTCTACCATTTTCCGATATTCACACTGATTCTTGCGTTTTTAGGTACTCGTCCGGACAGTTTTTCGGTACTCGCACGGATTCTACCTTTTGCTGGGGTTCGCCCGGATTCTACCATTTTCCGGTACTCACACTGATTCTACCATTTTTCGAAACTCTTCCGGACAGTTTTAGGGTACTCGCACGGATTCTGCCTTTTCCCGGTACTCGCCCGGATTCTACCATTTTCCGATATTTACACTGATTCTTGCGTTTTTAGGTACTCGTTCGAACAGATTTTCGGTACTCGCACGGATTCTACCTTTTTCCCGTACTCGCCCGGACTCTACCATTTTCCGGTACTCACACTAATTCTACCATTTTCCGGTACTCACACTGATTCTAACAATTTTCGACACTCTTCCGGATAGTTTTAGGGTACTCGCACGGATTCTGCCTTTTCCGGGTACTCGCCCGGATTCTACCATTTTCCGGTACTCACACTGATTCTAGCGTTTTTAGGTACTCGTCCGGATAGTTTTTGGGTACTCGCACGGATTCTACCTTTTCCCGGTACTCGCCCGGATTCTACCATTTTTCGATATTCACACTGATTCTTGCTTTTTTAGGTACTCGTCCGGAGAATTTTTCGGTACTCGCACGGATTCTACCTTTTCCTGGGGTTCGCCCGGATTCTACCATTTTCCGGTACTCACACTGATTCTACCATTTTTCGAAACTCTTCCGGACAGTTTTAGGGTACTCGCACGGATTCTGCCTTTTCCCGGTATTCACCCAGATTCTACCATTTTCCAATATTCACACTGATTCTTGAGTTTTTAGGTACTCGTCCGGACAGTTTTTCGGTACTTGCACGGATTCTACCTTTTTCCGGTACTCGCCCGGATTCTACCATTTTCCTGTACTCGCCCGGATTCTACCATTTTCCGGTACTCACACTGATTCTAGCGTTTTTAGGTACTCGTCCGGACAGTTTTTCGGTACTCGCACGGATTCTACCATTTTTCGGTACACACACGGATTCTACCATTTTTCGAAACTCGTTCGGAAAGTTTTTGGGTACTCGCACGGATTCTACCTTTTCCTCGTACTCGCCCGGATTCTACCATTTTCCAGTACTCACACTGATTCTAGCGTTATTAGGTACTCGTCCGGACAGTTTTTCGGTACTCGAACGGATTCTACCTTTTCCTGGTACTCGCCCGGATTCTACCATTTTTCGATATTCACACTGATTCTTGCCTTTTTAGGTACTCGTCCGGAGAATTTTTCGGTACTCGCACGGATTCTACCTTTTCCTGGGGTTCGCCCGGATTCTACCATTTTCCGGTACTCACACTGATTCTACCATTTTTCGAAACTCTTCCGGACAGTTTTAGGGTACTCGCACGGATTCTGCCTTTTCCCGGTACTCGCCCGGATTCTACCATTTTCCGATATTCACACTGATTCTTGAGTTTTTAGGTACTCGTCCGGACAGTTTTTCGGTACTTGCACGGATTCTACCTTTTTCCGGTACTCGCCCGGATTCTACCATTTTCCGGTACTCACACTGATTCTAGCGTTTTTAGGTACTCGGCCGGACAGTTTTTCGGTACTCGCACGGATTCTACCATTTTTCGGTACTCACACGGATTCTACCATTTTTCGAAACTCGTTCGGAAAGTTTTTGGGTACTCGCACGGATTCTACCTTTTCCTCGTACTCGCCCGGATTCTACCATTTTCCAGTACTCACACTGATTCTAGCGTTTTTAGGTACTCGTCCGGACAGTTTTTCGGTACTCGAACGGATTCTACCTTTTCCTGGTACTCGCCCGGATTCTACCATTTTCCGATACTCACACTGATTCTAGCGTTTTTAGGTACACGTCCGGACAGTTTTTCGGAACTCGCACGGATTCTACCTTTTCCTGGCGTTCGCCCGGATTCTACCATTTTCCGGTACTCACACTGATTCTACCATTTTTCGAAACTCTTCCGGACAGTTTTAGGGTACTCGCACGGATTCTGCCTTTTCCCGGTACTCGCCCGGATTCTACCATTTTCCGATATTCACACTGATTCTTGCGTTTTTAGGTACTCGTCCGGACAGTTTTTCGGTGCTCGCACGGATTCTACCTTTTTCCGGTACTCGCCCGGACTCTACCATTTTCCGGTACTCACACTAATTCTAGCGTTTTTAAGGTACTCGTCCGGACAGTTTTTCGGTACTCGCACGGATTCTACCTTTTCCCGGTTCTCGCCCGGATTCTACCATTTTCCGGTACTCACACTGATTCTACCATTTTCCGGTACTCACACTGATTCTAACATTTTTCGACACTCTTCCAGATAGTTTTAGGGTACTCGCACGGATTCTGCCTTTTCCCGGTACTCGCCCGAATTCTACCATTTTCCGACACTCACACAGATTCTTGCGTTTTTAGGTACTCGTCCGGACAGTTTTTCGGTACTCGTACGGATTCTACCTTTTCCTGGGGTTCGCCCAGATTCTACCATTTTCCAGTACTCATACTGATTCTACCATTTTTCGAAACTCTTCCGGACTGTTTTAGGGTACTCGCACGGATTCTGACTTTTCCCGGTACTCGCCCGGATTCTACCATTTTCCGATATTCACACTGATTCTTGCGTTTTTAGGTACTCGTCCGGACAGTTTTTCGGTACTCGCCCGGATTCTACCATTTTTCGGTATTCACACGGATTCTACCATTTTTTGAAACTCTTTCGGAAAGTTTGTGGGTACTCGCACAGATTCTACCTTTTCCTGGTACTCGCCCGAATTCTACCATTTTCCAGTACTCACACTGATTCTAGCGTTTTTAGGTACTCGTCCGGACAGTTTTTCGATACTCGAACGGATTCTACCTTTTCCTGGTACTCGCCCGGATTCTACCATTTTTCGATATTCACACTGATTCTTGCCTTTTTAGGTACTCATCCGGAGAATTTTTCGGTACTCGCACGGATTCTACCTTTTCCTGGGGTTCGCCCGGATTCTACCATTTTTCGGTACTCACACTGATTCTACTATTTTTCGAAACTCTTCCGGACAGTTTTAGGGTACTCGCACGGATTCTGCCTTTTCCCGGTACTCGCCCGGATTCTACCATTTTCCGATATTCACACTGATTCTAGCGTTTTTAGGTACTCGTTCGAACAGATTTTCGGTACTCGCACGGATTCTACCTTTTGCTGGGGTTCGCCCGGATTCTACCATTTTCCGGTACTCACACTGATTCTACCATTTTTCGAAACTCTTCCGGACAGTTTTAGGGTACTCGCACGGATTCTGCCTTTTCCCGGTACTCGCCCGGATTCTACCATTTTCCGATATTTACACTGATTCTTGCGTTTTTAGGTACTCGTTCGAACAGATTTTCGGTACTCGCACGGATTCTACCTTTTTCCCGTACTCGCCCGGACTCTACCATTTTCCGGTACTCACACTGATTCTACCATTTTCCGGTACTCACACTGATTCTGACAATTTTCGACACTCTTCCGGATAGTTTTAGGGTACTCGCACGGATTCTGCCTTTTCCGGGTACTCGCCCGGATTCTACCATTTTCCGGTACTCACACTGATTCTAGCGTTTTTAGGTACTCGTCCGGATAGTTTTTGGGTACTCGCACGGATTCTACCTTTTCCCGGTACTCGCCCGGATTCTACCATTTTTCGATATTCACACTGATTCTTGTTTTTTTAGGTACTCGTCCGGAGAATTTTTCGGTACTCGCACGGATTCTACCTTTTCCTGGGGTTCGCCCGGATTCTACCATTTTCCGGTACTCACACTGATTCTACCATTTTTCGAAACTCTTCCGGACAGTTTTAGGGTACTCGCACGGATTCTGCCTTTTCCCGGTACTCGCCCGGATTCTACCATTTTCCGATATTCACACTGATTCTTGAGTTTTTAGGTACTCGTCCGGACAGTTTTTCGGTACTTGCACGGATTCTACCTTTTTCCGGTACTCGCCCGGATTCTACCATTTTCCTGTACTCGCCCGGATTCTACCATTTTCCGGTACTCACACTGATTCTACCATTTTTCGAAACTCTTCCGGACAGTTTTAGGGTACTCGCACGGATTCTGCCTTTTCCCGGTACTCGCCCGGATTCTACCATTTTCCGATATTCACACTGATTCTTGAGTTTTTAGGTACTCGTCCGGACAGTTTTTCGGTACTTGCACGGATTCTACCTTTTTCCGGTACTCGCCCGGATTCTACCATTTTCCTGTACTCGCCCGGATTCTACCATTTTCCGGTACTCACACTGATTCTATCGTTTTTAGGGACTCGTCCGGACAGTTTTTCGGTACTCGCACGGATTCTACCATTTTTCGGTACTCACACGGATTCTACCATTTTTCGAAACTCGTTCGGAAAGTTTTTGGGTACTCGCACGGATTCTACCTTTTCCTCGTACTCGCCCGGATTCTACCATTTTCCAGTACTCACACTGATTCTAGCGTTTTTAGGTACTCGTCCGGACAGTTTTTCGGTACTCGAACGGATTCTACCTTTTCCTGGTACTCGCCCGGATTCTACCATTTTCCGATACTCACACTGATTCTAGCGTTTTTAGGTACACGTCCGGACAGTTTTTCGGAACTCGCACGGATTCTACCTTTTCCTGGCATTCGCCCGGATTCTACCATTTTCCGGTACTCACACTGATTCTACCATTTTTCGAAACTCTTTCGGAGAGTTTTAGGGTACTCGCACGGATTCTGCCTTTTCCCGGTACTCGCCCGGATTCTTCCATTTTCCGATATTCACACTTATTCTTGCGTTTTTAGGTACTCGTCCGGACAGTTTTTCGGTACTCGCACGGATTCTACCTTTTTCCGGTACTCGCCCGGACTCTACCATTTTCCGGTACTCACACTAATTCTAGCGTTTTTAGGGTACTCGTCCGGACAGTTTTTCGGTACTCGCACGGATTCTACCTTTTCCCAGTTCTCGCCCGGATTCTACCATTTTCCGGTACTCACACTGATTCTACCATTTTCCGGTACTCACACTGATTCTAACATTTTTCGACACTCTTCCGGATAGTTTTAGGGTACTCGCACGGATTCTGCCTTTTCCCGGTACTCGCCCGGATTCTACCATTTTCCGATACTCACACTGATTCTTGCGTTTTTAGGTACTCGTCCGGACAGTTTTTCGGTACTCGTACGGATTCTACCTTTTCTTGGGGTTCGCCCAGATTCTACCATTTTCCAGTACTCATACTGATTCTACCATTTTTCGAAACTCTTCCGGACTGTTTTAGGGTACTCGCACGGATTCTGACTTTTCCCGGTACTCGCCCGGATTCTACCATTTTCCGATATTCACACTGATTCTTGCGTTTTTAGGTACTCGTCCGGACAGTTTTTCGGTACTCGCCCGGATTCTACCATTTTTCGGTACTCACACGGATTCTACCATTTTTTGAAACTCTTTCGGAAAGTTAATGGGTACTCGCACAGCTTCTACCTTTTCCTGGTACTCGCCCGGATTCTACCATTTTCCAGTACTCACACTGATACTAGCGTTTTTAGGCACACGTCCGGACAGTTTTTCGGTACTCGCACGGATTCTACCTTTTCCTTGCGTTCGCCCGGATTCTACCATTTTCCGGTACTCACACTAATTCTACCATTTTTCGAAACTCTTCCGGACAGTTTTAAGGTACTCGCACGGATTCTGCCTTTTCCCGGTACTCGCCCGGATTCTACCATTTTCCGATATTCACACTGATTCTAGCGTTTTTAGGTACTCGTTCGAACAGATTTTCGGTACTCGCACGGATTCTACCTTTTGCTGGGGTTCGCCCGGATTCTACCATTTTCCGGTACTCACACTGATTCTACCATTTTTCGAAACTCTTCCGGACAGTTTTAGGGTACTCGCACGGATTCTGCCTTTTCCCGGTACTCGCCCGGATTCTACCATTTTCCGATATTTACACTGATTCTTGCGTTTTTAGGTACTCGTTCGAACAGATTTTCGGTACTCGCACGGATTCTACCTTTTTCCCGTACTCGCCCGGACTCTACCATTTTCCGGTACTCACACTGATTCTACCATTTTCCGGTACTCACACTGATTCTAAATTTTTTCGACACTCTTCCGGATAGTTTTAGGGTACTCGCACGGATTCTGCCTTTTCCGGGTACTCGCCCGGATTCTACCATTTTCCGGTACTCACACTGATTCTAGCGTTTTTAGGTACTCGTCCGGATAGTTTTTGGGTACTCGCACGGATTCTACCTTTTCCCGGTACTCGCCCGGATTCTACCATTTTTCGATATTCACACTGATTCTTGCTTTTTTAGGTACTCGTCCGGAGAATTTTTCGGTACTCGCACGGATTCTACCTTTTCCTGGGGTTCGCCCGGATTCTACCATTTTCCGGTACTCACACTGATTCTACCATTTTTCGAAACTCTTCCGGACAGTTTTAGGGTACTCGCACGGATTCTGCCTTTTCCCGGTACTCGCCCGGATTCTACCATTTTCCGATATTCACACTGATTCTTGAGTTTTTAGGTACTCGTCCGGACAGTTTTTCGGTACTTGCACGGATTCTACCTTTTTCCGGTACTCGCCCGGATTCTACCATTTTCCTGTACTCGCCCGGATTCTACCATTTTCCGGTACTCACACTGATTCTAGCGTTTTTAGGGACTCGTCCGGACAGTTTTTCGGTACTCGCACGGATTCTACCATTTTTCGGTACTCACACGGATTCTACCATTTTTCGAAACTCGTTCGGAAAGTTTTTGGGTACTCGCACGGATTCTACCTTTTCCTCGTACTCGCCCGGATTCTACCATTTTCCAGTACTCACACTGATTCTAGCGTTTTTAGGTACTCGTCCGGACAGTTTTTCGGTACTCGAACGGATTCTACCTTTTCCTGGTACTCGCCCGGATTCTACCATTTTCCGATACTCACATTGATTCTAGCGTTTTTAGGTACACGTCCGGACAGTTTTTCGGAACTCGCACGGATTCTACCTTTTCCTGGCGTTCGCCCGGATTCTACCATTTTCCGGTACTCACACTGATTCTACCATTTTTCGAAACTCTTTCGGAGAGTTTTAGGGTACTCGCACGGATTCTGCCTTTTCCCGGTACTCGCCCGGATTCTTCCATTTTCCGATATTCACACTTATTCTTGCGTTTTTAGGTACTCGTCCGGACAGTTTTTCGGTACTCGCACGGATTCTACCTTTTTCCGGTACTCGCCCGGACTCTACCATTTTCCGGTACTCACACTAATTCTAGCGTTTTTAGGGTACTCGTCCGGACAGTTTTTCGGTACTCGCACGGATTCTACCTTTTCCCAGTTCTCGCCCGGATTCTACCATTTTCCGGTACTCACACTGATTCTACCATTTTCCGGTACTCACACTGATTCTAACATTTTTCGACACTCTTCCGGATAGTTTTAGGGTACTCGCACGGATTCTGCCTTTTCCCGGTACTCGCCCGGATTCTACCATTTTCCGATACTCACACTGATTCTTGCGTTTTTAGGTACTCGTCCGGACAGTTTTTCGGTACTCGTACGGATTCTACCTTTTCCTGGGGTTCGCCCAGATTCTACCATTTTCCAGTACTCATACTGATTCTACCATTTTTCGAAACTCTTCCGGACTGTTTTAGGGTACTCGCACGGATTCTGACTTTTCCCGGTACTCGCCCGGATTCTACCATTTTCCGATATTCACACTGATTCTTGCGTTTTTAGGTACTCGTCCGGACAGTTTTTCGGTACTCGCCCGGATTCTACCATTTTTCGGTACTCACACGGATTCTACCATTTTTTGAAACTCTTTCGGAAAGTTAATGGGTACTCGCACAGCTTCTACCTTTTCCTGGTACTCGCCCGGATTCTACCATTTTCCAGTACTCACACTGATACTAGCGTTTTTAGGCACACGTCCGGACAGTTTTTCGGTACTCGCACGGATTCTACCTTTTCCTTGCGTTCGCCCGGATTCTACCATTTTCCGGTACTCACACTGATTCTACCATTTTTCGAAACTCTTCCGGACAGTTTTAAGGTACTCGCACGGATTCTGCCTTTTCCCGGTACTCGCCCGGATTCTACCATTTTCCGATATTCACACTGATTCTAGCGTTTTTAGGTACTCGTTCGAACAGATTTTCGGTACTCGCACGGATTCTACCTTTTGCTGGGGTTCGCCCGGATTCTACCATTTTCCGGTACTCACACTGATTCTACCATTTTTCGAAACTCTTCCGGACAGTTTTAGGGTACTCGCACGGATTCTGCCTTTTCCCGGTACTCGCCCGGATTCTACCATTTTCCGATATTCACACTGATTCTTGAGTTTTTAGGTACTCGTCCGGACAGTTTTTCGGTACTTGCACGGATTCTACCTTTTTCCGGTACTCGCCCGGATTCTACCATTTTCCTGTACTCGCCTGGATTCTACCATTTTCCGGTACTCACACTGATTCTAACAATTTTCGACACTCTTCCGGATAGTTTTAGGGTACTCGCACGGATTCTGCCTTTTCCGGGTACTCGCCCGGATTCTACCATTTTCCGGTACTCACACTGATTCTAGCGTTTTTAGGTACTCGTCCGGATAGTTTTTGGGTACTCGCACGGATTATACCTTTTCCCGGTACTCGCCCGGATTCTACCATTTTTCGATATTCACACTGATTCTTGCTTTTTTAGGTACTCGTCCGGAGAATTTTTCGGTACTCGCACGGATTCTACCTTTTCCTGGGGTTCGCCCGGATTCTACCATTTTCCGGTACTCACACTGATTCTACCATTTTTCGAAACTCTTCCGGACAGTTTTAGGGTACTCGCACGGATTCTGCCTTTTCCCGGTACTCGCCCGGATTCTACCATTTTCCGATATTCACACTGATTCTTGAGTTTTTAGGTACTCGTCCGGACAGTTTTTCGGTACTTGCACGGATTCTACCTTTTTCCGGTACTCGCCCGGATTCTACCATTTTCCGGTACTCACACTGATTCTAGCGTTTTTAGGGTACTCGTCCGCACAGTTTTTCGGTACTCGCATGGATTCTACCTTTTCCTGGGGTTCGCCCGGATTCTACCATTTTCCGGTACTCACACTGATTCTACCATTTTTCGAAACTCTTCCGGACAGTTTTAGGGTACTCGCACGGATTCTGCCTTTTCCCGGTACTCGCCCGGATTCTACCATTTTCCGATATTCACACTGATTCTTGCGTTTTTAGGTACTCGTCCGGACAGTTTTTCGGTACTCGTACGGATTCTACCTTTTCCTGGGGTTCGCCCGGATTCTACCATTTTCCAGTACTCACACTGATTCTACCATTTTTCGAAACTCTTCCGGACTGTTTTAGGGTACTCGCACGGATTCTGACTTTTCCCGGTACTCGCCCGGATTCTACCATTTTCCGATATTCACACTGATTCTTGCGTTTTTAGGTACTCGTCCGGACAGTTTTTCGGTACTCGTACGGATTCTACCTTTTCCTGGGGTTCGCCCGGATTCTACCATTTTCCAGTACTCACACTGATTCTACCATTTTTCGAAACTCTTCCGGACTGTTTTAGGGTACTCGCACGGATTCTGACTTTTCCCGGTACTCGCCCGGATTCTACCATTTTCCGATATTCACACTGATTCTTGCGTTTTTAGGTACTCGTCCGGACAGTTTTTCGGTACTCGTACGGATTCTACCTTTTCCTGGGGTTCGCCCGGATTCTACCATTTTCCAGTACTCACACTGATTCTACCATTTTTCGAAACTCTTCCGGACAGTTTTAAGGTACTCGCACGGATTCTGCCTTTTCCCGGTACTCGCCCGGATTCTACCATTTTCCGATATTCACACTGATTCTAGCGTTTTTAGGTACTCGTTCGAACAGATTTTCGGTACTCGCACGGATTCTACCTTTTGCTGGGGTTCGCCCGGATTCTACCATTTTCCGGTACTCACACTGATTCTACCATTTTTCGAAACTCTTCCGGACAGTTTTAGGGTACTCGCACGGATTCTGCCTTTTCCCGGTACTCGCCCGGATTCTACCATTTTCCGATATTCACACTGATTCTTGAGTTTTTAGGTACTCGTCCGGACAGTTTTTCGGTACTTGCACGGATTCTACCTTTTTCCGGTACTCGCCCGGATTCTACCATTTTCCTGTACTCGCCCGGATTCTACCATTTTCCGGTACTCACACTGATTCTAACAATTTTCGACACTCTTCCGGATAGTTTTAGGGTACTCGCACGGATTCTGCCTTTTCCGGGTACTCGCCCGGATTCTACCATTTTCCGGTACTCACACTGATTCTAGCGTTTTTAGGTACTCGTCCGGATAGTTTTTGGGTACTCGCACGGATTATACCTTTTCCCGGTACTCGCCCGGATTCTACCATTTTTCGATATTCACACTGATTCTTGCTTTTTTAGGTACTCGTCCGGAGAATTTTTCGGTACTCGCACGGATTCTACCTTTTCCTGGGGTTCGCCCGGATTCTACCATTTTCCGGTACTCACACTGATTCTACCATTTTTCGAAACTCTTCCGGACAGTTTTAGGGTACTCGCACGGATTCTGCCTTTTCCCGGTACTCGCCCGGATTCTACCATTTTCCGATATTCACACTGATTCTTGAGTTTTTAGGTACTCGTCCGGACAGTTTTTCGGTACTTGCACGGATTCTACCTTTTTCCGGTACTCGCCCGGATTCTACCATTTTCCTGTACTCGCCCGGATTCTACCATTTTCCGGTACTCACACTGATTCTAACAATTTTCGACACTCTTCCGGATAGTTTTAGGGTACTCGCACGGATTCTGCCTTTTCCGGGTACTCGCCCGGATTCTACCATTTTCCGGTACTCACACTGATTCTAGCGTTTTTATGTACTCGTCCGGATAGTTTTTGGGTACTCGCACGGATTATACCTTTTCCCGGTACTCGCCCGGATTCTACCATTTTTCGATATTCACACTGATTCTTGCTTTTTTAGGTACTCGTCCGGAGAATTTTTCGGTACTCGCACGGATTCTACCTTTTCCTGGGGTTCGCCCGGATTCTACCATTTTCCGGTACTCACACTGATTCTACCATTTTTCGAAACTCTTCCGGACAGTTTTAGGGTACTCGCACGGATTCTGCCTTTTCCCGGTACTCGCCCGGATTCTACCATTTTCCGATATTCACACTGATTCTTGAGTTTTTAGGTACTCGTCCGGACAGTTTTTCGGTACTTGCACGGATTCTACCTTTTTCCGGTACTCGCCCGGATTCTACCATTTTTCGGTACTCACACTGATTCTAGCGTTTTTAGGGTACTCGTCCGCACAGTTTTTCGGTACTCGCATGGATTCTACCTTTTCCTGGGGTTCGCCCGGATTCTACCATTTTCCGGTACTCACACTGATTCTACCATTTTTCGAAACTCTTCCGGACAGTTTTAGGGTACTCGCACGGATTCTGCCTTTTCCCGGTACTCGCCCGGATTCTACCATTTTCCGATATTCACACTGATTCTTGCGTTTTTAGGTACTCGTCCGGACAGTTTTTCGGTACTCGTACGGATTCTACCTTTTCCTGGGGTTCGCCCGGATTCTACCATTTTCCAGTACTCACACTGATTCTACCATTTTTCGAAACTCTTCCGGACTGTTTTAGGGTACTCGCACGGATTCTGACTTTTCCCGGTACTCGCCCGGATTCTACCATTTTCCGATATTCACACTGATTCTTGCGTTTTTAGGTACTCGTCCGGACAGTTTTTCGGTACTCGTACGGATTCTACCTTTTCCTGGGGTTCGCCCGGATTCTACCATTTTCCAGTACTCACACTGATTCTACCATTTTTCGAAACTCTTCCGGACTGTTTTAGGGTACTTGCACGGATTCTGACTTTTCCCGGTACTCGCCCAGATTCTACCATTTTCCGATATTCACACTGATTCTTGCGTTTTTAGGTACTCGTCCGGACAGTTTTTCGGTACTCGTACGGATTCTACCTTTTCCTGGGGTTCGCCCGGATTCTACCATTTTCCAGTACTCACACTGATTCTACCATTTTTCGAAACTCTTCCGGACTGTTTTAGGGTACTCGCACGGATTCTGACTTTTCCCGGTACTCGCCCGGATTCTACCATTTTCCGATATTCACACTGATTCTTGCGTTTTTAGGTACTCGTCCGGACAGTTTTCGGTACTTGCACGGATTCTACCTTTTTCCGGTACTCGCCCGGATTCTACCATTTTCCGGTACTCGCACTGATTCTAGCGTTTTTAGGGTACTAGTCCGGACAGTTTTTCGGTACTCGCATGGATTCTACCTTTTCCCGGTTCTCGCCCGGATTCTACCATTTTCCGGTACTCACACTGATTCTACCATTTTCCGGTACTCACACTGATTCTAACATTTTTCGACACTCTTCCGGATAGTTTTAGGGTACTCGCACGGATTCTGCCTTTTCCCGGTACTCGCCCGGATTCTACCATTTTTCGGTACTCACACGGATTCTACCATTTTTTGAAACTCTTTCGGAAAGTTTGTGGGTACTCGCACAGATTCTACCTTTTCCTGGTACTCGCCCGGATTCTACCATTTCCTGGTACTCGCCCGGATTCTACCATTTTCCGATACTCACACTGATTCTAGCGTTTTTAGGTACACGTCCGGACAGTTTTTCGGAACTCGCACGGATTCTACCTTTTCCTGGCGTTCGCCCGGATTCTACCATTTTCCGGTACTCACACTGATTCTACCATTTTTTGAAACTCTTTCGGAAAGTTTGTGGGTACTCGCACAGATTCTACCTTTTCCTGGTACTCGCCCGGATTCTACCATTTTCCAGTACTCACACTGATTCTAGCGTTTTTAGGTACTCGTCCGGACAGTTTTTCGGTACTCGAACGGATTCTACCTTTTCCTGGTACTCGCCCGGATTCTACCATTTTTCGATATTCACACTGATTCTTGCTTTTTTAGGTACTCGTCCGGAGAATTTTTCGGTTCTCGCACGGATTCTACCTTTTCCTGGGGTTCGCCCGGATTCTACCATTTTCCGGTACTCACACTGATTCTACCATTTTTCGAAACTCTTCCGGACAGTTTTAGGGTACTCGCACGGATTCTGCCTTCTCCCGGTACTCGCCCGGATTCTACCATTTTCCGATATTCACACTGATTCTTGAGTTTTTAGGTACTCGTCCGAACAGTTTTTCGGTACTTGCACGGATTCTACCTTTTTCCGGTACTCGCCCGGATTCTACCATTTTCCGGTACTCACACTGATTCTAGCGTTTTTAGGTACTCGTCCAGACAGTTTTTCGGTACTCGCACGGATTCAACCATTTTTCGGTACTCACACGGATTCTACCAATTTTCGAAACTCGTTCGGAAAGGTTTTGGGTACTCGCACGGATTCTAACTTTTCCTCGTAGTCGCCCGGATTCTACCATTTTCCAGTACTCACACTGATTCTAGCGTTTTTAGGTACTCGTCCGGACAGTTTTTCGGTACTCGAACGGATTCTACCTTTTCCTGGTACTCGCCCGGATTCTACCATTTTCCGATACTCACACTGATTCTAGCGTTTTTAGGTACACGTCCGGACAGTTTTTCGGAACTCGCACGGATTCTACCTTTTCCTGGCGTTCGCCCGGATTCTACCATTTTCCGGTACTCACACTGATTCTACCATTTTTTGAAACTCTTTCGGAAAGTTTGTGGGTACTCGCACAGATTCTACCTTTTCCTGGTACTCGCCCGGATTCTACCATTTTCCAGTACTCACACTGATTCTAGCGTTTTTAGGTACTCGTCCGGACAGTTTTTCGGTACTCGAACGGATTCTACCTTTTCCTGGTACTCGCCCGGATTCTACCATTTTTCGATATTCACACTGATTCTTGCTTTTTTAGGTACTCGTCCGGAGAATTTTTCGGTTCTCGCACGGATTCTACCTTTTCCTGGGGTTCGCCCGGATTCTACCATTTTCCGGTACTCACACTGATTCTACCATTTTTCGAAACTCTTCCGGACAGTTTTAGGGTACTCGCACGGATTCTGCCTTCTCCCGGTACTCGCCCGGATTCTACCATTTTCCGATATTCACACTGATTCTTGAGTTTTTAGGTACTCGTCCGAACAGTTTTTCGGTACTTGCACGGATTCTACCTTTTTCCGGTACTCGCCCGGATTCTACCATTTTCCGGTACTCACACTGATTCTAGCGTTTTTAGGTACTCGTCCAGACAGTTTTTCGGTACTCGCACGGATTCAACCATTTTTCGGTACTCACACGGATTCTACCATTTTTCGAAACTCGTTCGGAAAGGTTTTGGGTACTCGCACGGATTCTAACTTTTCCTCGTAGTCGCCCGGATTCTACCATTTTCCAGTACTCACACTGATTCTAGCGTTTTTAGGTACTCGTCCGGACAGTTTTTCGGTACTCGAACGGATTCTACCTTTTCCTGGTACTCGCCCGGATTCTACCATTTTCCGATACTCACACTGATTCTAGCGTTTTTAGGTACACGTCCGGACAGTTTTTCGGAACTCGCACGGATTCTACCTTTTCCTGGCGTTCGCCCGGATTCTACCATTTTCCGGTACTCACACTGATTCTACCATTTTTTGAAACTCTTTCGGAAAGTTTGTGGGTACTCGCACAGATTCTACCTTTTCCTGGTACTCGCCCGGATTCTACCATTTTCCAGTACTCACACTGATTCTAGCGTTTTTAGGTACTCATCCGGACAGTTTTTCGGTACTCGAACGGATTCTACCTTTTCCTGGTACTCGCCCGGATTCTACCATTTTTCGATATTCACACTGATTCTTGCTTTTTTAGGTACTCGTCCGGAGAATTTTTCGGTTCTCGCACGGATTCTACCTTTTCCTGGGGTTCGCCCGGATTCTACCATTTTCCGGTACTCACACTGATTCTACCATTTTTCGAAACTCTTCCGGACAGTTTTAGGGTACTCGCACGGATTCTGCCTTCTCCCGGTACTCGCCCGGATTCTACCATTTTCCGATATTCACACTGATTCTTGAGTTTTTAGGTACTCGTCCGAACAGTTTTTCGGTACTTGCACGGATTCTACCTTTTTCCGGTACTCGCCCGGATTCTACCATTTTCCGGTACTCACACTGATTCTAGCGTTTTTAGGTACTCGTCCAGACAGTTTTTCGGTACTCGCACGGATTCAACCATTTTTCGGTACTCACACGGATTCTACCATTTTTCGAAACTCGTTCGGAAAGGTTTTGGGTACTCGCACGGATTCTAACTTTTCCTCGTAGTCGCCCGGATTCTACCATTTTCCAGTACTCACACTGATTCTAGCGTTTTTAGGTACTCGTCCGGACAGTTTTTCGGTACTCGAACGGATTCTACCTTTTCCTGGTACTCGCCCGGATTCTACCATTTTCCGATACTCACACTGATTCTAGCGTTTTTAGGTACACGTCCGGACAGTTTTTCGGAACTCGCACGGATTCTACCTTTTCCTGGCGTTCGCCCGGATTCTACCATTTTCCGGTACTCACACTGATTCTACCATTTTTTGAAACTCTTTCGGAAAGTTTGTGGGTACTCGCACAGATTCTACCTTTTCCTGGTACTCGCCCGGATTCTACCATTTTCCAGTACTCACACTGATTCTAGCGTTTTTAGGTACTCGTCCGGACAGTTTTTCGGTACTCGAACGGATTCTACCTTTTCCTGGTACTCGCCCGGATTCTACCATTTTTCGATATTCACACTGATTCTTGCTTTTTTAGGTACTCGTCCGGAGAATTTTTCGGTTCTCGCACGGATTCTACCTTTTCCTGGGGTTCGCCCGGATTCTACCATTTTCCGGTACTCACACTGATTCTACCATTTTTCGAAACTCTTCCGGACAGTTTTAGGGTACTCGCACGGATTCTGCCTTCTCCCGGTACTCGCCCGGATTCTACCATTTTCCGATATTCACACTGATTCTTGAGTTTTTAGGTACTCGTCCGAACAGTTTTTCGGTACTTGCACGGATTCTACCTTTTTCCGGTACTCGCCCGGATTCTACCATTTTCCGGTACTCACACTGATTCTAGCGTTTTTAGGTACTCGTCCAGACAGTTTTTCGGTACTCGCACGGATTCAACCATTTTTCGGTACTCACACGGATTCTACCATTTTTCGAAACTCGTTCGGAAAGGTTTTGGGTACTCGCACGGATTCTAACTTTTCCTCGTAGTCGCCCGGATTCTACCATTTTCCAGTACTCACACTGATTCTAGCGTTTTTAGGTACTCGTCCGGACAGTTTTTCGGTACTCGAACGGATTCTACCTTTTCCTGGTACTCGCCCGGATTCTACCATTTTCCGATACTCACACTGATTCTAGCGTTTTTAGGTACACGTCCGGACAGTTTTTCGGAACTCGCACGGATTCTACCTTTTCCTGGCGTTCGCCCGGATTCTACCATTTTCCGGTACTCACACTGATTCTACCATTTTTCGAAACTCTTCCGGACAGTTTTAGGGTACTCGCACGGATTCTGCCTTTTCCCGGTACTCGCCCGGATTCTACCATTTTCCAGTACTCACACTGATTCTACCGTTTTTAGATACTCGTCCGGACAGTTTTTCGGTACTCGAACGGATTCTACCTTTTCCTGGTACTCGCCCGGATTCTACCATTTTTCGATATTCACACTGATTCTTGCTTTTTTAGGTACTCGTCCGGAGAATTTTTCGGTTCTCGCACGGATTCTACCTTTTCCTGGGGTTCGCCCGGATTCTACCATTTTCCGGTACTCACACTGATTCTACCATTTTTCGAAACTCTTCCGGACAGTTTTAGGGTACTCGCACGGATTCTGCCTTCTCCCGGTACTCGCCCGGATTCTACCATTTTCCGATATTCACACTGATTCTTGAGTTTTTAGGTACTCGTCCGAACAGTTTTTCGGTACTTGCACGGATTCTACCTTTTTCCGGTACTCGCCCGGATTCTACCATTTTCCGGTACTCACACTGATTCTAGCGTTTTTAGGTACTCGTCCAGACAGTTTTTCGGTACTCGCACGGATTCAACCATTTTTCGGTACTCACACGGATTCTACCATTTTTCGAAACTCGTTCGGAAAGGTTTTGGGTACTCGCACGGATTCTAACTTTTCCTCGTAGTCGCCCGGATTCTACCATTTTCCAGTACTCACACTGATTCTAGCGTTTTTAGGTACTCGTCCGGACAGTTTTTCGGTACTCGAACGGATTCTACCTTTTCCTGGTACTCGCCCGGATTCTACCATTTTCCGATACTCACACTGATTCTAGCGTTTTTAGGTACACGTCCGGACAGTTTTTCGGAACTCGCACGGATTCTACCTTTTCCTGGCGTTCGCCCGGATTCTACCATTTTCCGGTACTCACACTGATTCTACCATTTTTTGAAACTCTTTCGGAAAGTTTGTGGGTACTCGCACAGATTCTACCTTTTCCTGGTACTCGCCCGGATTCTACCATTTTCCAGTACTCACACTGATTCTAGCGTTTTTAGGTACTCGTCCGGACAGTTTTTCGGTACTCGAACGGATTCTACCTTTTCCTGGTACTCGCCCGGATTCTACCATTTTTCGATATTCACACTGATTCTTGCTTTTTTAGGTACTCGTCCGGAGAATTTTTCGGTTCTCGCACGGATTCTACCTTTTCCTGGGGTTCGCCCGGATTCTACCATTTTCCGGTACTCACACTGATTCTACCATTTTTCGAAACTCTTCCGGACAGTTTTAGGGTACTCGCACGGATTCTGCCTTCTCCCGGTACTCGCCCGGATTCTACCATTTTCCGATATTCACACTGATTCTTGAGTTTTTAGGTACTCGTCCGAACAGTTTTTCGGTACTTGCACGGATTCTACCTTTTTCCGGTACTCGCCCGGATTCTACCATTTTCCGGTACTCACACTGATTCTAGCGTTTTTAGGTACTCGTCCAGACAGTTTTTCGGTACTCGCACGGATTCAACCATTTTTCGGTACTCACACGGATTCTACCATTTTTCGAAACTCGTTCGGAAAGGTTTTGGGTACTCGCACGGATTCTAACTTTTCCTCGTAGTCGCCCGGATTCTACCATTTTCCAGTACTCACACTGATTCTAGCGTTTTTAGGTACTCGTCCGGACAGTTTTTCGGTACTCGAACGGATTCTACCTTTTCCTGGTACTCGCCCGGATTCTACCATTTTCCGATACTCACACTGATTCTAGCGTTTTTAGGTACACGTCCGGACAGTTTTTCGGAACTCGCACGGATTCTACCTTTTCCTGGCGTTCGCCCGGATTCTACCATTTTCCGGTACTCACACTGATTCTACCATTTTTCGAAACTCTTCCGGACAGTTTTAGGGTACTCGCACGGATTCTGCCTTTTCCCGGTACTCGCCCGGATTCTACCATTTTCCAGTACTCACACTGATTCTACCGTTTTTAGATACTCGTCCGGACAGTTTTTCGGTACTCGAACGGATTCTACCTTTTCCTGGTACTCGCCCGGATTCTACCATTTTTCGATATTCACACTGATTCTTGCTTTTTTAGGTACTCGTCCGGAGAATTTTTCGGTTCTCGCACGGATTCTACCTTTTCCTGGGGTTCGCCCGGATTCTACCATTTTCCGGTACTCACACTGATTCTACCATTTTTCGAAACTCTTCCGGACAGTTTTAGGGTACTCGCACGGATTCTGCCTTCTCCCGGTACTCGCCCGGATTCTACCATTTTCCGATATTCACACTGATTCTTGAGTTTTTAGGTACTCGTCCGAACAGTTTTTCGGTACTTGCACGGATTCTACCTTTTTCCGGTACTCGCCCGGATTCTACCATTTTCCGGTACTCACACTGATTCTAGCGTTTTTAGGTACTCGTCCAGACAGTTTTTCGGTACTCGCACGGATTCAACCATTTTTCGGTACTCACACGGATTCTACCATTTTTCGAAACTCGTTCGGAAAGGTTTTGGGTACTCGCACGGATTCTAACTTTTCCTCGTAGTCGCCCGGATTCTACCATTTTCCAGTACTCACACTGATTCTAGCGTTTTTAGGTACTCGTCCGGACAGTTTTTCGGTACTCGAACGGATTCTACCTTTTCCTGGTACTCGCCCGGATTCTACCATTTTCCGATACTCACACTGATTCTAGCGTTTTTAGGTACACGTCCGGACAGTTTTTCGGAACTCGCACGGATTCTACCTTTTCCTGGCGTTCGCCCGGATTCTACCATTTTCCGGTACTCACACTGATTCTACCATTTTTTGAAACTCTTTCGGAAAGTTTGTGGGTACTCGCACAGATTCTACCTTTTCCTGGTACTCGCCCGGATTCTACCATTTTCCAGTACTCACACTGATTCTAGCGTTTTTAGGTACTCGTCCGGACAGTTTTTCGGTACTCGAACGGATTCTACCTTTTCCTGGTACTCGCCCGGATTCTACCATTTTTCGATATTCACACTGATTCTTGCTTTTTTAGGTACTCGTCCGGAGAATTTTTCGGTTCTCGCACGGATTCTACCTTTTCCTGGGGTTCGCCCGGATTCTACCATTTTCCGGTACTCACACTGATTCTACCATTTTTCGAAACTCTTCCGGACAGTTTTAGGGTACTCGCACGGATTCTGCCTTCTCCCGGTACTCGCCCGGATTCTACCATTTTCCGATATTCACACTGATTCTTGAGTTTTTAGGTACTCGTCCGAACAGTTTTTCGGTACTTGCACGGATTCTACCTTTTTCCGGTACTCGCCCGGATTCTACCATTTTCCGGTACTCACACTGATTCTAGCGTTTTTAGGTACTCGTCCAGACAGTTTTTCGGTACTCGCACGGATTCAACCATTTTTCGGTACTCACACGGATTCTACCATTTTTCGAAACTCGTTCGGAAAGGTTTTGGGTACTCGCACGGATTCTAACTTTTCCTCGTAGTCGCCCGGATTCTACCATTTTCCAGTACTCACACTGATTCTAGCGTTTTTAGGTACTCGTCCGGACAGTTTTTCGGTACTCGAACGGATTCTACCTTTTCCTGGTACTCGCCCGGATTCTACCATTTTCCGATACTCACACTGATTCTAGCGTTTTTAGGTACACGTCCGGACAGTTTTTCGGAACTCGCACGGATTCTACCTTTTCCTGGCGTTCGCCCGGATTCTACCATTTTCCGGTACTCACACTGATTCTACCATTTTTCGAAACTCTTCCGGACAGTTTTAGGGTACTCGCACGGATTCTGCCTTTTCCCGGTACTCGCCCGGATTCTACCATTTTCCAGTACTCACACTGATTCTACCGTTTTTAGATACTCGTCCGGACAGTTTTTCGGTACTCGAACGGATTCTACCTTTTCCTGGTACTCGCCCGGATTCTACCATTTTTCGATATTCACACTGATTCTTGCTTTTTTAGGTACTCGTCCGGAGAATTTTTCGGTTCTCGCACGGATTCTACCTTTTCCTGGGGTTCGCCCGGATTCTACCATTTTCCGGTACTCACACTGATTCTACCATTTTTCGAAACTCTTCCGGACAGTTTTAGGGTACTCGCACGGATTCTGCCTTCTCCCGGTACTCGCCCGGATTCTACCATTTTCCGATATTCACACTGATTCTTGAGTTTTTAGGTACTCGTCCGAACAGTTTTTCGGTACTTGCACGGATTCTACCTTTTTCCGGTACTCGCCCGGATTCTACCATTTTCCGGTACTCACACTGATTCTAGCGTTTTTAGGTACTCGTCCAGACAGTTTTTCGGTACTCGCACGGATTCAACCATTTTTCGGTACTCACACGGATTCTACCATTTTTCGAAACTCGTTCGGAAAGGTTTTGGGTACTCGCACGGATTCTAACTTTTCCTCGTAGTCGCCCGGATTCTACCATTTTCCAGTACTCACACTGATTCTAGCGTTTTTAGGTACTCGTCCGGACAGTTTTTCGGTACTCGAACGGATTCTACCTTTTCCTGGTACTCGCCCGGATTCTACCATTTTCCGATACTCACACTGATTCTAGCGTTTTTAGGTACACGTCCGGACAGTTTTTCGGAACTCGCACGGATTCTACCTTTTCCTGGCGTTCGCCCGGATTCTACCATTTTCCGGTACTCACACTGATTCTACCATTTTTTGAAACTCTTTCGGAAAGTTTGTGGGTACTCGCACAGATTCTACCTTTTCCTGGTACTCGCCCGGATTCTACCATTTTCCAGTACTCACACTGATTCTAGCGTTTTTAGGTACTCGTCCGGACAGTTTTTCGGTACTCGAACGGATTCTACCTTTTCCTGGTACTCGCCCGGATTCTACCATTTTTCGATATTCACACTGATTCTTGCTTTTTTAGGTACTCGTCCGGAGAATTTTTCGGTTCTCGCACGGATTCTACCTTTTCCTGGGGTTCGCCCGGATTCTACCATTTTCCGGTACTCACACTGATTCTACCATTTTTCGAAACTCTTCCGGACAGTTTTAGGGTACTCGCACGGATTCTGCCTTCTCCCGGTACTCGCCCGGATTCTACCATTTTCCGATATTCACACTGATTCTTGAGTTTTTAGGTACTCGTCCGAACAGTTTTTCGGTACTTGCACGGATTCTACCTTTTTCCGGTACTCGCCCGGATTCTACCATTTTCCGGTACTCACACTGATTCTAGCGTTTTTAGGTACTCGTCCAGACAGTTTTTCGGTACTCGCACGGATTCAACCATTTTTCGGTACTCACACGGATTCTACCATTTTTCGAAACTCGTTCGGAAAGGTTTTGGGTACTCGCACGGATTCTAACTTTTCCTCGTAGTCGCCCGGATTCTACCATTTTCCAGTACTCACACTGATTCTAGCGTTTTTAGGTACTCGTCCGGACAGTTTTTCGGTACTCGAACGGATTCTACCTTTTCCTGGTACTCGCCCGGATTCTACCATTTTCCGATACTCACACTGATTCTAGCGTTTTTAGGTACACGTCCGGACAGTTTTTCGGAACTCGCACGGATTCTACCTTTTCCTGGCGTTCGCCCGGATTCTACCATTTTCCGGTACTCACACTGATTCTACCATTTTTCGAAACTCTTCCGGACAGTTTTAGGGTACTCGCACGGATTCTGCCTTTTCCCGGTACTCGCCCGGATTCTACCATTTTCCAGTACTCACACTGATTCTACCGTTTTTAGATACTCGTCCGGACAGTTTTTCGGTACTCGAACGGATTCTACCTTTTCCTGGTACTCGCCCGGATTCTACCATTTTTCGATATTCACACTGATTCTTGCTTTTTTAGGTACTCGTCCGGAGAATTTTTCGGTTCTCGCACGGATTCTACCTTTTCCTGGGGTTCGCCCGGATTCTACCATTTTCCGGTACTCACACTGATTCTACCATTTTTCGAAACTCTTCCGGACAGTTTTAGGGTACTCGCACGGATTCTGCCTTCTCCCGGTACTCGCCCGGATTCTACCATTTTCCGATATTCACACTGATTCTTGAGTTTTTAGGTACTCGTCCGAACAGTTTTTCGGTACTTGCACGGATTCTACCTTTTTCCGGTACTCGCCCGGATTCTACCATTTTCCGGTACTCACACTGATTCTAGCGTTTTTAGGTACTCGTCCAGACAGTTTTTCGGTACTCGCACGGATTCAACCATTTTTCGGTACTCACACGGATTCTACCATTTTTCGAAACTCGTTCGGAAAGGTTTTGGGTACTCGCACGGATTCTAACTTTTCCTCGTAGTCGCCCGGATTCTACCATTTTCCAGTACTCACACTGATTCTAGCGTTTTTAGGTACTCGTCCGGACAGTTTTTCGGTACTCGAACGGATTCTACCTTTTCCTGGTACTCGCCCGGATTCTACCATTTTCCGATACTCACACTGATTCTAGCGTTTTTAGGTACACGTCCGGACAGTTTTTCGGAACTCGCACGGATTCTACCTTTTCCTGGCGTTCGCCCGGATTCTACCATTTTCCGGTACTCACACTGATTCTACCATTTTTTGAAACTCTTTCGGAAAGTTTGTGGGTACTCGCACAGATTCTACCTTTTCCTGGTACTCGCCCGGATTCTACCATTTTCCAGTACTCACACTGATTCTAGCGTTTTTAGGTACTCGTCCGGACAGTTTTTCGGTACTCGAACGGATTCTACCTTTTCCTGGTACTCGCCCGGATTCTACCATTTTTCGATATTCACACTGATTCTTGCTTTTTTAGGTACTCGTCCGGAGAATTTTTCGGTTCTCGCACGGATTCTACCTTTTCCTGGGGTTCGCCCGGATTCTACCATTTTCCGGTACTCACACTGATTCTACCATTTTTCGAAACTCTTCCGGACAGTTTTAGGGTACTCGCACGGATTCTGCCTTCTCCCGGTACTCGCCCGGATTCTACCATTTTCCGATATTCACACTGATTCTTGAGTTTTTAGGTACTCGTCCGAACAGTTTTTCGGTACTTGCACGGATTCTACCTTTTTCCGGTACTCGCCCGGATTCTACCATTTTCCGGTACTCACACTGATTCTAGCGTTTTTAGGTACTCGTCCAGACAGTTTTTCGGTACTCGCACGGATTCAACCATTTTTCGGTACTCACACGGATTCTACCATTTTTCGAAACTCGTTCGGAAAGGTTTTGGGTACTCGCACGGATTCTAACTTTTCCTCGTAGTCGCCCGGATTCTACCATTTTCCAGTACTCACACTGATTCTAGCGTTTTTAGGTACTCGTCCGGACAGTTTTTCGGTACTCGAACGGATTCTACCTTTTCCTGGTACTCGCCCGGATTCTACCATTTTCCGATACTCACACTGATTCTAGCGTTTTTAGGTACACGTCCGGACAGTTTTTCGGAACTCGCACGGATTCTACCTTTTCCTGGCGTTCGCCCGGATTCTACCATTTTCCGGTACTCACACTGATTCTACCATTTTTTGAAACTCTTTCGGAAAGTTTGTGGGTACTCGCACAGATTCTACCTTTTCCTGGTACTCGCCCGGATTCTACCATTTTCCAGTACTCACACTGATTCTAGCGTTTTTAGGTACTCGTCCGGACAGTTTTTCGGTACTCGAACGGATTCTACCTTTTCCTGGTACTCGCCCGGATTCTACCATTTTTCGATATTCACACTGATTCTTGCTTTTTTAGGTACTCGTCCGGAGAATTTTTCGGTTCTCGCACGGATTCTACCTTTTCCTGGGGTTCGCCCGGATTCTACCATTTTCCGGTACTCACACTGATTCTACCATTTTTCGAAACTCTTCCGGACAGTTTTAGGGTACTCGCACGGATTCTGCCTTCTCCCGGTACTCGCCCGGATTCTACCATTTTCCGATATTCACACTGATTCTTGAGTTTTTAGGTACTCGTCCGAACAGTTTTTCGGTACTTGCACGGATTCTACCTTTTTCCGGTACTCGCCCGGATTCTACCATTTTCCGGTACTCACACTGATTCTAGCGTTTTTAGGTACTCGTCCAGACAGTTTTTCGGTACTCGCACGGATTCAACCATTTTTCGGTACTCACACGGATTCTACCATTTTTCGAAACTCGTTCGGAAAGGTTTTGGGTACTCGCACGGATTCTAACTTTTCCTCGTAGTCGCCCGGATTCTACCATTTTCCAGTACTCACACTGATTCTAGCGTTTTTAGGTACTCGTCCGGACAGTTTTTCGGTACTCGAACGGATTCTACCTTTTCCTGGTACTCGCCCGGATTCTACCATTTTCCGATACTCACACTGATTCTAGCGTTTTTAGGTACACGTCCGGACAGTTTTTCGGAACTCGCACGGATTCTACCTTTTCCTGGCGTTCGCCCGGATTCTACCATTTTCCGGTACTCACACTGATTCTACCATTTTTTGAAACTCTTTCGGAAAGTTTGTGGGTACTCGCACAGATTCTACCTTTTCCTGGTACTCGCCCGGATTCTACCATTTTCCAGTACTCACACTGATTCTAGCGTTTTTAGGTACTCGTCCGGACAGTTTTTCGGTACTCGAACGGATTCTACCTTTTCCTGGTACTCGCCCGGATTCTACCATTTTTCGATATTCACACTGATTCTTGCTTTTTTAGGTACTCGTCCGGAGAATTTTTCGGTTCTCGCACGGATTCTACCTTTTCCTGGGGTTCGCCCGGATTCTACCATTTTCCGGTACTCACACTGATTCTACCATTTTTCGAAACTCTTCCGGACAGTTTTAGGGTACTCGCACGGATTCTGCCTTCTCCCGGTACTCGCCCGGATTCTACCATTTTCCGATATTCACACTGATTCTTGAGTTTTTAGGTACTCGTCCGAACAGTTTTTCGGTACTTGCACGGATTCTACCTTTTTCCGGTACTCGCCCGGATTCTACCATTTTCCGGTACTCACACTGATTCTAGCGTTTTTAGGTACTCGTCCAGACAGTTTTTCGGTACTCGCACGGATTCAACCATTTTTCGGTACTCACACGGATTCTACCATTTTTCGAAACTCGTTCGGAAAGGTTTTGGGTACTCGCACGGATTCTAACTTTTCCTCGTAGTCGCCCGGATTCTACCATTTTCCAGTACTCACACTGATTCTAGCGTTTTTAGGTACTCGTCCGGACAGTTTTTCGGTACTCGAACGGATTCTACCTTTTCCTGGTACTCGCCCGGATTCTACCATTTTCCGATACTCACACTGATTCTAGCGTTTTTAGGTACACGTCCGGACAGTTTTTCGGAACTCGCACGGATTCTACCTTTTCCTGGCGTTCGCCCGGATTCTACCATTTTCCGGTACTCACACTGATTCTACCATTTTTCGAAACTCTTCCGGACAGTTTTAGGGTACTCGCACGGATTCTGCCTTTTCCCGGTACTCGCCCGGATTCTACCATTTTCCAGTACTCACACTGATTCTACCGTTTTTAGATACTCGTCCGGACAGTTTTTCGGTACTCGAACGGATTCTACCTTTTCCTGGTACTCGCCCGGATTCTACCATTTTTCGATATTCACACTGATTCTTGCTTTTTTAGGTACTCGTCCGGAGAATTTTTCGGTTCTCGCACGGATTCTACCTTTTCCTGGGGTTCGCCCGGATTCTACCATTTTCCGGTACTCACACTGATTCTACCATTTTTCGAAACTCTTCCGGACAGTTTTAGGGTACTCGCACGGATTCTGCCTTCTCCCGGTACTCGCCCGGATTCTACCATTTTCCGATATTCACACTGATTCTTGAGTTTTTAGGTACTCGTCCGAACAGTTTTTCGGTACTTGCACGGATTCTACCTTTTTCCGGTACTCGCCCGGATTCTACCATTTTCCGGTACTCACACTGATTCTAGCGTTTTTAGGTACTCGTCCAGACAGTTTTTCGGTACTCGCACGGATTCAACCATTTTTCGGTACTCACACGGATTCTACCATTTTTCGAAACTCGTTCGGAAAGGTTTTGGGTACTCGCACGGATTCTAACTTTTCCTCGTAGTCGCCCGGATTCTACCATTTTCCAGTACTCACACTGATTCTAGCGTTTTTAGGTACTCGTCCGGACAGTTTTTCGGTACTCGAACGGATTCTACCTTTTCCTGGTACTCGCCCGGATTCTACCATTTTCCGATACTCACACTGATTCTAGCGTTTTTAGGTACACGTCCGGACAGTTTTTCGGAACTCGCACGGATTCTACCTTTTCCTGGCGTTCGCCCGGATTCTACCATTTTCCGGTACTCACACTGATTCTACCATTTTTTGAAACTCTTTCGGAAAGTTTGTGGGTACTCGCACAGATTCTACCTTTTCCTGGTACTCGCCCGGATTCTACCATTTTCCAGTACTCACACTGATTCTAGCGTTTTTAGGTACTCGTCCGGACAGTTTTTCGGTACTCGAACGGATTCTACCTTTTCCTGGTACTCGCCCGGATTCTACCATTTTTCGATATTCACACTGATTCTTGCTTTTTTAGGTACTCGTCCGGAGAATTTTTCGGTTCTCGCACGGATTCTACCTTTTCCTGGGGTTCGCCCGGATTCTACCATTTTCCGGTACTCACACTGATTCTACCATTTTTCGAAACTCTTCCGGACAGTTTTAGGGTACTCGCACGGATTCTGCCTTCTCCCGGTACTCGCCCGGATTCTACCATTTTCCGATATTCACACTGATTCTTGAGTTTTTAGGTACTCGTCCGAACAGTTTTTCGGTACTTGCACGGATTCTACCTTTTTCCGGTACTCGCCCGGATTCTACCATTTTCCGGTACTCACACTGATTCTAGCGTTTTTAGGTACTCGTCCAGACAGTTTTTCGGTACTCGCACGGATTCAACCATTTTTCGGTACTCACACGGATTCTACCATTTTTCGAAACTCGTTCGGAAAGGTTTTGGGTACTCGCACGGATTCTAACTTTTCCTCGTAGTCGCCCGGATTCTACCATTTTCCAGTACTCACACTGATTCTAGCGTTTTTAGGTACTCGTCCGGACAGTTTTTCGGTACTCGAACGGATTCTACCTTTTCCTGGTACTCGCCCGGATTCTACCATTTTCCGATACTCACACTGATTCTAGCGTTTTTAGGTACACGTCCGGACAGTTTTTCGGAACTCGCACGGATTCTACCTTTTCCTGGCGTTCGCCCGGATTCTACCATTTTCCGGTACTCACACTGATTCTACCATTTTTCGAAACTCTTCCGGACAGTTTTAGGGTACTCGCACGGATTCTGCCTTTTCCCGGTACTCGCCCGGATTCTACCATTTTCCAGTACTCACACTGATTCTACCGTTTTTAGATACTCGTCCGGACAGTTTTTCGGTACTCGAACGGATTCTACCTTTTCCTGGTACTCGCCCGGATTCTACCATTTTTCGATATTCACACTGATTCTTGCTTTTTTAGGTACTCGTCCGGAGAATTTTTCGGTTCTCGCACGGATTCTACCTTTTCCTGGGGTTCGCCCGGATTCTACCATTTTCCGGTACTCACACTGATTCTACCATTTTTCGAAACTCTTCCGGACAGTTTTAGGGTACTCGCACGGATTCTGCCTTCTCCCGGTACTCGCCCGGATTCTACCATTTTCCGATATTCACACTGATTCTTGAGTTTTTAGGTACTCGTCCGAACAGTTTTTCGGTACTTGCACGGATTCTACCTTTTTCCGGTACTCGCCCGGATTCTACCATTTTCCGGTACTCACACTGATTCTAGCGTTTTTAGGTACTCGTCCAGACAGTTTTTCGGTACTCGCACGGATTCAACCATTTTTCGGTACTCACACGGATTCTACCATTTTTCGAAACTCGTTCGGAAAGGTTTTGGGTACTCGCACGGATTCTAACTTTTCCTCGTAGTCGCCCGGATTCTACCATTTTCCAGTACTCACACTGATTCTAGCGTTTTTAGGTACTCGTCCGGACAGTTTTTCGGTACTCGAACGGATTCTACCTTTTCCTGGTACTCGCCCGGATTCTACCATTTTCCGATACTCACACTGATTCTAGCGTTTTTAGGTACACGTCCGGACAGTTTTTCGGAACTCGCACGGATTCTACCTTTTCCTGGCGTTCGCCCGGATTCTACCATTTTCCGGTACTCACACTGATTCTACCATTTTTTGAAACTCTTTCGGAAAGTTTGTGGGTACTCGCACAGATTCTACCTTTTCCTGGTACTCGCCCGGATTCTACCATTTTCCAGTACTCACACTGATTCTAGCGTTTTTAGGTACTCGTCCGGACAGTTTTTCGGTACTCGAACGGATTCTACCTTTTCCTGGTACTCGCCCGGATTCTACCATTTTTCGATATTCACACTGATTCTTGCTTTTTTAGGTACTCGTCCGGAGAATTTTTCGGTTCTCGCACGGATTCTACCTTTTCCTGGGGTTCGCCCGGATTCTACCATTTTCCGGTACTCACACTGATTCTACCATTTTTCGAAACTCTTCCGGACAGTTTTAGGGTACTCGCACGGATTCTGCCTTCTCCCGGTACTCGCCCGGATTCTACCATTTTCCGATATTCACACTGATTCTTGAGTTTTTAGGTACTCGTCCGAACAGTTTTTCGGTACTTGCACGGATTCTACCTTTTTCCGGTACTCGCCCGGATTCTACCATTTTCCGGTACTCACACTGATTCTAGCGTTTTTAGGTACTCGTCCAGACAGTTTTTCGGTACTCGCACGGATTCAACCATTTTTCGGTACTCACACGGATTCTACCATTTTTCGAAACTCGTTCGGAAAGGTTTTGGGTACTCGCACGGATTCTAACTTTTCCTCGTAGTCGCCCGGATTCTACCATTTTCCAGTACTCACACTGATTCTAGCGTTTTTAGGTACTCGTCCGGACAGTTTTTCGGTACTCGAACGGATTCTACCTTTTCCTGGTACTCGCCCGGATTCTACCATTTTCCGATACTCACACTGATTCTAGCGTTTTTAGGTACACGTCCGGACAGTTTTTCGGAACTCGCACGGATTCTACCTTTTCCTGGCGTTCGCCCGGATTCTACCATTTTCCGGTACTCACACTGATTCTACCATTTTTTGAAACTCTTTCGGAAAGTTTGTGGGTACTCGCACAGATTCTACCTTTTCCTGGTACTCGCACGGATTCTGCCTTTTCCCGGTACTCGCCCGGATTCTACCATTTTCCAGTACTCACACTGATTCTACCGTTTTTAGATACTCGTCCGGACAGTTTTTCGGTACTCGAACGGATTCTACCTTTTCCTGGTACTCGCCCGGATTCTACCATTTTTCGATATTCACACTGATTCTTGCTTTTTTAGGTACTCGTCCGGAGAATTTTTCGGTTCTCGCACGGATTCTACCTTTTCCTGGGGTTCGCCCGGATTCTACCATTTTCCGGTACTCACACTGATTCTACCATTTTTCGAAACTCTTCCGGACAGTTTTAGGGTACTCGCACGGATTCTGCCTTCTCCCGGTACTCGCCCGGATTCTACCATTTTCCGATATTCACACTGATTCTTGAGTTTTTAGGTACTCGTCCGAACAGTTTTTCGGTACTTGCACGGATTCTACCTTTTTCCGGTACTCGCCCGGATTCTACCATTTTCCGGTACTCACACTGATTCTAGCGTTTTTAGGTACTCGTCCAGACAGTTTTTCGGTACTCGCACGGATTCAACCATTTTTCGGTACTCACACGGATTCTACCATTTTTCGAAACTCGTTCGGAAAGGTTTTGGGTACTCGCACGGATTCTAACTTTTCCTCGTAGTCGCCCGGATTCTACCATTTTCCAGTACTCACACTGATTCTAGCGTTTTTAGGTACTCGTCCGGACAGTTTTTCGGTACTCGAACGGATTCTACCTTTTCCTGGTACTCGCCCGGATTCTACCATTTTCCGATACTCACACTGATTCTAGCGTTTTTAGGTACACGTCCGGACAGTTTTTCGGAACTCGCACGGATTCTACCTTTTCCTGGCGTTCGCCCGGATTCTACCATTTTCCGGTACTCACACTGATTCTACCATTTTTCGAAACTCTTCCGGACAGTTTTAGGGTACTCGCACGGATTCTGCCTTTTCCCGGTACTCGCCCGGATTCTACCATTTTCCGATATTCACACTGATTCTTGCGTTTTTAGGTACTCGTCCGGACAGTTTTTCGGTACTCGCACGGATTCTACCTTTTGCTGGGGTTCGCCCGCATTCTACCATTTTCCGGTACTCACACTGATTCTACCATTTTTCGAAACTCTTCCGGACAGTTTTAGGGTACTCGCACGGATTCTGCCTTTTCCCGGTACTCGCCCGGATTCTACCATTTTCCGATATTCACGCTGATTCTTGCGTTTTTAGGTACTCGTTCGAACAGATTTTCGGTACTCGCACGGATTCTACCTTTTTCCTGTACTCGCCCGGACTCAACCATTTTCCGGTACTCACACTGATTCTACCATTTTCCGGTACTCACACTGATTCTAACAATTTTCGACACTCTTCCGGATAGTTTTAGGGTACTCGCACGGATTCTGCCTTTTCCGGGTACTCGCCCGGATTCTACCATTTTCCGGTACTCACACTGATTCTAGCGTTTTTAGGTACTCGTCGGGATAGTTTTTGGGTACTCGCACGGATTCTACCTTTTCCCGGTACTCGCCCGGATTCTACCATTTTCCGATATTCACACTGATTCTTGCTTTTTTAGGTACTCGTCCGGACAGTTTTTCGGTACTCGCACGGATTCTACCTTTTCCCGGTTCTCGCCCGGATTCTACCATTTTATGGTACTCACACTGATTCTACCATTTTCCGGTACTCACACTGATTCTAACATTTTTCGACACTCTTCCGGATAGTTTTAGGCTACTCGCACGGATTCTGCCTTTTCCCGGTACTCGCCCGGATTCTAACATTTTCCGATATTCACACTGATTCTTGCGTTTTTAGGTACTCGTCCGGACAGTTTTTCGGTACTCGCACGGATTCTACCTTTTCCCGGTTCTTGCCCGGATTCTACCATTTTCCGGTACTCACAATGATTCTACCATTTTCCGGTACTGACACTGATTCTAACATTTTTCGACACTCTTCCGGATAGTTTTAGGGTACTCGCACGGATTCTGTCTTTTCCCGGTACTCGCCCGGATTCTAACATTTTCCGATATTCACACTGATTCTTACGTTTTTAGGTACTCGTCCGGACAGTTTTTCGGTACTCGCACGGATTCTACCTTTTCCCGGTTATCGGCCGGATTCTACCATTTTCCGGTACTAACACTGATTCTACCATTTTCCGGTACTCACACTGATTCTAACATTTTTCGACACTCTTCCGGATAGTTTTAGGGTACTCGCACGGATTCTGCCTTTTCCCGGTACTCGCCCGGATTCTACCATTTTCCGATATTCACACTGATTCTTGCGTTTTTAGGTACTCGTCCGGACAGTTTTTCGGTACTCGCACGGATTCTACCTTTTCCCGGTTCTTGCCCGGATTCTACCATTTTCCGGTACTCACAATGATTCTACCATTTTCCGGTACTCACACTGATGCTAACATTTTTCGACACTCTTCCGGATAGTTTTAGGGTACTCGCACGGATTCTGCCTTTTCCCGGTACTCGCCCGGATTCTAACATTTTCCGATATTCACACTGATTCTTACGTTTTTAGGTACTCGTCCGGAATGTTTTTCGGTACTCGCACGGATTCTACCTTTTCCCGGTTCTCGCCCGGATTCTACCATTTTCCGGTACTCACACTGATTCTACTATTTTCCGGTACTCACACTGATTCTAACATTTTTCGACACTCTTCCGGATAGTCTTAGGGTACTCGCACGGATTCTGCCTTTTCCCGGTACTCGCCCGGATTCTACCATTTTCCGATACTCTCACTGATTCTTGCGTTTTTAGGTACTCGTCCGGACAGTTTTTCGGTACTCGTACGGATTCTACCATTTTTCGGTACTCACACGGATTCTACCATTTTTTGAAACTCTTTCGGAAAGTTTGTGGGTACTCGCACAGATTCTACCTTTTCCTAGTACTCGCCCGGATTCTACCATTTTCCAGTACTCACACTGATACTAGCGTTTTTAGGCACACGTCCGGACAGTTTTTCGGTACTCGCACGGATTCTACCTTTTCCTTGCGTTCGCCCGGATTCTACCATTTTCCGGTACTCACAGTGATTCTACCATTTTTCGAAACTCTTCCGGACAGTTTTAGGGTACTCGCACGGATTCTGCCTTTTCCCGGTACTCGCCCGGATTCTACCATTTTCCGATATTCACACTGATTCTTGCGTTTTTAGGTACTCGTCCGGACAGTTTTTCGGTGCTCGCACGGATTCTACCTTTTTCCGGTACTCGCCCGGACTCTACCATTTTCCGGTACTCACACTAATTCTAGCGTTTTTAGGGTACTCGTCCGGACAGTTTTTCGGTACTCGCCCGGATTCTACCATTTTCCGATATTCACACTGATTCTTGCGTTTTTAGGTACTCGTCCGGACAGTTTTTCGGTACTCGCCCGGATTCTACCATTTTTCGGTACTCACACGGATTCTACCATTTTTTGAAACTCTTTCGGAAAGTTTGTGGGTACTCGCACAGATTCTACCTTTTCCTGGTACTCGCCCGGATTCTACCATTTTCCAGTACGCACACTGATACTAGCGTTTTTAGGCACACGTCCGGACAGTTTTTCGGTACTCGCACGGATTCTACCTTTTCCTTGCGTTCGCCCGGATTCTACCATTTTCCGGTACTCACACTGATTCTACCATTTTTCGAAACTCATCCGGACTGTTTTAGGGTACTCGCACGGATTCTGACTTTTCCCGGTACTCGCCCGGATTCTACCATTTTCCGATATTCACACTGATTCTTGCGTTTTTAGGTACTCGTCCGGACAGTTTTTCGGTACTCGCCCGGATTCTACCATTTTTCGGTACTCACACGGATTCTACCATTTTTTGAAACTCTTTCGGAAAGTTTGTGGGTACTCGCACAGATTCTACCTTTTCCTGGTACTCGCCCGGATTCTACCATTTTCCAGTACTCACACTGATTCTAGCGTTTTTAGGTACTCGTCCGGACAGTTTTTCGGTACTCGCACGGATTCTACCTTTTTCCGGTACTCGCCCGGACTCTACCATTTTCCGGTACTCACACTAATTCTAGCGTTTTTAGGGTACTCGTCCGGACAGTTTTTTGGTACTCGCACGGATTCTACCTTTTCCCGGTTCTCGCCCGGATTCTACCATTTTCCGGTACTCACACTGATTCTACCATTTTCCGGTACTCACACTGATTCTAACATTTTTCGACACTCTTCCGGATAGTTTTAGGGTACTCGCACGGATTCTGCCTTTTCCCGGTACTCGCCCGGATTCTACCATTTTCCGATACTCACACTGATTCTTGCGTTTTTAGGTACTCGTCCGGACAGTTTTTCGGTACTCGTACAGATTCTACCTTTTCCTGGGGTTCGCCCAGATTCTACCATTTTCCAGTACTCATACTGATTCTACCATTTTTCGAAACTCTTCCGGACTGTTTTAGGGTACTCGCACGGATTCTGACTTTTCCCGGTACTCGCCCGGATGCTACCATTTTCCGATATTCACACTGATTCTTGCGTTTTTAGGTACTCGTCCGGACAGTTTTTCGGTACTCGCCCGGATTCTACCATTTTTCGGTACTCACACGGATTCTACCATTTTTTGAAACTCTTTCGGAAAGTTTGTGGGTACTCGCACAGATTCTACCTTTTCCTAGTACTCGCCCGGATTCTACCATTTTCCAGTACTCACACTGATTCTAGCGTTTTTAGGTACTCGTCGGGACAGTTTTTCGGTACTCGAACGGATTCTACCTTTTCCTGGTACTCGCCCGGATTCTACCATTTTCCGATACTCACACTGATTCCAGCGTTTTTAGGAACACGTCCGGACAGTTTTTCGGTACTCGCACGGATTCTACCTTTTCCTTGCGTTCGCCCGGATTCTACCATTTTCCGGTACTCACACTGATTCTACCATTTTTCGAAACTCTTCCGGACAGCTTTAGGATACTCGCACGGATTCTGCCTTTTCCCGGTACTCGCCCGGATTCTACCATTTTCCGATATTCACACTGATTCTTGCGTTTTTAGGTACTCGTCCGGACAGTTTTTCGGTACTCGCACGGATTCTACCTTTTTCCGGTACTCGCCCGGATTCTACCATTTTTCGGTACTCACACTGACTCTAGCGTTTTTAGGGTACTCGTCCGGACAGTTTTTCGGTACTTACACGGATTCTACCCTTTCCCGGTTCTCGCCCGGATTCTACCATTTTCCGGTACTCACACTGATTCTAGCGTTTTTAGGCACTCGTCCGGACAGTTTTTCGGTACTCGCACGGATTCTACCTTTTCCTGGGGTTCGCCCGGATTCTACCACTTTTCGGTACTCACACTGATTCTACCATTTTTCGAAACTCTTCCGGATAGTTTTAGGGTACTTGCACGGATTCTACCTTTTCCCGGTACTCGCCCGGATTCTACCATTTTCCAGTACTCACACTGATTCTAGCGTTTTTAGGTACTCGTCCGGAATGTTTTTTGGTACTCGCACGGATTCTACCTTTTCCTGGTACTCGCGCGGATTCTACCATTTTCCGATAGTCACACTGATTCTTGCGTTTTTAGGTACTCGTCCGGACAGTTTTTCGGTACTCGCACGGATTCTAACTTTTTTCGGTACCCGGATTCTACCATTTTCCGGTACTCACACTGATTCTAGCGTTTTTAGGTACTCGTCCGGATAGTTTTTCGGTACTCGCACGGATTCTACCTTTTTCCGGTACTCGCTCGGATTCTACCATTTTTCGGCACTCACACTGATTCTAGCGTTTTTAGGGTACTCGTCTGGACAGTTTTTCGGTACTCGCACGGATTCTACCTTTTCCCGGTTCTCGCCCGGATTCTACCATTTTCCGGTATTCACACTGATTCTACCATTTTCCGGTTCTCACACTGATTCTAACATTTTTCGACACTCTTCCGGATAGTTTTAGGGTACTCGCACGGATTCTGCCTTTTCCCGGTACTCGCCCGGATTCTAACATTTTCCGATATTCACACTGATTCTTGCGTTTTTAGGTACTCGTCCGGACAGTTTTTCGGTACTCGCACGGATTCTACCTTTTCCCGGTTATCGGCCGGATTCTACAATTTTCCGGTACTAACACTGATTCTACCATTTTCCGGTACTCACACTGATTCTAACATTTTTCGACACTCTTCCGGATAGTTTTAGGGTACTCGCACGGATTCTGCCTTTTCCCGGTACTCGCCCGGATTCTACCATTTTCCGATATTCACACTGATTCTTGCGTTTTTAGGTACTCGTCCGGACAGTTTTTCGGTACTCGCACGGATTCTACCTTTTTCCAGTACTCGCCCGGATTCTACCATTTTCCGGTACTCACACTCATTCTAGCGTTTTAAGGGTACTCGTCCGGACAGTTTTTCGGTACTCGCATGGATTCTACCTTTTTCCGGTACTCGCGCGGATTTTATACCATTTTTCGGTACCCACACTGATTCTTGCGTTTTTAGGCAGTGGTCCGGACAGTTTTTCGGTACTCGCAGGGATTCTACCATTTTCCAGTACTCACACTGATTCTAGCGTTTTTAGGTACTCGTCCGGAATGTTTTTTGGTACTCGCACGGATTCTACCTTTTCCTGGTACTCGCCCGGATTTTACCATTTTCCGATATTCACACTGATTCTTGCGTTTTTAGGTACTCGTCCGGACAGTTTTTCGGTACTTGCACGGATTCTACCTTTTTCCGGTACTCGCCCGGATTCTACCATTTTCCGGTACTCACACTGATTCTAGCGTTTTTAGGTACTCGTCCGGACAGTTTTTCGGTACTCGCACGGATTCTACCTGTTCCCGGTTCTCGCCCGTATTCTACCATTTTCCGGTACTCACACTGATTCTACCATTTTCCGGTACTCACACTGATTCTAACATTTTTCGACACTCTTCCGGATAGTTTTAGGGTACTCGCACGGATTCTGCCTTTTCCCGGTACTCGCCCGGATTCTACCATTTTCCGATATTCACACTGATTCTTGCGTTTTTTGGTACTCGTCCGGACAGTTTTTCGGTACTCGCACGGATTCTACCTTTTCCTGGGGTTCGCCCGGATTCTACCATTTTCCGGTACTCACACTGATTCTACCATTTTTCGAAACTCTTCCGGACAGTTTTAGGGTACTCGCCCGGATCCTACCATTTTCCGATATTCACACTGATTCTTGCGTTTTTAGGTACTCGTCCGAACAGTTTTTCGGTACTCGCACGGATTCTATATTTTCCCGTCCTCGCCCGGACTCTACCATTTTCCGGTACTCACACTGATTCTACCATTTTTCGGTACTCACACTGATTCTACCATTTTTCGGTACTCACACTGATTCTACCATTTTCCGGTACTCACACTGATTCTAACATTTTTCGACACTCTTCCGGATAGTTTTAGGGTACTCGCACGGATTCTGCCTTTTCCCGGTACTCGCCCGGATTCTACCATTTTCCGGTACTCACACTGATTCTATCGTTTTTAGGTACTCGTCCGGATAGTTTTTGGGTACTCGCACGGATTCTACCTTTTCCCGGTACTCACCCGGATTCTACCATTTTCCGGTACTCACACTGATTCTAGAGTTTTTAGGTACTCGTCCGGACAGTTTTTCGGTACACGCACGGATTCTACCATTTTTCGGTACTCACACGGATTCTACCATTTTTCAAAACTCTTTCGAAAAGTTTTTGGGTACTCGCACGGATTCTACCTTTTCCTGGTACTCGCCCGGATTCTACCATTTTCCGATAGTCACACTGATTCTTGCGTTTTTAGGTACTCGTCCGGACAGTTTTTCGGTACTCGCACGGATTCTAACTTTTTCCGGTACTCGCCCGGATTCTACGATTTTCCGGTACTCACACTGATTCTTGCGTTTTTAGGTACACGTCCGGACAGTTTTTCGGTACTCGCCCGGATTCTACCGTTTTCCGGTACTCACACTTATTCTAGCATTTTTCTAAACTCTTCCGGACAGTTTTTCGGTACTCGCACGGATTCTACCTTTTCCCGGGGTTCGCCCGGATTCTACCATTTTCCGGTACTCACACTGATTCTACCATTTTTCGAAACTCTTCCGGATAGTTTTTGGGTACTCGCACGGATTCTGCCTTTTCCCGGTTCTTGCCCGGATTCTACCATTTTCCGGTACTCACACTGATTCTAGTGTTTTTAGGTACTCGTCCGGACAGTTTTTCGTTCTTGCACGGATTCTACCTTTTCCCGGTACTCGCCGGATTCTACCATTTTCCGGTACTCACACTGATTCTAGCGTTTTTAGGTACTCGTCCGGACAGTTTTTCGGTACTCGCACGGATTCTACCTTTTCCTGGTACTCGCCCGGATTCTACCATGTTTCGGTACTCGCACGGATGCTACCATTTTTCGGTACTCACACGGATTCAACCATTTTTCGAAACTCTTTCGGAAAGTTTTTGGGTACTCGCACGAATTCTACCTTTTCACGGTAGTCGCCCGGATTCTACCATTTTTCAGTAATCACACTGATTCTTGCGTTTTTAGGTACTCGTCCGGACAGTTTTTCGGTACTCGCACGGATTCTAACTTTTTCCGGTACTCGCCCGGATTCTACCATTTTCCGATACTCACACTGATTCTAGCGTTTTTAGGTACTCGTCCGGACAGTTTTTCGGTACTCGCTCGGATTCTACTGTTTTCCGGTACTCACACTTATTCTAGCATTTTTCTAAACTCTTCCGAATAGTTTTTGGGTACTCGCACGGATTCTACCTTTTCCCGGTAGTCGCCCGGATTCTACCATTTTTCGGTACTCACACTGATTCTAGCGTTTTTAGGTACTCGTCCGGACAGTTTTTCGGTACTTGCACGGATTCTACCTTTTCCCCGGGTTCGCCCGGATTCTACCATTTTCCGGTACTCACACTAATTCTACCATTTTTCGAAACTCTTCCGGATAGTTTTTGGGTACTCGCACGGATTCTGCCTTTTCCCGGTACTCGCCCGGATTCTACCATTTTCCGGTACTCACACTGATTCTAGTGTTTTTAGGTACTCGTCCGCACAGTTTTTCGTTCTTGCACGGATTCTACCTTTTCCCGGTACTCGCCGGATTCTACCATTTTTCGGTACTCACACTGATTCTAGCGTTTTTAGGTACTCGTCGGGACAGTTTTTCGGTACTCGCACGGATTCTACCTTTTCCCGGTACTCGCCCGGATTCTACCATGTTTCGGTACTCGCACGGATTCTACCATTTTTCGGTACTCACACGGATTCAACCATTTTTCGAAACTCTTTCGGAAAGTTTTTGGGTACTCGCACGGATTCTACCTTTTCCCGGTAGTCGCCCGGATTCTACCATTTTTCGGTACTCACACTGATTCTAGCGTTTTTAGGTACTTGTCCGGACAGTTTTTCGGTACTCGCACGGATTCTACCTTTTCCCGGGGTTCGCCCGGATTCTACCATTTTCCGCTACTCACACTGATTCTACCATTTTTCGAAACTCTTCCGGATAGTTTTAGGTTACTCGCACGGATTCTGCCTTTTCCCGGTACTCGCCCGGATTCTACCATTTTCCGGTACACACACTGATTCTAGCGCTTTTAGGTACTCGTCCGGACAGTTTTTGGGTACTCGCACGAATTCTACCTTTTCCCGGGGTTCGCCCGGATTCTACCATTTTCCGGTACTCACACTGATTCTACCATTTTTCGAAACTCTTCCGGATAGTTTTAGGTTACTCGCACGGATTCTGCCTTTTCCCGGTACTCGCCCGGATTCTACCATTTTCCGGTACACACACTGATTCTAGTGTTTTTAGGTACTCGTCCGGACAGTTTATCGTTCTCGCACGGATTCTACCTTTTCCCGGTACTCGGCGGATTCTACCATTTTCCGGTACTCACACTGATTCTAGCGTTTTTAGGTACTCGTCCGGACAGTTTTTCGGTACTCTCACGGATTCTACCTTTTCCCGGTACTCCCCCGGATTCTACCATTTTTCGGTACTCGCACGGATTCTACCATTTTTCGGTACTCACACGGATTCTACCATTTTTCGAAACACTTTCGGAAAGTTTTTGGGTACTCGCACGGATTCTACCTTTTCCCGGTACTCGCCGGATTCTACCATTTTCCGGTACTCACACTGATTCTAGCGTTTTTAGGTACTCGTCCGGACAGTTTTTCGGTACTCGCACGGATTCTACCTTTTCCCGGTACTCGCCCGGATTCTACCATGTTTCGGTACTCGCACGGATTCTACCATTTTTCGGTACTCACACGGATTCAACCATTTTTCGAAACTCTTTCGGAAAGTTTTTGGGTACTCGCACGGATTCTACCTTTTCCCGGTAGTCGCCCGGATTCTACCATTTTTCGGTACTCACACTGATTCTAGCGTTTTTAGGTACTCGTCCGGACAGTTTTTCGGTACTCGCACGGATTCTACCTTTTCCCGGGGTTCGCACGGATTCTACCATTTTCCGGTACTCACACTGATTCTACCATTTTTCGAAACTCTTCCGGATAGTTTTAGGTTACTCGCACGGATTCTGCCTTTTCCCGGTAGTCGCCCGGATTCTACCATTTTTCGGTACTCACACTGATTCTAGCGTTTTTAGGTACTCGTCCGGACAGTTTTTGGGTACTCGCACGAATTCTACCTTTTCCCGGGGTTCGCCCGGATTCTACCATTTTCCGGTACTCACACTGATTCTACCATTTTTCGAAACTCTTCCGGATAGTTTTAGGTTACTCGCACGGATTCTGCCTTTTCCCGGTACTCGCCCGGATTCTACCATTTTCCGGTACACACACTGATTCTAGCGCTTTTAGGTACTCGTCCGGACAGTTTTTCGGTACTCGCCCGGATTCTACCGTTTTCCGGTACTCACACTTATTCTAGCATTTTTCTAAACTCGTCCGGACAGTTTTTTCGTTCTCGCACGGATTCTACCTTTTCCCGGTAGTCGCCCGGATTCTACCATTTTTCGGTACTTACACTGATTCTAGCGTTTTTAGGTACTCGTCCGGACAGTTTTTCGGTACTCGCCCGGATTCTACCGTTTTTCGGTACTCACACTTATTCTAGCATTTTTCTAAACTCGTCCGGACAGTTTTTTCGTTCTCGCACGGATTCTACCTTTTCCCGGTACTCCCCCGGATTCTACCCTTTTCCGGTACTCACACTGATTCTACCATTTTTGGAAACTCTTCCGGATAGTTTTTGGGTACTCGCACGGATTCTACCTTTTCCCGGTACTCGCCCGGATTCTACCATTTTCCGGTACACACACTATTTCTAGTGTTTTTAGGTACTCGTCCGGACAGTTTTTCGTTCTCGCACGGATTCTACCTTTTCCCGGTACTCGTCGGATTCTACCATTTTCCGGTACTCACACTGATTCTAGCGTGTTTAGTTACTCGTCCGGACAGTTTTTCGGTACTCTCACGGATTCTACCTTTTCCCGGTAGTCGCCCGGATTCTACCATTTTTCGGTACTCACACTGATTCTAGCGCTTTTAGGTACTCGTCCGGATAGTTTTTCGGTACTCGCACGGATTCTACCTTTTCCCGGGGTTCGCCCAGATTCTACTATTTTCCGGTACTCACACTGATTCTACCATTTTTTGAAACTCATCCGGATAGTTTTAGGGTACTCGCACGGATTCTGCCTTTTCCCGGTACTCGCCCGGATTCTGCCATTTTCCGATACTCACACTGATTCTAGCGTTTTTAGGTACTCGTCCGGACAGTTTTTCGGTACTAGCCCGGATTCTACCGTTTTCCGGTACTCACACTTATTCTAGCATTTTTCTAAACTCTTCCGGATAGTTTTTGGGTACTCGCACGGATTCTACCTTTTCCCGGTACTCGCCCGGATTCTACCATTTTCCGGTACTCACACTTATTCTAGTGTTTTTAGGTACTCGTCCGGACAGTTTTTCGTTCTCGCACGGATTCTACCTTTTCCCGGTACTCGCCGGATTCTACCATTTTCCGGTACTCACCCTGATTCTAACGTTTTTAGGTACTCGTCCGGACAGTTTTTCGGTACTCGCACGGATTCTACCTTTTCCCGGGGTTCGCCCGGATTCTACCATTTTCCGGTACTCACACTGATTCTACCATTTTTCGAAACTCTTCCGGATAGTTTTAGGTTACTCGCACGGATTCTGCCTTTTCCCGGTAGTCGCCCGGATTCTACCATTTTTCGGTACTCACACTGATTCTAGCGTTTTTAGGTACTCGTCCGGACAGTTTTTGGGTACTCGCACGGATTCTACCTTTTCCCGGGGTTCGCCCGGATTCTACCATTTTCCGGTACTCACACTGATTCTACCATTTTTGGAAACTCTTCCGGATAGTTTTTGGGTACTCGCCCGGATTCTACCATTTTCTGGTACTCACACTGATTCTAGCATTTTTAGGTACTTGTCCGGACAGTTTTTCGGTACTCGCACGGATTCTACCTTTTCCCGGTTCTCGCCCGGATTCTACCATTTTCCGGTACTCTGACTGATTCTACCATTTTCCGGTACTCACACTGATTCTAACATTTTTCGACACTCTTCCGGATAGTTTTAGGGTACTCGCACGGATTCTGCCTTTTCCCGGTACTCGGCCGGATTCTACCATTTTCCGATACTCACACTGATTCTTGCGTTTTTAGGTACTCGTCCGGACAGTTTTTCGGTACTCGTACGGATTCTACCTTTTCCTGGGGTTCGCCCAGATTCTACCATTTTCCAGTACTCATACTGATTCTACCATTTTTCGAAACTCTTCCGGACTGTTTTAGGGTACTCGCACGGATTCTGACTTTTCCCGGTACTCGCCCGGATTCTACCATTTTCCGATATTCACACTGATTCTTGCGTTTTTAGGTACTCGTCCGGACAGTTTTTCGGTACTCGCCCGGATTCTACCATTTTTCGGTATTCTCACGGATTCTACCATTTTTTGAAACTCTTTCGGAAAGTTTGTGGGTACTCGCACAGATTCTACCTTTTCCTGGTACTCGCCCGAATTCTACCATTTTCCAGTACTCACACTGATTCTAGCGTTTTTAGGTACTCGTCCGGACAGTTTTTCGGTACTCGAACGGATTCTACCTTTTCCTGGTACTCGCCCGGATTCTACCATTTTTCGATATTCACACTGATTCTTGCCTTTTTAGGTACTCGTCCGGAGAATTTTTCGGTACTCGCACGGATTCTACCTTTTCCTGGGGTTCGCCCGGATTCTACCATTTTCCGGTACTCACACTGATTCTACCATTTTTCGAAACTCTTCCGGACAGTTTTAGGGTACTCGCACGGATTCTGCCTTTTCCCGGTACTCGCCCGGATTCTACCATTTTCCGATATTCACACTGATTCTTGAGTTTTTAGGTACTCGTCCGGACAGTTTTTCGGTACTCGCACGGATTCTACCTTTTTCCGGTACTCGCCCGGATTCTACCATTTTCCGGTACTCACACTGATTCTAGCGTTTTTAGGTACTCGGCCGGACAGTTTTTCGGTACTCGCACGGATTCTACCATTTTTCGGTACTCACACGGATTCTACCATTTTTCGAAACTCGTTTGAAAAGTTTTTGGGTACTCGCAGGGATTCTACCTTTTCCTCGTACTCGCCCGGATTCTACCATTTTCCAGTACTCACACTGATTCTAGCGTTATTAGGTACTCGTCCGGACAGTTTTTCGGTACTCGAACGGATTCTACCTTTTCCTGGTACTCGCCCGGATTCTACCATTTTCCGATACTCACACTGATTCTAGCGTTTTTAGGTACACGTCCGGACAGTTTTTCGGAACTCGCACGGATTCTACCTTTTCCTGGCGTTCGCCCGGATTCTACCATTTTCCGGTACTCACACTGATTCTACCATTTTTCGAAACTCTTCCGGACAGTTTTAGGGTACTCGCACGGATTCTGCCTTTTCCCGGTACTCGCCCGGATTCTACCATTTTCCGATATTCACACTGATTCTTGCGTTTTTAGGTACTCGTCCGGACATTTTTTCGGTGCACGCACGGATTCTACCTTTTTCCGGTACTCGCCCGGACTCTACCATTTTCCGGTACTCACACTAATTCTAGCGTTTTTAGGGTACTCGTCCGGACAGTTTTTCGGTACTCGCACGGATTCTACCTTTTCCCGGTTCTCGCCCGGATTCTACCATTTTCCGGTACTCACACTGATTCTACCATTTTCCGGTACTCACACTGATTCTAACATTTTTCGACACTCTTCCGGATAGTTTTAGGGTACTCGCACGGATTCTGCCTTTTCCAGGTACTCGCCCGGATTCTACTATTTTCCGATACTCACACTGATTCTTGCGTTTTTAGGTACTCGTCCGGACAGTTTTTCGGTACTCGTACGGATTCTACCTTTTCCTGGGGTTCGCCCAGATTCTACCATTTTCCAGTACTCATACTGATTCTACCATTTTTCGAAACTCTTCCGGACTGTTTTAGGGTACTCGCACGGATTCTGACTTTTCCCGGTACTCGCCCGGATTCTACCATTTTCCGATATTCACACTGATTCTTGCGTTTTTAGGTACTCGTCCGGACAGTTTTTCGGTACTCGCCCGGATTCTACCATTTTTCGGTATTCACACGGATTCTACCATTTTTTGAAACTCTTTCGGAAAGTTTGTGGGTACTCGCACAGATTCTACCTTTTCATGGTACTCGCCCGAATTCTACCATTTTCCAGTACTCACACTGATTCTAGCGTTTTTAGGTACTCGTCCGGACAGTTTTTCGGTACTCGAACGGATTCTACCTTTTCCTGGTACTCGCCCGGATTCTACCATTTTTCGATATTCACACTGATTCTTGCCTTTTTAGGTACTCGTCCGGAGAATTTTTCGGTACTCGCACGGATTCTACCTTTTCCTGGGGTTCGCCCGGATTCTACCATTTTCCGGTACTCACACTGATTCTACCATTTTTCGAAACTCTTCCGGACAGTTTTAGGGTACTCGCACGGATTCTGCCTTTTCCCGGTACTCGCCCGGATTCTACCATTTTCCGATATTCACACTGATTCTAGCGTTTTTAGGTACTCGTTCGAACAGATTTTCGGTACTCGCACGGATTCTACCTTTTGCTGGGGTTCGCCCGGATTCTACCATTTTCCGGTACTCACACTGATTCTACCATTTTTCGAAACTCTTCCGGACAGTTTTAGGGTACTCGCACGGATTCTGCCTTTTCCCGGTACTCGCCCGGATTCTACCATTTTCCGATATTCACACTGATTCTTGAGTTTTTAGGTACTCGTCCGGACAGTTTTTCGGTACTCGCACGGATTCTACCTTTTTCCGGTACTCGCCCGGATTCTACCATTTTCCGGTACTCACACTGATTCTAGCGTTTTTAGGTACTCGGCCGGACAGTTTTTCGGTACTCGCACGGATTCTACCATTTTTCGGTACTCACACGGATTCTACCATTTTTCGAAACTCGTTTGAAAAGTTTTTGGGTACTCGCAGGGATTCTACCTTTTCCTCGTACTCGCCCGGATTCTACCATTTTCCAGTACTCACACTGATTCTAGCGTTATTAGGTACTCGTCCGGACAGTTTTTCGGTACTCGAACGGATTCTACCTTTTCCTGGTACTCGCCCGGATTCTACCATTTTCCGATACTCACACTGATTCTAGCGTTTTTAGGTACACGTCCGGACAGTTTTTCGGAACTCGCACGGATTCTACCTTTTCCTGGCGTTCGCCCGGATTCTACCATTTTCCGGTACTCACACTGATTCTACCATTTTTCGAAACTCTTCCGGACAGTTTTAGGGTACTCGCACGGATTCTGCCTTTTCCCGGTACTCGCCCGGATTCTACCATTTTCCGATATTCACACTGATTCTTGCGTTTTTAGGTACTCGTCCGGACATTTTTTCGGTGCACGCACGGATTCTACCTTTTTCCGGTACTCGCCCGGACTCTACCATTTTCCGGTACTCACACTAATTCTAGCGTTTTTAGGGTACTCGTCCGGACAGTTTTTCGGTACTCGCACGGATTCTACCTTTTCCCGGTTCTCGCCCGGATTCTACCATTTTCCGGTACTCACACTGATTCTACCATTTTCCGGTACTCACACTGATTCTAACATTTTTCGACACTCTTCCGGATAGTTTTAGGGTACTCGCACGGATTCTGCCTTTTCCAGGTACTCGCCCGGATTCTACTATTTTCCGATACTCACACTGATTCTTGCGTTTTTAGGTACTCGTCCGGACAGTTTTTCGGTACTCGTACGGATTCTACCTTTTCCTGGGGTTCGCCCAGATTCTACCATTTTCCAGTACTCATACTGATTCTACCATTTTTCGAAACTCTTCCGGACTGTTTTAGGGTACTCGCACGGATTCTGACTTTTCCCGGTACTCGCCCGGATTCTACCATTTTCCGATATTCACACTGATTCTTGCGTTTTTAGGTACTCGTCCGGACAGTTTTTCGGTACTCGCCCGGATTCTACCATTTTTCGGTATTCACACGGATTCTACCATTTTTTGAAACTCTTTCGGAAAGTTTGTGGGTACTCGCACAGATTCTACCTTTTCATGGTACTCGCCCGAATTCTACCATTTTCCAGTACTCACACTGATTCTAGCGTTTTTAGGTACTCGTCCGGACAGTTTTTCGGTACTCGAACGGATTCTACCTTTTCCTGGTACTCGCCCGGATTCTACCATTTTTCGATATTCACACTGATTCTTGCCTTTTTAGGTACTCGTCCGGAGAATTTTTCGGTACTCGCACGGATTCTACCTTTTCCTGGGGTTCGCCCGGATTCTACCATTTTCCGGTACTCACACTGATTCTACCATTTTTCGAAACTCTTCCGGACAGTTTTAGGGTACTCGCACGGATTCTGCCTTTTCCCGGTACTCGCCCGGATTCTACCATTTTCCGATATTCACACTGATTCTAGCGTTTTTAGGTACTCGTTCGAACAGATTTTCGGTACTCGCACGGATTCTACCTTTTGCTGGGGTTCGCCCGGATTCTACCATTCTCCGGTACTCACACTGATTCTACCATTTTTCGAAACTCTTCCGGACAGTTTTAGGGTACTCGCACGGATTCTGCCTTTTCCCGGTACTCGGCCGGATTCTACCATTTTCCGATATTTACACTGATTCTTGCGTTTTTAGGTACTCGTTCAAACAGATTTTCGGTACTCGCACGGATTCTACCTTTTTCCCGTACTCGCCCGGACTCTACCATTTTCCGGTACTCACACTGATTCTACCATTTTCCGGTACTCACACTGATTCTAACAATTTTCGACACTCTTCCGGATAGTTTTAGGGTACTCGCACGGATTCTGCCTTTTCCGGGTACTCGCCCGGATTCTACCATTTTCCGGTACTCACACTGATTCTAGCGTTTTTAGGTACTCGTCCGGATAGTTTTTGGGTACTCGCACGGATTCTACCTTGTCCCGGTACTCGCCCGGATTCTACCATTTTTCGATATTCACACTGATTCTTGCTTTTTTGGGTACTCGTCCGGAGAATTTTTCGGTACTCGCACGGATTCTACCTTTTCCTGGGGTTCGCCTGGATTCTACCATTTTCCGGTACTCACACTGATTCTACCATTTTTCGAAACTCTTCCGAACAGTTTTAGGGTACTCGCACGGATTCTGCCTTTTCCCGGTACTCGCCCGGATTCTACCATTTTCCGATATTCACACTTATTCTTGCGTTTTTAGGTACTCGTCCGGACAGTTTTTCGGTACTCGCACGGATTCTACCTTTTTCCGGTACTCGCCCGGACTCTACCATTTTCCGGTACTCACACTAATTCTAGCGTTTTTAGGGTACTCGTCCGGACAGTTTTTCGGTACTCGCACGGATTCTACCTTTTCCCGGTTCTCGCCCGGATTCTACCATTTTCCGGTACTCACACTGATTCTACCATTTTCCGGTACTCACACTGATTCTAACATTTTTCGACACTCTTCCGGATAGTTTTAGGGTACTCGCACGGATTCTGCCTTTTCCCGGTACTCGCCCGGATTCTACCATTTTCCGATACTCACACTGATTCTTGCGTTTTTAGGTACTCGTCCGGACAGTTTTTCGGTACTCGTACGGATTCTACCTTTTCCTGGGGTTCGCCCAGATTCTACCATTTTCCAGTACTCATACTGATTCTACCATTTTTCGAAACTCTTCCGGACTGTTTTAGGGTACTCGCACGGATTCTGACTTTTCCCGGTACTCGCCCGGATTCTACCATTTTCCGATATTCACACTGATTCTTGCGTTTTTAGGTACTCGTCCGGACAGTTTTTCGGTACTCGCCCGGATTCTACCATTTTTCGGTACTCACACGGATTCTACCATTTTTTTGAAACTCTTTCGGAAAGTTTGTGGGTACTCGCACAAATTCTACCTTTTCCTGGTACTCGCCCGGATTCTACCATTTTCCAGTACTCACACTGATTCTAGCGTTTTTAGGTACTCGTCCGGACAGTTTTTCGGTACTCGCCCGGATTCTACCATTTTTCGGTACTCATACGGATTCTACCATTTTTTTGAAACTCTTTCGGAAAGTTTGTGGGTACTCGCACAGATTCTACCTTTTCCTGGTACTCGCCCGGATTCTACCATTTTCCAGTACTCACACTGATTCTAGCGTTTTTAGGTACTCGTCCGGACAGTTTTTCGGTACTCGAACGGATTCTACCTTTTCCTGGTACTCGCCCGGATTCTACCATTTTCCGATACTCACACTGATTCTAGCGTTTTTAGGCACACGTCCGGACAGTTTTTCGGTACTCGCACGGATTCTACCTTTTCCTTGCGTTCGCCCGGATTCTACCATTTTCCGGTACTCACACTGATTCTACCATTTTTCGAAACTCTTCCGGACAGTTTTAGGGTACTCGCACGGATTCTGCCTTTTCCCGGTACTCGCCCGGATTCTACCATTTTCCGATATTCACACTGATTCTTGCGTTTTTAGGTACTCGTCCGGACAGTTTTTCGGTGCTCGCACGGATTCTACCTTTTTCCGGTACTCGCCCGGACTCTACCATTTTCCGGTACTCACACTAATTCTAGCGTTTTTAGGGTACTCGTCCGGACAGTTTTTCGGTACTCGCACGGATTCTACCTTTTCCCGGTTCTCGCCCGGATTCTACCATTTTCCGGTACTCACACTGATTCTACCATTTTCCGGTACTCACACTGATTCTAACAATTTTCGACACTCTTCCGGATAGTTTTAGGGTACTCGCACGGATTCTGCCTTTTCCGGGTACTCGCCCGGATTCTACCATTTTCCGGTACTCACACTGATTCTAGCGTTTTTAGGTACTCGTCCGGATAGTTTTTGGGTACTCGCACGGATTCTACCTTGTCCCGGTACTCGCCCGGATTCTACCATTTTTCGATATTCACACTGATTCTTGCTTTTTTGGGTACTCGTCCGGAGAATTTTTCGGTACTCGCACGGATTCTACCTTTTCCTGGGGTTCGCCTGGATTCTACCATTTTCCGGTACTCACACTGATTCTACCATTTTTCGAAACTCTTCCGAACAGTTTTAGGGTACTCGCACGGATTCTGCCTTTTCCCGGTACTCGCCCGGATTCTACCATTTTCCGATATTCACACTTATTCTTGCGTTTTTAGGTACTCGTCCGGACAGTTTTTCGGTACTCGCACGGATTCTACCTTTTTCCGGTACTCGCCCGGACTCTACCATTTTCCGGTACTCACACTAATTCTAGCGTTTTTAGGGTACTCGTCCGGACAGTTTTTCGGTACTCGCACGGATTCTACCTTTTCCCGGTTCTCGCCCGGATTCTACCATTTTCCGGTACTCACACTGATTCTACCATTTTCCGGTACTCACACTGATTCTAACATTTTTCGACACTCTTCCGGATAGTTTTAGGGTACTCGCACGGATTCTGCCTTTTCCCGGTACTCGCCCGGATTCTACCATTTTCCGATACTCACACTGATTCTTGCGTTTTTAGGTACTCGTCCGGACAGTTTTTCGGTACTCGTACGGATTCTACCTTTTCCTGGGGTTCGCCCAGATTCTACCATTTTCCAGTACTCATACTGATTCTACCATTTTTCGAAACTCTTCCGGACTGTTTTAGGGTACTCGCACGGATTCTGACTTTTCCCGGTACTCGCCCGGATTCTACCATTTTCCGATATTCACACTGATTCTTGCGTTTTTAGGTACTCGTCCGGACAGTTTTTCGGTACTCGCCCGGATTCTACCATTTTTCGGTACTCACACGGATTCTACCATTTTTTTGAAACTCTTTCGGAAAGTTTGTGGGTACTCGCACAAATTCTACCTTTTCCTGGTACTCGCCCGGATTCTACCATTTTCCAGTACTCACACTGATTCTAGCGTTTTTAGGTACTCGTCCGGACAGTTTTTCGGTACTCGCCCGGATTCTACCATTTTTCGGTACTCATACGGATTCTACCATTTTTTTGAAACTCTTTCGGAAAGTTTGTGGGTACTCGCACAGATTCTACCTTTTCCTGGTACTCGCCCGGATTCTACCATTTTCCAGTACTCACACTGATTCTAGCGTTTTTAGGTACTCGTCCGGACAGTTTTTCGGTACTCGAACGGATTCTACCTTTTCCTGGTACTCGCCCGGATTCTACCATTTTCCGATACTCACACTGATTCTAGCGTTTTTAGGCACACGTCCGGACAGTTTTTCGGTACTCGCACGGATTCTACCTTTTCCTTGCGTTCGCCCGGATTCTACCATTTTCCGGTACTCACACTGATTCTACCATTTTTCGAAACTCTTCCGGACAGTTTTAGGGTACTCGCACGGATTCTGCCTTTTCCCGGTACTCGCCCGGATTCTACCATTTTCCGATATTCACACTGATTCTTGCGTTTTTAGGTACTCGTCCGGACAGTTTTTCGGTGCTCGCACGGATTCTACCTTTTTCCGGTACTCGCCCGGACTCTACCATTTTCCGGTACTCACACTAATTCTAGCGTTTTTAGGGTACTCGTCCGGACAGTTTTTCGGTACTCGCACGGATTCTACCTTTTCCCGGTTCTCGCCCGGATTCTACCATTTTCCGGTACTCACACTGATTCTACCATTTTCCGGTACTCACACTGATTCTAACAATTTTCGACACTCTTCCGGATAGTTTTAGGGTACTCGCACGGATTCTGCCTTTTCCGGGTACTCGCCCGGATTCTACCATTTTCCGGTACTCACACTGATTCTAGCGTTTTTAGGTACTCGTCCGGATAGTTTTTGGGTACTCGCACGGATTCTACCTTTTCCCGGTACTCGCCCGGATTCTACCATTTTTCGATATTCACACTGATTCTTGCTTTTTTAGGTACTCGTCCGGAGAATTTTTCGGTACTCGCACGGATTCTACCTTTTCCTGGGGTTCGCCCGGATTCTACCATTTTCCGGTACTCACACTGATTCTACCATTTTTCGAAACTCTTCCGGACAGTTTTAGGGTACTCGCACGGATTCTGCCTTTTCCCAGTACTCGCCCGGATTCTACCATTTTCCGATAGCCACACTGATTCTTGAGTTTTTAGGTACTCGTCCGGACAGTTTTTCGGTACTTGCACGGATTCTACCTTTTTCCGGTACTCGCCCGGATTCTACCATTTTCCGGTACTCACACTGATTCTAGCGTTTTTAGGGTACTCGTCCGCACAGTTTTTCGGTACTCGCATGGATTCTACCTTTTCCTGGGGTTCGCCCGGATTCTACCATTTTCCGGTACTCACACTGATTCTACCATTTTTCGAAACTCTTCCGGACAGTTTTAGGGTACTCGCACGGATTCTGCCTTTTCCCGGTACTCGCCCGGATTCTACCATTTTCCGATATTCACACTGATTCTTGCGTTTTTAGGTACTCGTCCGGACAGTTTTTCGGTACTCGTACGGATTCTACCTTTTCCTGGGGTTCGCCCGGATTCTACCATTTTCCGGTACTCACACTGATTCTACCATTTTCCGGTACTCACACTGATTCTAACATTTTTCGACACTCTTCCGGATAGTTTTCGGGTACTCGCACGGATTCTGCCTTTTCCCGGTACTCGCCCGGATTCTACCATTTTCCGATATTCACACTGATTCTTGCGTTTTTAGGTACTCGTCCGGACAGTTTTTCGGTACTCGCACGGATTCTACCTTTTCCTGGGGTTCGCCCGGATTTTACCATTTTCCGGTACTCACACTGATTTTACCATTTTTCGAAACTCTTCCGAACAGTTTTAGGGTACTCGCACGGATTCTTCCTTTTCCCGGTACTCGCCCGGATTCTACCATTTTCCGATATTCACACTGATTCTTGCATTTTTAGGTACTCGTCCGGACAGTTTTTCGGTACTCGCCCGGATTCTACCATTTTTCGGTACTCACACGGATTCTACCATTTTTTGAAACTCTTTCGGAAAGTTTGTGGGTACTCGCACAGATTCTACCTTTTCCTGGTACTCGCCCGGATTCTACCATTTTCCAGTACTCACACTGATTCTAGCGTTTTTAGGTACTCGTCCGGACAGTTTTTCGGTACTCGAACGGATTCTACCTTTTCCTGGTACTCGCCCGGATTCTACCATTTTCCGATACTCACACTGATTCTAGCGTTTTTAGGCACACGTCCGGACAGTTTTTCGGTACTCGCACGGATTCTACCTTTTCCTTGCGTTCGCCCGGATTCTACCATTTTCCGGTACTCACACTGATTCTACCATTTTTCGAAACTCTTCCGGACAGTTTTGGGGTACTCGCACGGATTCTGCCTTTTCCCGGTACTCGCCCGGATTCTACCATTTTCCGATATTCACACTGATTCTAGCGTTTTTAGGTACTCGTTCGAACAGATTTTCGGTACTCTCACGGATTCTACCTTTTGCTGGGGTTCGCCCGGATTCTACCATTTTCCGGTACTCACACTGATTCTACCATTTTTCGAAACTCTTCCGGACAGTTTTAGGGTACTCGCACGGATTCTGCCTTTTCCCGGTACTCGACCCGGATTCTACCATTTTCCGATATTTACACTGATTCTTGCGTTTTTAGGTACTCGTTCGAACAGATTTTCGGTACTCGCACGGATTCTACCTTTTTCCCGTACTCGCCCGTACTCTACCATTTTCCGGTACTCACACTGATTCTACCATTTTCCGGTACTCACACTGATTCTAACAATTTTCGACACTCTTCCGGATAGTTTTAGGGTACTCGCACGGATTCTGCCTTTTCCGGGTACTCGCCCGGATTCTACCATTTTCCGGTACTCACACTGATTCTAGCGTTTTTAGTACTCGTCCGGATAGTTTTTGGGTACTCGCACGGATTCTACCTTTTCCGGTACTCGCCCGGATTCTACCATTTTTCGATATTCACACTGATTCTTGCTTTTTTAGGTACTCGTCCGGAGAATTTTTCGGTACTCGCACGGATTCTACCTTTTCCTGGGGTTCGCCCGGATTCTACCATTTTCCGGTACTCACACTGATTCTACCATTTTTCGAAACTCTTCCGGACAGTTTTAGGGTACTCGCACGGATTCTGCCTTTTCCCGGTACTCGCCCGGATTCTACCATTTTCCGATATTCACACTGATTCTTGAATTTTTAGGTACTCGTCCGGACAGTTTTTTGGTACTTGCACGGATTCTACCTTTTTCCGGTACTCGCCCGGATTCTACCATTTTCCGGTACTCACACTGATTCTAGCGTTTTTAGGTACTCGTCCGGACAGTTTTTCGGTACTCGCACGGATTCTACCATTTTTCGGTACTCACACGGATTCTACCATTTTTCGAAACTCGTTCGGAAAGTTTTTGGGTACTCGCACGGATTCTACCTTTTCCTCGTAGTCGCCCGGATTCTACCATTTTCCAGTACTCACACTGATTCTAGCGTTTTTAGGTACTCGTCCGGACAGTTTTTCGGTACTCGAACGGATTCTACCTTTTCCTGGTACTCGCCCGGATTCTACCATTTTCCGATACTCACACTGATTCTAGCGTTTTTAGGTACACGTCCGGACAGTTTTTCGGAACTCGCACGGATTCTACCTTTTCCTGGCGTTCGCCCGGATTCTACCATTTTCCGGTACTCACACTGATTCTACCATTTTTCGAAACTCTTCCGGACAGTTTTAGGGTACTCGCACGGATTCTGCCTTTTCCCGGTACTCGCCCGGATTCTACCATTTTCCGATATTCACACTGATTCTTGCGTTTTTAGGTACTCGTCCGGACAGTTTTTCGGTACTCGCACGGATTCTACCTTTTGCTGGGGTTCGCCCGCATTCTACCATTTTCCGGTACTCACACTGATTCTACCATTTTTCGAAACTCTTCCGGACAGTTTTAGGGTACTCGCACGGATTCTGCCTTTTCCCGGTACTCGCCCGGATTCTTCCATTTTCCGATATTCACGCTGATTCTTGCGTTTTTAGGTACTCGTTCGAACAGATTTTCGGTACTCGCACGGATTCTACCTTTTTCCCGTACTCGCCCGGACTCAACCATTTTCCGGTACTCACACTGATTCTACCATTTTCCGGTACTCACACTGATTCTAACAATTTTCGACACTCTTCCGGATAGTTTTAGGGTACTCGCACGGATTCTGCCTTTTCCGGGTACTCGCCCGGATTCTACCATTTTCCGGTACTCACACTGATTCTAGCGTTTTTAGGTACTCGTCCGGACAGTTTTTCCGTACTCGTCGGGATAGTTTTTGGGTACTCGCACGGATTCTACCTTTTCCCGGTACTCGCCCGGATTCTACCATTTTCCGATATTCACACTGATTCTTGCTTTTTTAGGTACTCGTCCGGACAGTTTTTCGGTACTCGCACGGATTCTACCTTTTCCCGGTTCTCGCCCGGATTCTACCATTTTATGGTACTCACACTGATTCTACCATTTTCCGGTACTCACACTGATTCTAACATTTTTCGACACTCTTCCGGATAGTTTTAGGGTACTCGCACGGATTCCGCCTTTTCCCGGTACTCGCCCGGATTCTAACATTTTCCGATATTCACACTGATTCTTACGTTTTTAGGTACTCGTCCGGACAGTTTTTCGGTACTCGCACGGATTCTACCTTTTCCCGGTTATCGGCCGGATTCTACCATTTTCCGGTACTAACACTGATTCTACCATTTTCCGGCACTCACACTGATTCTAACATTTTTCGACACTCTTCCGGATAGTTTTAGGGTACTCGCACGGATTCTGCCTTTTCCCGGTACTCGCCCGGATTCTACCATTTTCCGATATTCACACTGATTCTTGCGTTTTTAGGTACTCGTCCGGACAGTTTTTCGGTACTCGCACGGATTCTACCTTTTCCCGGTTCTTGCCCGGATTCTACCATTTTCCGGTACTCACAATGATTCTACCATTTTCCGGTACTCACACTGATTCTAACATTTTTCGACACTCTTCCGGATAGTTTTAGGGTACTCGCACGGATTCCGCCTTTTCCCGGTACTCGCCCGGATTCTAACATTTTCCGATATTCACACTGATTCTTACGTTTTTAGGTACTCGTCCGGACAGTTTTTCGGTACTCGCACGGATTCTGCCTTTTCCCGGTACTCGCCCGGATTCTACCATTTTCCGATATTCACGCTGATTCTTGCGTTTTTAGGTACTCGTTCGAACAGATTTTCGGTACTCGCAAGGATTCTACCTTTTTCCCGTACTCGCCCGGACTCAACCATTTTCCGGTACTCACACTGATTCTACCATTTTCCGGTACTCACACTGATTCTAACAATTTTCGACACTCTTCCGGATAGTTTTAGGGTACTCGCACGGATTCTGCCTTTTCCGGGTACTCGCCCGGATTCTACCATTTTCCGGTACTCACACTGATTCTAGCGTTTTTAGGTACTCGTCGGGATAGTTTTTGGGTACTCGCACGGATTCTACCTTTTCCCGGTACTCGCCCGGATTCTACCATTTTCCGATATTCACACTGATTCTTGCGTTTTTAGGTACTCGTCCGGACAGTTTTTCGGTACTCGCACGGATTCTACCTTTTCCTGGGGTTCGCCCGGATTTTACCATTTTCCGGTACTCACACTGATTTTACCATTTTTCGAAACTCTTCCGAACAGTTTTAGGGTACTCGCACGGATTCTGCCTTTTCCCGGTACTCGCCCGGATTCTAACATTTTCCGATATTCACACTGATTCTTACGTTTTTAGGTACTCGTCCGGACAGTTTTTCGGTACTCGCACGGATTCTACCTTTTCCCGGTTCTCGCCCGGATTCTACCATTTTCCGGTACTCACACTGATTCTACTATTTTCCGGTACTCACACTGATTCTAACATTTTTCGACACTCTTCCGGATAGTCTTAGGGTACTCGCACGGATTCTGCCTTTTCCCGGTACTTGCCCGGATTCTACCATTTTCCGATACTCACACTGATTCTTGCGTTTTTAGGTACTCGTCCGGACAGTTTTTCGGTACTCGTACGGATTCTACCTTTTCCTGGGGTTCGCCCAGATTCTACCATTTTCCAGTACTCATACTGATTCTACCATTTTTCGAAACTCTTCCGGACTGTTTTAGGGTACTCGCACGGATTCTGACTTTTCCCGGTACTCGCCCGGATTCTACCATTTTCCGATATTCACACTGATTCTTGCGTTTTTAGGTACTCGTCCGGACAGTTTTTCGGTACTCGCCCGGATTCTACCATTTTTCAGTACTCACACGGATTCTACCATTTTTTGAAACTCTTTCGGAAAGTTTGTGGGTACTCGCACAGATTCTACCTTTTCCTGGTACTCGCCCGGATTCTACCATTTTCCAGTACTCACACTGATTCTAGCGTTTTTAGGTACTCGTCCGGACAGTTTTTCGGTACTCGCACGGATTCTACCTTTTTCCGGTACTCGCCCGGACTCTACCATTTTCCGGTACTCACACTAATTCTAGCGTTTTTAGGGTACTCGTCCGGACAGTTTTTCGGTACTCGCACGGATTCTACCTTTTCCCGGTTCTCGCCCGGATTCTACCATTTTCCGGTACTCACACTGATTCTACCATTTTCCGATACTCACACTGATTCTAACATTTTTCGACACTCTTCCGGATAGTTTTAGCGTACTCGCACGGATTCTGCCTTTTCCCGGTACTCGCCCGGATTCTACCATTTTCCGATACTCACACTGATTCTTGCGTTTTTAGGTACTCGTCCGGACAGTTTTTCGGTACTCGTACGGATTCTACCTTTTCCTGGGGTTCGCCCAGATTCTACCATTTTCCAGTACTCATACTGATTCTACCATTTTTCGAAACTCTTCCGGACTGTTTTAGGGTACTCGCACGGATTCTGACTTTTCCCGGTACTCGCCCGGATTCTACCATTTTCCGATATTCACACTGATTCTTGCGTTTTTAGGTACTCGTCCGGACAGTTTTTCGGTACTCGCCCGGATTCTACCATTTTTCGGTACTCACACGGATTCTACCATTTTTTGAAACTCTTTCGGAAAGTTTGTGGGTACTCGCACAGATTCTACCTTTTCCTGGTACTCGCCCGGATTCTACCATTTTCCAGTACTCACACTGATTCTAGCGTTTTTAGGTACTCGTCTGGACAGTTTTTCGGTACTCGAACGGATTCTACCTTTTCCTGGTACTCGCCCGGATTCTACCATTTTCCGATACTCACACTGATTCTAGCGTTTTTAGGCACACGTCTGGACAGTTTTTCGGTACTCGCACGGATTCTACCTTTTTCCGGTACTCGCCCGGATTCTACCATTTTTCGGTACTCACACTGACTCTAGCGTTTTTAGGGTACTCGTCCGGACAGTTTTTCGGTACTTACACGGATTCTACCATTTCCCGGTTCTCGCCCGGATTCTACCATTTTCCGGTACTCACACTGATTCTAGCGTTTTTAGGCACTCGTCCGGACAGTTTTTCGGTACTCGCACGGATTCTACCTTTTCCTGGGGTTCGCCCGGATTCTACCACTTTTCGGTACTCACACTGATTCTACCATTTTTCGAAACTCTTCCGCATAGTTTTAGGGTACTTGCACGGATTCTACCTTTTCCCGGTACTCGCCCAGATTCTACCATTTTCCATTACTCACACCGATTCTAGCGTTTTTAGGTACTCGTCCGGAATGTTTTTTGGTACTCGCACGGATTCTACCTTTTCCTGGTACTCGCGCGGATTCTACCATTTTCCGATAGTCACACTGATTCTTGCGTTTTTAGGTACTCGTCCGGACAGTTTTTCGGTACTCGCACGGATTCTAACTTTTTTCGGTACCCGGATTCTACCATTTTCCGGTACTCACACTGATTCTAGCGTTTTTAGGTACTCGTCCGGATAGTTTTTCGGTACTCGCACGGATTCTACCTTTTTCCGGTACTCGCTCGGATTCTACCATTTTCCGGCACTCACACTGATTCTAGCGTTTTTAGGGTACTCGTCCGGACAGTTTTTCGGTACTCGCACGGATTCTACATTTTCCCGGTTCTCGCCCGGATTCTACCATTTTCCGGTATTCACACTGATTCTACCATTTTCCGGTACTCACACTGATTCTAACATTTTTCGACACTCTTCCGGATAGTTTTAGGGTACTCGCACGGATTCTACCTTTTCCCGGTACTCGCCCGGATTCTAACATTTTCCGATATTCACACTGATTCTTGCGTTTTTAGGTACTCGTCCGGACAGTTTTTCGGTACTCGCACGGATTCTACCTTTTCCCGGTTCTTGCCCGGATTCTACCATTTTCCGGTACTCACAATGATTCTACCATTTTCCGGTACTCACACTGATTCTAACATTTTTCGACACTCTTCCGGATAGTTTTAGGGTACTCGCACGGATTCTGCCTTTTCCGGGTACTCGCCCGGATTCTAACATTTTTCGATATTCACACTGATTCTTACGTATTTAGGTACTCGTCCGGACAGTTTTTCGGTACTCGCACGGATTCTACCTTTTCCCGGTTATCGGCCGGATTCTACAATTTTCCGGTACTAACACTGATTCTACCATTTTCCGGTACTCACACTGATTCTAACATTTTTCGACACTCTTCCGGATAGTTTTAGGGTACTCGCACGGATTCTGCCTTTTCCCGGTACTCGCCCGGATTCTACCATTTTTCGATATTCACACTGATTCTTGCGTTTTTAGGTACTCGTCCGGACAGTTTTTCGGTACTCGCACGGATTCTACCTTTTTCCAGTACTCGCCCGGATTCTACCATTTTCCGGTACTCACACTCATTCTAGCGTTTTTAGGGTACTCGTCCGGACAGTTTTTCGGTACTCGCATGGATTCTACCTTTTTCCGGTACTCGCGCGGATTTTATACCATTTTTCGGTACCCACACTGATTCTTGCGTTTTTAGGCAGTGGTCCGGATATTTTTTCGGTACTCGCAGGGATTCTACCATTTTCCAGTACTCACACTGATTCTAGCGTTTTTAGGTACTCGTCCGGAATGTTTTTTGGTACTCGCACGGATTCTACCTTTTCCTGGTACTCGCCCGGATTCTACCATTTTCCGATATTCACACTGATTCTTGCGTTTTTAGGTACTCGTCCGGACAGTTTTTCGGTACTCGCACGGATTCTACCTGTTCCCGGTTCTCGCCCGTATTCTACCATTTTCCGGTACTCACACTGATTCTACCATTTTCCGGTACTCACACTGATTCTAACATTTTTCGACACTCTTCCGGATAGTTTTAGGGTACTCGCACGGATTCTGCCTTTTCCGGGTACTCGCCCGGATTCTAACATTTTCCGATATTCACACTGATTCTTACGTATTTAGGTACTCGTCCGGACAGTTTTTCGGTACTCGCACGGATTCTACCTTTTCCCGGTTATCGGCCGGATTCTACAATTTTCCGGTACTAACACTGATTCTACCATTTTCCGGTACTCACACTGATTCTAACATTTTTCGACACTCTTCCGGATAGTTTTAGGGTACTCGCACGGATTCTGCCTTTTCCCGGTACTCGCCCGGATTCTACCATTTTCCGATATTCACACTGATTCTTGCGTTTTTTGGTACTCGTCCGGACAGTTTTTCGGTACTCGCACAGATTCTACCTTTTCCTGGGGTTCGCCCGGATTCTACCATTTTCCGGTACTCACACTGATTCTACCATTTTTCGAAACTCTTCCGGACAGTTTTAGGGTACTCGCCCGGATCCTACCATTTTCCGATATTCACACTGATTCTTGCGTTTTTAGGTACTCGTCCGAACAGTTTTTCGGTACTCGCACGGATTCTATATTTTCCCGTACTCGCCCGGACTTTACCATTTTCCGGTACTCACACTGATTCTACCATTTTTCGGTACTCACACTGATTCTACCATTTTCCGGTACTCACACTGATTCTAACATTTTTCGACACTCTTCCGGATAGTTTTAGGGTACTCGCACGGATTCTGCCTTTTCCCGGTACTCGCCCGGATTCTACCATTTTCCGGTACTCACACTGATTCTAGTGTTTTTAGGTACTCGTCCGGACAATTTTTCGTTCTCGCACGGATTCTACCTTTTCCTGGTACTCGCCGGATTCTACCATTTTCCGATATTCACACTGATTCTTGCGTTTTTAGGTACTCGTCCGAACAGTTTTTCGGTACTCGCACGGATTCTATATTTTCCCGTACTCGCCCGGACTCTACCATTTTCCGGTACTCACACTGATTCTACCATTTTTCGGTACTCACACTGATTCTACCATTTTCCGGTACTCACACTGATTCTAACATTTTTCGACACTCTTCCGGATAGTTTTAGGGTACTCGTACGGATTCTGCCTTTTCCCGGTAGTCGCCCGGATTCTACCATTTTCCGGTACTCACACTGATTCTATCGTTTTTAGGTACTCGTCCGGATAGTTTTTGGGTACTCGCACGGATTCTACCTTTTCCCGGTACTCACCCGGATTCTACCATTTTCCGGTACTCACACTGATTCTAGAGTTTTTAGGTACTCGTCCGGACAGTTTTTCGGTACTCGCCCGGATTCTACCGTTTTCCGGTACTCACACTTATTCTAGCATTTTTCTAAACTCGTCCGGACAGTTTTTTCGTTCTCGCACGGATTCTACCTTTTCCCGGTAGTTGCCCGGATTCTACCATTTTTCGGTACTTACACTGATTCTAGCGTTTTTAGGTACTCGTCCGGACAGTATTTCGGTACTCGCGCAGATTCTACCTTTTCCCGGTACTCCCCCGGATTCTACCCTTTTCCGGTACTCACACTGATTCTACCATTTTTGGAAACTCTTCCGGATAGTTTTTGGGTACTCGCACGGATTCTACCTTTTCCCGGTACTCGCCCGGATTCTACCATTTTCCGGTACACACACTATTTCTAATGTTTTTAGGTACTCGTCCGGACAGTTTTTCGTTCTCGCACGGATTCTACCTTTTCCCGGTACTCGTCGGATTCTACCATTTTCCGGTACTCACACTGATTCTAGCGTTTTTAGGTACTCGTCCGGACAGTTTTTCGGTACTCTCACGGATTCTACCTTTTCCCGGTACTCCCCCGGATTCTACCATTTTTCGGTACTGAGACGGATTCTACCATTTTTCGAAACTCTTTCGGAAAGTTTTTGGGTACTCGCACGGATTCTACCTTTTCCCGGTAGTCGCCCGGATTCTACCATTTTTCGGTACTCACACTGATTCTAGCGCTTTTAGGTACTCGTCCGGATAGTTTTTCGGTACTCGCACGGATTCTACCTTTTACCGGGGTTCGCCCAGATTCTACCATTTTCCGGTACTCACACTGATTCTACCATTTTTTGAAACTCATCCGGATAGTTTTAGGGTACTCGCACGGATTCTGCCTTTTCCCGGTACTCGCCCGGATTCTGCCATTTTCCGATACTCACACTGATTCTAGCGTTTTTAGGTACTCGTCCGGACAGTTTTTCGGTACTCGCCCGGATTCTACCGTTTTCCGGTACTCACACTTATTCTAGCATTTTTCTAAACTCTTCCGGATAGTTTTTGGGTACTCGCACGGATTCTACCTTTTCCCGGTACTCGCCCGGATTCTACCATTTTCCGGTACTCACACTGATTCTAGTGTTTTTAGGTACTCGTCCGCATAGTTTTTCGTTCTTGCACGGATTCTACCTTTTCCCGGTACTCGCCGGATTCTACCATTTTTCGGTACTCACACTGATTCTAGCGTTTTTAGGTACTGGTCCGGACAGTTTTTCGGTACTCGCACGGATTCTACCTTTTCCCGGGGTTCGCCCGGATTCTACCATTTTCCGGTACTCACACTGATTCTACCATTTTTCGAAACTCTTCCGGATAGTTTTAGGTTACTCGCACGGATTCTGCCTTTTCCCGGTACTCGCCCGGATTCTACCATTTTCCGGTACACACACTGATTATAGCGCTTTTAGGTACTCGTCCGGACAGTTTTTCGGTACTCGCCCGGATTCTACCGTTTTTCGGTACTCACACTTATTCTAGCATTTTTCTAAACTCGTCGGACAGTTTTTTCGTTCTCGCACGGATTCTACCTTTTCCCGGTAGTCGCCCGGATTCTACCATTTTTCGGTACTTACACTGATTCTAGCGTTTTTAAGTACTCGTCGGGACAGTTTTTCGGTACTCGCACGGATTCTACCTTTTCCCGGTACTCCCCCGGATTCTACCCTTTTCCGGTACTCACACTGATTCTACCATTTTTGGAAACTCTTCCGGATAGTTTTTGGGTACTCGCAAGGATTCTACCTTTTCCCGGTACTCGCCCGAATTCTACCATTTTCCGGTACACACACTATTTCTAGTGTTTTTAGGTACTCGTCCGGACAGTTTTTCGTTCTCGCACGGATTCTACCTTTTCCCGGTACTCGGCGGATTCTACCATTTTTCGGTACTCACACTGATTCTAGCGTTTTTAGGTACTCGTCCGGACAGTTTTTCGGTACTCTCACGGATTCTACCTTTTCCCGGTACTCCCCCGGATTCTACCATTTTTCGGTACTCGCACGGATTCTACCATTTTTCGGTACTCACACGGATTCTACCATTTTTCGAAACACTTTCGGAAAGTTTTTGGGTACTCGCACGGATTCTACCTTTTCCCGGTACTCGCCGGATTCTACCATTTTCCGGTACTCACACTGATTCTAGCGTTTTTAGGTACTCGTCCGGACAGTTTTTCGGTACTCGCACGGATTCTACCTTTTCCCGGTACTCGCCCGGATTCTACCATGTTTCGGTACTCGCACGGATTCTACCATTTTTCGGTACTCACACGGATTCAACCATTTTTCGAAACTCTTTCGGAAAGTTTTTGAGTACTCGCACGGATTCTACCTTTTCCCGGTAGTCGCCCGGATTCTACCATTTTTCGGTACTCACACTGATTCTAGCGTTTTTAGGTACTCGTCCGGACAGTTTTTCGGTACTCGCACGGATTCTACCTTTTCCCGGGGTTCGCACGGATTCTACCATTTTCCGGTACTCACACTGATTCTACCATTTTTCGAAACTCTTCCGGATAGTTTTAGGTTACTCGCACGGATTCTGCCTTTTCCCGGTAGTCGCCCGGATTCTACCATTTTTCGGTACTCACACTGATTCTAGCGTTTTTAGGTACTCGTCCGGACAGTTTTTGGGTACTCGCACGGATTCTACCTTTTCCTGGGGTTCGCCCGGATTCTACCATTTTCCGGTACTCACACTGATTCTAGCGTTTTTAGGTACTCGTCCGGACAGTTTTTCGGTACTCGCACGGATTCTACCTTTTCCCGGTACTCGCCCGGATTCTACCATGTTTCGGTACTCGCACGGATTCTACCATTTTTCGGTACTCACACGGATTCAACCATTTTTCGAAACTCTTTCGAAAAGTTTTTGGGTACTCGCACGGATTCTACCTTTTCCCGGTAGTCGCCCGGATTCTACCATTTTTCGGTACTCACACTGATTCTAGCGTTTTTAGGTACTCGTCCGGACAATTTTTCGGTACTCGCACGGATTCTACCTTTTCCTTGGGTTCGCCCGGATTCTACCATTTTCCGGTACTCACACTGATTCTACCATTTTTCGAAACTCTTCCGGATAGTTTTAGGTTACTCGCACGGATTCTGCCTTTTCCCGGTACTCGCCCGGATTCTACCATTTTCCGGTACACACACTGATTCTAGCGCTTTTAGGTACTCGTCCGGACAGTTTTTCGGTACTCGCCCGGATTCTACCGTTTTCCGGTACTCACACTTATTCTAGCATTTTTCTAAACTCGTCCGGACAGTTTTTTCGTTCTCGCACGGATTCTACCTTTTCCCGGTAGTCGCCCGGATTCTACCATTTTTCGGTACTTACACTGATTCTAGCGTTTTTAGGTACTCGTCCGGACAGTTTTTCAGTACTCGCACGGATTCTACCTTTTCCGGTACTCCCCCGGATTCTAACCTTTTCCGGTACTCACACGGATTCTACCATTTTTCGAAACTCTTCCGGATAGTTTTTGGGTACTCGCACGGATTCTACCTTTTCCCGGTGCTCCCCCGGATTGTACCATTTTTCGGTACTCACACTGATTCTAGTGTTTTTAGGTACTCGTTCGGACAGTTTTTCGTTCTCGCACGGATTCTACCTTTTCCCGGTAGTCTCCCGGATTCTACCATTTTCCGGTACTCACACTGATTCTAGCGTTTTTAGGTACTCGTCCGGACAGTTTTTCGGTACTCGCACGGATTCTACCTTTTCCCATTACTCGCCCGGATTCTACCATGTTTCGGTACTCGCACGGATTCTACCATTTTTCGGTACTCACACGGATTCAACCATTTTTCGAAACTCTTTCGGAAAGTTTTTGGGTACTCGCACGGATTCTACCTTTTCCCGGTAGTCGCCCGGATTCTACCATTTTTCGGTACTCACACTGATTCTAGCGTTTTTAGGTACTCGTCCGGACACTTTTTCGGTACTCGCACGGATTCTACCTTTTCCCGGGGTTCGCACGGATTCTACCATTTTCCGGTACTCACACTGATTCTACCATTTTTCGAAACTCTTCCGGATAGTTTTAGGTTACTCGCACGGATTCTGCCTTTTCCCGGTAGTCGCCCGGATTCTACCATTTTTCGGTACTCACACTGATTCTAGCGTTTTTAGGTACTCGTCCGGACAGTTTTTGGGTACTCGCACGGATTCTACCTTTTCCCGGGGTTCGCCCGGATTCTACCATTTTCCGGTACTCACACTGATTCTAGCGTTTTTAGGTACTCGTCCGGACAGTTTTTCGGTACTCGCACGGATTCTACCTTTTCCCGGTACTCGCCCGGATTCTACCATGTTTCGGTACTCGCACGGATTCTACCATTTTTCGGTACTCACACGGATTCTACCATTTTTCGAAACACTTTCGGAAAGTTTTTGGGTACTCGCACGGATTCTACCTTTTCCCGGTACTCGCCGGATTCTACCATTTTCCGGTACTCACACTGATTCTAGCGTTTTTAGGTACTCGTCCGGACAGTTTTTCGGTACTCGCACGGATTCTACCTTTTCCCGGTACTCGCCCGGATTCTACCATGTTTCGGTACTCGCACGGATTCTACCATTTTTCGGTACTCACACGGATTCAACCATTTTTCGAAACTCTTTCGGAAAGTTTTTGGGTACTCGCACGGATTCTACCTTTTCCCGGTAGTCGCCCGGATTCTACCATTTTTCGGTACTCACACTGATTCTAGCGTTTTTAGGTACTCGTCCGGACAGTTTTTCGGTACTCGCACGGATTCTACCTTTTCCCGGGGTTCGCACGGATTCTACCATTTTCCGGTACTCTCACTGATTCTACCATTTTTCGAAACTCTTCCGGATAGTTTTAGGTTACTCGCACGGATTCTGCCTTTTCCCGGTAGTCGCCCGGATTCTACCATTTTTCGGTACTCACACTGATTCTAGCGTTTTTAGGTACTCGTCCGGACAGTTTTTGGGTACTCGCACGGATTCTACCTTTTCCCGGGGTTCGCCCGGATTCTACCATTTTCCGGTACTCACACTGATTCTAGCGTTTTTAGGTACTCGTCCGGACAGTTTTTCGGTACTCGCACGGATTCTACCTTTTCCCGGTACTCGCCCGGATTCTACCATGTTTCGGTACTCGCACGGATTTTACCATTTTTCGGTACTCACACGGATTCAACCATTTTTCGAAACTCTTTCGGAAAGTTTTTGGGTACTCGCACGGATTCTACCTTTTCCCGGTAGTCGCCCAAATTCTACCATTTTTCGGTACTCACACTGATTCTAGCGTTTTTAGGTACTCGTCCGGGTAGTTTTTCGGTACTCGCACGGATTCTACCTTTTCCTGGGGTTCGCCCGGATTCTACCATTTTCCGGTACTCACACTGATTCTACCATTTTTCGAAACTCTTCCGGATAGTTTTAGGTTACTCGCACGGATTCTGCCTTTTCCCGGTACTCGCCCGGATTCTACCATTTTCCGGTACACACACTGATTCTAGCGCTTTTAGGTACTCGTCCGGACAGTTTTTCGGTACTGGCCCGGATTCTACCGTTTTCCGGTACTCACACTTATTCTAGCATTTTTCTAAACTCGTCCGGACAGTTTTTTCGTTCTCGCACGGATTCTACCTTTTCCCGGTAGTCGCCCGGATTCTACCATTTTTCGGCACTTACACTGATTCTAGCGTTTTTAGGTACTCGTCCGGACAGTTTTTCGGTACTCGCACGGATTCTACCTTTTCCCGGTACTCCCCCGGATTCTACCCTTTTCCGGTACTCACACGGATTCTACCATTTTTCGAAACTCTTCCGGATAGTTTTTGGGTACTCGCACGGATTCTACCTTTTCCCGGTACTCCCCCGGATTCTACCATTTTTCGGTACTCACACTGATTCTAGTGTTTTTAGGTACTCGTTCGGACAGTTTTTCGTTCTCGCACGGATTCTACCTTTTCCCGGTACTCGGCGGATTCTACCATTTTCCGGTACTTACACTGATTCTAGCGTTTTTAGGTACTCGTCCGGACAGTTTTTCGGTACTCGCACGGATTCTACCTTTTCCCGGTACTCGCCCGGATTCTACCATGTTTCGGTACTCGCACGGATTCTACCATTTTTCGGTACTCACACGGATTCAACCATTTTTCGAAACTCTTTCGGAAAGTTTTTGGGTACTCGCACGGATTCTACCTTTTCCCGGTAGTCGCCCGGATTCTACCATTTTTCGGTACTCACACTGATTCTAGCGTTTTTAGGTACTCGTCCGGACACTTTTTCGGTACTCGCACGGATTCTACCTTTTCCCGGGGTTCGCCCGGATTCTACCATTTTCCGGTACTCACACTGATTCTACCATTTTTCGAAACTCTTCCGGATAGTTTTAGGTTACTCGCACGGATTCTGCCTTTTCCCGGTACTCGCCCGGATTCTACCATTTTCCGGTACACACACTGATTCTAGCGCTTTTAGGTACTCGTCCGGACAGTTTTTCGGTACTCGCCCGGATTCTACCGTTTTCCGGTACTCACACTTATTCTAGCATTTTTCTAAACTCGTCGGACAGTTTTTTCGTTCTCGCACGGATTCTACCTTTTCCCGGTAGTCGCCCGGATTCTACCATTTTTCGGTACTTAGACTGATTCTAGCGTTTTTAGGTACTCGTCGGGACAATTTTTTCGGTACTCGCACGGATTCTACCTTTTCCCGGTACTCCCCCGGATTCTACCCTTTTCCGGTACTCACACTGATTCTACCATTTTTGGAAACTCTTCCGGATAGTTTTTGGGTACTCGCAAGGATTCTACCTTTTCCCGGTACTCGCCCGGATTCTACCATTTTCCGGTACACACACTATTTCTAGTGTTTTTAGGTACTCGTCCGGACAGTTTTTCGTTCTCGCACGGATTCTACCTTTTCCCGGTACTCGGCGGATTCTACCATTTTCCGGTACTCACACTGATTCTAGCGTTTTTAGGTACTCGTCCGGACAGTTTTTCGGTACTCTCACGGATTCTACCTTTTCCCGGTACTCCCCCGGATTCTACCATTTTTCGGTACTCGCACGGATTCTACCATTTTTCGGTACTCACACGGATTCTACCATTTTTCGAAACACTTTCGGAGAGTTTTTGGGTACTCGCACGGATTCTACCTTTTCCCGGTACTCGCCGGATTCTACCATTTTCCGGTACTCACACTGATTCTAGCGTTTTTAGGTACTCGTCCGGACAGTTTTTCTGTACTCGCACGGATTCTACCTTTTCCCGGTACTCGCCCGGATTCTACCATGTTTCGGTACTCGCACGGATTCTACCATTTTTCGGTACTCACACGGATTCAACCATTTTTCGAAACTCTTTCGGAAAGTTTTTGGGTACTCGCACGGATTCTACCTTTTCCCGGTAGTCGCCCGGATTCTACCATTTTTCGGTACTCACACTGATTCTAGCGTTTTTAGGTACTCGTCCGGACAGTTTTTCGGTACTCGCACGGATTCTACCTTTTCCCGGGGTTCGCACGGATTCTACCATTTTCCGGTACTCACACTGATTCTACCATTTTTCGAAACTCTTCCGGATAGTTTTAGGTTACTCGCACGGATTCTGCCTTTTCCCGGTAGTCGCCCGGATTCTACCATTTTTCGGTACTCACACTGATTCTAGCGTTTTTAGGTACTCGTCCGGACAGTTTTTGGGTACTCGCACGGATTCTACCTTTTCCCGGGGTTCGCCCGGATTCTACCATTTTCCGGTACTCACACTGATTCTACCATTTTTCGAAACTCTTCCGGATAGTTTTAGGTTACTCGCACGGATTCTGCCTTTTCCCGGTACTCGCCCGGATTCTACCATTTTCCGGTACACACACTGATTCTAGCGCTTTTAGGTACTCGTCCGGACAGTTTTTCGGTACTCGCCCGGATTCTACCGTTTTCCGGTACTCACACTTATTCTAGCATTTTTCTAAACTCGTCCGGACAGTTTTTTCGTTCTCGCACGGATTCTACCTTTTCTCGGTAGTCGCCCGGATTCTACCATTTTTCGGTACTTACACTGATTCTAGCGTTTTTAGGTACTCGTCCGGACAGTTTTTCGGTACTCGCGCGGATTCTACCATTTCCCGGTACTCCCCCGGATTCTACCCTTTTCCGGTACTCACACTGATTCTACCATTTTTGGAAACTCTTCCGGATAGTTTTTGGGTACTCGCACGGATTCTACCTTTTCCCGGTACTCGCCCGGATTCTACCATTTTCCGGTACACACACTATTTCTAGTGTTTTTAGGTACTCGTCCGGACAGTTTTTCGTTCTCGCACGGATTCTACCTTTTCCCGGTACTCGGCGGATTCTACCATTTTCCGGTACTCACACTGATTCTAGCGTTTTTAGGTACTCGTCCGGACAGTTTTTCGGTACTCTCACGGATTCTACCTTTTCCCGGTACTCCCCCGGATTCTACCATTTTTCGGTACTCGCACGGATTCTACCATTTTTCGGTACTCACACGGATTCTACCATTTTTCGAAACACTTTCGGAAAGTTTTTGGGTACTCGCACGGATTCTACCTTTTCCCGGTACTCGCCGGATTCTACCATTTTCCGGTACTCACACTGATTCTAGCGTTTTTAGGTACTCGTCCGGACAGCTTTTCGGTACTCGCACGGATTCTACCTTTTCCCGGTACTCGCCCGGATTCTACCATGTTTCGGTACTCGCACGGATTCTACCATTTTTCGGTACTCACACGGATTCAACCATTTTTCGAAACTCTTTCGGAAAGTTTTTGGGTACTCGCACGGATTCTACCTTTTCCCGGTAGTCGCCCGGATTCTACCATTTTTCGGTACTCACACTGATTCTAGCGTTTTTAGGTACTCGTCCGGACAGTTTTTCGGTACTCGCACGGATTCTACCTTTTCCCGGGGTTCGCACGGATTCTACCATTTTCCGGTGCTCACACTGATTCTACCATTTTTCGAAACTCTTCCGGATAGTTTTAGGTTACTCACACTGATTCTAGCGTTTTTAGGTACTTGTCCGGACAGTTTTTCTGTACTCGCACGGATTCTACCTTTTGCCGGTAATCGCCCGGATTCCACCATTTTTCGAAACTCTTCCGGATAGTTTTTGGGTACTCGCACAGATTCTACCTTTTCCCGTTACTCGCCCGGATTCTACCATTTTCCGGTACTCACACTTATTCTAGTGTTTTTAGGTACTCGTCCGGACAGTTTTTCGTTCTCGCACGGATTCTACCTTTTCCCGGTACTCGCCGGATTCTACCATTTTCCGGTACTCACCCTGATTCTAATGTTTTTAGGTACTCGTCCGGACAGTTTTTCGGTAGTCGCACGGATTCTACCTTTTCCCGGGGTTCGCCCGGATTCTACCATTTTCCGGTACTCACACTGATTCTAGTGTTTTTAGGTACTCGTCCGGACAGTTTTTCGTTCGCGCACGGATTCTACCTTTTCCCGGTACTCGCCGGATTCTACCATTTTCCGGTACTCACACTGATTCTAGCGTTTTTAGGTACTCGTCCAGACAGTTTTTCGGTACTCGCACGGATTCTACCTTTTCCCGGGGTTCGCCCGGATTCTACCATTTTTCGGTACTCACCCTTATTCTACCATTTTTTGAAACTCTTCCGGATAGTTTTAAGGTACTCGCACGGATTCTGCCTTTTCCCGGTACTTGCCCGGATTCTACCATTTTCCGGTAGTCACACTGATTCTAGTGTTTTTAGGTACTCGTCCGGACAGTTTTTCGTTCTCGCACGGATTCTACCTTTTCCCGGTACTCGCCGGATTCTACCATTTTCCGGTACTCACAATGATTCTAGCGTTTTTAGGTACTCGTCCGGACAGTTTTTCGGTACTCGCACGGATTCTACCTTTTCCCGGTAGTCGCCCGGATTCTACCATTTTTCGGTACTTACACTGATTCTAGCGTTTTTAGGTACTCGTCCGGACAGTTTTTCGGTACTCGCGCGGGTTCTACCTTTTCCCGGTACTCCCCCGGATTCTACCCTTTTCCGGTACTCACACTGATTCTACCATTTTTGGAAACTCTTCCGGATAGTTTTTGGGTACTCGCACGGATTCTACCTTTTCCCGGTACTCGCCCGGATTCTACCATTTTCCGGTACACACACTATTTCTAGTGTTTTTAGGTACTCGTCCGGACAGTTTTTCGTTCTCGCACGGATTCTACCTTTTCCCGGTACTCGTCGGATTCTACCATTTTCCGGTACTCACACTGATTCTAGCGTTTTTAGGTACTCGTCCGGACAGTTTTTCGGTACTCTCACGGATTCTACCTTTTCCCGGTACTCCCCCAGATTCTACCATTTTTCGGTACTCGCACGGATTCTACCATTTTTCGGTACTCACACGGATTCTACCATTTTTCGAAACTCTTTCGGAAAGTTTTTGGGTACTCGCACGGATTCTACCTTTTCCCGGTAGTCGCCCGGATTCTACCATTTTTCGGTACTCACACTGATTCTAGCGCTTTTAGGTACTCGTCCGGATAGTTTTTCGGTACTCGCACGGATTCTACCTTTTCCCGGGGTTCGCCCAGATTCTACCATTTTCCGGTACTCACACTGATTCTACCATTTTTTGAAACTCATCCGGATAGTTTTAGGGTACTCGCACGGATTCTGCCTTTTCCCGGTACTCGCCCGGATTCTGCCATTTTCCGATACTCACACTGATTCTAGCGTTTTTAGGTACTCGTCCGGACAGTTTTTCGGTACTCGCCCGGATTCTACCGTTTTCCGGTACTCACACTTATTCTAGCATTTTTCTAAACTCTTCCGGATAGTTTTTGGGTACTCGAACGGATTCTACCTTTTCCCGGTACTCGCCCGGATTCTACCATTTTCCGGTACTCACACTTATTCTAGTGTTTTTAGGTACTCGTCCGGACAGTTTTTCGTTCTCGCACGGATTCTACTATTTTCCGGTACTCACCCTGATTCTAGCGTTTTTAGGTACTCGTCCGGACAGTTTTTGGGTACTCGCACGGATTCTACCTTTTCCCGGGGTTCGCCCAGATTCTACCATTTTCCGGTACTCACACTGATTCTACCATTTTTGGAAACTCTTCCGGATAGTTTTTGGGTACTCGCCCGGATTCTACCATTTTCCGGTACTCACACTGATTCTAGCGTTTTTAGGTACTTGTCCGGACAGTTTTTCTGTACTCGCACGGATTCTACCTTTTGCCGGTAATCGCCCGGATTCCACCATTTTTCGAAACTCTTCCGGATAGTTTTTGGGTACTCGCACAGATTCTACCTTTTCCCGTTACTCGCCCGGATTCTACCATTTTCCGGTACTCACACTTATTCTAGTGTTTTTAGGTACTCGTCCGGACAGTTTTTCGGTACTCGCCCGGATTCTACTGTTTTCCGGTACTCACACGGATTCTACCATTTTTCGGTACTCACACTGATTCTAGCGTTTTTAGGTACTCGTCCGGGTAGTTTTTCGGTACTCGCACGGATTCTACCTTTTCCTGGGGTTCGCCCGGATTCTACCATTTTCCGGTACTCACACTGATTCTACATTTTTTCGAAACTCTTCCGGATAGTTTTAGGTTACTCGCACGGATTCTGCCTTTTCCCGGTACTCGCCCGGATTCTACCATTTTCCGGTACACACACTGATTCTAGCGCTTTTAGGTACTCGTCCGGACAGTTTTTCGGTACTGGCCCGGATTCTACCGTTTTCCGGTACTCACACTTATTCTAGCATTTTTCTAAACTCGTCCGGACAGTTTTTTCGTTCTCGCACGGATTCTACCTTTTCCCGGTAGTCGCCCGGATTCTACCATTTTTCGGCACTTACACTGATTCTAGCGTTTTTAGGTACTCGTCCGGACAGTTTTTCGGTACTCGCACGGATTCTACCTTTTCCCGGTACTCCCCCGGATTCTACCCTTTTCCGGTACTCACACGGATTCTACCATTTTTCGAAACTCTTCCGGATAGTTTTTGGGTACTCGCACGGATTCTACCTTTTCCCGGTACTCCCCCGGATTCTACCATTTTTCGGTACTCACACTGATTCTATTGTTTTTAGGTACTCGTTCGGACAGTTTTTCGTTCTCGCACGGATTCTACCTTTTCCCGGTAGTCGCCCGGATTCTACCATTTTCCGGTACTCACACTGATTCTAGCGTTTTTAGGTACTCGTCCGGACAGTTTTTCGGTACTCGCACGGATTCTACCTTTTCCCGGTACTCGCCCGGATTCTACCATATTTCGGTACTCGCACGGATTCTACCATTTTTCGGTACTCACACGGATTCAACCATTTTTCGAAACTCTTTCGGAAAGTTCTTGGGTACTCGCACGGATTCTACCTTTTCCCGGTAGTCGCCCGGATTCTACCATTTTTCGGTACTCACACTGATTCTAGCGTTTTTAGGTACTCGTCCGGACAGTTTTTCGGTACTCGCACGGATTCTACCTTTTCCTGGGGTTCGCCCGGATTCTACCATTTTCCGGTACTCACACTGATTCTACCATTTTTCGAAACTCTTCCGGATAGTTTTAGGTTACTCGCACGGATTCTGCCTTTTCCCGGTACTCGTCCGGATTCTACCATTTTCCGGTACACACACTGATTCTAGCGCTTTTAGGTACTCGTCCGGACAGTTTTTCGGTACTCGCCCGGATTCTACCGTTTTCCGGTACTCACACTTATTCTAGCATTTTTCTAAACTCGTCCGGACAGTTTTTTCGTTCTCGCACGGATTCTACCTTTTCCCGGTAGTCGCCCGGATTCTACCATTTTTCGGTACTTACACTGATTCTAGCGTTTTTCGGTACTCGTCCGGACAGTTTTTCGGTACTCGCGCGGATTCTACCTTTTCCCGGTACTCCCCCGGATTCTACCCTTTTCCGGTACTCACACTGATTCTACCATTTTTGGAAACTCTTCCGGATAGTTTTTGGGTACTCGCACGGATTCTACCTTTTCCCGGTACTCGCCCGGATTCTACCATTTTTCGGTACACACACTATTTCTAGTGTTTTTAGGTACTCGTCCGGACAGTTTTTCGTTCTCGCACGGATTCTACCTTTTCCCGGTACTCGTCGGATTCTACCATTTTCCGGTACTCACACTGATTCTAGCGTTTTTATGTACTCGTCCGAACAGTTTTTCGGTACTCTCACGGATTCTACCTTTTCCCGGTACTCCCCCGGATTCTACCATTTTGCGGTACTCGCACGGATTCTACCATTTTTCGATACTCACACGGATTCTACCATTTTTCGAAACTCTTTCGGAAAGTTTTTGGGTACTCGCACGGATTCTACCTTTTCCCGGTAGTCGCCCGGATTCTACCATTTTTCGGTACTCACACTGATTCTAGCGCTTTTAGGTACTCGTCCGGATAGTTTTTCGGTACTCGCACGGATTCTACCTTTTCCCGGGGTTCGCCCAGATTCTACCATTTTCCGGTACTCACACTCATTCTACCATTTTTCGAAACTCATCCGGATAGTTTTAGGGTACTCGCACGGATTCTGCCTTTTCCCGGTACTCGCCCGGATTCTGCCATTTTCCGATACTCACACTGATTCTAGCGTTTTTAGGTACTCGTCCGGACAGTTTTTCGGTACTCTCACGGATTCTACCTTTTCCCGGTACTCCCCCGGATTCTACCATTTTTCGGTATTCGCACGGATTCTACCATTTTTCGGTACTCACACGGATTCTACCATTTTTCGAAACTCTTTCGGAAAGTTTTTGGGTACTCGCACGGATTCTACCTTTTCCCGGTAGTCGCCCGGATTCTACCATTTTTCGGTACTCACATTGATTCTAGCGCTTTTAGGTACTCGTCCGGATTGTTTTTCGGTACTCGCACGGATTCTACCTTTTCCCGGGGTTCGCCCAGATTCTACCATTTTCCGGTACTCACACTGATTCTACCATTTTTTGAAACTCATCCGGAGAGTTTTAGGGTACTCGCACGGATTCTGCCTTTTCCCGGTACTCGTCCGGATTCTGCCATTTTCTGATACTCACACTGATTCTAGCGTTTTTAGGTACTCGTCCGGACAGTTTTTCGGTACTCACCCGGATTCTACCGTTTTCCGGTACTCACACTTATTCTAGCATTTTTCTAAACTCTTCCGGATAGTTTTTGGGTACTCGCACGGATTCTACCTTTTCCCGGTACTCGCCCGGATTCTACCATTTTCCGGTACTCACACTTATTCTAGTGTTTTTAGGTACTCGTCCGGACAGTTTTTCGTTCTCGCACGGATTCTACCTTTTCCCGGTACTCGCCGGATTCTACCATTTTCCGGTACTCACCCTGATTCTAACGTTTTTAGGTACTCGTCCGGACAGTTTTTGGGTACTCGCACGGATTCTACCTTTTCCCGGGGTTTGCCCGGATTCTACCATTTTCCGGTACTCACACTGATTCTAGTGTTTTTAGGTACTCGTCCGGACAGTTTTTCGTTCTCGCACGGATTCTACCTTTTCCCGGTACTCGCCGGATTCTACCATTTTCCGGTACTCACACTGATTCTAGCGTTTTTAGGTACTCGTCCAGACAGTTTTTCGGTACTCGCACGGATTCTACCTTTTCCCGGGGTTCGCCCGGATTCTACCATTTTCCGGTACTCACACTGATTCTACCATTTTTCGAAACTCTTCCGGATAGTTTTAGGTTACTCGCACGGATTCTGCCTTTTCCCGGCAGTCGCCCGGATTCTACCATTTTTCGGTACTCACACTGATTCTAGCGTTTTTAGGTACTCGTCCGGACAGTTTTTGGGTACTCGCACGGATTCTACCTTTTCCCGGGGTTCGCCCAGATTCTACCATTTTCCGGTACTCACACTGATTCTACCATTTTTGGAAACTCTTCCGGATAGTTTTTGGGTACTCGCCCGGATTCTACCATTTTCCGGTACTCACACTGATTCTAGCGTTTTTAGGTACTTGTCCGGACAGTTTTTCTGTACTCGCACGGATTCTACCTTTTGCCGGTAATCGCCCGGATTCCACCATTTTTCGAAACTCTTCCGGATAGTTTTTGGGTACTCGCACAGATTCTACCTTTTCCCGTTACTCGCCCGGATTCTACCATTTTCCGATACTCACACTTATTCTAGTGTTTTTAGGTACTCGTCCGGACAGTTTTTCGTTCTCGCACGGATTCTACCTTTTCCCGGTACTCGCCGGATTCTACCATTTTCCGGTACTCACCCTGATTCTAACGTTTTTAGGTACTCGTCCGGACAGTTTTTCGGTAGTCGCACGGATTCTACCTTTTCCCGGGGTTCGCCCGGATTCTATCATTTTCCGGTACTCACACTGATTCTAGTGTTTTTAGGTACTCGTCCGGACAGTTTTTCGTTCTCGCACGGATTCTACCTTTTCCCGGTACTCGCCGGATTCTACCATTTTCCGGTACTCACACTGATTCTAGCGTTTTTAGGTACTCGTCCAGACAGTTTTTCGGTACTCGCACGGATTCTACCTTTTCCCGGGGTTCGCCCGGATTCTACCATTTTCCGGTACTCACCCTTATTCTACCATTTTTTGAAACTCTTCCGGATAGTTTTAGGGTACTCGCACGGATTCTGCCTTTTCCCGGTACTTGCCCGGATTCTACCATTTTCCGGTAGTCACACTGATTCTAGTGTTTTTAGGTACTCGTCCGGACAGTTTTTCGTTCTCGCACGGATTCTACCTTTTCCCGGTACTCGCCGGATTCTACCATTTTCCGGTACTCACAATGATTCTAGCGTTTTTAGGTACTCGTCCGGACAGTTTTTCGGTACTCGCACGGATTCTACCTTTTCCCGGTACTCGCCCGGATTCTACCATTTTTCGGTACTCGCGCGGATTCTACAATTTTTCGGTACTCACACGGATTCTACCATTTTTCGAAACTCTTTCGGAAAGTTTTTGGGTACTCGCACGGATTCTGCCTTTTCCCGGTACTCGCCCGGATTCTACCATTTTCCGGTACACACACTGATTCTAGCGCTTTTAGGTACTCGTCCGGACAGTTTTTCGGTACTCGCCCGGATTCTACCGTTTTCCGGTACTCACACTTATTCTAGCATTTTTCTAAACTCGTCCGGACAGTTTTTTCGTTCTCGCACGGATTCTACCTTTTCCCGGTAGTCGTCCGGATTCTACTATTTTTCGGTACTTACACTGATTCTAGCGTTTTTAGGTACTCGTCCGGACAGTTTTTCGGTACTCGCACGGATTCTACCTTTTCCCGGTACTCCCCCGGATTCTACCCTTTTCCGGTACTCACACGGATTCTACCATTTTTCGAAACTCTTCCGGATAGTTTTTGGGTACTCGCACGGATTCTACCTTTTCCCGGTACTCCCCCGGATTCTACCATTTTTCGGTACTCACACTGATTCTAGTGTTTTTAGGTACTCGTTCGGACAGTTTTTCGTTCTCGCACGGATTCTACCTTTTCCCGGTAGTCGCCCGGATTCTACCATTTTCCGGTACTCACACTGATTCTAGCGTTTTTAGGTACTCGTCCGGACAGTTTTTCGGTACTCGCACGGATTCTACGTTTTCCCGGTACTCGCCCGGATTCTACCATGTTTCGGTACTCGCACGGATTCTACCATTTTTCGGTACTCACACGGATTCAACCATTTTTCGAAACTCTTTCGGAAAGTTTTTGGGTACTCGCACGGATTCTACCTTTTCCCGGTAGTCGCCCGGATTCTACCATTTTTCGGTACTCACACTGATTCTAGCGTTTTTAGGTACTCGTCCCGACACTTTTTCGGTACTCGCACGGATTCTACCTTTTCCCGGGGTTCGCCCGGATTCTACCATTTTCCGGTACTCACACTGATTCTAGCGTTTTTAGGTACTCGTCCGGACAGTTTTTCGGTACTCGCACGGATTCTACCTTTTCCCGGTACTCGCCCGGATTCTACCATGTTTCGGTACTCGCACGGATTCTACCATTTTTCGGTACTCACACGGATTCAACCATTTTTCGAAACTCTTTCGAAAAGTTTTTGGGTACTCGCACGGATTCTACCTTTTCCCGGTAGTCGCCCGGATTCTACCATTTTTCGGTACTCACACTGATTCTAGCGTTTTTAGGTACTCGTCCGGACAATTTTTCGGTACTCGCACGGATTCTACCTTTTCCTTGGGTTCGCCCGGATTCTACCATTTTCCGGTACTCACACTGATTCTACCATTTTTCGAAACTCTTCCGGATAGTTTTAGGTTACTCGCACGGATTCTGCCTTTTCCCGGTACTCGCCCGGATTCTACCATTTTCCGGTACACACACTGATTCTAGCGCTTTTAGGTACTCGTCCGGACAGTTTTTCGGTACTCGCCCGGATTCTACCGTTTTCCGGTACTCACACTTATTCTAGCATTTTTCTAAACTCGTCCGGACAGTTTTTTCGTTCTCGCACGGATTCTACCTTTTCCCGGTAGTCGCCCGGATTCTACCATTTTTCGGTACTTACACTGATTCTAGCGTTTTTAGGTACTCGTCCGGACAGTTTTTCAGTACTCGCACGGATTCTACCTTTTCCGGTACTCCCCCGGATTCTAACCTTTTCCGGTACTCACACGGATTCTACCATTTTTCGAAACTCTTCCGGATAGTTTTTGGGTACTCGCACGGATTCTACCTTTTCCCGGTGCTCCCCCGGATTGTACCATTTTTCGGTACTCACACTGATTCTAGTGTTTTTAGGTACTCGTTCGGACAGTTTTTCGTTCTCGCACGGATTCTACCTTTTCCCGGTAGTCTCCCGGATTCTACCATTTTCCGGTACTCACACTGATTCTAGCGTTTTTAGGTACTCGTCCGGACAGTTTTTCGGTACTCGCACGGATTCTACCTTTTCCCATTACTCGCCCGGATTCTACCATGTTTCGGTACTCGCACGGATTCTACCATTTTTCGGTACTCACACGGATTCAACCATTTTTCGAAACTCTTTCGGAAAGTTTTTGGGTACTCGCACGGATTCTACCTTTTCCCGGTAGTCGCCCGGATTCTACCATTTTTCGGTACTCACACTGATTCTAGCGTTTTTAGGTACTCGTCCGGACACTTTTTCGGTACTCGCACGGATTCTACCTTTTCCCGGGGTTCGCACGGATTCTACCATTTTCCGGTACTCACACTGATTCTACCATTTTTCGAAACTCTTCCGGATAGTTTTAGGTTACTCGCACGGATTCTGCCTTTTCCCGGTAGTCGCCCGGATTCTACCATTTTTCGGTACTCACACTGATTCTAGCGTTTTTAGGTACTCGTCCGGACAGTTTTTGGGTACTCGCACGGATTCTACCTTTTCCCGGGGTTCGCCCGGATTCTACCATTTTCCGGTACTCACACTGATTCTAGCGTTTTTAGGTACTCGTCCGGACAGTTTTTCGGTACTCGCACGGATTCTACCTTTTCCCGGTACTCGCCCGGATTCTACCATGTTTCGGTACTCGCACGGATTCTACCATTTTTCGGTACTCACACGGATTCTACCATTTTTCGAAACACTTTCGGAAAGTTTTTGGGTACTCGCACGGATTCTACCTTTTCCCGGTACTCGCCGGATTCTACCATTTTCCGGTACTCACACTGATTCTAGCGTTTTTAGGTACTCGTCCGGACAGTTTTTCGGTACTCGCACGGATTCTACCTTTTCCCGGTACTCGCCCGGATTCTACCATGTTTCGGTACTCGCACGGATTCTACCATTTTTCGGTACTCACACGGATTCAACCATTTTTCGAAACTCTTTCGGAAAGTTTTTGGGTACTCGCACGGATTCTACCTTTTCCCGGTAGTCGCCCGGATTCTACCATTTTTCGGTACTCACACTGATTCTAGCGTTTTTAGGTACTCGTCCGGACAGTTTTTCGGTACTCGCACGGATTCTACCTTTTCCCGGGGTTCGCACGGATTCTACCATTTTCCGGTACTCTCACTGATTCTACCATTTTTCGAAACTCTTCCGGATAGTTTTAGGTTACTCGCACGGATTCTGCCTTTTCCCGGTAGTCGCCCGGATTCTACCATTTTTCGGTACTCACACTGATTCTAGCGTTTTTAGGTACTCGTCCGGACAGTTTTTGGGTACTCGCACGGATTCTACCTTTTCCCGGGGTTCGCCCGGATTCTACCATTTTCCGGTACTCACACTGATTCTAGCGTTTTTAGGTACTCGTCCGGACAGTTTTTCGGTACTCGCACGGATTCTACCTTTTCCCGGTACTCGCCCGGATTCTACCATGTTTCGGTACTCGCACGGATTTTACCATTTTTCGGTACTCACACGGATTCAACCATTTTTCGAAACTCTTTCGGAAAGTTTTTGGGTACTCGCACGGATTCTACCTTTTCCCGGTAGTCGCCCAAATTCTACCATTTTTCGGTACTCACACTGATTCTAGCGTTTTTAGGTACTCGTCCGGGTAGTTTTTCGGTACTCGCACGGATTCTACCTTTTCCTGGGGTTCGCCCGGATTCTACCATTTTCCGGTACTCACACTGATTCTACCATTTTTCGAAACTCTTCCGGATAGTTTTAGGTTACTCGCACGGATTCTGCCTTTTCCCGGTACTCGCCCGGATTCTACCATTTTCCGGTACACACACTGATTCTAGCGCTTTTAGGTACTCGTCCGGACAGTTTTTCGGTACTGGCCCGGATTCTACCGTTTTCCGGTACTCACACTTATTCTAGCATTTTTCTAAACTCGTCCGGACAGTTTTTTCGTTCTCGCACGGATTCTACCTTTTCCCGGTAGTCGCCCGGATTCTACCATTTTTCGGCACTTACACTGATTCTAGCGTTTTTAGGTACTCGTCCGGACAGTTTTTCGGTACTCGCACGGATTCTACCTTTTCCCGGTACTCCCCCGGATTCTACCCTTTTCCGGTACTCACACGGATTCTACCATTTTTCGAAACTCTTCCGGATAGTTTTTGGGTACTCGCACGGATTCTACCTTTTCCCGGTACTCCCCCGGATTCTACCATTTTTCGGTACTCACACTGATTCTAGTGTTTTTAGGTACTCGTTCGGACAGTTTTTCGTTCTCGCACGGATTCTACCTTTTCCCGGTACTCGGCGGATTCTACCATTTTCCGGTACTTACACTGATTCTAGCGTTTTTAGGTACTCGTCCGGACAGTTTTTCGGTACTCGCACGGATTCTACCTTTTCCCGGTACTCGCCCGGATTCTACCATGTTTCGGTACTCGCACGGATTCTACCATTTTTCGGTACTCACACGGATTCAACCATTTTTCGAAACTCTTTCGGAAAGTTTTTGGGTACTCGCACGGATTCTACCTTTTCCCGGTAGTCGCCCGGATTCTACCATTTTTCGGTACTCACACTGATTCTAGCGTTTTTAGGTACTCGTCCGGACACTTTTTCGGTACTCGCACGGATTCTACCTTTTCCCGGGGTTCGCCCGGATTCTACCATTTTCCGGTACTCACACTGATTCTACCATTTTTCGAAACTCTTCCGGATAGTTTTAGGTTACTCGCACGGATTCTGCCTTTTCCCGGTACTCGCCCGGATTCTACCATTTTCCGGTACACACACTGATTCTAGCGCTTTTAGGTACTCGTCCGGACAGTTTTTCGGTACTCGCCCGGATTCTACCGTTTTCCGGTACTCACACTTATTCTAGCATTTTTCTAAACTCGTCGGACAGTTTTTTCGTTCTCGCACGGATTCTACCTTTTCCCGGTAGTCGCCCGGATTCTACCATTTTTCGGTACTTAGACTGATTCTAGCGTTTTTAGGTACTCGTCGGGACAATTTTTTCGGTACTCGCACGGATTCTACCTTTTCCCGGTACTCCCCCGGATTCTACCCTTTTCCGGTACTCACACTGATTCTACCATTTTTGGAAACTCTTCCGGATAGTTTTTGGGTACTCGCAAGGATTCTACCTTTTCCCGGTACTCGCCCGGATTCTACCATTTTCCGGTACACACACTATTTCTAGTGTTTTTAGGTACTCGTCCGGACAGTTTTTCGTTCTCGCACGGATTCTACCTTTTCCCGGTACTCGGCGGATTCTACCATTTTCCGGTACTCACACTGATTCTAGCGTTTTTAGGTACTCGTCCGGACAGTTTTTCGGTACTCTCACGGATTCTACCTTTTCCCGGTACTCCCCCGGATTCTACCATTTTTCGGTACTCGCACGGATTCTACCATTTTTCGGTACTCACACGGATTCTACCATTTTTCGAAACACTTTCGGAGAGTTTTTGGGTACTCGCACGGATTCTACCTTTTCCCGGTACTCGCCGGATTCTACCATTTTCCGGTACTCACACTGATTCTAGCGTTTTTAGGTACTCGTCCGGACAGTTTTTCTGTACTCGCACGGATTCTACCTTTTCCCGGTACTCGCCCGGATTCTACCATGTTTCGGTACTCGCACGGATTCTACCATTTTTCGGTACTCACACGGATTCAACCATTTTTCGAAACTCTTTCGGAAAGTTTTTGGGTACTCGCACGGATTCTACCTTTTCCCGGTAGTCGCCCGGATTCTACCATTTTTCGGTACTCACACTGATTCTAGCGTTTTTAGGTACTCGTCCGGACAGTTTTTCGGTACTCGCACGGATTCTACCTTTTCCCGGGGTTCGCACGGATTCTACCATTTTCCGGTACTCACACTGATTCTACCATTTTTCGAAACTCTTCCGGATAGTTTTAGGTTACTCGCACGGATTCTGCCTTTTCCCGGTAGTCGCCCGGATTCTACCATTTTTCGGTACTCACACTGATTCTAGCGTTTTTAGGTACTCGTCCGGACAGTTTTTGGGTACTCGCACGGATTCTACCTTTTCCCGGGGTTCGCCCGGATTCTACCATTTTCCGGTACTCACACTGATTCTACCATTTTTCGAAACTCTTCCGGATAGTTTTAGGTTACTCGCACGGATTCTGCCTTTTCCCGGTACTCGCCCGGATTCTACCATTTTCCGGTACACACACTGATTCTAGCGCTTTTAGGTACTCGTCCGGACAGTTTTTCGGTACTCGCCCGGATTCTACCGTTTTCCGGTACTCACACTTATTCTAGCATTTTTCTAAACTCGTCCGGACAGTTTTTTCGTTCTCGCACGGATTCTACCTTTTCTCGGTAGTCGCCCGGATTCTACCATTTTTCGGTACTTACACTGATTCTAGCGTTTTTAGGTACTCGTCCGGACAGTTTTTCGGTACTCGCGCGGATTCTACCATTTCCCGGTACTCCCCCGGATTCTACCCTTTTCCGGTACTCACACTGATTCTACCATTTTTGGAAACTCTTCCGGATAGTTTTTGGGTACTCGCACGGATTCTACCTTTTCCCGGTACTCGCCCGGATTCTACCATTTTCCGGTACACACACTATTTCTAGTGTTTTTAGGTACTCGTCCGGACAGTTTTTCGTTCTCGCACGGATTCTACCTTTTCCCGGTACTCGGCGGATTCTACCATTTTCCGGTACTCACACTGATTCTAGCGTTTTTAGGTACTCGTCCGGACAGTTTTTCGGTACTCTCACGGATTCTACCTTTTCCCGGTACTCCCCCGGATTCTACCATTTTTCGGTACTCGCACGGATTCTACCATTTTTCGGTACTCACACGGATTCTACCATTTTTCGAAACACTTTCGGAAAGTTTTTGGGTACTCGCACGGATTCTACCTTTTCCCGGTACTCGCCGGATTCTACCATTTTCCGGTACTCACACTGATTCTAGCGTTTTTAGGTACTCGTCCGGACAGCTTTTCGGTACTCGCACGGATTCTACCTTTTCCCGGTACTCGCCCGGATTCTACCATGTTTCGGTACTCGCACGGATTCTACCATTTTTCGGTACTCACACGGATTCAACCATTTTTCGAAACTCTTTCGGAAAGTTTTTGGGTACTCGCACGGATTCTACCTTTTCCCGGTAGTCGCCCGGATTCTACCATTTTTCGGTACTCACACTGATTCTAGCGTTTTTAGGTACTCGTCCGGACAGTTTTTCGGTACTCGCACGGATTCTACCTTTTCCCGGGGTTCGCACGGATTCTACCATTTTCCGGTGCTCACACTGATTCTACCATTTTTCGAAACTCTTCCGGATAGTTTTAGGTTACTCACACTGATTCTAGCGTTTTTAGGTACTTGTCCGGACAGTTTTTCTGTACTCGCACGGATTCTACCTTTTGCCGGTAATCGCCCGGATTCCACCATTTTTCGAAACTCTTCCGGATAGTTTTTGGGTACTCGCACAGATTCTACCTTTTCCCGTTACTCGCCCGGATTCTACCATTTTCCGGTACTCACACTTATTCTAGTGTTTTTAGGTACTCGTCCGGACAGTTTTTCGTTCTCGCACGGATTCTACCTTTTCCCGGTACTCGCCGGATTCTACCATTTTCCGGTACTCACCCTGATTCTAATGTTTTTAGGTACTCGTCCGGACAGTTTTTCGGTAGTCGCACGGATTCTACCTTTTCCCGGGGTTCGCCCGGATTCTACCATTTTCCGGTACTCACACTGATTCTAGTGTTTTTAGGTACTCGTCCGGACAGTTTTTCGTTCGCGCACGGATTCTACCTTTTCCCGGTACTCGCCGGATTCTACCATTTTCCGGTACTCACACTGATTCTAGCGTTTTTAGGTACTCGTCCAGACAGTTTTTCGGTACTCGCATGGATTCTACCTTTTCCCGGGGTTCGCCCGGATTCTACCATTTTTCGGTACTCACCCTTATTCTACCATTTTTTGAAACTCTTCCGGATAGTTTTAAGGTACTCGCACGGATTCTGCCTTTTCCCGGTACTTGCCCGGATTCTACCATTTTCCGGTAGTCACACTGATTCTAGTGTTTTTAGGTACTCGTCCGGACAGTTTTTCGTTCTCGCACGGATTCTACCTTTTCCCGGTACTCGCCGGATTCTACCATTTTCCGGTACTCACAATGATTCTAGCGTTTTTAGGTACTCGTCCGGACAGTTTTTCGGTACTCGCACGGATTCTACCTTTTCCCGGTAGTCGCCCGGATTCTACCATTTTTCGGTACTTACACTGATTCTAGCGTTTTTAGGTACTCGTCCGGACAGTTTTTCGGTACTCGCGCGGGTTCTACCTTTTCCCGGTACTCCCCCGGATTCTACCCTTTTCCGGTACTCACACTGATTCTACCATTTTTGGAAACTCTTCCGGATAGTTTTTGGGTACTCGCACGGATTCTACCTTTTCCCGGTACTCGCCCGGATTCTACCATTTTCCGGTACACACACTATTTCTAGTGTTTTTAGGTACTCGTCCGGACAGTTTTTCGTTCTCGCACGGATTCTACCTTTTCCCGGTACTCGTCGGATTCTACCATTTTCCGGTACTCACACTGATTCTAGCGTTTTTAGGTACTCGTCCGGACAGTTTTTCGGTACTCTCACGGATTCTACCTTTTCCCGGTACTCCCCCAGATTCTACCATTTTTCGGTACTCGCACGGATTCTACCATTTTTCGGTACTCACACGGATTCTACCATTTTTCGAAACTCTTTCGGAAAGTTTTTGGGTACTCGCACGGATTCTACCTTTTCCCGGTAGTCGCCCGGATTCTACCATTTTTCGGTACTCACACTGATTCTAGCGCTTTTAGGTACTCGTCCGGATAGTTTTTCGGTACTCGCACGGATTCTACCTTTTCCCGGGGTTCGCCCAGATTCTACCATTTTCCGGTACTCACACTGATTCTACCATTTTTTGAAACTCATCCGGATAGTTTTAGGGTACTCGCACGGATTCTGCCTTTTCCCGGTACTCGCCCGGATTCTGCCATTTTCCGATACTCACACTGATTCTAGCGTTTTTAGGTACTCGTCCGGACAGTTTTTCGGTACTCGCCCGGATTCTACCGTTTTCCGGTACTCACACTTATTCTAGCATTTTTCTAAACTCTTCCGGATAGTTTTTGGGTACTCGAACGGATTCTACCTTTTCCCGGTACTCGCCCGGATTCTACCATTTTCCGGTACTCACACTTATTCTAGTGTTTTTAGGTACTCGTCCGGACAGTTTTTCGTTCTCGCACGGATTCTACTATTTTCCGGTACTCACCCTGATTCTAGCGTTTTTAGGTACTCGTCCGGACAGTTTTTGGGTACTCGCACGGATTCTACCTTTTCCCGGGGTTCGCCCAGATTCTACCATTTTCCGGTACTCACACTGATTCTACCATTTTTGGAAACTCTTCCGGATAGTTTTTGGGTACTCGCCCGGATTCTACCATTTTCCGGTACTCACACTGATTCTAGCGTTTTTAGGTACTTGTCCGGACAGTTTTTCTGTACTCGCACGGATTCTACCTTTTGCCGGTAATCGCCCGGATTCCACCATTTTTCGAAACTCTTCCGGATAGTTTTTGGGTACTCGCACAGATTCTACCTTTTCCCGTTACTCGCCCGGATTCTACCATTTTCCGGTACTCACACTTATTCTAGTGTTTTTAGGTACTCGTCCGGACAGTTTTTCGGTACTCGCCCGGATTCTACTGTTTTCCGGTACTCACACGGATTCTACCATTTTTCGGTACTCACACTGATTCTAGCGTTTTTAGGTACTCGTCCGGGTAGTTTTTCGGTACTCGCACGGATTCTACCTTTTCCTGGGGTTCGCCCGGATTCTACCATTTTCCGGTACTCACACTGATTCTACATTTTTTCGAAACTCTTCCGGATAGTTTTAGGTTACTCGCACGGATTCTGCCTTTTCCCGGTACTCGCCCGGATTCTACCATTTTCCGGTACACACACTGATTCTAGCGCTTTTAGGTACTCGTCCGGACAGTTTTTCGGTACTGGCCCGGATTCTACCGTTTTCCGGTACTCACACTTATTCTAGCATTTTTCTAAACTCGTCCGGACAGTTTTTTCGTTCTCGCACGGATTCTACCTTTTCCCGGTAGTCGCCCGGATTCTACCATTTTTCGGCACTTACACTGATTCTAGCGTTTTTAGGTACTCGTCCGGACAGTTTTTCGGTACTCGCACGGATTCTACCTTTTCCCGGTACTCCCCCGGATTCTACCCTTTTCCGGTACTCACACGGATTCTACCATTTTTCGAAACTCTTCCGGATAGTTTTTGGGTACTCGCACGGATTCTACCTTTTCCCGGTACTCCCCCGGATTCTACCATTTTTCGGTACTCACACTGATTCTATTGTTTTTAGGTACTCGTTCGGACAGTTTTTCGTTCTCGCACGGATTCTACCTTTTCCCGGTAGTCGCCCGGATTCTACCATTTTCCGGTACTCACACTGATTCTAGCGTTTTTAGGTACTCGTCCGGACAGTTTTTCGGTACTCGCACGGATTCTACCTTTTCCCGGTACTCGCCCGGATTCTACCATATTTCGGTACTCGCACGGATTCTACCATTTTTCGGTACTCACACGGATTCAACCATTTTTCGAAACTCTTTCGGAAAGTTCTTGGGTACTCGCACGGATTCTACCTTTTCCCGGTAGTCGCCCGGATTCTACCATTTTTCGGTACTCACACTGATTCTAGCGTTTTTAGGTACTCGTCCGGACAGTTTTTCGGTACTCGCACGGATTCTACCTTTTCCTGGGGTTCGCCCGGATTCTACCATTTTCCGGTACTCACACTGATTCTACCATTTTTCGAAACTCTTCCGGATAGTTTTAGGTTACTCGCACGGATTCTGCCTTTTCCCGGTACTCGTCCGGATTCTACCATTTTCCGGTACACACACTGATTCTAGCGCTTTTAGGTACTCGTCCGGACAGTTTTTCGGTACTCGCCCGGATTCTACCGTTTTCCGGTACTCACACTTATTCTAGCATTTTTCTAAACTCGTCCGGACAGTTTTTTCGTTCTCGCACGGATTCTACCTTTTCCCGGTAGTCGCCCGGATTCTACCATTTTTCGGTACTTACACTGATTCTAGCGTTTTTCGGTACTCGTCCGGACAGTTTTTCGGTACTCGCGCGGATTCTACCTTTTCCCGGTACTCCCCCGGATTCTACCCTTTTCCGGTACTCACACTGATTCTACCATTTTTGGAAACTCTTCCGGATAGTTTTTGGGTACTCGCACGGATTCTACCTTTTCCCGGTACTCGCCCGGATTCTACCATTTTTCGGTACACACACTATTTCTAGTGTTTTTAGGTACTCGTCCGGACAGTTTTTCGTTCTCGCACGGATTCTACCTTTTCCCGGTACTCGTCGGATTCTACCATTTTCCGGTACTCACACTGATTCTAGCGTTTTTATGTACTCGTCCGAACAGTTTTTCGGTACTCTCACGGATTCTACCTTTTCCCGGTACTCCCCCGGATTCTACCATTTTGCGGTACTCGCACGGATTCTACCATTTTTCGATACTCACACGGATTCTACCATTTTTCGAAACTCTTTCGGAAAGTTTTTGGGTACTCGCACGGATTCTACCTTTTCCCGGTAGTCGCCCGGATTCTACCATTTTTCGGTACTCACACTGATTCTAGCGCTTTTAGGTACTCGTCCGGATAGTTTTTCGGTACTCGCACGGATTCTACCTTTTCCCGGGGTTCGCCCAGATTCTACCATTTTCCGGTACTCACACTCATTCTACCATTTTTCGAAACTCATCCGGATAGTTTTAGGGTACTCGCACGGATTCTGCCTTTTCCCGGTACTCGCCCGGATTCTGCCATTTTCCGATACTCACACTGATTCTAGCGTTTTTAGGTACTCGTCCGGACAGTTTTTCGGTACTCTCACGGATTCTACCTTTTCCCGGTACTCCCCCGGATTCTACCATTTTTCGGTATTCGCACGGATTCTACCATTTTTCGGTACTCACACGGATTCTACCATTTTTCGAAACTCTTTCGGAAAGTTTTTGGGTACTCGCACGGATTCTACCTTTTCCCGGTAGTCGCCCGGATTCTACCATTTTTCGGTACTCACATTGATTCTAGCGCTTTTAGGTACTCGTCCGGATAGTTTTTCGGTACTCGCACGGATTCTACCTTTTCCCGGGGTTCGCCCAGATTCTACCATTTTCCGGTACTCACACTGATTCTACCATTTTTTGAAACTCATCCGGAGAGTTTTAGGGTACTCGCACGGATTCTGCCTTTTCCCGGTACTCGTCCGGATTCTGCCATTTTCTGATACTCACACTGATTCTAGCGTTTTTAGGTACTCGTCCGGACAGTTTTTCGGTACTCACCCGGATTCTACCGTTTTCCGGTACTCACACTTATTCTAGCATTTTTCTAAACTCTTCCGGATAGTTTTTGGGTACTCGCACGGATTCTACCTTTTCCCGGTACTCGCCCGGATTCTACCATTTTCCGGTACTCACACTTATTCTAGTGTTTTTAGGTACTCGTCCGGACAGTTTTTCGTTCTCGCACGGATTCTACCTTTTCCCGGTACTCGCCGGATTCTACCATTTTCCGGTACTCACCCTGATTCTAACGTTTTTAGGTACTCGTCCGGACAGTTTTTGGGTACTCGCACGGATTCTACCTTTTCCCGGGGTTTGCCCGGATTCTACCATTTTCCGGTACTCACACTGATTCTAGTGTTTTTAGGTACTCGTCCGGACAGTTTTTCGTTCTCGCACGGATTCTACCTTTTCCCGGTACTCGCCGGATTCTACCATTTTCCGGTACTCACACTGATTCTAGCGTTTTTAGGTACTCGTCCAGACAGTTTTTCGGTACTCGCACGGATTCTACCTTTTCCCGGGGTTCGCCCGGATTCTACCATTTTCCGGTACTCACACTGATTCTACCATTTTTCGAAACTCTTCCGGATAGTTTTAGGTTACTCGCACGGATTCTGCCTTTTCCCGGCAGTCGCCCGGATTCTACCATTTTTCGGTACTCACACTGATTCTAGCGTTTTTAGGTACTCGTCCGGACAGTTTTTGGGTACTCGCACGGATTCTACCTTTTCCCGGGGTTCGCCCAGATTCTACCATTTTCCGGTACTCACACTGATTCTACCATTTTTGGAAACTCTTCCGGATAGTTTTTGGGTACTCGCCCGGATTCTACCATTTTCCGGTACTCACACTGATTCTAGCGTTTTTAGGTACTTGTCCGGACAGTTTTTCTGTACTCGCACGGATTCTACCTTTTGCCGGTAATCGCCCGGATTCCACCATTTTTCGAAACTCTTCCGGATAGTTTTTGGGTACTCGCACAGATTCTACCTTTTCCCGTTACTCGCCCGGATTCTACCATTTTCCGATACTCACACTTATTCTAGTGTTTTTAGGTACTCGTCCGGACAGTTTTTCGTTCTCGCACGGATTCTACCTTTTCCCGGTACTCGCCGGATTCTACCATTTTCCGGTACTCACCCTGATTCTAACGTTTTTAGGTACTCGTCCGGACAGTTTTTCGGTAGTCGCACGGATTCTACCTTTTCCCGGGGTTCGCCCGGATTCTATCATTTTCCGGTACTCACACTGATTCTAGTGTTTTTAGGTACTCGTCCGGACAGTTTTTCGTTCTCGCACGGATTCTACCTTTTCCCGGTACTCGCCGGATTCTACCATTTTCCGGTACTCACACTGATTCTAGCGTTTTTAGGTACTCGTCCAGACAGTTTTTCGGTACTCGCACGGATTCTACCTTTTCCCGGGGTTCGCCCGGATTCTACCATTTTCCGGTACTCACCCTTATTCTACCATTTTTTGAAACTCTTCCGGATAGTTTTAGGGTACTCGCACGGATTCTGCCTTTTCCCGGTACTTGCCCGGATTCTACCATTTTCCGGTAGTCACACTGATTCTAGTGTTTTTAGGTACTCGTCCGGACAGTTTTTCGTTCTCGCACGGATTCTACCTTTTCCCGGTACTCGCCGGATTCTACCATTTTCCGGTACTCACAATGATTCTAGCGTTTTTAGGTACTCGTCCGGACAGTTTTTCGGTACTCGCACGGATTCTACCTTTTCCCGGTACTCGCCCGGATTCTACCATTTTTCGGTACTCGCGCGGATTCTACAATTTTTCGGTACTCACACGGATTCTACCATTTTTCGAAACTCTTTCGGAAAGTTTTTGGGTACTCGCACGGATTCTGCCTTTTCCCGGTACTCGCCCGGATTCTACCATTTTCCGGTACACACACTGATTCTAGCGCTTTTAGGTACTCGTCCGGACAGTTTTTCGGTACTCGCCCGGATTCTACCGTTTTCCGGTACTCACACTTATTCTAGCATTTTTCTAAACTCGTCCGGACAGTTTTTTCGTTCTCGCACGGATTCTACCTTTTCCCGGTAGTCGTCCGGATTCTACCATTTTTCGGTACTTACACTGATTCTAGCGTTTTTAGGTACTCGTCCGGACAGTTTTTCGGTACTCGCACGGATTCTACCTTTTCCCGGTACTCCCCCGGATTCTACCCTTTTCCGGTACTCACACGGATTCTACCATTTTTCGAAACTCTTCCGGATAGTTTTTGGGTACTCGCACGGATTCTACCTTTTCCCGGTACTCCCCCGGATTCTACCATTTTTCGGTACTCACACTGATTCTAGTGTTTTTAGGTACTCGTTCGGACAGTTTTTCGTTCTCGCACGGATTCTACCTTTTCCCGGTAGTCGCCCGGATTCTACCATTTTCCGGTACTCACACTGATTCTAGCGTTTTTAGGTACTCGTCCGGACAGTTTTTCGGTACTCGCACGGATTCTACGTTTTCCCGGTACTCGCCCGGATTCTACCATGTTTCGGTACTCGCACGGATTCTACCATTTTTCGGTACTCACACGGATTCAACCATTTTTCGAAACTCTTTCGGAAAGTTTTTGGGTACTCGCACGGATTCTACCTTTTCCCGGTAGTCGCCCGGATTCTACCATTTTTCGGTACTCACACTGATTCTAGCGTTTTTAGGTACTCGTCCCGACACTTTTTCGGTACTCGCACGGATTCTACCTTTTCCTGGGGTTCGCCCGGATTCTACCATTTTCCGGTACTCACACTGATTCTACCATTTTTCGAAACTCTTCCGGATAGTTTTAGGTTACTCGCACGGATTCTGCCTTTTCCCGGTACTCGCCCGGATTCTACCATTTTCCGGTACAGACACTGATTCTAGCGCTTTTAGGTACTCGTCCGGACAGTTTTTCGGTACTCGCCGGGATTCTACCGTTTTCCGGTACTCACACTTATTCTAGCATTTTTCTAAACTCGTCCGGACAGTTTTTTCGTTCTCGCACGGATTCTACCTTTTCCCGGTAGTCGCCCGGATTCTACCATTTTTCGGTACTTACACTGATTCTAGCGTTTTTAGGTACTCGTCCGGACAGTTTTTCGGTACTCGCACGGATTCTACCTTTTCCCGGTACTCCCCCGGATTCTACCCTTTTCCGGTACTCACACGGATTCTACCATTTTTCGAAACTCTTCCGGATAGTTTTTGGGTACTCGCACGGATTCTACCTTTTCTCGGTACTCCCCCGGATTCTACCATTTTTCGGTACTCACACTGATTCTAGTGTTTTTAGGTACTCGTTCGGACAGTTTTTCGTTCTCGCACGGATTCTACCTTTTCCCGGTAGTCGCCCGGATTCTACCATTTTCCGGTACTCACACTGATTCTAGCGTTTTTAGGTACTCGTCCGGACAGTTTTTCGGTACTCGCACGGATTCTACCTTTTCCCGGTACTCGCCCGGATTCTACCATGTTTCGGTACTCGCACGGATTCTACCATTTTTCGGTACTCACACGGATTCAACCATTTTTCGAAACTCTTTCGGAAAGTTTTTGGGTACTCGCACGGATTCTACCTTTTCCCGGTAGTCGCCCGGATTCTACCATTTTTCGGTACTCACACTGATTCTAGCGTTTTTAGGTACTCGTCCGGACAGTTTTTCGGTACTCGCACGGATTCTACCTTTTCCTGGGGTTCGCCCGGATTCTACCATTTTCCGGTACTCACACTGATTCTACCATTTTTCGAAACTCTTCCAGATAGTTTTAGGTTACTCGCACGGATTCTGCCTTTTCCCGGTACTCGCCCGGATTCTACCATTTTCCGGTACACACACTGATTCTAGCGCTTTTAGGTACTCGTCCGGACAGTTTTTCGGTACTCGCCCGGATTCTACCGTTTTCCGGTACTCACACTTATTCTAGCATTTTTCTAAACTCGTCCGGACAGTTTTTTCGTTCTCGCACGGATTCTACCTTTTCCCGGTAGTCGCCCGGATTCTACCATTTTTCCGTACTTACACTGATTCTAGCGTTTTTAGGTACTCGTCCGGACAGTTTTTCGGTACTCGCGCGGATTCTACCTTTTCCCGGTACTCCCCCGGATTCTACCCTTTTCCGGTACTCACACTGATTCTACCATTTTTGGAAACTCTTCCGGATAGTTTTTGGGTACTCGCACGGATTCTACCTTTTCCCGGTACTCGCCCGGATTCTACCATTTTCCGGTACACACACTATTTCTAGTGTTTTTAGGTACTCGTCCGGACAGTTTTTCGTTCTCGCACGGATTCTACCTTTTCCCGGTACTCGTCGGATTCTACCATTTTCCGGTACTCACACTGATTCTAGCGTTTTTAGGTACTCGTCCGGACAGTTTTTCGGTACTCTCACGGATTCTACCTTTTCCCGGTACTCCCCCGGATTCTACCATTTTTCGGTACTCGCACGGATTCTACCATTTTTCGGTACTCACACGGATTCTACCATTTTTCGAAACTCTTTCGGAAAGTTTTTGGGTACTCGCACGGATTCTACCTTTTCCCGGTAGTCGCCCGGATTCTACCATTTTTCGGTACTCACACTGATTCTAGCGCTTTTAGGTACTCGTCCGGATAGTTTTTCGGTACTCGCACGGATTCTACCTTTTCCCGGGGTTCGCCCAGATTCTACCATTTTCCGGTACTCACACTCATTCTACCATTTTTCGAAACTCATCCGGATAGTTTTAGGGTACTCGCACGGATTCTGCCTTTTCCCGGTACTCGCCCGGATTCTGCCATTTTCCGATACTCACACTGATTCTAGCGTTTTTAGGTACTCGTCCGGACAGTTTTTCGGTACTCTCACGGATTCTACCTTTTCCCGGTACTCCCCCGGATTCTACCATTTTTCGGTACTCGCACGGATTCTACCATTTTTCGGTACTCACACGGATTCTACCATTTTTCGAAACTCTTTCGGAAAGTTTTTGGGTACTCGCACGGATTCTACCTTTTCCCGGTAGTCGCCCGGATTCTACCATTTTCCGGTACTCACACTGATTCTAGCGTTTTTAGGTACTCGTCCGGACAGTTTTTCGGTACTCGCCCGGATTCTACCGTTTTCCGGTACTCACACTTATTCTAGCATTTTTCTAAACTCTTCCGGATAGTTTTTGGGTACTCGCACGGATTCTACCTTTTCCCGGTAGTCGCCCGGATTCTACCATTTTTCGGTACTCACACTGATTCTAGCGCTTTTAGGTACTCGTCCGGATAGTTTTTCGGTACTCGCACGGATTCTACCTTTTCCCGGGGTTCGCCCAGATTCTACCATTTTCCGGTACTCACACTGATTCTACCATTTTTTGAAACTCATCCGGATAGTTTTAGGGTACTCGCACGGATTCTGCCTTTTCCCGGTACTCGCCCGGATTCTGCCATTTTCCGATACTCACACTGATTCTAGCGTTTTTAGGTACTCGTCCGGACAGTTTTTCGTTCTCGCACGGATTCTACCTTTTCCCGGTACTCGCCGGATTCTACCATTTTCCGGTACTCACACTGATTCTAGCGTTTTTAGGTACTCGTCCAGACAGTTTTTCGGTACTCGCACGAATTCTACCTTTTCCCGGGGTTCGCCCGGATTCTACCATTTTCCGGTACTCACACTGGTTCTACCATTTTTCGAAACTCTTCCGGATAGTTTTAGGTTACTCGCACGGATTCTGCCTTTTCCCGGTACTCGCCCGGATTCTACCGTTTTCCGGTACTCACACTTATTCTAGCATTTTTCTAAACTCTTCCGGATAGTTTTTGGGTACTGGCACGGATTCTACCTTTTCCCGGTAGTCGCCCGGATTCTACCATTTTTCGGTACTCACACTGATTCTAGCGTTTTTAGGTACTCGTCCGGACAGTTTTTCGGTACTCGCACGGATTCTACATTTTCCCGGGGTTCGCCCGGATTCTACCATTTTCCGGTACTCACACTGATTCTAGTGTTTTTAGGTACTCGTCCGGACAGTTTTTCGTTCTCGCACGGATTCTACCTTTTCCCGGTACTCGCCGGATTCTACCATTTTCCGGTACTCACACTGATTCTAGCGTTTTTAGGTACTCGTCCAGACAGTTTTTCGGTACTCGCACAGATTCTAACTTTTCCCGGGGTTTGCCCGGATTCTACCATTTTCCGGTACTCACACTGATTCTACCATTTTTCGAAACTCTTCCGGATAGTTTTAGGTTACTCGCACGGATTCTGCCTTTTCCCGGTACTCGCCCGGATTCTACCATTTTCCGGTACACACACTGATTCTAGCGCTTTTAGGTACTCGTCCGGACAGTTTTTCGGTACTCGCCCGGATTCTACCGTTTTCCGGTACTCACACTTATTCTAGCATTTTTCTAAACTCTTCCCGATAGTTTTTCGGTACTCGAACGGATTCTACCTTTTCCCGGTAATCGCCCGGATTCTACCATTTTCCGGTACTCACCCTGATTCTAGCGTTTTTAGGTACTCGTCCGGACAGTTTTTCTGTACTCGCACGGATTCTACCTTTTGCCGGTAATCGCCCGGATTCCACCATTTTTCGAAACTCTTCCGGATAGTTTTTGGGTACTCGCACAGATTCTACCTTTTCCCGTTACTCGCCCGGATTCTACCATTTTCCGGTACTCACACTTATTCTAGTGTTTTTAGGTACTCGTCCGGACAGTTTTTCGTTCTCGCACGGATTCTACCTTTTCCCGGTACTCGCCGGATTCTGCCATTTTCCGGTACTCACCCTGATTCTAACGTTTTTAGGTACTCGTCCGGACAGTTTTTCGGTACTCGCACGAATTCTACCTTTTCCCGGGGTTCGCCCGGATTCTACCATTTTCCGGTACTCACACTGGTTCTACCATTTTTCGAAACTCTTCCGGATAGTTTTAGGTTACTCGCACGGATTCTGCCTTTTCCCGGTACTCGCCCGGATTCTACCGTTTTCCGGTACTCACACTTATTCTAGCATTTTTCTAAACTCTTCCGGATAGTTTTTGGGTACTGGCACGGATTCTACCTTTTCCCGGTAGTCGCCCGGATTCTACCATTTTTCGGTACTCACACTGATTCTAGCGTTTTTAGGTACTCGTCCGGACAGTTTTTCGGTACTCGCACGGATTCTACATTTTCCCGGGGTTCGCCCGGATTCTACCATTTTCCGGTACTCACACTGATTCTAGTGTTTTTAGGTACTCGTCCGGACAGTTTTTCGTTCTCGCACGGATTCTACCTTTTCCCGGTACTCGCCGGATTCTACCATTTTCCGGTACTCACACTGATTCTAGCGTTTTTAGGTACTCGTCCAGACAGTTTTTCGGTACTCGCACGGATTCTACCTTTTCCCGGGGTTCGCCCGGATTCTACCATTTTCCGGTACTCACCCTTATTCTACCATTTTTTGAAACTCTTCCGGATAGTTTTAGGGTACTCGCACGGATTCTGCCTTTTCCCGGTACTCGCCCGGATTCTACCATTTTCCGGTACACACACTGATTCTAGCGCTTTTAGGTACTCGTCCGGACAGTTTTTCGGTACTCGCCCGGATTCTACCGTTTTCCGGTACTCACACTTATTCTAGCATTTTTCTAAACTCTTCCCGATAGTTTTTCGGTACTCGAACGGATTCTACCTTTTCCCGGTAATCGCCCGGATTCTACCATTTTCCGGTACTCACCCTGATTCTAGCGTTTTTAGGTACTCGTCCGGACAGTTTTTCTGTACTCGCACGGATTCTACCTTTTGCCGGTAATCGCCCGGATTCCACCATTTTTCGAAACTCTTTCGGATAGTTTTTGGGTACTCGCACAGATTCTACCTTTTCCCGTTACTCGCCCGGATTCTACCATTTTCCGGTACTCACACTTATTCTAGTGTTTTTAGGTACTCGTCCGGACAGTTTTTCGTTCTCGCACGGATTCTACCTTTTCCCGGTACTCGCCGGATTCTGCCATTTTCCGGTACTCACCCTGATTCTAACGTTTTTAGGTACTCGTCCGGACAGTTTTTCGGTAGTCGCACGGATTCTACCTTTTCCCGGGGTTCGCCCGGATTCTACCATTTTCCGGTACTCACACTGATTCTAGTGTTTTTAGGTACTCGTCCGGACAGTTTTTCGTTCTCGCACGGATTCTACCTTTTCCCGGTACTCGCCGGATTCTACCATTTTCCGGTACTCACACTGATTCTAGCGTTTTTAGGTACTCGTCCAGACAGTTTTTCGGTACTCGCACGGATTCTACCTTTTCCCGGGGTTCGCCCGGATTCTACCATTTTCCGGTACTCACCCTTATTCTACCATTTTTTGAAACTCTTCCGGATAGTTTTAGGGTACTCGCACGGATTCTACCTTTTCCCGGTACTCGCCGGATTCTACCATTTTCCGGTACTCACAATGATTCTAGCGTTTTTAGGTACTCGTCCGGACAGTTTTTCGGTACTCTCACGGATTCTACCTTTTCCCGGTACTCCCCCGGATTCTACCCTTTTTCGGTACTCGCACGGATTCTACCATTTTTCGGTACTCACACGGATTCTACCATTTTTCGAAACTCTTTCGGAAAGTTTTTGGGTACTCGCACGGATTCTACCTTTTCCCGGTAGTCGCCCGGATTCTACCATTTTTCGGTACTCACACTGATTCTAGCGCTTTTAGGTACTCGTCCGGATAGTTTTTCGGTACTCGCACGGATTCTACCTTTTTCCCGGGGTTCGCCCAGATTCTACCATTTTCCGGTACTCACAGTGATTCTACCATTTTTCGAAACTCATCCGGATAGTTTTAGGGTACTCGCACGGATTCTGCCTTTTCCCGGTACTCGCCCGGATTCTGCCATTTTCCGATACTCACACTGATTCTAGCGTTTTTAGGTACTCGTACGGACAGTTTTTCGGTACTCTCACGGATTCTACCTTTTTCCGGTACTCCCCCGGATTCTACCATTTTTCGGTACTCGCACGGATTCTACCATTTTTCGGTACTCACACGGATTCTACCATTTTTCGAAACTCTTTCGGAAATTTTTTGGGTACTCGCACGGATTCTACCTTTTCCCGGTAGTCGCCCGGATTCTACCATTTTTCGGTACTCACACTGATTCTAGCGCTTTTAGCTACTCGTCCGGATAGTTTTTCGGTACTCGCACGGATTCTACCTTTTCCCGGGGTTCGCCCAGATTCTACCATTTTCCGGTACTCACACTGATTCTACCATTTTTCGAAACTCATCCGGATAGTTTTAGGGTACTCGCACGGATTCTGCCTTTTCCCGGTACTCGCCCGGATTCTGCCATTTTCCGATACTCACACTGATTCTAGCGTTTTTAGGTACTCGTCCGGACAGTTTTTCGGTACTCGCCCGGATTCTACCGTTTTCCGGTACTCACACTTATTCTAGCATTTTTCTAAACTCTTCCGGATAGTTTTTGGGTACTCGCACGGATTCTACCTTTTCCCGGTAGTCGCCCGGATTCTACCATTTTTCGGTACTCACACTGATTCTAGTGTTTTTAGGTACTCGTCCGGACAGTTTTTCGTTCTCGCACGGATTCTACCTTTTCCCGGTACTCGCCGGATTCTACCATTTTCCGGTACTCACAATGATTCTAGCGTTTTTAGGTACTCGTCCGGACAGTTTTTCGGTACTCGCACGGAATCTACCTTTTCCCGGTACTCGCCCGGATTCTACCATTTTTCGGTACTCGCGCGGATTCTACAATTTTTCGGTACTCACACGGATTCTACCATTTTTCGAAACTCTTTCGGAAAGTTTTTGGGTACTCGCACGGATTCTGTCTTTTCCCGGTACTCGCCCGGATTCTACCATTTTCCGGTACACACACTGATTCTAGCGCTTCTAGGTACTCGTCCGGACAGTTTTTCGGTACTCGCCCGGATTCTACCGTTTTCCGGTACTCACACTTATTCTAGCATTTTTCTAAACTCGTCCGGACAGTTTTTTCGTTCTCGCACGGATTCTACCTTTTCCCGGTAGTCGCCCGGATTCTACCATTTTTCGGTACTTACACTGATTCTAGCGTTTTTAGGTACTCGTCCGGACAGTTTTTCGGTACTCGCACGGATTCTACCTTTTCCCGGTACTCCCCCGGATTCTACCCGTTTCCGGTACTCACACGGATTCTACCATTTTTCGAAACTCTTCCGGATAGTTTTTGGGTACTCGCACGGATTCTACCTTTTCCCGGTACTCCCCCGGATTCTACCATTTTTCGGTACTCACACTGATTCTAGTGTTTTTAGGTACTCGTTCGGACAGTTTTTTGTTCTCGCACGGATTCTACCTTTTCCCGGTAGTCGCCCAGATTCTACCATTTTCCTGTACTCACACTAATTCTAGCGTTTTTAGGTACTCGTCCGGACAGTTTTTCGGTACTCGCACGGATTCTACCTTTTCCCGGTACTCGCCCGGATTCTACCATGTTTCGGTACTCGCACGGATTCTACCATTTTTCGGTACTCACACGGATTCAACCATTTTTCGAAACTCTTTCGGAATGTTTTTGGGTACTCGAACGGATTCTACCTTTTCCCGGTAGTCGCCCGGATTCTACCATTTTTCGGTACTCACACTGATTCTAGCGTTTTTAGGTACTCGTCCGGACAGTTTTTCGGTACTCGCACGGATTCTACCTTTTCCTGGGGTTCGCCCGGATTCTACCATTTTCCGGTACTCACACTGATTCTACCATTTTTCGAAACTCTTCCGGATAGTTTTAGGTTACTCGCACGGATTCTGCCTTTTCCCGGTACTCGCCCGGATTCTACCATTTTCCGGTACACACACTGATTCTAGCTCTTTTAGGTACTCGTCCGGACAGTTTTTCGGTACTCGCCCGGATTCTACCGTTTTCCGGTACTCACACTTATTCTAGCATTTTTCTAAACTCGTCCGGACAGTTTTTTCGTTCTCGCACGGATTCTACCTTTTCCCGGTAGTCGCCCGGATTCTACCATTTTTCGGTACTTACACTGATTCTAGCGTTTTTAGGTACTCGTCCGGAAAGTTTTTCGGTACTCGCGCGGATTCTACCTTTTCCCGGTACTCCCCCGGATTCTACCCTTTTCCGGTACTCACACTGATTCTACCATTTTTGGAAACTCTTCCGGATAGTTTTTGGGTACTCGCACGGATTCTACCTTTTCCCGGTACTCGCCCGGATTCTACCATTTTCCGGTACACACACTATTTCTAGTGTTTTTAGGTACTCGTCCGGACAGTTTTTCGTTCTCGCACGGATTCTACCTTTTCCCGGTACTCGTCGGATTCTACCATTTTCCGGTACTCACACTGATTCTAGCGTTTTTAGGTACTCGTCCGGACAGTTTTTCGGTACTCTCACGGATTCTACCTTTTCCCGGTACTCCCCCGGATTCTACCATTTTTCGGTACTCGCACGGATTCTACCATTTTTCGGTACTCACATGGATTCTACCATTTTTCGAAACTCTTTCGGAAAGTTTTTGGGTACTCGCACGGATTCTACCTTTTCCCGGTAGTCGCCCGGATTCTACCATTTTTCGGTACTCACACTGATTCTAGCGCTTTTAGCTACTCGTCCGGATAGTTTTTCGGTACTCGCACGGATTCTACCTTTTCCCGGGGTTCGCCCAGATTCTACCATTTTCCGGTACTCACACTGATTCTACCATTTTTCGAAACTCATCCGGATAGTTTTAGGGTACTCGCACGGATTCTGCCTTTTCCCGGTACTCGCCCGGATTCTGCCATTTTCCGATACTCACACTGATTCTAGCGTTTTTAGGTACTCGTCCGAACAGTTTTTCGGTACTCGCCCGGATTCTACCGTTTTCCGGAACTCACACTTATTCTAGCTTTTTTCTAAACTCTTCCGGATAGTTTTTGGGTACTCGCACGGATTCTACCTTTTCCCGGTACTCGCCCGGATTCTACCATTTTCCGGTACTCACACTTATTCTAGTGTTTTTAGGTACTCGTCCGGACAGTTTTTCGTTCTCGCACGGATTCTACCTTTTCCCGGTACTCGCCGGATTCTACCATTTTCCGGTACTCACCCTGATTCTAACGTTTTTCGGTACTCGTCCGGACAGTTTTTCGGTACTCGCACGGATTCTACCTTTTCCCGGGGTTCGCCCGGATTCTACCATTTTCCGGTACTCACACTGATTCTACCATTTTTCGAAACTCTTCCGGATAGTTTTAGGGTACTCGCACGGATTCTGCCTTTTCCCGGTACTCGCCCGGATTCTACCATTTTTCGGTACTCGCGCGGATTCTACAATTTTTCGGTACTCACACGGATTCTACCATTTTTCGAAACTCTTTCGGAAAGTTTTTGGGTACTCGCACGGATTCTGCCTTTTCCCGGTACTCGCCCGGATTCTACCATTTTCCGGTACACACACTGATTCTAGCGCTTCTAGGTACTCGTCCGGACAGTTTTTCGGTACTCGCCCGGATTCTACCGTTTTCCGGTACTCACACTTATTCTAGCATTTTTCTAAACTCGTCCGGACAGTTTTTTCGTTCTCGCACGGATTCTACCTTTTCCCGGTAGTCGCCCGGATTCTACCATTTTTCGGTACTTACACTGATTCTAGCGTTTTTAGGTACTCGTCCGGACAGTTTTTCGGTACTCGCACGGATTCTACCTTTTCCCGGTACTCCCCCGGATTCTACCCTTTTCCGGTACTCACACGGATTCTACCATTTTTCGAAACTCTTCCGGATAGTTTTTGGGTACTCGCACGGATTCTACCTTTTCCCGGTACTCCCCCGGATTCTACCATTTTTCGGTACTCACACTGATTCTAGTGTTTTTAGGTACTCGTTCGGACAGTTTTTTGTTCTCGCACGGATTCTACCTTTTCCCGGTAGTCGCCCGGATTCTACCATTTTCCGGTACTCACACTAATTCTAGCGTTTTTAGGTACTCGTCCGGACAGTTTTTCGGTACTCGCACGGATTCTACCTTTTCCCGGTACTCGCCCGGATTCTACCATGTTTCGGTACTCGCACGGATTCTACCATTTTTCGGTACTCACACGGATTCAACCATTTTTCGAAACTCTTTCGGAAAGTTTTTGGGTACTCGAACGGATTCTACCTTTTCCCGGTAGTCGCCCGGATTCTACCATTTTTCGGTACTCACACTGATTCTAGCGTTTTTAGGTACTCGTCCGGACAGTTTTTCGGTACTCGCACGGATTCTACCTTTTCCTGGGGTTCGCCCGGATTCTACCATTTTCCGGTACTCACACTGATTCTACCATTTTTCGACACTCTTCCGGATAGTTTTAGGTTACTCGCACGGATTCTGCCTTTTCCCGGTACTCGCCCGGATTCTACCATTTTCCGGTACACACACTGATTCTAGCTCTTTTAGGTACTCGTCCGGACAGTTTTTCGGTACTCGCCCGGATTCTACCGTTTTCCGGTACTCACACTTATTCTAGCATTTTTCTAAACTCGTCCGGACAGTTTTTTCGTTCTCGCACGGATTCTACCTTTTCCCGGTAGTCGCCCGGATTCTACCATTTTTCGGTACTTACACTGATTCTAGCGTTTTTAGGTACTCGTCCGGACAGTTTTTCGGTACTCGCGCGGATTCTACCTTTTCCCGGTACTCCCCCGGATTCTACCCTTTTCCGGTACTCACACTGATTCTACCATTTTTGGAAACTCTTCCGGATAGTTTTTGGGTACTCGCACGGATTCTACCTTTTCCCGGTACTCGCCCGGATTCTACCATTTTCCGGTACACACACTATTTCTAGTGTTTTTAGGTACTCGTCCGGACAGTTTTTCGTTCTCGCACGGATTCTACCTTTTCCCGGTACTCGTCGGATTCTACCATTTTCCGGTACTCACACTGATTCTAGCGTTTTTAGGTACTCGTCCGGACAGTTTTTCGGTACTCTCACGGATTCTACCTTTTCCCGGTACTCCCCCGGATTCTACCATTTTTCGGTACTCGCACGGATTCTACCATTTTTCGGTACTCACACGGATTCTACCATTTTTCGAAACTCTTTCGGAAAGTTTTTGGGTACTCGCACGGATTCTACCTTTTCCCGGTAGTCGCCCGGATTCTACCATTTTCCGATACTCACACTGATTCTAGCGTTTTTAGGTACTCGTCCGAACAGTTTTTCGGTACTCGCCCGGATTCTACCGTTTTCCGGAACTCACACTTATTCTAGCTTTTTTCTAAACTCTTCCGGATAGTTTTTGGGTACTCGCACGGATTCTACCTTTTCCCGGTACTCGCCCGGATTCTATCATTTTCCGGTACTCACACTTATTCTAGTGTTTTTAGGTACTCGTCCGGACAGTTTTTCGTTCTCGCACGGATTCTACCTTTTCCCGGTACTCGCCGGATTCTACCATTTTCCGGTACTCACCCTGATTCTAACGTTTTTCGGTACTCGTCCGGACAGTTTTTCGGTACTCGCACGGATTCTACCTTTTCCCGGGGTTCGCCCGGATTCTACCATTTTCCGGTACTCACACTGATTCTACCATTTTTCGAAACTCTTCCGGATAGTTTTAGGGTACTCGCACGGATTCTGCCTTTTCCCGGTACTCGCCCGGATTCTACCATTTTCCGGTACACACACTATTTCTAGTGTTTTTAGGTACTCGTCCGGACAGTTTTTCGTTCTCGCACGGATTCTACCTTTTCCCGGTACTCGCCGGATTCTACCATTTTCCGGTACTCACACTGATTCTAGCGTTTTTAGGTACTCGTCCGGACAGTTTTTCGGTACTCTCACGGATTCTACCTTTTCCCGGTACTCCCCCGGATTCTACCATTTTTCGGTACTCGCACGGATTCTACCATTTTTCGGTACTCACACGGATTCTACCATTTTTCGAAACTCTTTCGGAAAGTTTTTGGGTACTCGCACGGATTCTACCTTTTCCCGGTAGTCGCCCGGATTCTACCATTTTTCGGTACTCACACTGATTCTAGCGCTTTTAGGTACTCGTCCGGACAGTTTTTCGGTACTCGCCCGGATTCTACCGTTTTCCGGTACTCACACTTATTCTAGCATTTTTCTAAACTCGTCCGGACAGTTTTTTCGTTCTCGCACGGATTCTACCTTTTCCCGGTAGTCGCCCGGATTCTACCATTTTTCGGTACTTACACTGATTCTAGCGTTTTTAGGTACTCGTCCGGACAGTTTTTCGGTACTCGCGCGGATTCTACCTTTTCCCGGTACTCCCCCGGATTCTACCCTTTTCCGGTACTCACACTGATTCTCCCATTTTTGGAAACTCTTCCGGATAGTTTTTGGGTACTCGCACGGATTCTACCTTTTCCCGGTACTCGCCCGGATTCTACCATTTTCCGGTACACACACTATTTCTAGTGTTTTTAGGTACTCGTCCGGACAGTTTTTCGTTCTCGCACGGATTCTACCTTTTCCCGGTACTCGCCGGATTCTACCATTTTCCGGTACTCACACTGATTCTAGCGTTTTTAGGTACTCGTCCGGACAGTTTTTCGGTACTCTCACGGATTCTACCTTTTCCCGGTACTCCCCCGGATTCTACCATTTTTCGGTACTCGCACGGATTCTACCATTTTTCGGTACTCACACGGATTCTACCATTTTTCGAAACTCTTTCGGAAAGTTTTTGGGTACTCGCACGGATTCTACCTTTTCCCGGTAGTCGCCCGGATTCTACCATTTTTCGGTACTCACACTGATTCTAGCGCTTTTAGGTACTCGTCCGGACAGTTTTTCGGTACTCGCACGGATTCTACCTTTTCCCGGGGTTCGCCCATATTCTACCATTTTCCGGTACTCACACTGATTCTACCATTTTTCGAAACTCATCCGGATAGTTTTAGGGTACTCGCACGGATTCTGCCTTTTCCCGGTACTCGCCCGGATTCTACCATTTTCCGATACTCACACTGATTCTAGCGTTTTTAGGTACTCGCCCGGATTCTACCGTTTTCCGGTACTCACACTTATTCTAGCATTTTTCTAAACTCTTCCGGATAGTTTTTCGGTACTCGCACGGATTCTACCTTTTCCCGGTACTCGCCCGGATTCTACCATTTTTCGGTACTCGCGCGGATTCTACAATTTTTCGGTACTCACACGGATTCTACCATTTTTCGAAACTCTTTCGGAAAGTTTTTGGGTACTCGCACGGATTCTGCCTTTTCCCGGTACTCGCCCGGATTCTACCATTTTCCGGTACACACACTATTTCTAGTGTTTTTAGGTACTCGTCCGGACAGTTTTTCGTTCTCGCACGGATTCTACCTTTTCCCGGTACTCGCCGGATTCTACATTTTTCCGGTACTCACACTGATTCTAGCGTTTTTAGGTACTCATCCGGACAGTTTTTCGGTACTCTCACGGATTCTACCTTTTCCCGGTACTCCCCCGGATTCTACCATTTTTCGGTACTCACACGGATTCTACCATTTTTCGGTACTCACACGGATTCTACCATTTTTCGAAACTCTTTCGGAAAGTTTTTGGGTACTCGCACGGATTCTACCTTTTCCCGGTAGTCGCCCGGATTCTACCATTTTTCGGTACTCACACTGATTCTAGCGCTTTTAGGTACTCGTCCGGACAGTTTTTCGGTACTCGCACGGATTCTACCTTTTCCCGGGGTTCGCCCAGATTCTACCATTTTCCGGTACTCACACTGATTCTACCATTTTTCGAAACTCATCCGGATACTTTTAGGGTACTCGCACGGATTCTGCCTTTTCCCGGTACTCGCCCGGATTCTACCATTTTCCGATACTCACACTGATTCTAGCGTTTTTAGGTACTCGTCCGGACAGTTTTTCGGTACTCGCCCGGATTCTACCGTTTTCCGGTACTCACACTTATTCTAGCATTTTTCTAAACTCTTCCGGATAGTTTTTCGGTACTCGCACGGATTCTACCTTTTCCCGGTACTCGCCCGGATTCTACCATTTTTCGGTACTCGCGCGGATTCTACAATTTTTCGGTACTCACACGGATTCTACCATTTTTCGAAACTCTTTCGGAAAGTTTTTGGGTACTCGCACGGATTCTGCCTTTTCCCGGTACTCGCCCGGATTCTACCATTTTCCGGTACTCACACTGATTCTAGTGTTTTTAGGTACTCGTCCGGACAGTTTTTCGTTCTTGCACAGATTCTACCTTTTCCCGGTACTCGCCGGATTCTACCATTTTCCGGTACTCACACTGATTCTACCATTTTTCGAAACTCTTCCGGATAGTTTTAGGTTACTCACACGGATTCTGCCTTTTCCCGGTACTCGCCCGGATTCTACCATTTTTCGGTACACACACTGATTCTAGCTCTGTTAGGTACTCGTCCGGACAGTTTTTCGGTACTCGCCCGGATTCTATCGTTTTCCGGTACTCACACTTATTCTAGCATTTTTCTAAACTCGTCCGGACAGTTTTTTCGTTCGCGCACGGATTCTACCTTTTCCCGGTAGTCGCCCGGATTCTACCATTTTTCGGTACTTACACTGATTCTAGCGTTTTTAGGTACTCGTCCGGACAGTTTTTCGGTACTCGCACGGATTCTACCTTTTCCCGGTACTCCCCCGGATTCTACCCTTTTCCGGTACTCACACTGATTCTACTATTTTTGGAAACTCTTCCGGATAGTTTTTGGGTACTCGCACGGATTCTACCTTTTCCCGGTACTCGCCCGGATTCTACCATTTTCGGGTACACACACTATTTCTAGTGTTTTTAGGTACTCGTCCGGACAGTTTTTCGTTCTCGCACGGAATCTACCTTTTCCCGGTACTCGCCGGATTCTACCATTTTCCGGTACTCACACTGATTCTAGCGTTTTTAGGTACTCGTCCGGACAGTTTTTCGGTACTCTCACGGATTCTACCTTTTCCCGGTACTCCCCCGGATTCTACCATTTTTCGGTACTCACACTGATTCTACCATTTTTTGAAACTCATCCAGATAGTTTTAGGTTACTCGCACGGATTCTACCTTTTCCCGGTACTCCCCCAGATTCTACCATTTTCCGGTACTCACACTGATTCTACCATTTTTTGAAACTCATCCGGATAGTTTTAGGTTACTCGCACGGATTCTACCTTTTCCCGGTAGTCGCCCGGATTCTACCATTTTTCGGTACTCACACTGATTCTAGCGTTTTTAGGTACTCGTCCGGACAGTTTTTCGGTACTCGCACGGATTCTACCTTTTCCCGGGGTTCGCCCGGATTCTACCATTTTCCGGTACTCACACTAATTCTACCATTTTTCGAAACTCTTCCGGATAGTTTTTGGGTACTCGCACGGATTCTGCCTTTTCCCGGTACTCGCCCGGATTCTACCATTTTCCGGTACTCACACTGATTCTAGTGTTTTTAGGTACTCGTCCGGACAGTTTTTCGTTCTTGCACGGATTCTACCTTTTCCCGGTACTCGCCGGATTCTACCATTTTCGGTACACACACTGATTCTAGCGCTTTTAGGTACTCGTCCGGACAGTTTTTCGGTACTCGCCCGGATTCTACCGTTTTCCGGTACTCACACTTATTCTAGCATTTTTCTAAACTCGTCCGGACAGTTTTTTCGTTCTCGCACGGATTCTACCTTTTCCCGGTACTCGCCGGATTCTACCATTTTCCGGTACTCACACTGATTCTAGCGTTTTTAGGTACTCGTCCGGACAGTTTTTCGGTACTCTCACGGATTCTACCTTTTCCCGGTACTCCCCCGGATTCTACCATTTTTCGGTACTCGCACGGATTCTACCATTTTTCGGTACTCACACGGATTCTACCATTTTTCGAAACTCTTTCGGAAAGTTTTTGGGTACTCGCACGGATTCTACCTTTTCCCGGTAGTCGCCCGGATTCTACCATTTTTCGGTACTCACACTGATTCTAGCGCTTTTAGGTACTCGTCCGGACAGTTTTTCGGTACTCGCACGGATTCTACCTTTTCCCGGGGTTCGCCCATATTCTACCATTTTCCGGTACTCACACTGATTCTACCATTTTTCGAAACTCATCCGGATAGTTTTAGGGTACTCGCACGGATTCTGCCTTTTCCCGGTACTCGCCCGGATTCTACCATTTTCCGATACTCACACTGATTCTAGCGTTTTTAGGTACTCGCCCGGATTCTACCGTTTTCCGGTACTCACACTTATTCTAGCATTTTTCTAAACTCTTCCGGATAGTTTTTCGGTACTCGCACGGATTCTACCTTTTCCCGGTACTCGCCCGGATTCTACCATTTTTCGGTACTCGCGCGGATTCTACAATTTTTCGGTACTCACACGGATTCTACCATTTTTCGAAACTCTTTCGGAAAGTTTTTGGGTACTCGCACGGATTCTGCCTTTTCCCGGTACTCGCCCGGATTCTACCATTTTCCGGTACACACACTATTTCTAGTGTTTTTAGGTACTCGTCCGGACAGTTTTTCGTTCTCGCACGGATTCTACCTTTTCCCGGTACTCGCCGGATTCTACATTTTTCCGGTACTCACACTGATTCTAGCGTTTTTAGGTACTCATCCGGACAGTTTTTCGGTACTCTCACGGATTCTACCTTTTCCCGGTACTCCCCCGGATTCTACCATTTTTCGGTACTCACCCGGATTCTACCATTTTTCGGTACTCACACGGATTCTACCATTTTCCGGTACTCACACAGATTCTACCATTTTTCGAAACTCTTCCGGATAGTTTTAGGGTACTCGCACGGATTCTGCCTTTTCCCGGTACTCGCCCGGATTCTACCATTTTCCGGTAGTCACACTGATTCTAGTGTTTTTAGGTACTCGTCCGGACAGTTTTTCGTTCTCGCACGGATTCTACCTTTTCCCGGTACTCGCCGGATTCTACCATTTTCCGGTACTCACAATGATTCTAGCGTTTTTAGGTACTCGTCCGGACAGTTTTTCGGTACTCGCACGGATTCTACCTTTTCCCGGTACTCGCCCGGATTCTACCATTTTTCGGTACTCGCGCGGATTCTACAATTTTTCGGTACTCACACGGATTCTACCATTTTTCGAAACTCTTTCGGAAAGTTTTTGGGTACTCGCACGGATTCTACCTTTTCCCGGTAGTCGCCCGGATTCTACCATTTTCCGGTACTCACACTGATTCTAGCGTTCTTAGGTACTCGTCCGGACAGTTTTTCGGTACTCGCACGGATTCTATCTTTTCCCGGGGTTCGCCCGGATTCTACGATTTTCCGGTACTCACACTGATTCTAGCGTTTTTAGGTACTCGTCCGGACAGTTTTTCGGTACTCGCACGCATTCTACCTTTTCCCGGTACTCGCCCGGATTCTACCATTTTTCGGTACTCGCACGGATTCTAGCGTTTTTAGGTAATAGTCCGGACAGTTTTTAGGTACTGGCCCGGATTCTACCATTTTCCGGTACTCACACTTATTCTAGCATTTTTCTAAACTCTTCCGGATAGTTTTTCGGTACTCGCACGAATTCTACCTTTTCCCGGTAGTCGCCCGGATTCTACCATTTTCCGGTACTCACACTGATTCTAGCGTTTTTAGGTACTCGTCCGGACAGTTTTTCAGTACTCGCCCGGATTCGACCGTTTTCCGGTACTCACACTTATTCTAGCATTTTTCTAAACTCTTCCGGATAGTTTTTCGGTGCTCGCACGGATTCTACCTTTTCCCGGTAATCGCCCGGATTCTACCATTTTCCGGTACTCACACTGATTCTAGCGTTTTTAGGTACTTGTCCGGACAGTTTTTCGGTACTCGCACGGATTCTACCTTTTCCCGGTAATCGCCCGGATTCTACCATTTTTCGAAACTATTCCGGATAGTTTTTGGGTACTCGCCCGGATTCTACCATTTTCCGGTACTCACACTGATTCTAGTGTTTTTAGGTACTCGTCCGGACAGTTTTTCGTTCTCGCACGGATTCTACCTTTTCCTGGTACTCGCCCGGATTCTACCATGTTTCGGTAGTCGCACGGATTCTACCATTTTTCGGTACTCACACGGATTCAACCATTTTTCGAAACTCTTTCGGAAAGTTTTTGGGTACTCGCACGGATTCTACCTTTTCCCGGTAGTCGCCCGGATTCTACCATTTTTCGGTACTCACACTGATTCTACCATTTTTTGAAACTCATCCAGATAGTTTTAGGTTACTCGCACGGATTCTACCTTTTCCCGGTACTCCCCCAGATTCTACCATTTTCCGGTACTCACACTGATTCTACCATTTTTTGAAACTCATCCGGATAGTTTTAGGTTACTCGCACGGATTCTACCTTTTCCCGGTAGTCGCCCGGATTCTACCATTTTTCGGTACTCACACTGATTCTAGCGTTTTTAGGTACTCGTCCGGACAGTTTTTCGGTACTCGCACGGATTCTACCTTTTCCCGGGGTTCGCCCGGATTCTACCATTTTCCGGTACTCACACTAATTCTACCATTTTTCGAAACTCTTCCGGATAGTTTTTGGGTACTCGCACGGATTCTGCCTTTTCCCGGTACTCGCCCGGATTCTACCATTTTCCGGTACTCACACTGATTCTAGTGTTTTTAGGTACTCGTCCGGACAGTTTTTCGTTCTTGCACGGATTCTACCTTTTCCCGGTACTCGCCGGATTCTACCATTTTCCGGTACTCACACTGATTCTAGCGATTTTAGGTACTCGTCCGGACAGTTTTTCGGTACTCGCACGGATTCTACCTTTTCCCGGTACTCGCCCGGATTCTACCATGTTTCGGTAGTCGCACGGATTCTACCATTTTTCGGTACTCACACGGATTCAACCATTTTTCGAAACTCTTTCGGAAAGTTTTTGGGTACTCGCACGGATTCTACCTTTTCCCGGTAGTCGCCCGGATTCTACCATTTTTCGGTACTCACACTGATTCTAGCGTTTTTAGGTACTCGTCCGGACAGTTTTTCGGTACTCGCACGGATTCTACCTTTTCCCGGGGTTCGCCCGGATTCTACCATTTTCCGGTACTCACACTGATTCTACCATTTTTCGAAACTCTTCCGGATAGTTTTAGGTTACTCGCACGGATTCTGCCTTTTCCCGGTACTCGCCCGGATTCTACGATTTTCCGGTACACACACTGATTCTAGCGCTTTTAGGTACTCGTCCGGACAGTTTTTCGGTACTCGCCCGGATTCTACCGTTTTCCGGTACTCACACTTATTCTAGCATTTTTCTAAACTCTTCCCGATAGTTTTTCGGTACTTGAACGGATTCTACCTTTTCCCGGTAATCGCCCGGATTCTACTATTTTCCGGTACTCACCCTGATTCTAGCGTTTTTAGGTACTCGTCCGGACAGTTTTTCGGTACTCGCACGGATTCTACCTTTTCCCGCGGTTCGCCCGGATTCTACCATTTTCCGGTACTCACACTGATTCTACCATTTTTCGAAACTCTTCCGGATAGTTTTAGGGTACTCGCACGGATTCTGCCTTTTCCCGGTACTCGCCCGGATTCTACCATTTTCCGGTAGTCACACTGATTCTAGTGTTTTTAGGTACTCGTCCGGACAGTTTTTCGTTCTCGCACGGATTCTACCTTTTCCCGGTACTCGCCGGATTCTACCATTTTCCGGTACTCACAATGATTCTAGCGTTTTTAGGTACTCGTCCGGACAGTTTTTCGGTACTCGCACGGATTCTACCTTTTCCCGGTACTCGCCCGGATTCTACCATTTTTCGGTACTCGCGCGGATTCTACAATTTTTCGGTACTCACACGGATTCTACCATTTTTCGAAACTCTTTCGGAAAGTTTTTGGGTACTCGCACGGATTCTACCTTTTCCCGGTAGTCGCCCGGATTCTACCATTTTCCGATACTCACACTGATTCTAGCGTTTTTAGGTACTCGTCCGGACAGTTTTTCGGTACTCGCCCGGATTCTACCGTTTTCCGGTACTCACACTTATTCTAGCATTTTTCTAAACTCTTCCGGATAGTTTTTCGGTGCTCGCACGGATTCTACCTTTTCCCGGTAATCGCCCGGATTCTACCATTTTCCGGTACTCACACTGATTCTAGCGTTTTTAGGTACTTGTCCGGACAGTTTTTCGGTACTCGCACGGATTCTACCTTTTCCCGGTAATCGCCCGGATTCTACCACTTTTCGAAACTATTCCGGATAGTTTTTGGGTACTCGCCCGGATTCTACCATTTTCCGGTACTCACACTGATTCTAGTGTTTTTAGGTACTCGTCCGGACAGTTTTTCGTTCTCGCACGGATTCTACCTTTTCCCGGTACTCGCCGGATTCTACCATTTTCCGGTACTCACCCTGATTCTAGCGTTTTTAGGTACTCGTCCGGACAGTTTTTCGGTACTCGCACGGATTCTACCTTTTCCCGGTACTCACCCGGATTCTACCATTTTTCGGTACTCACACGGATTCTACCATTTTTCGAAACTCTTCCGGATAGTTTTTGGGTACTCGCACGGATTCTCCCTTTTCCCGGTACTCGCCCGGATTCTACCATTTTCCGGACTCACACTAATTCTAGTGTTTTTAGGTACTCGTCCGGACCGTTTTTCGTTCTCGCACGGATTCTACCTTTTCCCGGTACTTGCCGGATTCTACCATTTTCTGGTACTCACACTGATTCTAGCGTTTTTAGGTACTCGTCCGGACAGTTTTTCGGTACTCGCACGAATTCTACCTTTTCCCGGTACTCGCCCGGATTCTACCATTTTTCGGTACTCACACTGATTCTAGCGTTTTTAGGTACTTGTCCGGACAGTTTTTCTGTACTCGCACGGATTCTACCTTTTGTCGGTAATCGCCCGGATTCTACCATTTTTCGAAACTCTTCCGGATAGTTTTTGGGTACTCGCACAGATTCTACCTTTTCCCGGTACTCGCCCGGATTCTACCATTTTCCGGTACTCACACTGATTCTAGTGTTTTTAGGTACTCGTCCGGACAGTTTTTCGTTCTCGCACGGATTCTACCTTTTCCCGGTACTTGCCGGATTCTACCATTTTCTGGTACTCACACTGATTCTAGCGTTTTTAGGTACTCGTCCGGACAGTTTTTCGGTACTCGCAAGAATTCTACCTTTTCCCGGTAGTCGCCCGGATTCTACCATTTTCCGATACTCACACTGATTCTAGCGCTTTTAGGTACTCGTCCGGACAGTTTTTCGGTACTCGCACGAATTCTACCTTTTCCCGGTACTCGCCCGGATTCTACCATTTTTCGGTACTCACACTGATTCTAGCGTTTTTAGGTACTTGTCCGGACAGTTTTTCTGTACTCGCACGGATTCTACCTTTTGTCGGTAATCGCCCGGATTCTACCATTTTTCGAAACTCTTCCGGATAGTTTTTGGGTACTCGCACAGATTCTACCTTTTCCCGGTACTCGCCCGGATTCTACCATTTTCCAGTACTCACACTGATTCTAGTGTTTTTAGGTACTCGTCCGGACAGTTTTTCGTTCTCGCACGGATTCTACCTTTTCCCGGTACTTGCCGGATTCTACCATTTTCTGGTACTCACACTGATTCTAGCGTTTTTAGGTACTCGTCCGGACAGTTTTTCGGTACTCGCAAGAATTCTACCTTTTCCCGGTAGTCGCCCGGATTCTACCATTTTCCGATACTCACACTGATTCTAGCGCTTTTAGGTACTCGTCCGGACAGTTTTTCGGTACTCGCCCGGATTCTACCGTTTTCCGGTACTCACACTTATTCTAGCATTTTTCTAAACTCTTCCGGATAGTTTTTCGGTGCTCGCACGAATTCTACCTTTTCCCGGTAGTCGCCCGGATTCTACCATTTTCCGGTACTCACCCTGATTCTAGCGTTTTTAGGTACTCGTCCGGACAGTTTTTCGGTACTCGCACGGATTCTACCTTTTCCCAGGGTCGCCCTGATTCTACCATTTTCCGGTACTCACACTGATTCTAGTGTTTTTAGGTACTCGTCCGGACAGTTTTTCGTTCTCGCACGGATTCTACCTTTTCCCGGTACTTGCCGGATTCTACCATTTTCTGGTACTCACACTGATTCTAGCGTTTTTAGGTACTCGTCCGGACAGTTTTTCGGTACTCGCCCGGATTCTACCGTTTTCCGGTACTCACACTTATTCTAGCATTTTTCTAAACTCTTCCGGATAGTTTTTCGGTGCTCGCACGGATTCTACCTTTTCTCGGTAATCGCCCGGATTCTACCATTTTCCGGTACTCACACTGATTCTAGCGTTTTTAGGTACTTGTTCGGACAGTTTTTCGGTACTCGCACGGATTCTACCTTTTCCCGGTAATCGCCCGGATTCTACCATTTTTCGAAACTCTTCCGGATAGTTTTTGGGTACTCGCACGGATTCTACCTTTTCCCGGTACTCGCCCGGATTCTACCATTTTCCGGTACTCACACTTATTCTAGTGTTTTTAGGTACTCGTCCGGACAGTTTTTCGTTCTCGCACGGATTCTACCTTTTCCCGGTACTCGCCGGATTCTACCATTTTCCGGTACTCACATTGATTCTAGCGTTTTTAGGTACTCGTCCGGACAGTTTTTCGGTACTCGCACGGATTCTACCTTTTCCCGGTACTCACCCGGATTCTACCATTTTTCGGTACTCACACGGATTCTACCATTTTTCGAAACACTTCCGGATAGTTTTTGGGTACTCGCTAGGATTCTCCCTTTTCCCGGTACTCGCCCGGATTCTATCATTTCCGGACTCACACTAATTCTAGTGTTTTTAGGTACTCGTCCGGACCGTTTTTCGTTCTCGCACGGATTCTACCTTTTCCCGGTACTTGCCTGATTCTACCATTTTCTGGTACTCACACTGATTCTAGCGTTTTTAGGTACTCGTCCGGACAGTTTTTCGGTACTCGCACGAATTCAACCTTTTCCCGGTACTCGCCCGGATTCTACCATTTTTCGGTACTCGCACGGATTCTACCATTTTTCGAAACTCTTTCGGAAAGTTTTTGGGTTCTCGCACGGATTCTACCTTTTCCCGGTAGTCGCCCGGATTCTACCATTTTTCGGTACTCACACTGATTCTAGCGTTTTTAGGTACTCGTCGGGACAGTTTTTCGGTACTCGCACGAATTCTACCTTTTCCCGGTACTCGCCCGGATTCTACCATTTTTCGGTACTCGCACGGATTCTACCATTTTTAGGTACTCACACGGATTCTACCATTTTTCGAAACTCTTTCGGAAAGTTTTTGGGTACTCGCACGGATTATACCTTTTCCCGGTAGTCGCCCGGATTCTACCATTTTCCGATACTCACACGGATTCTAGCGTTTTTAGGTAATCGTCCGGACAGTTTTTCGGTACTCGCCCGGATTCTACCATTTTCCAGTACTCACACTTATTCTAGCATTTTTCTAAACTCTTCCGGATAGTTTTTCGGTACTCGCACGAATTCTACCTTTTCCCGGTAGTCGCCCGGATTCTACCATTTTCCGGTACTCACACTGATTCTAGCGTTTTTAGGTACTCGTCCGGACAGTTTTTCAGTACTCGCCCGGATTCTACCGTTTTCCGGTACTCACACTTATTCTAGCATTTTTCTAAACTCTTCCGGATAGTTTTTCGGTGCTCGCACGGATTCTACCTTTTCCCGGTAATCGCCCGGATTCTACCATTTTCCGGTACTCACACTGATTCTAGCGTTTTTAGGTACTTGTCCGGACAGTTTCTCGGTACTCGCACGGATTCTACCTTTTCCCGGTAATCGCCCGGATTCTACCATTTTTCGAAACTCTTCCGGATAGTTTTTGGGTACTCGCACGGATTCTACCTTTTCCCGGTACTCGCCTGGATTCTACCATTTTCCGGTACTCACACTGATTCTAGTGTTTTTAGGTACTCGTCCAGACAGTTTTTCGTTCTCGCACGGATTCTACCTTTTCCCGGTACTCGCCGGATTCTACCATTTTCCGGTACTCACCCTGATTCTAGCGTTTTTAGGTACTTGTCCGGACAGTTTTTCGGTACTCGCACGGATTCTACCTTTTCCCGGTACTCACCCGGATTCTACCATTTTTCGGTACTCACACGGATTCTACCATTTTTCGAAACTCTTCCGGATAGTTTTTGGGTACTCGCACGGATTCTACCTTTTCCCGGTACTCGCCCGGATTCTACCATTTTCCGGTACTCACACTGATTCTAGTGTTTTTAGGTACTCGTCCTGACAGGTTTTCGTTCTCGCACAGATTCTACCTTTTCCCGGTACTCGCCGGATTCTTCCATTTTCCGGTACTCACACTAATTCTAGTGTTTTTAGGTACTCGTCCGAACAGTTTTTCGGTACTCGCACGGATTCTACCTTATCCGGGTACTCGCCCGGATTCTATCATTTTTCGGTACTCGCACGGATTCTACCATTTTTCGGTACTCACACGGATTCTACCATTTTCTGGTACTCACACTGATTCTAGCGTTTTTAGGTACTCGTCCGGACAGTTTTTCGGTACTCGCACGAATTCTACCTTTTCCCGGTACTCGCCTGGATTCTACCATTTTTCGGTACTCACACTGATTCTAGCGTTTTTAGGTACTTGTCCGGACAGTTTTTCTGTACTCGCACGGATTCTACCTTTTGTCGGTAATCGCCCGGATTCTACCATTTTTCGAAACTCTTTCGGAAAGTTTTTGGGTACTCGCACGGATTCTACCTTTTGCCGGTAGTCGCCCGGATTCTACCATTTTTCGGTACTCACACTGATTCTAGCGTTTTTAGGTACTCGTCCGGACAGTTTTTCGGTACTCGTACGGATTCTACCTTTTCCCGGGGTTCGCCCGGATTCCACCATTTTCCGGTACTCACCCTGATTCTACCATTTTTCGAAACTCTTCCGGATAGTTTTAGGGTACTCGCACGTATTCTGCCTTTTCCCGGTACACGCCCGGATTCTACCATTTTCCGGTACTCGCGCGGATTCTACAATTTTTCGGTACTCACACGGATTCTACCATTTTTCGAAACTTTTTCGGAAAGTTTTTGGGTACTCGCACGGATTCTACCTTTTCCCGGTAGTCGCCCGGATTCTACCATTTTCCGGTACTCACACTGATTCTAATGTTTTTAGGTACTCGTCCGGACAGTTTTTCGGTACTCGCACGGATTCTACCTTTTCCCATGGTTCGCCCGGATTCTACCATTTTCCGGTACACACACTGATTCTAGCGTTTTTAGGTACTCGTCCGGACAGTTTTTCGGTACTCGCACGTATTCTACCTTTTCCCGGTACTCGCCCGGATTCTACCATTTTCCGGTACTCACACTGATTCTAATGTTTTTAGGTACTCGTCCGGACAGTTTTTCGGTACTCGCACGGATTCTACCTTTTCCCATGGTTCGCCCGGATTCTACCATTTTCCGGTACTCACACTGATTCTAATGTTTTTAGGTACTCGTCCGGACAGTTTTTCGGTACTCGCACGGATTCTACCTTTTCCCATGGTTCGCCGGGATTCTACCATTTTCCGGTACTCACAGTGATTCTAGCGTTTTTAGGTACTCGTCCGGACAGTTTTTCGGTACTCGCACGAATTCTACCTTTTCCCGGTACTCGCCCGGATTCTACCATTTTTCGGTACTCACACTGATTCTAGCGTTTTTAGGTACTTGTCCGGACAGTTTTTCTGTACTCGCACGGATTCTACCTTTTGTCGGTAATCGCCCGGATTCTACCATTTTTCGAAACTCTTCCGGATAGTTTTTGGGTACTCGCACAGATTCTACCTTTTCCCGGTACTCGTCCGGATTCTACCATTTTCCGATACTCACACTGATTCTAGCGCTTTTAGGTACTCGTCCGGACAGTTTTTCGGTACTAGCCCGGATTCTACCGTTTTCCGGTACTCACACTTATTCTAGCATTTTTCTAAACTCTTCCGGATAGTTTTTCGGTGCTCGCACGGATTCTACCTTTTCCCGGTAGTCGCCCGGATTCTACCATTTTCCGGTACTCACCCTGATTCTAGCGTTTTTAGATACTCGTCCGGACAGTTTTTCGGTACTCGCACGGATTCTACCTTTTCCCAGGGTCGCCCTGATTCTACCATTTTCCGGTACTCACACTGATTCTAGTGTTTTTAGGTACTCGTCCGGACAGTTTTTCATTCTCGCACGGATTCTACCTTTTCCCGGTACATGCCGGATTCTACCATTTTCTGGTACTCACACTGATTCTAGCGTTTTTAGGTACTCGTCCGGACAGTTTTTCGGTACTCGCCCGGATTCTACCGTTTTCCGGTACTCACACTTATTCTAGCATTTTTCTAAACTCTTCCGGATAGTTTTTCGGTGCTCGCACGGATTCTACCTTTTCCCGGTAATCGCCCGGATTCTACCATTTTCCGGTACTCACACTGATTCTAGCGTTTTTAGGTACTTGTAAAGACAATTTTTCGGTACTCGCACGGATTCTACCTTTTCCCGGTAATCGCCCGGATTCCACCATTTTTCGAAACTCTTCCGGATAGTTTTTGGGTACTCGCACGGATTCTACCTTTTCCCGGTACTCGCCCGGATTCTACCATTTTCCGGTACTCACACTTATTCTAGTGTTTTTAGGTACTCGTCCGGACAGTTTTTCGTTCTCGCACGGATTCTACCTTTTCCCGGTACTCGCCGGATTCTACCATTTTCCGGTACTCAACCTGATTCTAGCGTTTTTAGGTACTCGTCCGGACAGTTTTTCGGTACTCGCACGGATTCTACCTTTTCCCGGGGTTCGCCAGGATTCTACCATTTTCCGGTACTCACACTGATTCTACCATTTTTCGAAACTCTTCCGGATAGTTTTAGGGTACTCGCACGGATTCTGCCTTTTCCCGGTACTCGCCCGGATTCTACCATTTTCCGGTACTCACACTGATTCTAGTATTTTTAGGTACTCGTCCGGACAGTTTTTCGTTCTCGCACGGATTCTACCTTTTCCCGGTACTCGCCGGATTCTACCATTTTCCGGTACTCACCCTGATTCTAGCGTTTTTAGGTACTCGTCCGGACAGTTTTTCGGTACTCACACGGATTCTACCTTTTCCCGGTACTCACCCGGATTCTACCATTTTTCGGTACTCACACGGATTCTACTATTTTTCGAAACTCTTCCGGATAGTTTTTGGGTACTCGCACGGATTCTCCCTTTTCCCGGTACTCGCCCGGATTCTACCATTTTCCGGTACTCACACTAATTCTAGTGTTTTTAGGTACTCGTCCGGACAGTTTTTCGTTCTCGCACGGATTCTACCTTTTCCCGGTACTTGCCGGATTCTACCATTTTCTGGTACTCACACTGATTCTAGCGTTTTTAGGTACTCGTCCGGACAGTTTTTCGGTACTCGCACGAATTCAACCTTTTCCCGGTACTCGCCCGGATTCTACCATTTTTCCGTACTCGCACGGATTCTACCATTTTTCGAAACTCTTTCGGAAAGTTTTTGGGTTCTCGCACGGATTCTACCTTTTCCCGGTAGTCGCCCGGATTCTACCATTTTTCGGTACTCACACTGATTCTAGCATTTTTAGGTACTCGTCCGGACAGTTTTTCGGTACTCGCACGAATTCTACCTTTTCCCGGTACTCGCCCGGATTCTACCATTTTTCGGTACTCGCACGGATTCTACCATTTTTAGGTACTCACACGGATTCTACCATTTTTCGAAACTCTTTCGGAAAGTTTTTGGGTACTCGCACGGATTATACCTTTTCCCGGTAGTCGCCCGGATTCTACCATTTTCCGATACTCACACGGATTCTAGCGTTTTTAGGTAATCGTCCGGACAGTTTTTCGGTACTCGCCCGGATTCTACCATTTTCCGGTACTCACACTTATTCTAGCATTTTTCTAAACTCTTCCGGATAGTTTTTCGGTACTCGCACGAATTCTACCTTTTCTCGGTAGTCGCCCGGATTCTACCATTTTCCGGTACTCACACTGATTCTAGCGTTTTTAGGTACTCGTCCGGACAGTTTTTCAGTACTCGCCCGGATTCTACCGTTTTCCGGTACTCACACTTATTCTAGCATTTTTCTAAACTCTTCCGGATAGTTTTTCGGTGCTCGCACGGATTCTACCTTTTCCCGGTAATCGCCCGGATTCTACCATTTTCCGGTACTCACACTGATTCTAGCGTTTTTAGGTACTTGTCCGGACAGTTTCTCGGTACTCGCACGGATTCTACCTTTTCCCGGTAATCGCCCGGATTCTACCATTTTTCGAAACTCTTCCGGATAGTTTTTGCGTACTCGCACGGATTCTACCTTTTCCCGGTACTCGCCCGGATTCTACCATTTTCCGGTACTCACACTGATTCTAGTGTTTTTAGGTACTCGTCCAGACAGTTTTTCGTTCTCGCACGGATTCTACCTTTTCCCGGTACTCGCCGGATTCTACCATTTTCCGGTACTCACCCTGATTCTAGCGTTTTTAGGTACTTGTCCGGACAGTTTTTCGGTACTCGCACGGATTCTACCTTTTCCCGGTACTCACCCGGATTCTACCATTTTTCGGTACTCACACGGATTCTACCATTTTTCGAAACTCTTCCGGATAGTTTTTGGGTACTCGCACGGATTCTACCTTTTGCCGGTAGTCGCCCGGATTCTACCATTTTTCGGTACTCACACTGATTCTAGCGTTTTTAGGTACTCGTCCGGACAGTTTTTCGGTACTCGTACGGATTCTACCTTTTCCCGGGGTTCGCCCGGATTCCACCATTTTCCGGTACTCACCCTGATTCTACCATTTTTCGAAACTCTTCCGGATAGTTTTAGGGTACTCGCACGGATTCTGCCTTTTCCCGGTACACGCCCGGATTCTACCATTTTCCGGTACTCGCGCGGATTCTACAATTTTTCGGTACTCACACGGATTCTACCATTTTTCGAAACTTTTTCGGAAAGTTTTTGGGTACTCGCACGGATTCTACCTTTTCCCGGTAGTCGCCCGGATTCTACCATTTTCCGGTACTCACACTGATTCTAATGTTTTTAGGTACTCGTCCAGACAGTTTTTCGGTACTCGCACGGATTCTACCTTTTCCCATGGTTCGCCCGGATTCTACCATTTTCCGGTACTCACACTGATTCTAGCGTTTTTAGGTACTCGTCCGGACAGTTTTTCGGTACTCGCACGAATTCTACCTTTTCCCGGTACTCGCCCGGATTCTACCATTTTTCGGTACTCGCACGGATTCTACCATTTTTCGGTACTCACACGGATTCTACCATTTTTCGAAACTCTTTCGGAAAGTTTTTGGGTACTCGCACGGATTCTACCTTTTCCCGGTAGTCGCCCGGATTCTACCATTTTCCGATACTCACACTGATTCTAGCGTTTTTAGGTAATCGTCCGGACAGTTTTTCGGTACTCGCCCAGATTCTACCATTTTCCGGTACTCACACTTATTCTAGCATTTTTCTAAACTCTTCCGGATAGTTTTTCGGTACTCGCACGGATTCTACCTTTTCCCGGTAATCGCCCGGATTCTACCATTTTCCGGTACTCACACTGATTCTACCGTTTTTAGGTACTTGTCCGGACAGTTTTTCGGTACTCACACGGATTCTACCTTTTCCCGGTAATCGCCCGGATTATACCATTTTTCGAAACTCTTCCGGATAGTTTTTGGGTACTCGCACGGATTCTACCTTTTCCCGGTACTCGCCGGATTCTACCATTTTCCGGTACTCACACTGATTCTAGTGTTTTTAGGTACTCGTCCAGACAGTTTTTCGTTCTCGCACGGATTCTACCTTTTCCCGGTACTCGCCGGATTCTACCATTTTCCGGTACTCACCCTGATTCTAGCGTTTTTAGGTACTTGTCCGGACAGTTTTTCGGTACTCGCACGGATTCTACCATTTTTCGGTACTCACACGGATTCTACAATTTTTCGAAACTCTTTCGGAAAGTTTTTAGAGTACTAGCACGGATTCTACCTTTTCCCGGTAATCGCCCGGATTCTACCATTTTCCGGTACTCACACTGATTCTAGCGTTTTTAGGTACTCGTCCGAACAGTTTTTGGGTACTCGCACGGATTCTACCTTTTCCCGGTACTCGCCGGATTCTACCATTTTCCGGTACTCACACTGATTCTACCATTTTTCGAAACTCTTTCGTAAAGTTTTTGGGTACTCGCACGGATTCTACCTTTTCCCGGTACTCGCCCGGATTCTACCATTTTTCGGTACTCGCGCGGATTCTACAATGTTTCGGTACTCACACGGATTCTAGCGTTTTTAGGTACTTGTCCGGACAGTTTTTCGGTACTCGCACGAATTCTACCTTTTCCCGGTACTCGCCCGGATTCTACCATTTTTCGGTACTCGCACGGATTCTACCATTTTTCGGTACTCACACGGATTCTACCATTTTTCGAAACTCTTTCGGAAAGTTTTTGGGTACTCGCACGGATTCTACCTTTTCCCGGTAGTCGCCCGGATTCTACCATTTTCCGATACTCACACTGATTCTAGCGTTTTTAGGTAATCGTCCGGACAGTTTTTCGGTACTCGCCCGGATTCTACCATTTTCCGGTACTCACACTTATTCTAGCATTTTTCTAAACTCTTCCGGATAGTTTTTCGGTACTCGCACGGATTCTACCTTTTCCCGGTAATCGCCCGGATTCTACCATTTTCCGGTACTCACACTGATTCTACCGTTTTTAGGTACTTGTCCGGACAGTTTTTCGGTACTCACACGGATTCTACCTTTTCCCGGTAATCGCCCGGATTATACCATTTTTCGAAACTCTTCCGGATAGTTTTTGGGTACTCGCACGGATTCTACCTTTTCCCGGTACTCGCCGGATTCTACCATTTTCCGGTACTCACACTGATTCTAGTGTTTTTAGGTACTCGTCCAGACAGTTTTTCGTTCTCGCACGGATTCTACCTTTTCCCGGTACTCGCCGGATTCTACCATTTTCCGGTACTCACCCTGATTCTAGCGTTTTTAGGTACTTGTCCGGACAGTTTTTCGGTACTCGCACGGATTCTACCATTTTTCGGTACTCACACGGATTCTACCATTTTTCGAAACTCTTTCGGAAAGTTTTTGGGTACTCGCACGGATTCTACCTTTTCCCGGTAGTCGCCCGGATTCTACCATTTTCCGATACTCACACTGATTCTAGCGTTTTTAGGTAATCGTCCGGACAGTTTTTCGGTACTCGCCCGGATTCTACCATTTTCCGGTACTCACACTTATTCTAGCATTTTTCTAAACTCTTCCGGATAGTTTTTCGGTACTCGCACGGATTCTACCTTTTCCCGGTAATCGCCCGGATTCTACCATTTTCCGGTACTCACACTGATTCTACCGTTTTTAGGTACTTGTCCGGACAGTTTTTCGGTACTCACACGGATTCTACCTTTTCCCGGTAATCGCCCGGATTATACCATTTTTCGAAACTCTTCCGGATAGTTTTTGGGTACTCGCACGGATTCTACCTTTTCCCGGTACTCGCCGGATTCTACCATTTTTCGGTACTCACACTGATTCTAGTGTTTTTAGGTACTCGTCCAGACAGTTTTTCGTTCTCGCACGGATTCTACCTTTTCCCGGTACTCGCCGGATTCTACCATTTTCCGGTACTCACCCTGATTCTAGCATTTTTAGGTACTTGTCCGGACAGTTTTTCGGTACTCGCACGGATTCTACCATTTTTCGGTACTCACACGGATTCTACAATTTTTCGAAACTCTTTCGGAAAGTTTTTAGAGTACTAGCACGGATTCTACCTTTTCCCGGTAATCGCCCGGATTCTACCATTTTCCGGTACTCACACTGATTCTAGCGTTTTTAGGTACTCGTCCGAACAGTTTTTGGGTACTCGCACGGATTCTACCTTTTCCCGGTACTCGTCGGATTCTACCATTTTCCGGTACTCACACTGATTCTACCATTTTTCGAAACTCTTTCGTAAAGTTTTTGGGTACTCGCACGGATTCTACCTTTTCCCGGGGTTCACCCGGATTCTACCATTTTTCGGTACTAACACTGATTCTACCATTTTTTGAAACTCTTCCGGATAGTTTTAGGGTACTCGCCCGGATTCTACCATTTTCTGGTTCTCACAATGATTCTAGCGTTTTTAGGTACTCGTCCGGATAGTTTTTTTGTACTCCCCCGGATTCTACCGTTTTCCGGTACTCACACTTATTCTAGTATTTTTCTAAACTCTTCCGGATAGTGTTTCGGTACTCGCACGGATTCTAGCGTTTTTAGGTACTTGTCCGGACAGTTTTTCGGTACTCGCACAGATTCTACCTTTTCCCGGTAATCGCCCGGATTCTACCATTTTTCGAAATTCTTCCGGATAGTTTTTTGGTACTCGCACGGATTCTACCTTTTCCCGGTACTCGCCTGATTCCAGCATTTTCCGGTACTCACACTGATTCTAGCGTTTTTAGGTACTCGTCCGGACAGTTTTTCGGTACTCGCACGGATTCTACCATTTTTCGGTATTCACACGGTAACTACAATTTTTCGAAACTCTTTCGGAATGTTTTTGGGTACTCGCACGGATTCTACCTTTTCCCGGTACTCGCCCGGATTCAACCATTTTTCGGTACTTGCACGGATTCTACCATTTTTCGGTACTCACACGGATTCTACAATTTTTCGAAACACTTTCGGAAAGTTTTTGGGTACTCGCATGGATTCTACCTTTTCCCTGTAATCGCCCGGATTCTACCATTTTCCGGTACTCACACTAATTCTACCATTTTTCGAAACTCTTCCGGATAGTTTTAGAGAACTAGCACGGATTCTACCTTTTCCCGGTAATCGCCCGGATTCTACCATTTTCCGGTACTCACACTGATTCTAGCTTTTTTAGGTACTCGTCCGGACAGTTTTTCGGCACTCGCCCGGATTCTACCATTTTTCGGTACACACACTCATTCTACCATTTTTCGAAACTCTTTCGGAAAGTTTTTGGGTACTCGCACGGATTCTACCTTTTCCCGGGGTTCACCCGGATTCTACCATTTTCCGGTACTGACACTGATTCTACCATTTTTCGAAACTCTTCCGGATAGTTTTAGGGTACTCGCCCGGATTCTACCATTTTCCGGTTCTCACAATGATTCTAGCGTTTTTAGGTACTCGTCCGGATAGTTTTTTGGTACTCGCCCGGATTCTACCGTTTTCCGGTACTCACACTTATTCTAGGATTTTTCTAAACTCTTCCGGATAGTTTTTTGGTACTCGCACGGATTCTACCTTTTCCCGGTAATCGCCCGGATTCTACCATTTTCCGGTACTCACACTGATTCTAGCGTTTTTAGGTACTTGTCCGGACAGTTTTTCGGTACTCGCACAGATTCTACCTTTTCCCGGTAATCGCCCGGATTCTACCATTTTTCGAAATTCTTCCGGATAGTTTTTTGGGTACTCGCACGGATTCTACCTTTTCCCGGTACTCGCCTGATTCCAGCATTTTCCGGTACTCACACTGATTCTAGCGTTTTTAGGTACTCGTCCGGACAGTTTTTCGGTACTCGCACGGATTCTACCATTTTTCGGTATTCACACGGATTCTACAATTTTTCGAAACTCTTTCGGAATGTTTTTGGGTACTCGCACGGATTCTACCTTTTCCCGGTACTCGCCCGGATTCTACCATTTTTCGGTACTTGCACGGATTCTACCATTTTTCGGTACTCACACGGATTCTACAATTTTTCGAAACTCTTTCGGAATGTTTTTTGGTACTCGCACGGATTCTACCTTTTCCCGGTACTCGCCCGGATTCTACTATTTTTCGGTACTTGCACGAATTCTACCATTTTTCGGTACTCACACGGATTCTACAATTTTTCGAAACACTTTCGAAAAGTTTTTGGGTACTCGCACGGATTCTACCTTTTCCCTATAATCGACCGGATTCTACCATTTTCCGGTACTCACACTGATTCTACCATTTTTCGAAACTCTTCCGGATAGTTTTAGAGAACTAGCACGGATTCTACCTTTTCTCGGTAATCGCCCGGATTCTACCATTTTCCGGTACTCACACTGATTCTAGCGTTTTTAGGTACTCGTCCGGACAGTTTTTCGGTACTCGCACAAATTCTACTTTTTTCCGGTAATCGCCCGGATTCTACATTTTTCGAAATTCTTCCGGATAGTTTTTTGGGTACTCGCACGGATTCTACCTTTTCCCGGTACTCGCCTGATTCCAGCATTTTCCGGTACTCACACTGATTCTAGCGTTTTTAGGTACTCGTCCGAACAGTTTTTCGGTACTCGCACGGATTCTACCATTTTTCGGTATTCACACGGATTCTACAATTTTTCGAAACTCTTTCGGAATGTTTTTGGGTACTCGCACGGATTCTACCTTTTCCCGGTACTCGCCCGGATTCTACCATTTTTCGGTACTTGCACGGATTCTACCATTTTTCGGTACTCACACGGATTCTACAATTTTTCGAAACACTTTCGGAAAGTTTTTGGGTACTCGCACGGATTCTACCTTTTCCCAGTAATCGCCCGGATTCTACCATTTTCCGGTACTCACACTGATTCTACCATTTTTCGAAACTCTTCCGGAAAGTTTTAGAGTACTAGCACGGATTCTACCTTTTCCCGGTAATCGCCCGGATTCTACCATTTTCCGGTACTCACACTAATTCTAGCGTTTTTAGGTACTCGTCCGGACAGTTTTTCGGTACTCGCACGGATTCTACCTTTTCCCGGTACTCGCCGGATTCTACCATTTTCCGGTACTCACACTGATTCTAGCGTTTTTAAGTACTCGTCCGGACAGTTTTTCGGTACTCGCACGGATTCTACCATTTTTCGGTACTCACACGGATTCTACAATTTTTCGAAACTCTTTCGGAAAGTTTTTGGGTACTCGCACGGATTCGACCTTTTCCCGGTACTCGACCGGATTCTACCATTTTTCGGTACTCGCACGGATTCTACCATTTTTCGGTACTCACACGGATTCTACAATTTTTCGAAACTCTTTCGGAAAGTTTTTGGGTACTCGCACGGATTCTACCTTTTCCCGCTAATCGCCCGAATTCTACCATTTTCCGGTACTCACACTGATTCTACCATTTTTCGAAACTCTTCCGGATAGTTTTAGAGTACTAGCACGGATTCTACCTTTTCCCGGTAATCGCCCGAATCCTACCATTTTCCGGTACTCACACTGATTCTAGCGTTTTTAGGTACTCGTCCGGACAGTTTTTCGGTACTCGCACGGATTCTACCTTTTCCCGGTACTCGCCGGATTCTACCATTTTCCGGTACTCACACTGATTATAGCGTTTTTTGGTACTTGTCCGGAGAGTTTTTCGTTCTCGCACGGATTCTACCTTTTCCCGGTACTCGCCGGATTCAACCATTTTTCGGTACTCACACAGATTCTAGCGTTTTTAGGTACTCGTCCGGACAGTTTTTCGGTACTCGCACGGATTCTACCTTTTCCCGGTACTCGCCCGGATTCTACCATTTTTCGGTACTCGCACGGATTCTACCATTTTTCGGTACTCACACGGATTCTATCATTTTTCGAAACTGTTTCGGAAAGTTTTTGGGTACTCGCACGGATTCTACCTTTTCCCGGTACTCGCCCGGATTCTACCATTTTTCGGTACTCGCACGGATTCTACCTTTTCCCGGTACTCGCCGGATTCTACCATTTTCCGGTACTCACACTGATTCAAGCGTTTTTAGGTACTCGTCCGGACAGTTTTTCTGTACTCGCACGGATTCTACCTTTTCCCGGTACTCGCCCGGATTCTACCATTTTTCGGTACTCACACGGATTCTACCATTTTTCGAAACTCTTTCGGAAAGTTTTTGGGTACTCGCACGGATTCTACCTTTTCCCGGTACTCACCCGGATTCTACCATTTTTCGGTACTCACACGGATTCTACCATTTTTCGAAACTCTTCCGGATAGTTTTTGGGTTCTCGCACGGATTCTACCTTTTCCCGGTACTCGCCCGGATTCTACCATTTTTCGGTACTCACACTGATTCTAGTGTTTTTAGGTACTCGTTCGGACAGTTTTTCGTTCTCGCACGGATTCTACCTTTTCCCGGTACTCGCCGGATTCTACCATTTTCCGGTACTCACACTGATTCTAGCGTTTTTAGGTACTCGTCCGGACAGTTTTTCTGTACTCGCACGGATTCTACCTTTTCCCGGTACTCGCCCGGATTCTACCATTTTTCTGTACTCGCACGGATTCTACCATTTTTCGGTACTCACACGGATTCTACAATTTTTCGACACTCTTTCGGAAAGTTTTTGGGTACTCGCATGGATTCTACCTTTTCCCGATAATCGCCCGGATTCTACCATTTTCCGGTACTCTTAATGATTTTACCATTTTTCGAAACTCTTCCGGATAGTTTTAGAGTACTAGCACGGATTCTACCTTTTCCCTGTACTCGCCCAGATTCTACCATTTTCCAGTACTCACACTGATTCTAGTGTTTTTAGGTACTCGTCCTGACAGTTTTTCGTTCTCGCACAGATTCTACCTTTTCCCGGTACTCGCCGGATTCTACCATTTTCCGGTACTCACACTGATTCTAGTGTTTTTAGGTACTCGTCCGGACAATTTTTCGGTACTCGCACGGATTTTACCTTTTCCGGGTACTCGCCCGGATTCTACCATTTTTCGGTACTCGCACGGATTCTACCATTTTTCGGTACTCACACGGATTCTACCATTTTTCGAAACTCTTTCGGAAATTTTTAGAGTACTAGCACGGATTCTACCATTTTTCGAAACTCTTCCGGATAGTTTTAGCGTACTCGCACGGATTCCGCCTTTTCCCGGTACTCGCCCGGATTCTACCATTTTCCAGTACTCACACTGATTCTCGCGTTTTTAGGTACTCGTCCGGACAGTTTTTCGGTACTCGCACGGATTCTACCTTTTCCCGGTACTCACCCGGATTCTACCATTTTTCGGTACTCACACGGAGTCTACCATTTTTCGGTACTCGTACGGATTCTACCATTTTTCGGTACTCACACGGATTCTACCATTTTTCGAAACTCTTTCGGAAAGTTTTTGGGTACTCGCACGGATTCTACCTTTTCCCGGTAGTCGCCCGGATTCTACCATTTTCCGGTACTCACACTGATTCTAGCGTTTTTAGGTACTCGTCCGGACAGTTTTTCGGTACTCGCACGGATTCTACCTTTTCCCGGGGTTCGCCAGGATTCTACCATTTTCCGGTACTCACCCTGATTCTAGCGTTTTTAGGTACTCGTCCGGACAGTTTTTCGGTACTCACACGGATTCTACCTTTTCCCGGTACTCACCCGGATTCTACCATTTTTCGGTACTCACACGGATTCTACCATTTTTCGAAACTCTTCCGGATAGTTTTTCGGTACTCGCACGGATTCTACCTTTTCCCGGTACTCGCCTGATTCCACCGTTTTCCGGTACTCACACTGATTCTAGCATTTTTAGGTACTCGTCCGGACAGTTTTTCGGTACTCGCACGGATTCTACCATTTTTCGGTACTCACACGGATTCTACAATTTTTCGAAACTCTTTCGGAAAGTTTTTGGGTACTCGCACAGATTCTACCTTTTCCCGGTACTCGCCCGGATTCTACCATTTTTCGGTACTCGCACGGATTCTACCATTTTTCGGTACTCACACGGATTCTACAATTTTTCGAAACTCTTTCGGAAAGTTTTTGGGTACTCGCATGGATTCTACCTTTTCCCGATAATTGCCCGGATTCTACTATTTTCCGGTACTCACACTGATTCTACCATTTTTCGAAACTCTTCCGGATAGTTTTAGAGTACTAGCACGGATTCTACCTTTTCCCGGTACTCGCCCGGATTCTACCATTTTCCGGTACTCACACTGATTCTAGTGTTTTTAGGTACTCGTCCTGACAGTTTTTCGTTCTCGCACAGATTCTACCTTTTCCCGGTACTCGCCGGATTCTACCATTTTCCGGTACTCACACTGATTCTAGTGTTTTTAGGTACTCGTCCGGACAATTTTTCGGTACTCGCACGGATTCTACCTTTTCCGGGTACTCGCCCGGATTCTACAATTTTTCGGTACTCGCACGGATTCTACCATTTTTCGAAACTCTTTCGGAAAGTTTTTTGGTACTCGCACGGATTCTACCTTTTCCCGGTAGTCGCCCGGATTCTACCATTTTCCGGTACTCACACTGATTCTAGCGTTTTTAGGTACTCGTCCGGACAGTTTTTCGGTACTCGCACGGATTCTACCTTTTCCCGGTACTCACCCGGATTCTACCATTTTTCGGTACTCACACGGAGTCTACCATTTTTCGAAACTCTTTCGGAAAGTTTTTGGGTACTCGCACGGATTCTACCTTTTCCCGGTAGTCGCCCGGATTCTACCATTTTCCGGTACTCACACTAATTCTAGCGTTTTTAGGTACTCGTCCGGACAGTTTTTCGGTACTCGCACGGATTCTACCTTTTCCCTGGGATCGCCAGGATTTTACCATTTTCCGGTACTCACACTGATTCTACCATTTTTCGAAACTCTTCCGGATAGTTTTAGGGTACTCGCACGGATTCTGCCTTTTCCCGGTACTCGCCCGGATTCTACCATTTTCCGGTACTCACACTGATTCTAGCGTTTTTAGGTACTTGTCCGGACAGATTTTCGGTACTCGCACGGTTTCTACCTTTTCCCGGTAATCGCCCGGATTCTACCATTTTTCGAAATTCTTCCGGATAGTTTTTTGGTACTCGCACGGATTCTACCTTTTCCCGGTACTCGCCTGATTCCACCGTTTTCCGGTACTCACACTGATTCTAGCGTTTTTAGGTACTCGTCCGGACAGTTTTTCGGTACTCGCACGGATTCTACCATTTTTCGGTACTCGCACGGATTCTACAATTTTTCGAAACTCTTTCGGAAAGTTTTTGGGTACTCGCACGGATTCTACCTTTTCCCGGTAATCGCCCGGATTCTACCATTTTCCGGTACTCACAATGATTCTACCATTTTTCGAAACTCTTCCGGATAGTTTTAGAGTACTAGCACGGATTCTACCTTTTCCCGGTAATCGCCCGGATTCTACCATTTTCCGGTACTCACACTGATTCTAGCGTTTTTAGGTACTCGTCCGGACAGTTTTTCTGTACTCGCACGGATTCTACCTTTTCCCGGTACTCGCCCGGATTCTACCATTTTTCGGTACTCGCACGGATTCTACCATTTTTCGGTACTCACACGGAGTCTACCATTTTTCGAAACTCTTTCGGAAAGTTTTTGGGTACTCGCACGGATTCTACCTTTTCCCGGTAGTCGCCCGGATTCTACCATTTTCCGGTACTCACACTAATTCTAGCGTTTTTAGGTACTCGTCCGGACAGTTTTTCGGTACTCGCACGGATTCTACCTTTTCCCGGGGATCGCCAGGATTTTACCATTTTCCGGTACTCACACTGATTCTACCATTTTTCGAAACTCTTCCGGATAGTTTTAGGGTACTCGCACGGATTCTGCCTTTTCCCGGTACTCGCCCGGATTCTACCATTTTCCGGTACTCACACTGATTCTAGCGTTTTTAGGTACTTGTCCGGACAGATTTTCGGTACTCGCACGGTTTCTACCTTTTCCCGGTAATCGCCCGGATTCTACCATTTTTCGAAATTCTTCCGGATAGTTTTTTGGTACTCGCACGGATTCTACCTTTTCCCGGTACTCGCCTGATTCCACCGTTTTCCGGTACTCACACTGATTCTAGCGTTTTTAGGTACTCGTCCGGACAGTTTTTCGGTACTCGCACGGATTCTACCATTTTTCGGTACTCGCACGGATTCTACAATTTTTCGAAACTCTTTCGGAAAGTTTTTGGGTACTCGCACGGATTCTACCTTTTCCCGGTAATCGCCCGGATTCTACCATTTTCCGGTACTCACAATGATTCTACCATTTTTCGAAACTCTTCCGGATAGTTTTAGAGTACTAGCACGGATTCTACCTTTTCCCGGTAATCGCCCGGATTCTACCATTTTCCGGTACTCACACTGATTCTAGCGTTTTTAGGTACTCGTCCGGACAGTTTTTCTGTACTCGCACGGATTCTACCTTTTCCCGGTACTCGCCCGGATTCTACCATTTTTCGGTACTCGCACGGATTCTACCATTTTTCGGTACTCACACGGAGTCTACCATTTTTCGAAACTCTTTCGGAAAGTTTTTGGGTACTCGCACGGATTCTACCTTTTCCCGGTAGTCGCCCGGATTCTACCATTTTCCGGTACTCACACTAATTCTAGCGTTTTTAGGTACTCGTCCGTCAGTTTTTCGGTACTCGCACGGATTCTACCTTTTCCCGGGGATCGCCAGGATTTTACCATTTTCCGGTACTCACACTGATTCTACCATTTTTCGAAACTCTTCCGGATAGTTTTAGGGTACTCGCACGGATTCTGCCTTTTCCCGGTACTCGCCCGGATTCTACCATTTTCCGGTACTCACACTGATTCTAGCGTTTTTAGGTACTTGTCCGGACAGATTTTCGGTACTCGCACGGTTTCTACCTTTTCCCGGTAATCGCCCGGATTCTACCATTTTTCGAAATTCTTCCGGATAGTTTTTTGGTACTCGCACGGATTCTACCTTTTCCCGGTACTCGCCTGATTCCACCGTTTTCCGGTACTTACACTGATTCTAGCGTTTTTAGGTACTCGTCCGGACAGTTTTTCGGTACTCGCACGGATTCTACCATTTTTCGGTACTCGCACGGATTCTACAATTTTTCGAAACTCTTTCGGAAAGTTTTTGGGTACTCGCACGGATTCTACCTTTTCCCGGTAATCGCCCGGATTCTACCATTTTCCGGTACTCACAATGATTCTACCATTTTTCGAAACTCTTCCGGATAGTTTTAGAGTACTAGCACGGATTCTACCTTTTCCCGGTAATCGCCCGGATTCTACCATTTTCCGGTACTCACACTGATTCTAGTGTTTTTAGGTACTCGTCCTGACAGTTTTTCGTTCTCGCACAGATTCTACCTTTTCCCGGTACTCGCCGGATTCTACCATTTTCCGGTACTCACACTGATTCTAGTGTTTTTAGGTACTCGTCCGGACAATTTTTCGGTACTCGCACGGATTCTACCTTTTCCGGGTACTCGCCCGGATTCTACAATTTTTCGGTACTCGCACGGATTCTACCATTTGTCGGTACTCACACGGATTCTACCATTTTTCGAAACTCTTTCGGAAAGTTTTTTGGTACTCGCACGGATTCTACCTTTTCCCGGTAGTCGCCCGGATTCTACCATTTTCCGGTACTCACACTGATTCTAGCGTTTTTAGGTACTCGTCCGGACAGTTTTTCGGTACTCGCACGGATTCTACCTTTTCCCGGGGATAGCCAGGATTCTACCATTTTCCGGTACTCACACTGATTCTACCATTTTTCGAAACTCTTCCGGATAGTTTTAGGGTACTCGCACGGATTCTGCCTTTTCCCGGTACTCGCCCGGATTCTACCATTTTCCGGTACTCACACTGATTCTAGCGTTTTTAGGTACTTGTCCGGACAGATTTTCGGTACTCGCACGGTTTCTACCTTTTCCCGGTAATCGCCCGGATTCTACCATTTTTCGAAATTCTTCCGGATAGTTTTTTGGTACTCGCACGGATTCTACCTTTTCCCGGTATTCGCCTGATTCCACCGTTTTCCGGTACTCACACTGATTCTAGCGTTTTTAAGTACTCGTCCGGACAGTTTTTCGGTACTCGCACGGATTCTACCATTTTTCGGTACTCGCACGGATTCTACAATTTTTCGAAACTCTTTCGGAAAGTTTTTGGGTACTCGCACGGATTCTACCTTTTCCCGGTAATCGCCCGGATTCTACCATTTTCCGGTACTCACAATGATTCTACCATTTTTCGAAACTCTTCCGGATAGTTTTAGAGTACTAGCACGGATTCTACCTTTTCCCGGTAATCGCCCGGATTCTACCATTTTCCGGTACTCACACTGATTCTAGCGTTTTTAGGTACTCGTCCGGACAGTTTTTCTGTACTCGCACGGATTCTACCTTTTCCCGGTACTCGCCCGGATTCTACCATTTTTCGGTACTCGCACGGATTCTACCATTTTTCGGTACTCACACGGATTCTACAATTTTTCGAAACTCTTTCGGAAAGTTTTTGGGTACTCGCATGGATTCTACCTTTTCCCGATAATCGCCCGGATTCTACCATTTTCCGGTACTTACACTGATTCTACCATTTTTCGAAACTCTTCCGGATAGTTTTAGAGTACTAGCACGGATTCTACCTTTTCCCTGTACTCGCCCGGATTCTACCATTTTCCGGTACTCACACTGATTCTAGGGTTTTTAGGTACTCGTCCGGGCAGTTTTACGTTCTCGCACGGATTCTACCTTTTCCCGGTACTCACACTTATTCTAGCATTTTTCTAAACTCTTTCGGATAGTTTTTCGATTCTCGCACGGATTCTACCTTTTCCCGATAATCGCCCGGATTCTACCATTTTCCGGTACTCACACTGATTCTAGCGTTTTTAGGTACTTGTCCGGACAGTTTTTTCGGTACTCGCACGGATTCTACCTTTTCCCGGTAATCGCTCGGATTCTACCATTTTTCGAAACTCTTCCGGATAGTTTTTGGGTACTCGCACGGATTATACCTTTTCCCGGTACTCGCCCGGATTCTACCATTTTCCGGTACTCACACTGATTCTAGTGTTTTTAGGTACTCGTCCGGACAATTTTTCGTTCTCGCACGGATTCTACCTTTTCCTGGTACTCGCCGGATTCTACCATTTTCCGGTACTCACCCTGATTCTAGCGTTTTTAGGTACTCGTCCGGACAGTTTTTCGGTACTCGCACGGATTCTACCTTTTCCCGGTACTCACCCGGATTCTACCATTTTTCGGTACTCACACGGATTCTACCCTTTTTCGAAACTCTTCCGGATAGTTTTTGGGTACTCGCACGGATTCTACCTTTTCCCGGTACTCCCCCGGATTCTACCATTTTTCGGTACTCGCACTGATTCTAGCGTTTTTAGGTACTCGTCCGGACAGTTTTTCGGTACTCGCCCCAATTCTACCGTTTTCCGGTACTCACACTTATTCTAGCATTTTTCTAAACTCTTCCCGATAGTTTTTCGGTACTCGCACGGATTCTACCTTTTCCCGGTAATCGCCCGGATTCTACTATTTTCCGGTACTCACACTGATTCTAGGGTTTTTAGGTACTCGTCCGGGCAGTTTTTCGTACTCGCACGGATTCTACCTTTTCCCGGTACTCACACTTATTCTAGCATTTTTCTAAACTCTTCCGGATAGTTTTTCGGTTCTCGCACGGATTCTACCTTTTCCCGATAATCGCCCGGATTCTACCATTTTCCGGTACTCACACTGATTCTAGCGTTTTTAGGTACTTGTCCGGACAGTATTTCGGTACTCGCACGGATTCTACCTTTTCCCGGTAATCGCCCGGATTCTACCATTTTTCGAAACTCTTCCGGATAGTTTTTGGGTACTCGCACGGATTCCACCTTTTCCCGGTACTCGCTTGGATTCTACCATTTTCCGGTACTCACACTGATTCTAGTGTTTTTAGGTACTCGTCCGGACAGTTTTTCGGTACTCGCACGGATTCTACCTTTTCCCGGTACTCGCCCGGATTCTACCATTTTTCGGTACTCGCACGGATTCTACCATTTTTCGGTACTCACACGGATTCTACCATTTTTCGAAACTCTTTCGGAAAGTTTTTGGGTACTCGCACGGATTCTACCTTTTCCCGGTAGTCGCCCGGATTCTACCATTTTCCGGTACTCACACTGATTCTAGCGTTTTTAGGTACTCGTCCGGACAGTTTTTCGGTACTCGCACGGATTCTACCTTTTCCCGGGGTTCGCCAGGATTCTACCATTTTCAGGTACTCACACTGATTCTACCATTTTTCGAAACTCTTCCGGATAGTTTTAGGGTACTCGCACGGATTCTGCCTTTTCCCGGTACTCGCTCAGATTTTACCATTTTCCGGTACTCACACTGATTCTAGCGTTTTTAGGTACTCGTCCGGACAGTTTTTCGGTACTCGCCTCGATTCTACCGTTTTCCGGTACTCACACTTATTCTAGCATTTTTCTAAACTCATCCCGATAGTTTTTCGGTACTCGCACGGATTCTACCTTTTCCCGGTAATCGCCCGGATTCTACTATTTTCCGGTACTCACACTGATTCTAGGGTTTTTAGGTACTCGTCCGGGCAGTTTTTCGTTCTCGCACGGATTCTACCTTTTCCCGGTACTCACACTTATTCTAGCATTTTTGTAAACTCTTCCGGATAGTTTTTCGGTTCTCGCACGGATTCTACCTTTTCCCGATAATCGCCCGGATTCTACCATTTTCCGGTACTCACACTGATTCTAGCGTTTTTAGGTACTTGTCCGGACAGTTTTTCGGTACTCGCACGGATTCTACCTTTTCCCGGTAATCGCCCGGATTCTACCATTTTTCGAAACTCTTCCGGATAGTTTTTGGGTACTCGCACGGATTATACCTTTTCCCGGTACTCGCCCGGATTCTACCATTTTCCGGTACTCACACTGATTCTAGTGTTTTTAGGTACTCGTCCGGACAATTTTTCGTTCTCGCACGGATTCTACCTTTTCCTGGTACTCGCCGGATTCTACCATTTTCCGGTACTCACCCTGATTCTAGCGTTTTTAGGTACTCGTCCGGACAGTTTTTCGGTACTCGCACGGATTCTACCTTTTCCCGGTACTCACCCGGATTCTACCATTTTTCGGTACTCACACGGATTCTACCATTTTTCGAAACTCTTCCGGATAGTTTTTGGGTACTCGCACGGATTCTACCTTTTCCCGGTACTCCCCCGGATTCTACCATTTTTCGGTACTCGCACTGATTCTAGCGTTTTTAGGTACTCGTTCGGACAGTTTTTCGGTACTCGCCCCAATTCTACCGTTTTCCGGTACTCACACTTATTCTAGCATTTTTCTAAACTCTTCCCGATAGTTTTTCGGTACTCGCACGGATTCTACCTTTTCCCGGTAATCGCCCGGATTCTACTATTTTCCGGTACTCACACTGATTCTAGGGTTTTTAGGTACTCGTCCGGGCAGTTTTTCGTTCTCGCACGGATTCTACCTTTTCCCGGTACTCACACTTATTCTAGCATTTTTCTCAACTCTTCCGGATAGTTTTTCGGTTCTCGCACGGATTCTACCTTTTCCCGATAATCGCCCGGATTCTACCATTTTCCGGTACTCACACTGATTCTAGCGTTTTTAGGTACTTGTCCGGACAGTTTTTCGGTACTCGCACGGATTCTACCTTTTCTCGGTAATCGCCCGGATTCTACCATTTTTCGAAACTCTTCCGGATAGTTTTTGGGTACTCGCACGGATTCTACCTTTTCCCGGTACTCGCCTGGATTCTACCATTTTCCGGTACTCACACTGATTCTAGTGTTTTTAGGTACTCGTCCGGACAGTTTTTCGGTACTCGCACGGATTCTACCTTTTCCCGGTACTCGCCCGGATTCTACCATTTTTCGGTACTCGCACGGATTCTACCATTTTTCGGTACTCACACGGATTCTACCATTTTTCGAAACTCTTTCGGAAAGTTTTTGGGTACTCGCACGGATTCTACCTTTTCCCGGTAGTCGCCCGGATTCTACCATTTTCCGGTACTCACACTGATTCTAGCGTTTTTAGGTACTCGTCCGGACAGTTTTTCGGTACTCGCACGGATTCTACCTTTTCCCGGTACTCACCCGGATTCTACCATTTTTCGGTACTCACACGGATTCTACCATTTTTCGAAACTCTTCCGGATAGTTTTTGGGTACTCGCACGGATTCTACCTTTTCCCGGTACTCCCCCGGATTCTACCATTTTTCGGTACTCCCACTGATTCTAGCGTTTTTAGGTACTCGTCCGGACAGTTTTTCGGTACTCGCCCCGATTCTACCGTTTTCCGGTACTCACACTTATTCTAGCATTTTTCTAAACTCTTCCCGATAGTTTTTCGGTACTCGCACGGATTCTACATTTTCCCGGTAATCGCCCGGATTCTACTATTTTCCGGTACTCACATTGATTCTAGGGTTTTTAGGTACTCGTCCGGACAGTTTTTCGTTCTCGAACGGATTCTACCTTTTCCCGGTACTCACACTTATTCTAGCATTTTTCTAAACTCTTCCGGATAGTTTTTCGGTTCTCGCACGGATTCTACCTTTTCCCGATAATCGCCCGGATTCTACCATTTTCCGGTACTCACACTGATTCTAGCGTTTTTAGGTACTTGTCCGGACAGTTTGTCGGTACTCGCACGGATGCTACCTTTTCCCGGTAATCGCCCGGATTCTACCATTTTCCGGTACTCACACTGATTCTAGCGTTTTTAGGTACTTGTCCGGACAGTTTTTCGGTACTCGCACGGATTCTACCTTTTCCCGGTAATCGCCCGGATTGTACCATTTTTCGAAACTCTTCCGGATAGTTTTTGGGTACTCGCACGGATTCTACCTTTTCCCGGTACTCGCCCGGATTCTACCATTTTCCGGTACTCACCCTGATTCTAGCGTTTTTAGGTACTCGTTCGGACAGTTTTTCGTTCTCGCACGGATTCTACCTTTTCTCGGTACTCGCCGGATTCTACCATTTTCCGGTACTCACACTGATTCTAGCGTTTTTAGGTACTCGTCCGGACAGTTTTTCGGTACTCGCACGGATTCTACCTTTTCCCGGTACTCGCCCGGATTCTACCATTTTTCGGTACTCGCACGGATTCTACCATTTTTCGGTACTCACACGGATTCTACCATTTTTCGAAACTCTTTCGGAAAGTTTTTGGGTACTCGCACGGATTCTACCTTTTCCCGGTAGTCGCCCGGATTCTACCATTTTCCGGTACTCACACTGATTCTAGCGTTTTTAGGTACTCGTCCGGACAGTTTTTCGGTACTCGCACGGATTCTACCTTTTCCCGGGGTTCGCCAGGATTCTACCATTTTCAGGTACTCACACTGATTCTACCATTTTTCGAAACTCTTCCGGATAGTTTTAGGGTACTCGCACGGATTCTGCCATTTCCCGGTACTCGCTCGGATTTTACCATTTTCCGGTACTCACACTGATTCTAGCGTTTTTAGGTACTCGTCCGGACAGTTTTTCGGTACTCGCCTCGATTATACCGTTTTCCGGTACTCACACTTATTTTAGCATTTTTCTAAACTCTTCCCGATAGTTTTTCGGTACTCGCACGGATTCTACCTTTTCCCGGTAATCGCCCGGATTCTACTATTTTCCGGTACTCACACTGATTCTAGGGTTTTTAGGTACTCGTCCGGGCAGTTTTTCGTTCTCGCACGGATTCTACCTTTTCCCGGTACTCACACTTATTCTAGCATTTTTCTAAACTCTTCCGGATAGTTTTTCGGTTCTCGCACGGATTCTACCTTTTCCCGATAATCGCCCGGATTCTACCATTTTCCGGTACTCACACTGATTCTAGTGTTTTTAGGTACTCGTCCGGACAATTTTTCTTTCTCGCACGGATTCTACCTTTTCCCGGTACTCGCCGGATTCTACCATTTTCCGGTACTCACCCTGATTCTAGCGTTTTTAGGTACTCGTTCGGACAGTTTTTCGGTACTCGCACGGATTCTACCTTTTCCCGGTACTCACCCGGATTCTACCATTTTTCGGTACTCACACTGATTCTAGTGGTTTTAGGTACTCGTTCGGACAGTTTTTCGTTCTCGCACGGATTCTAAATTTTCCCGGTACTCGCCGGATTCTACCATTTTTCGGTACTCACACTGATTCTAGCGTTTTTAGGTACTCGTCCGGACAGTTTTTCGGTACTCGCACGGATTCTACCTTTTCCCGGGGTTCGCCAGGATTCTACCATTTTCAGGTACTCACACTGATTCTACCATTTTTCGAAACTCTTCCGGATAGTTTTAGGGTACTCGCACGGATTCTGCCTTTTCCCGGTACTCGCCCGGATTCTACTATTTTCCGGTACTCACACTGATTCTAGCGTTTTTAGGTACTCGTCCGGACAGTTTTTCGGTACTCGCCCCGATTCTACTGTTTTCCGGTACTCACACTTATTCTAGCATTTTTCTAAACTCTTCCCGATAGTTTTTCGGTACTCGCACGGAATCTACCTTTTCCCGGTACTCGCCGGATTCTACCATTTTCCGGTACTCACCCTGATTCTAGCGTTTTTAGGTACTCGTCCGGACAGTTTTTCGGTACTCGCACGGATTCTACCTTTTCCCGGTACTCACCCGGATTCTACCATTTTTCGGTACTCACACTGATTCTAGTGGTTTTAGGTACTCGTTCGGACAGTTTTTCGTTCTCGCACGGATTCTACATTTTCCCGGTACTCGCCGGATTCTACCATTTTTCGGTACTCACACTGATTCTAGCGTTTTTAGGTACTCGTCCGGACAGTTTTTCGGTACTCGCACGGATTCTACCTTTTCCCGGTACTCACCCGGATTCTACAATTTTTCGGTACTCACACGGATTCTACCATTTTTCGAAACTCTTCCCGGATAGTTTTTGGGTACTCGCATGGACTCTACCTTTTCCCGGTACTCGCCTGGATTCTACCATTTTCCGGTACTCACACTGATTCTAGTGTTTTTAGGTACTCGTCCGGACAATTTTTCGGTACTCGCACGGATTCTACCGTTTTCCGGTACTCACACTTATTCTAGCATTTTTCTAAACTCTTCCCGATAGTTTTTCGGTACTCGCACGGATTCTACCTTTTCCCGGTAATCGCCCGGATTCTACTATTTTCCGGTACTCACACTGATTCTAGGGTTTTTAGGTACTCGTCCGGACAGTTTTTCGTTCTCGCACGGATTCTACCTTTTCCCGGTACTCGCCGGATTCTACCATTTTCCGGTACTCACACTGATTCTAGCGTTTTTAGGTACTCGTCCGGACAGTTTTTCGGTACTCGCCCCGATTCTACCATTTTCCGGTACTCACACTTATTCTAGCATTTTTCTAAACTCTTCCGGATAGTTTTTCGGTTCTCGCACGGATTCTACCTTTTCCCGATAATCGCCCGGATTCTACCATTTTCCTGTACTCACACTGATTCTAGCGTTTTTAGGTACTTGTCCGGACAGTTTTTCGGTACTCACACGGATTCTACCTTTTCCCGGTAATCGCCCGGATTGTACCATTTTTCGAAACTCTTCCGGATAGTTTTTGGGTACTCGCACGGATTCTACCTTTTCCCGGTACTCCCCTGGATTCTACCATTTTTCGGTACTCACACTGATTCTAGTGTTTTTAGGTACTCGTTCGGACAGTTTTTCGTTCTCGCACGGATTCTACCTTTTCCCGGTACTCGCCGGATTCTACCATTTTCCGGTACTCACACTGATTGTAGCGTTTTTAGGTACTCGTCCGGATAATTTTTCGGTACTCGCACGGATTCTACCTTTTCCCGGTACTCACCCGGATTCTACCATTTTTCGGTACTCACACGGATTCTACCATTTTTCGAAACTCTTCCCGGATAGTTTTTGGGTACTCGCACGGACTCTACCTTTTCCCGGTACTCGCCTGGATTCTACCATTTTCCGGTACTCACACTGATTCTAGTGTTTTTAGGTACTCGTCCGGACAATTTTTCGGTACTCGCACGGATTCTACCGTTTTCCGGTACTCACACTTATTCTAGCATTTTTCTAAACTCTTCCCGATAGTTTTTCGGTACTCGCACGGATTCTACCTTTTCCCGATAATCGCCCGGATTCTACTATTTTCCGGTACTCACACTGATTCTAGGGTTTTTAGGTACTCGTCCGGACAGTTTTTCGTTCTCGCACGGATTCTACCTTTTCCCGGTAATCGCCCGGATTGTACCATTTTTCGAAACTCTTCCGGATAGTTTTTGGGTACTCGCACGGATTCTACCTTTTCCCGGTACTCCCCTGGATTCTACCATTTTTCGGTACTCACACTGATTCTAGTGTTTTTAGGTACTCGTTCGGACAGTTTTTCGTTCTCGCACGGATTCTACCTTTTCCCGGTACTCGCCGGATTCTACCATTTTCCGGTACTCACACTGATTGTAGCGTTTTTAGGTACTCGTCCGGATAATTTTTTGGTACTCGCACGGATTCTACCTTTTCCCGGTACTCACCCGGATTCTACCATTTTTCGGTACTCACACGGATTCTACCATTTTTCGAAACTCTTCCCGGATAGTTTTTGGGTACTCGCACGGACTCTACCTTTTCCCGGTACTCGCCTGGATTCTACCATTTTCCGGTACTCACACTGATTCTAGTGTTTTTAGGTACTCGTCCGGACAATTTTTCGGTACTCGCACGGATTCTACCGTTTTCCGGTACTCACACTTATTCTAGCATTTTTCTAAACTCTTCCCGATAGTTTTTCGGTACTCGCACGGATTCTACCTTTTCCCGGTAATCGCCCGGATTCTACTATTTTCCGGTACTCACACTGATTCTAGGGTTTTTAGGTACTCGTCCGGACAGTTTTTCGTTCTCGCACGGATTCTACCTTTTCCCGGTACTCGCCGGATTCTACCATTTTCCGGTACTCACACTGATTCTAGCGTTTTTAGGTACTCGTCCGGACAGTTTTTCGGTACTCGCCCTGATTCTACCGTTTTTCGATAGTCACACTTATTCTAGCATTTTTCTAAACTCTTCCGGATAGTTTTTCGGTACTCGCACGGATTCTACCTTTTCCCGGTAATCGCCCGGATTCTACTATTTTCCGGTACTCACACTGATTCTAGGGTTTTTAGGTACTCGTCCGGACAGTTTTTCGTTCTCGCACGGATTCTACCTTTTCCCGGTACTCGCCGGATTCTACCATTTTCCGGTACTCACACTGATTCTAGCGTTTTTAGGTACTCGTCCGGACAGTTTTTCGGTACTCGCACGGATTCTACCTTTTCCCGGTACTCGCCCGGATTCTACCATTTTTCTGTACTCACACGGATTCTACCATATTTCGAAACTCTTCCGGATAGTTTTTGGGTACTCGCACGGATTTTATCTTTTCCCGGTACTCGCCCGGATTCTACCATTTTCCGGTACTCACACTGATTCTAGCGTTTTTAGGTACTCGTCCGGACAGTTTTTCGGTACTCGCCCCGATTCTACCATTTTCCGGTACTCACACTTATTCTAGCATTTTTCTAAACTCTTCCGGATAGTTTTTCGGTTCTCGCACGGATTCTACCTTTTCCCGATAATCGCCCGGATTCTACCATTTTCCTGTACTCACACTGATTCTAGCGTTTTTAGGTACTTGTCCGGACAGTTTTTCGGTACTCGCACGGATTCTACCTTTTCCCGGTAATCGCCCGGATTGTACCATTTTTCGAAACTCTTCCGGATAGTTTTTGGGTACTCGCACGGATTCTACCTTTTCCCGGTACTCCCCCGGATTCTACCATTTTTCGGTACTCACACTGATTCTAGTGGTTTTAGGTACTCGTTCGGACAGTTTTTCGTTCTCGCACGGATTCTACATTTTCCCGGTACTCGCCGGATTCTACCATTTTCCGGTACTCACACTGATTCTAGCGTTTTTAGGTACTCGTCCGGACAATTTTTCGGTACTCGCACGGATTCTACCTTTTCCCGGTACTCACCCGGATTCTACAATTTTTCGGTACTCACACGGATTCTACCATTTTTCGAAACTCTTCCCGGATAGTTTTTGGGTACTCGCACGGACTCTACCTTTTCCCGGTACTCGCCTGGATTCTACCATTTTCCGGTACTCACACTGATTCTAGTGTTTTTAGGTACTCGTCCGGACAATTTTTCGGTACTCGCACGGATTCTACCGTTTTCCGGTACTCACACTTATTCTAGCATTTTTCTAAACTCTTCCCGATAGTTTTTCGGTACTCGCACGGATTCTACCTTTTCCCGGTAATCGCCCGGATTCTACTATTTTCCGGTACTCACACTGATTCTAGGGTTTTTAGGTACTCGTCCGGACAGTTTTTCGTTCTCGCACGGATTCTACCTTTTCCCGGTACTCACACTTATTCTAGCATTTTTCTAAACTCTTCCGGATAGTTTTTCGGTTCTCGCACGGATTCTACCTTTTCACGATAATCGCCCGGATTCTACCATTTTCCGGTACTCACACTGATTTTAGCGTTTTTAGGTACTTGTCCGGACAGTTTTTCGGTACTCGCACGGATGCTACCTTTTCCCGGTAATCGCCCGGATTCTACCATTTTTCGAAACTCTTCCGGATAGTTTTTGGGTACTCGCACGGATTCTACCTTTTCCCGGTACTTGCCCGGATTCTACCATTTTCCGGTACTCACACTGATTCTAGTGTTTTTAGGTACTCGTCCGGACAATTTTTCGTTCTCGTACGGATTCTACCTTTTCCCGGTACTCGCCGGATTCTACCATTTTCCGGTACTCACCCTGATTCTAGCGTTTTTAGGTACTCGTCCGGACAGTTTTTCGGTACTCGCACGGATTCTACCTTTTCCCGGTACTCACCCGGATTCTACCATTTTTCGGTACTCACACGGATTCTACCATTTTTCGAAACTCTTCCGGATAGTTTTTGGGTACTCGCACGGATTCTACCTTTTCCCGGTACTCCCCCGGATTCTACCATTTTTCGGTACTCACACTGATTCTAGTGTTTTTAGGTACTCGTTCGGACAGTTTTTCGTTCTCGCACGGATTCTACCTTTTCCCGGTACTCGCCGGATTCTACCATTTTCCGGTACTCACACTGATTCTAGCGTTTTTAGGTACTCGTCCGGACAGTTTTTCGGTACTCGCCCCGATTCTACCATTTTCCGGTACTCACACTTATTCTAGCATTTTTCTAAACTCTTCCGGATAGTTTTTCGGTTCTCGCACGGATTCTACCTTTTCCCGATAATCGCCCGGATTCTACCATTTTCCTGTACTCACACTGATTCTAGCGTTTTTAGGTACTTGTCCGGACAGTTTTTCGGTACTCGCACGGATTCTACCTTTTCCCGGTAATCGCCCGGATTGTACCATTTTTCGAAACTCTTCCGGATAGTTTTTGGGTACTCGCACGGATTCTACCTTTTCCCGGTACTCCCCCGGATTCTACCATTTTTCGGTACTCACACTGATTCTAGTGGTTTTAGGTACTCGTTCGGACAGTTTTTCGTTCTCGCACGGATTCTACATTTTCCCGGTACTCGCCGGATTCTACCATTTTCCGGTACTCACACTGATTCTAGCGTTTTTAGGTACTCGTCCGGACAATTTTTCGGTACTCGCACGGATTCTACCTTTTCCCGGTACTCACCCGGATTCTACAATTTTTCGGTACTCACACGGATTCTACCATTTTTCGAAACTCTTCCCGGATAGTTTTTGGGTACTCGCACGGACTCTACCTTTTCCCGGTACTCGCCTGGATTCTACCATTTTCCGGTACTCACACTGATTCTAGTGTTTTTAGGTACTCGTCCGGACAATTTTTCGGTACTCGCACGGATTCTACCGTTTTCCAGTACTCACACTTATTCTAGCATTTTTCTAAACTCTTCCCGATAGTTTTTCGGTACTAGCACGGATTCTACCTTTTCCCGGTAATCGCCCGGATTCTACTATTTTCCGGTACTCACACTGATTCTAGGGTTTTTAGGTACTCGTCCGGACAGTTTTTCGTTCTCGCACGGATTCTACCTTTTCCCGGTACTCACACTTATTCTAGCATTTTTCTAAACTCTTCCGGATAGTTTTTCGGTTCTCGCACGGATTCTACCTTTTCCCGATAATCGCCCGGATTCTACCATTTTCCGGTACTCACACTGATTTTAGCGTTTTTAGGTACTTGTCCGGACAATTTTTCGTTCTCGTACGGATTCTACCTTTTCCCGGTACTCGCCGGATTCTACCATTTTCCGGTACTCACCCTGATTCTAGCGTTTTTAGGTACTCGTCCGGACAGTTTTTCGGTACTCGCACGGATTCTACCTTTTCCCGGTACTCACCCGGATTCTACCATTTTTCGGTACTCACACGGATTCTACCATTTTTCGAAACTCTTCCGGATAGTTTTTGGGTACTCGCACGGATTCTACCTTTTCCCGGTACTCCCCCGGATTCTACCATTTTTCGGTACTCACACTGATTCTAGTGTTTTTAGGTACTCGTTCGGACAATTTTTCGTTCTCGCACGGATTCTACCTTTTCCCGGTACTCGCCGGATTCTACCATTTTCCGGTACTCACACTGATTCTAGCGTTTTTAGGTACTCGTCCGGACAGTTTTTCGGTACTCGCACGGATTCTACCTTTTCCCGGTACTCGCCCGGATTCTACCATTTTTCGGTACTCGCACGGATTCTACCATTTTTCGATACTCACACGGATTCTACCATTTTTCGAAACTCTTTCGGAAAGTTTTTGGGTACTCGCACGGATTCTACCTTTTCTCGGTAGTCGCCCGGATTCTACCATTTTCCGGTACTCACACTGATTCTAGCGTTTTTAGGTACTCGTCCGGACAGTTTTTCGGTACTCGCACGGATTCTACCTTTTCCCGGGGTTCGCCAGGATTCTACCATTTTCAGGTACTCACACTGATTCTACCATTTTTCGAAACTCTTCCGGATAGTTTTAGGGTACTCGCACGGATTCTGCCTTTTCCCGGTACTCGCCCGGATTTTACCATTTTCCGGTACTCACACTGATTCTAGCGTTTTTAGGTACTCGTCCGGACAGTTTTTCGGTACTCGCCCCGATTCTACCGTTTTCCGGTACTCACACTTATTCTAGCATTTTTCTAAACTCTTCCCGATAGTTTTTCGGTACTCGAACGGATTCTACCTTTTCCCGGTAATCACCCGGATTCTACTATTTTCCGTTACTCACACTGATTCTAGGGTTTTTAGGTACTCGTCCGGACAGTTTTTCGTTCTCGCACGGATTCTACCTTTTCCCGGTACTCACACTTATTCTAGCATTTTTCTAAACTCCTCCGGATAGTTTTTCGGTTCTCGCACGGATTCTACCTTTTCCCGATAATAGCCCGGATTCTACCATTTTTCGGTACTCACACTGATTCTAGCGTTTTTAGGTACTTGTCCGGACAGTTTTTCGGTACTCGCACAGATTCTACCTTTTCCCGGTAATCGCCCGGATTCTACCATTTTTCGAAACTCTTCCGGATAGTTTTTCGGTACTCGCACGGATTCTACCTTTTCCCGGTACTTGCCCGGATTCTACCATTTTCCGGTACTCACACTGATTCTAGTGTTTTTAGGTACTCGTCCGGACAATTTTTCGTTCTCGCACGGATTCTACCTTTTCCCGGTACTCGCCGGATTCTACCTTTTCCCGGTACTCGCCGGATTCTACCATTTTCCGGTACTCACCCTGATTCTAGCGTTTTTAGGTACTCGTCCGGACAGTTTTTCGGTACTCGCACGGATTCTACCTTTTCCCGGTACTCACCCGGATTCTACCATTTTTCGGTACTCACACGGATTCTACCATTTTTCGAAACTCTTCCGGATAGTTTTTGGGTACTCGCACGGATTCTACCTTTTCCCGGTACTCCCCCGGATTCTACCATTTTGCGGTACTCACACTGATTCTAGCGTTTTTAGGTACTCGTCCGGACAGTTTTTCGGTACTCGCCCCGATTCTACCGTTTTCCGGTACTCACACTTATTCTAGCATTTTTCTAAACTCTTCCGGATAGTTTTTCGGTACTCGCACGGATTCTACCTTTTCCCGGTAATCGCCCGGATTCTACTATTTTCTGGTACTCACACTGATTCTAGGGTTTTTAGGTACTCGTCCGGACAGTTTTTCGATCTCGCACGGATTCTACCTTTTCCCGGTACTCGTCGGATTCTACCATTTTCCGGTACTCACACTGATTCTAGCGTTTTTAGGTACTCCTCTGGACAGTTTTTCGGTACTCGCCCTGATTCTACCGTTATCCGGTACTCACACTTATTCTAGCATTTTTCTAAGCTCTTCCGGATAGTTTTTCGGTACTCGCACGGATTCTACCTTTTCCCGGTAATCGTCCGGATTCTACTATTTTCCGGTACTCACACTGATTCTAGGGTTTTTAGGTACTCGTCCGGAGAGTTTTTCGTTCTCGCACGGATTCTACCTTTTCCCGGTACTCGCCGGATTCTACCATTTTCCGGTACTCACATTGATTCTAGCGTTTTTAGGTACTCGTCCGGACAGTTTTTCGGTACTCGCACGGATTCTACCTTTTCCCGGTACTCGCCCGGATTCTACCATTTTTCTGTACTCGCACGGATTCTACCATTTTTCGGTACTCACACGGATTCTGCCTTTTTTCGAAACTCTTCCGGAAAGTTTTTGGGTACTCGCACGGATTCTACCTTTTCCCGGTAGTCGCCCGGATTCTACCATTTTCCGGTACTCACACTGATTCTAGCGTTTTTAGGTACTCGTCCGGACAGTTTTTCGGTACTCGCACGGATTCTACCTTTTCCCGGGGTTCGCCCGGATTCTACCATTTTTCGGTACTCACACTGATTCTACCATTTTTCGAAACTCTTCCGGATAGTTTTAGGGTACTCGCACGGATTCTGCCTTTTCTCGGTACTCGCCCGGATTCTACCATTTTCCGGTACTCACACTGATTCTAGCGTTTTTAGGTACTCGTCCGGACATATTTTCGGTACTCGCCCGGATTCTACCGTTTTCCGGTACTCACACTTATTCTAGCATTTTTCTAAACTCTTCTGGATAGTTTTTCGGTACTCGCACGGATTCTACCTTTTCCCGGTAATCGCCCGGAATCTACCATTTTTGAAAACTCTTCCGGATAGTTTTTGGGTACTTGCACGGATTCTACCTTTTCCCGGTACTCGCCCGGAATCTAACATTTTCCGGTACTCACACTGATTCTAGCATTTTTAGGTACTCGTCCGGACAGTTTTTCGTTCTCGCACGGATTATACCTTTTCCCGGTACTCGCCGGATTCTACCATTTTCCGGTACTCACCCTGATTCTAGCGTTTTTAGGTACTCGTCCGGACAGTTTTTCGTTCTCGCACGGATTCTACCTTTTCCCGGTACTCGCCGGATTCTACCATTTTCCGGTACTCACACTGATTCTAGCGTTTTTAGGTACTCGTCCGGACAGTTTTTCGGTACTCGCACGGACTCTACCTTTTCCCGGTACTCGCCCGGATTCTACCTTTTCTCGGTACTCGCCCGGATTCTACCATTTTTCGGTACTCACACGGATTCTACCATTTTTCGAAATTCTTCCGGATAGTTTTTTGGTACTCGCACGGATTCTACCTTTTCCCGGTACTCGCCTGATTCCACCATTTTCCGGTACTCACACTGATTCTAGCGTTTTTAGGTACTCGTCCGGACAGTTTTTCGTTCTCGCACGGATTATACCTTTTCCCGGTACTCGCCGGATTCTACCATTTTCCGGTACTCACCCTGATTCTAGCGTTTTTAGGTACTCGTCCGGACAGTTTTTCGTTCTCGCACGGATTCTACCTTTTCCCGGTACTCGCCGGATTCTACCATTTTCCGGTACTCACACTGATTCTAGCGTTTTTAGGTACTCGTCCGGACAGTTTTTCGGTACTCGCACGGATTCTACCTTTTCCCGGTACTCGCCCGGATTCTACCATTTTTCTGTACTCGCACGGATTCTACCATTTTTCGGTACTCACACGGATTCTACCATTTTTCGAAACTCTTTCGGAAAGTTTTTGGGTACTCGCACGGATTCTACCTTTTCCCGGTAGTCGCCCGGATTCTACCATTTTCCGGTAGTCACACTGATTCTAGCGTTTTTAGGTACTCGTCCGGACAGTTTTTCGGTACTCGCACGGATTCTACCTTTTCCCGGGGTTCGCCAGGATTCTACCATTTTTCGGTACTCACACTGATTCTACCATTTTTCGAAACTCTTCCGGATAGTTTTAGGGTACTCGCACGGATTCTGCCTTTTCCCGGTACTCGCCCGGATTCTTCCATTTTCCGGTACTCACACTGATTCTAGCGTTTTTAGGTACTCGTCCGGACATATTTTCGGTACTCGCCCGGATTCTACCGTTTTCCGGTACTCACACTTATTCTAGCATTTTTCTTAACTCTTCTGGATAGTTTTTCGGTACTCGCACGAATTCTACCTTTTCCCGGTAATCGCCCGGATTCTACCATTTTCCCGTACTCACACTGATTCTAGCGTTTTTAGGTACTTGTCCGGACAGTTTTTCGATACTCGCACGGATTCTACCTTTTCCCGGATATCGCCCGGATTCTACCATTTTTCAAAACTCTTCCGGATAGTTTTTGGGTACTTGCACGGATTCTACCTTTTCCCGGTACTCGCCCGGAATCTAACATTTTCCGGTACTCACACTGATTCTAGCATTTTTAGGTACTCGTCCGGACAGTTTTTCGTTCTCGCACGGATTCTACCTTTTCCCGGTACTCGCCGGATTCTACCTTTTTTCGGTACTCACACTGATTCTAGCTTTTTTAGGTACTCGTCCGGACAGTTTTTCGGTACTCGCACGGATTCTACCTTTTCCCGGTACTCGCCCGGATTCTACCTTTTCCCGGTACTCGTCCGGATTCTACCATTTTTCGGTACTCACACGGATTCTACCATTTTTCGAAATTCTTCCGGATAGTTTTTTGGTACTCGCACGGATTCTACCTTTTCCCGGTACTCGCCTGATTCAACCATTTTCCGGTACTCACACTGATTCTAGTGTTTTTAGGTACTCGTCCGGACAGTTTTTCGTTCTCGCACGGATTCTACCTTTTCCCGGTACTCGCCCGGATTCTACCTTTTCCCGGTACTCGCCCGGATTCTACCATTTTTCGGTACTCACACGGATTCTACCATTTTTTGAAACTCTTCCGGATAGTTTTTCGGTACTCGCACGGATTCTACCTTTTCCCGGTAGTCGCCTGATTCTACCATTTTCCGGTACTCACACTGATTCTAGCGTTTTTTGGTACTCGTCCGGACAGTTTTTCGTTCTCGCACGGATTCTACCTTTTCCCGGTACTCGCCGGATTCTACCATTTTCCGGTACTCACACTGATTCTAGCGTTTTTAGGTACTCGTCCGGACAGTTTTTCGGTACTCGCACGGATTCTACCATTTTTCGGTACTCACACGGATTCTACCATTTTTCGAAACTCTTTCGGAAAGTTTTTGGGTGCTCGCACGGATTCGACCTTTTCCTGGTACTTGCCCGGATTCTACCATTTTCCAGTACTCACATTGATTCTAGCGTTTTTAGGTACTCGTCCGGACAGTTTTTCGGTACTCACACTTATTCTAGCATTTTTCTAAACTCTTTCGGATAGTTTTTCGGTACTCGCCCGGATTCAACAATTTTCCGGTACTCACACTCATTCTACCATTTTTCGGTACTGGTCCGGACATTTTTCTCAGTACTCGCACGGATTCCACCTTTTCCCGGTACACGCCCGGATTAACCAATGCTCCGGTACTCACACTCATTCTACCATTTTTCCGTACTGGTCCTGACAGTTTTTCAGCACTCGCATGGATTCCACCTTTTGCCGGTACTCGCCCGGATTCAACAATGTTCCGGTACTGACACTCATTCTACTATTTTTCCGTATTGGTCTGGACTGTTTTGCGGTACTCTCACGGATTCCACCTTTTCTCGGTACTCGCTCGGATTCAACAATGTTCCGGTACTCAAACTCATTCTACCATTTTTCGGTACTGGTCCGGACATTTTTTTCGGTACTCGCACGGATTCTACCATTTTTCGGTACTCACACGGATTCTACCATTTTTCGAAACTCTTTCGGAATGTTTTTGGGTGCTCGCACGGATTCGACCTTTTCCTGGTACTTGCCCGGATTCTACCATTTTCCAGTACTCACATTGATTCTAGCGTTTTTAGGTACTCGTCCGGACAGTTTTTCGGTACTCACACTTATTCTAGCATTTTTCTAAACTCTTCCGGATAGATTTTCGGTACTCGCCCGGATTCAACAATGTTCCGGTACTCACACTGATTATACTAATTTTCCGTACTGGTCCGGACTGTTTTTCGGTACTCGCACGGATTCCACCTTTTGCCGGTACACGCCCGGATTAACCAATGCTCCGGTACTCACACTCATTCTACCATTTTTCCGTACTGGTCCGGACAGTTTTTCAGCACTCGCATGGATTCCACCTTTTGTCGGTACTCGCCAGGATTCAACAATGTTCCGGTACTCACACTTATTCTACTGTTTTACCGTACTGGTCCGGACTGTTTTTCGGTACTCGCCTGGATTAAACAATGTTCCGGTACTCACACTCATTCTACCATTTTTCGGTACTGGTCCGGACATTTTTTTCGGTACTCGCACGGATTCCCCCTTTTGCCGGTACACGCCCGAATTAACCAATGCTCCGGTACACACATTCATTCTACCATTTTTCCGTACTGGTCCGGATAGTTTTTCAGCACTCGCATGGATTCCACATTTTGCCGGTACTCGCCCGGATTCAATAATGTTCCGGTACTCACACTGATTCTACCATTTTTCGGTACTCGTCCGCATAGTTTTAAGGTACCTGCACGGATTCCACCTTTTGCCGGTACTCTCCCGGATTCAACAATGTTGCGGTACTCATACTCATTCTACCATTTTTCCGTACTTGTCCTGACAATTTTTCACCACTCGCATGGATTCCACCTTTTGCCGGTACTCGCCCGAATTCAAAAATGTTCCGGTACTCACAGTGATTCTACCATTTTTCGGTACTCGTCCGGACAGTTTTAAGGTACCCGCACGGATTTCACCATTTGCCGGTACTCGCCCGGATTCAACAATGTTGCGGTACTCACACTCATTCTACCATTTTTCCGTACTGGTCCTGACAGTTTTTTAGCACTCGCATGGATTCCACCTTTTGCCGGTACTCGCCCGGATTCAACAATGTTCAGGTTCTCACACTCATTCTACTATTTTTCCGTACTGGTCCAGACAGCTTTTCGGCACTCGCACGGATTCCACCTTTTGCGGGTACTCGCCCGGATTCAACAATGTTCCGGTACTCACACTGATTCTACTATTTTTTCGTACCGGTTCGGACTGTTTTTCGGTACTCGCACGAATTCTACCTTTTGCCGGTACACGCCCGGATTAACCAATGCTCCGGTACTCGCACTCATTCTACTATTTTTCCGTACTGGTCCGGACAGTTTTTCAGCACTCGCATGGATTCCACCTTTTGCCGATACTCGCCCGGATTCAACAATGTTCCGGTACTGACACTCATTCTACTATTTTTCCGTACTGGTCAGGACTGTTTTTCGGTACTCGCACGGATTCCACCTTTTCCCGGTACTCGCCCGGATTCAACTATATTCCGGTACTCACACTCATTCTACCATTTTTCGGTACTGGTCCGGACATTTTTCTCGGTACTCGCACGGATTCCACCTTTTCCCGGTACACGCCCGGATTAACCAATGCTCCGGTACTCACACTCATTCTACCATTTTTCCGTACTGGTCCTGACAGTTTTTCAGCACTCGCATGGATTCCACCTTTTGCCGGTACTCGCCCGGATTCAACAATGTTCCGGTACTGACACTCATTCTACTATTTTTCCGTACTGGTCTGGACTGTTTTTCGGTACTCGCACGGATTCCACCTTTTCTCGGTACTCGCCCGGATTCAACAATGTTCCGGTACTCAAACTCATTCTACCATTTTTCGGTACTGGTCCGGACATTTTTTTCGGTACTCGCACGGATTCTACCATTTTTCGGTACTCACACGGATTCTACCATTTTTCGAAACTCTTTCGGAAAGTTTTTGGGTGCTCGCACGGATTCGACCTTTTCCTGGTACTTGCCCGGATTCTACCATTTTCCAGTACTCACATTGATTCTAGCGTTTTTAGGTACTCGTCCGGACAGTTTTTCGGTACTCACACTTATTCTAGCATTTTTCTAAACTCTTCCGGATAGATTTTCGGTACTCGCCCAGATTCAACAATGTTCCAGTACTGGTCCGGAAAGTTTTTCGGTACTCGTACGGATTCCACCTTTTGCCGGTACTCGCCTGGATTCAAAAATGTTCCGGTATGCACACTGATTCTACAATTTTTCGGTACTCGTCCGGACAGTTTTAAAGTACCCGCACGGATTCCACCGTTTGCCGGTACTCGCCCGGATTCAACAATGTTGTGGTACTCACACTCATTTTACCATTTTTCCGTACTGGTCCTGACAGTTTTTCAGCACTTGCATGGATTCCACCTTTTGCCGGTACTCGGCCGGAGTCAACAATGTTCAGGTTCTCACACTCATTCTACTATTTTTCCGTACTGGTCCAGACAGTTTTTCGGCACTCGCACGGATACCACCTTTTGCCGGTACTCGCCCGGATTCAACAATGTTCCGGTACTCACTCATTCTACTATTTTTTAGTACTGGTCCGGACAGTTTTTCGGTACTCGTACGGATTCCACCTTTTGCCGGTACTCGCCCGGATTCAAAAATGTTCCGGTACTCACACTGATTCTACCATTTTTCGGTACTCGTCCGGACAGTTTTAAGGTACTCGCCCTGATTAACCAATGTTGCGGTACTCACACTCATTCTACCATTTTTCCGTACTGGTCCTGACAGTTTTTCGGTACTCGCACGGATTCGACCTTTTGCCGGTACTCGCCCGGATTGAACAATGTTCCGGTACTCACACTCATTCTACCATTTTTCGGTACTGGTCCGGACAATATTTTCGGTACTCGCACGGATTCCACCTTTTGCCGGTACACGTCCGGATTAACCAATGCTCCGGTACTCACACTCATTCTACCATTTTTCCGTACTGGTCCGGACAGTTTTTCAGCACTCACATGGATTCGACCTTTTGCCGGTACTCACCCGGATTCAACAATGTTATGGTTCTCACACTCATTCTACTATTTCTTCGTACTGGTCCAGACAGTTTTTCGGCACTCGCATGGATTCCATCTTTTGCCGGTACTCGCCTGGATTCAACAATGTTCCGGTACTCACACTGATCCTACTATTTTTTCGTACTGGTTCGGACTGTTTTTCGGTACTCGCACGGATTCCACCTTTCGCCGGTACTTGCCCGGATTCAACAATGTTCCGGTACTCACACTCATTCTACCATTTTTCGGTACTGGTCCGGACAATATTTTCGGTACTCGCACGGATTCCACCTTTTGCCGGTACACGCCCGGATTAACCAATGCCCCGGTACTCACACTCATTCTACTATTTTTCCGTACTGGTTCGGACAGTTTTTCAGCACTCACATGGATTCCACCTTTTACCGGTACTCGCCCGGATTCAACAATGTTCCAGTACTCACTCATTCTACTTTTTTTTCGTACTGGTCCGGACAGTTTTTCGGTACTCGTACGGATTCCACCTTTTGCCGGTACTCGCCCGGATTCAAAAATTTTCCGGTACTCACTCATTCTACTTTTTTTTCGTACTGGTCCAGACAGTTTTTCGGTACTCGTACGGATTCCACCTTTTGCCGGTACTCGCCCGGATTAAAAAATGTTCCGGTACTCACACTGATTCTACCATTTTTCGGTACTCGTCCGGACAGTTTTAAGGTACTCGCCCGGATTCAACAATGTTGCAGTACTCACACTCATTCTACCATTTTTCCGTACTGGTCCTGACAGTTTTTCAGAACTCGCATGGATTCCACCTTTTGCCGGTACTCGCCCGGATTCAACAATGTTCCGGTACTCACACTGATTATACTAATTTTCCGTACTGGTCCGGACTGTTTTTCGGTACTCGCACGGATTCCACCTTTTGCCGGTACACGCCCGGATTAACCAATGCTCCGGCACTCACACTCATTCTACCATTTTTCCGTACTGGTCCGGACAGTTTTTCAGCACTCGCATGGATTCCACCTTTTGCTGGTAGTCGCCAGGATTCAACAATGTTCCGGTACTGACACTCATTCTACTATTTTTTCGCACTGGTCCGGATTGTTTTTCGGTACTCGCACGGATTCCACCTTTTGCCGGTACTCGCCCGGATTCAACAATGTTCCGGTACTCACACTCATTCTATCATTTTTCGGTACTGGTCCGGACATTTTTTTCGGTACTCGCACGGATTCCACCTTTTGCCGGTACACACCCGGATTAACCAATGCTCCGGTACTCACACTCATTCTACCATTTTTCCGTACTGGTCCGGACAATTTTTCAGCACTAGCATGGATTCCACCTTTTGCCGGTACTCGCCAGGATTCAACAATGTTCCGGTACTCATACTCATTCTACTATTTTTCCGCACTGGTCCGGACTGTTTTTCGGTACTCGCACGGATTCCACCTTTTGCCGGTACTCGCCCGGATTCAACAATGTTCCGGAACTCACACTGATTATACTAATTTTCCGTACTGGTCCGGACTGTTTTTCGGTACTCGCACGGATTCCACCTTTTGCCGGTACACGCCCGGATTAACCAATGCTCCGGCACTCACACTCATTCTACCATTTTTATGTACTGGTCCGGACAGTTTTTCAGCACTCGCATGGATTCCACCTTTTGCTGGTACTCGCCAGGATTCAACAATGTTCCGGTACTCACACTCATTCTACTATTTTTTCACACTGGTCCGGACTGTTTTTCGGTACTCGCACGGATTCCACCTTTTGCCGGTACTCGCCCGGATTCAACAATGTTCCGGTACTCACACTCATTCTACCATTTTTCGGTACTCGTCCGGACATTTTTTTCGGTACTCGCACGGATTCCACCTTTTGCCGGTACACGCCCGGATTAACCATTGCTCCGGTACTCACACTGATCCTACCATTTTTCCGTACTAGTCCGGACAATTTTTCAGCACTCACATGGATTCGACCTTTTGCCGGTACTCGCCCGGATTCAACAATGTTCCGGTTCTCACACTCATTCTACTATTTTTTCGTACTGGTCTAGACAGTTTTTCGGCACTCGGACGGATTCCACCTTTTGCCGGTACTCGCCTGGATTCAACAATGTTCCGGTACTCACACTGATCCTACTATTTTTTCGTACTGGTTCGGACTATTTTTCGGTACTCGCACGAATTCTACCTTTTACCGGTACACGCCCTCATTAACCAATGCCCCGGTACTCACACTCATTCTACTATTTTCCCGTACTGGTCCGAACAGTTTTTCAGCACTCGCATGGATTCCACCTTTTACCGGTACTCGCCCGGATTCAACAATGTTCCAGTACTCACTCATGCTACTTTTTTTTCGTACTGGTCCGGACAGTTTTTCGGTACTCGCCCGGATTCAACAATGTTGCGGTACTCACACTCATTCTACCATTTTTCCGTACTGGTCCAGACAGTTTTTCAAAACTCGCATGGATTCCACCTTTTGCCGATACTCGTCCGGATTCAATAATGTTCCGGTTCTCACACTCATTCCACTATTTTTTCCGTACTGGTCCAGACAGTTTTTCGGCACTCGCACGGATACCACCTTTTGCCGGTACTCGCCCGGATTCAACAATGTTCCGGTACTCACACTGATTCTACTAATTTTCCGTACTGGTCCGGACTGATTTTCGGTACTCGTACGGATTCCATCTTTTGCCGGTACACGCCCGGATTAACCAATGCTCCGGTACTCACACTCATTCTACCATTTTTCCGTACTGGTCTGGACAATTTTTCAGCACTCGCATGGATTCCACCTTTTACCGGTACTCGCCCGGATTCAACAATGTTCCAGTACTCACTCATTCTACTTTTTTTTCGTACTGGTCCGGACAGTTTTTCGGTACTCGTACGGATTCCACCTTTTGCCGGTACTCGCCCGGATTCAAAAATGTTCCGGTACTCACACTGATTCTACCATTTTTCGGTACTCGTCCGAACAATTTTAAGGTACGGATTCCACCTTTTGCCGGTACTCGCCCGGATTCAACAATGTTGCGGTACTCACACTCATTCTACCATTTTTCCGTACTGGTCCTGACAGTTTTTCAGAACTCGCATGGATTCCACCTTTTGCCGGTACTCGCCCGGATTATACAATGTTCCGGTACTCACACTGATTATACTAATTTTCCGTACTGGTCCGGACTGTTTTTCGGTACTCCCACGGATTCCACCTTTTGCCGGTACACGCCCGGATTAACCAATGCTCCGGCACTCACACTCATTCTACCATTTTTATGTACTGGTCCGGACAGTTTTTCAGCACTCGCATGGATTCCACCTTTTGCTGGTACTCGCCAGGATTCAACAATGTTCCGGTACTCACACTCATTCTACTATTTTTTCACACTGGTCCGGACTGTTTTTCGGTACTCGCACGGATTCCACCTTTTGCCGGTACTCGCCCGGATTCAACAATGTTCCGGTACTCACACTCATTCTACCATTTTTCGGTACTCGTCCGGACATTTTTTTCGGTACTCGCACGGATTCCACCTTTTGCCGGTACACGCCCGGATTAACCATTGCTCCGGTACTCACACTGATCCTACCATTTTTCCGTACTAGTCCGGACAATTTTTCAGCACTCACATGGATTCGACCTTTTGCCGGTACTCGCCCGGATTCAACAATGTTCCGGTTCTCACACTCATTCTACTATTTTTTCGTACTGGTCTAGACAGTTTTTCGGCACTCGGACGGATTCCACCTTTTGCCGGTACTCGCCTGGATTCAACAATGTTCCGGTACTCACACTGATCCTACTATTTTTTCGTACTGGTTCGGACTATTTTTCGGTACTCGCACGAATTCTACCTTTTGCCGGTACACGCCCTCATTAACCAATGCCCCGGTACTCACACTCATTCTACTATTTTCCCGTACTGGTCCGAACAGTTTTTCAGCACTCGCATGGATTCCACCTTTTACCGGTACTCGCCCGGATTCAACAATGTTCCAGTACTCACTCATTCTACTTTTTTTTCGTACTGGTCCGGACAGTTTTTCGGTACTCGCCCGGATTCAACAATGTTGCGGTACTCACACTCATTCTACCATTTTTCCGTACTGGTCCTGACAGTTTTTCAAAACTCGCATGGATTCCACCTTTTGCCGATACTCGTCCGGATTCAATAATGTTCCGGTTCTCACACTCATTCCACTATTTTTTCCGTACTGGTCCAGACAGTTTTTCGGCACTCGCACGGATACCACCTTTTGCCGGTACTCGCCCGGATTCAACAATGTTCCGGTACTCACACTGATTCTACTAATTTTCCGTACTGGTCCGGACTGATTTTCGGTACTCGCACGGATTCCATCTTTTGCCGGTACACGCCCGGATTAACCAATGCTCCGGTACTCACACTCATTCTACCATTTTTCCGTACTGGTCTGGACAATTTTTCAGCACTCGCATGGATTCCACCTTTTACCGGTACTCGCCCGGATTCAACAATGTTCCAGTACTCACTCATTCTACTTTTTTTTCGTACTGGTCCGGACAGTTTTTCGGTACTCGTACGGATTCCACCTTTTGCCGGTACTCGCCCGGATTCAAAAATGTTCCGGTACTCACACTGATTCTACCATTTTTCGGTACTCGTCCGAACAATTTTAAGGTACGGATTCCACCTTTTGCCGGTACTCGCCCGGATTCAACAATGTTGCGGTACTCACACTCATTCTACCATTTTTCCGTACTGGTCCTGACAGTTTTTCAGAACTCGCATGGATTCCACCTTTTGCCGGTACTCGCCCGGATTATACAATGTTCCGGTACTCACACTGATTCTACTAATTTTCCGTACTGGTCCGGACTGTTTTTCGGTACTCGCACAGATTCCACCTTTTGCCGGTAGACGCCCGGATTAACCAATGCTCCGGTACTCACACTCATTCTACCATTTTTCCGTACTAGTCCGGACAGTTTTTCAGCACTCGCATGGATTCCACCTTTTGACGGTACTCGCCAGGATTCAACAATGTTCCGGTACTCACACTGATCCTACTATTTTTTCGTACTGGTTCGGACTATTTTTCGGTACTCGCACGAATTCTACCTTTTGCCGGTACACGCCCTCATTAACCAATGCCCCGGTACTCACACTCATTCTACTATTTTTCCGTACTGGTCCGGACAGTTTTTCAGCACTCGCATGGATTCCACCTTTTACCGGTACTCACCCGGATTCAACAATGTTCCAGTACTCACTCATTCTACTTTTTTTTCGTACTGGTCCAGACAGTTTTTCGGCACTCGCACGGATTCCACCTTTTGCCGGTACTCGCCTGGATTCAACAATGTTCCGGTACTCACACTGATCCTACTATTTTTTCGTACTGGTTCGGACTATTTTTCGGTACTCGCACGAATTCTACCTTTTGCCGGTACACGCCATCATTAACCAATGCCCCGGTACTCACACTCATTCTACTATTTTTCCGTACTGGTCCGGACAGTTTTTCGGTACTCGCCGGATTCAACAATGTTGCGGTACTCACACTCATTCTACCATTTTTCCGTACTGGTCCTGACAGTTTTTCAAAACTCGCATGGATTCCACCTTTTGCCGATACTCGCCCGGATTCAACAATATTCCGGTTCTCACACTCATTCTACTATTTTTTCCGTACTGGTCCAGACAGTTTTTCGGCACTCGCACGGATACCACCTTTTGTCGGTACTCGCCCGGATTCAACAATGTTCCGGTACTCACACTGATTCTATTAATTTTCCGTACTGGTCCGGACTGATTTTCGGTACTCGCACGGATTCCACCTTTTGCCGGTACACGCCCGGATTAACCAATGCTCCGGTACTCACACTCATTCTACCATTTTTCCATACTGGTCCGGGCAATTTTTCAGAACTCGCATGGATTCCACCTTTTGCTGGTACTCGCCAGGATTCAACAATGTTCCGGTACTCACACTCATTCTACTATTTTTCCGCACTGGTCCGGACTGTTTTTCGGTACTCGCACGGATTCCACCTTTTGCCGGTACTCGCCCGGATTCAACAATGTTCCGGTACTCACACTCATTCTACCATTTTTCGGTACTGGTCCGGACATTTTTTTCGGTACTCGCACGGATTCCACCTTTTGCCGGTACACGCCCGGATTAACCAATGCTCCGGTACTCACACTCATTCTACCATTTTTCCGTACTGGTCCGGACAATTTTTCAGCACTCGCATGGATTCCACCTTTTGCCGGTACTCGCCAGGATTCAACAATGTTCCGATACTCACACTCATTCTACTATTTTTCCGCACTGGTCCGGACTTTTTTTCGGTACTCGCACGGATTCCACCTTTTGCCGGTACTCGCCCGGATTCAACAATGTTCCGGTACTCACACTCATTCTACCATTTTTCGGTACTGGTCCGGACATTTTTTTCGGTACTCGCACGGATTCCACCTTTTGCCGGTACACGCCCGGATTAACCAATGCTCCGGTACTCACACTCATCCTACCATTTTTCCGTTCTGGTCCGGACAATTTTTCAGCACTCACATGGATTCGACCTTTTGCCGGTACTCGCCCGGATTCAACAATGTTCCGGTTCTCACACTCATTCTACTATTTTTTCGTACTGGTCAAGACAGTTTTTCGGCACTCGCACGGATTCCACCTTTTGCCGGTACTCGCCTGGATTCAACAATGTTCCGGTACTCACACTGATCCTACTATTTTTTCGTACTGGTTCGGACTATTTTTCGGTACTCGCACGAATTCTACCTTTTGCCGGTACACGCCCTCATTAACCAATGCCCCGGTACTCACACTCATTCTACTATTTTTCCGTACTGGTCCGGACAGTTTTTCAGCACTCGCATGGATTCCACCTTTTACCGGTACTCGCCCGGATTCAACAATGTTCCAGTACTCACTCATTCTACTTTTTTTTTCGTACTGGTCCGAAAAGTTTTTCGGTACTCGCCCGGATTCAACAATGTTGCGGTACTCACACTCATTCTACCATTTTTCCGTACTGGTCCTGACAGTTTTTCAAAACTCACATGGATTCCACCTTTTGCCGATACTCGCCCGGATTCAACAATGTTCCGGTTCTCACACTCATTCTACTATTTTTTCCGTACTGGTCCAGACAGTTTTTCGGCACTCGCACGGATACCACCTTTTGCCGGTACTCGCCCGGATTCAACAATGTTCCGGTACTCACACTGATTCTACTAATTTTCCGTACTGGTCCGGACTGATTTTCGGTACTCGCACGGATTCCACCTTTTGCCGGTACACGCCCGGATTAACCAATGCTCCGGTACTCACACTCGTTCTACCATTTTTCCGTACTGGTCCGGACAATTTTTCAGCACTCGCATGGATTCCACCTTTTACCGGTACTCGCCCGGATTCAACAATGTTCCAGTACTCACTCATTCTACTTTTTTTTCGTACTGGTCCGGACAGTTTTTCGGTACTCGTACGGATTCCACCTTTTGCCGGTACTCGCCCGGATTCAAAAATGTTCCGGTACTCACACTGATTCTACCATTTTTCGGTACTCGTCCAGACAATTTTAAGGTACTCGCCCGGATTCAACAATGTTGCGGTACTCACACTCATTCTACCATTTTTCCGTACTAGTCCTGACAGTTTTTCAGAACTCGCATGGATTCCACCTTTTGCCGGTACTCGCCCGGATTATACAATGTTCCGGTACTCACACTGATTCTACTAATTTTCCGTACTGGTCCGGACTGTTTTTCGGTACTCGCACGGATTCCACCTTTTGCCGGTACACGCCCGGATTAACCAATGCTCCGGTACTCACACTCATTCTACCATTTTTCCGTACTGGTCCGGACAGTTTTTCAGCACTCGCATGGATTCCACCTTTTGACGGTACTCGCCAGGATTCAACAATGTTCCGGTACTCACACTCATTCTACTATTTTTTCGCACTGGTCCGGACTGTTTTTCGGTACTCGCACGGATTCCACCTTTTGCCGGTACTCGCCCGGATTCAACAATGTTCCGGTACTCACACTCATTCTACCATTTTTCGGTACTGGTCCGGACATTTTTTTCGGTACTCGCACAAATTCCACATTTTGCCGGTACACGCCCGGATTAACCAATGCTCCGGTACTAATACTCATTCTACCATTTTTCCGTACTGGTCCGGACAGTTTTTCAGCACTCGCATGGATTCCACCTTTTGCTGGTACTCGCCAGGATTCAACAATGTTCCGATACTCACACTCATTCTACTATTTTTTCGCACTGGTCCGGACTGTTTTTCGGAACTCGCACGGATTCCACCTTTTGCCGGTACTCGCCCGGATTCAACAATGTTCCGGTACTCACACTCATTCTACCATTTTTCGGTACTGGTCCGGACATTTTTTTCGGTACTCGCACGGATTCCACATTTTGCCGGTACACGCCCGGATTAACCAATGCTCCGGTACTAATACTCATTCTACCATTTTTCCGTACTGGTCCGGACAGTTTTTCAGCACTCGCATGGATTCCACCTTTTGCTGGTACTCGCCAGGATTCAACAATGTTCCGATACTCACACTCATTCTACTATTTTTTCGCACTGGTCCGGACTGTTTTTCGGTACTCGCACGGATTCCACCTTTTGCCGGTACTCGCCCGGATTCAACAATGTTCCGGTTCTCACACTCATTCTACCAATTTTCGGTACTGGTCCGGACATTTTTTTCGGTACTCGCACGGATTCCACCTTTTGCCGGTACACGCCCGGATTAACCAATGCTCCGGTACTAATACTCATTCTACCATTTTTCCGTACTGGTCCGGACAGTTTTTCAGCACTCGCATGGATTCCACCTTTTGCTGGTACTCGCCAGGATTCAACAATGTTCCGATACTCGCACTCATTCTACTATTTTTTCGTACTGGTCCAGACAGTTTTTCGGCACTCGCACGGATACCACCTTTTGCCGGTACTCGCCCGGATTCAACAATGTTCCGGTACTCACACTGATTCTACTAATTTTTCGTACTGGTCCGGACTGTTTTTCGGTACTCGCACGGATTCCACCTTTTGCCGGTACACGCCCGGATTAACCAATGCTCCGTTACTCACACTCATTCTACCATTTTTCCGTACTGGTCCGGACAATTTTTCAGCACTCGCATGGATTCCACCTTTTGCCGGTACTCGCCAGGATTCAACAATGTTCCGGTACTCACACTCATTCTACTATTTTTCCGCACTGGTCCGGACTGTTTTTCGATACTCGCACGGATTCCACCTTTTGCCGGTACTCGCCCGGATTCAACAATGTTCCGGTTCTCACACTCATTCTACCAATTTTCGGTACTGGTCCGGATATTTTTTTCGGTACTCGCACGGATTCCACCTTTTGCCGGTACACGCCCGGATTAACCAATGCTCCGGTACTAATACTCATTCTACCATTTTTCCGTACTGGTCCGGACAGTTTTTCAGCACTCGCATGGATTCCACCTTTTGCTGGTACTCGCCAGGATTCAACAATGTTCCGATACTCGCACTCATTCTACTATTTTTTCGTACTGGTCCAGACAGTTTTTCGGCACTCGCACGGATACCACCTTTTGCCGGTACTCGCCCGGATTCAACAATGTTCCGGTACTCACACTGATTCTACTAATTTTTCGTACTGGTCCGGACTGTTTTTCGGTACTCGCACGGATTCCACCTTTTGCCGGTACACGCCCAGATTAACCAATGCTCCGTTACTCACACTCATTCTACCATTTTTCCGTACTGGTCCGGACAATTTTTCAGCACTCGCATGGATTCCACCTTTTGCCGGTACTCGCCAGGATTCAACAATGTTCCGGTACTCACACTCATTCTACTATTTTTCCGCACTGGTCCGGACTGTTTTTCGATACTCGCACGGATTCCACCTTTTGCCGGTACTCGCCCGGATTCAACAATGTTCCGGTACTCACACTCATTCTACCATTTTTCGACTGGTCCGGACATTTTTTTCGGTACTCGCACGGATTCCACCTTTTGCCGGTACACGCCCGGATTAACCAATGCTCCGGTACTCACACTCATCCTACCATTTTTCCGTTCTGGTCCGGACAATTTTTCAGCACTCACATGGATTCGACCTTTTGCCGGTACTCGCCCGGATTCAACAATGTTCCGGTTCTCACACTCATTCTACTATTTTTTCGTACTGGTCAAGACAGTTTTTCGGCACTCGCACGGATTCCACCTTTTGCCGGTACTCGCCTGGATTCAACAATGTTCCGGTACTCACACTGATCCTACTATTTTTTCGTACTGGTTCGGACTATTTTTCGGTACTCGCACGAATTCTACCTTTTGCCGGTACACGCCCTCATTAACCAATGCCCCGGTACTCACACTCATTCTACTATTTTTCCGTACTGGTCCGGACAGTTTTTCAGCACTCGCATGGATTCCACCTTTTACCGGTACTCGCCCGGATTCAACAATGTTCCAGTACTCACTCATTCTACTTTTTTTTTCGTACTGGTCCGAAAAGTTTTTCGGTACTCGCCCGGATTCAACAATGTTGCGGTACTCACACTCATTCTACCATTTTTCCGTACTGGTCCTGACAGTTTTTCAAAACTCACATGGATTCCACCTTTTGCCGATACTCGCCCGGATTCAACAATGTTCCGGTTCTCACACTCATTCTACTATTTTTTCCGTACTGGTCCAGACAGTTTTTCGGCACTCGCACGGATACCACCTTTTGCCGGTACTCGCCCGGATTCAACAATGTTCCGGTACTCACACTGATTCTACTAATTTTCCGTACTGGTCCGGACTGATTTTCGGTACTCGCACGGATTCCACCTTTTGCCGGTACACGCCCGGATTAACCAATGCTCCGGTACTCACACTCGTTCTACCATTTTTCCGTACTGGTCCGGACAATTTTTCAGCACTCGCATGGATTCCACCTTTTACCGGTACTCGCCCGGATTCAACAATGTTCCAGTACTCACTCATTCTACTTTTTTTTCGTACTGGTCCGGACAGTTTTTCGGTACTCGTACGGATTCCACCTTTTGCCGGTACTCGCCCGGATTCAAAAATGTTCCGGTACTCACACTGATTCTACCATTTTTCGGTACTCGTCCAGACAATTTTAAGGTACTCGCCCGGATTCAACAATGTTGCGGTACTCACACTCATTCTACCATTTTTCCGTACTAGTCCTGACAGTTTTTCAGAACTCGCATGGATTCCACCTTTTGCCGGTTCTCGCCCGGATTATACAATGTTCCGGTACTCACACTGATTCTACTAATTTTCCGTACTGGTCCGGACTGTTTTTCGGTACTCGCACGGATTCCACCTTTTGCCGGTACACGCCCGGATTAACCAATGCTCCGGTACTCACACTCATTCTACCATTTTTCCGTACTGGTCCGGACAGTTTTTCAGCACTCGCATGGATTCCACCTTTTGACGGTACTCGCCAGGATTCAACAATGTTCCGGTACTCACACTCATTCTACTATTTTTTCGCACTGGTCCGGACTGTTTTTCGGTACTCGCACGGATTCCACCTTTTGCCGGTACTCGCCCGGATTCAACAATGTTCCGGTACTCACACTCATTCTACCATTTTTCGGTACTGGTCCGGACATTTTTTTCGGTACTCGCACGAATTCCACATTTTGCCGGTACACGCCCGGATTAACCAATGCTCCGGTACTAATACTCATTCTACCATTTTTCCGTACTGGTCCGGACAGTTTTTCAGCACTCGCATGGATTCCACCTTTTGCTGGTACTCGCCAGGATTCAACAATGTTCCGATACTCACACTCATTCTACTATTTTTTCGCACTGGTCCGGACTGTTTTTCGGAACTCGCACGGATTCCACCTTTTGCCGGTACTCGCCCGGATTCAACAATGTTCCGGTACTCACACTCATTCTACCATTTTTCGGTACTGGTCCGGACATTTTTTTCGGTACTCGCACGGATTCCACATTTTGCCGGTACACGCCCGGATTAACCAATGCTCCGGTACTAATACTCATTCTACCATTTTTCCGTACTGGTCCGGACAGTTTTTCAGCACTCGCATGGATTCCACCTTTTGCTGGTACTCGCCAGGATTCAACAATGTTCCGATACTCACACTCATTCTACTATTTTTTCGCACTGGTCCGGACTGTTTTTCGGTACTCGCACGGATTCCACCTTTTGCCGGTACTCGCCCGGATTCAACAATGTTCCGGTTCTCACACTCATTCTACCAATTTTCGGTACTGGTCCGGACATTTTTTTCGGTACTCGCACGGATTCCACCTTTTGCCGGTACACGCCCGGATTAACCAATGCTCCGGTACTAATACTCATTCTACCATTTTTCCGTACTGGTCCGGACAGTTTTTCAGCACTCGCATGGATTCCACCTTTTGCTGGTACTCGCCAGGATTCAACAATGTTCCGATACTCGCACTCATTCTACTATTTTTTCGTACTGGTCCAGACAGTTTTTCGGCACTCGCACGGATACCACCTTTTGCCGGTACTCGCCCGGATTCAACAATGTTCCGGTACTCACACTGATTCTACTAATTTTTCGTACTGGTCCGGACTGTTTTTCGGTACTCGCACGGATTCCACCTTTTGCCGGTACACGCCCGGATTAACCAATGCTCCGTTACTCACACTCATTCTACCATTTTTCCGTACTGGTCCGGACAATTTTTCAGCACTCGCATGGATTCCACCTTTTGCCGGTACTCGCCAGGATTCAACAATGTTCCGGTACTCACACTCATTCTACTATTTTTCCGCACTGGTCCGGACTGTTTTTCGATACTCGCACGGATTCCACCTTTTGCCGGTACTCGCCCGGATTCAACAATGTTCCGGTTCTCACACTCATTCTACCAATTTTCGGTACTGGTCCGGATATTTTTTTCGGTACTCGCACGGATTCCACCTTTTGCCGGTACACGCCCGGATTAACCAATGCTCCGGTACTAATACTCATTCTACCATTTTTCCGTACTGGTCCGGACAGTTTTTCAGCACTCGCATGGATTCCACCTTTTGCTGGTACTCGCCAGGATTCAACAATGTTCCGATACTCGCACTCATTCTACTATTTTTTCGTACTGGTCCAGACAGTTTTTCGGCACTCGCACGGATACCACCTTTTGCCGGTACTCGCCCGGATTCAACAATGTTCCGGTACTCACACTGATTCTACTAATTTTTCGTACTGGTCCGGACTGTTTTTCGGTACTCGCACGGATTCCACCTTTTGCCGGTACACGCCCAGATTAACCAATGCTCCGTTACTCACACTCATTCTACCATTTTTCCGTACTGGTCCGGACAATTTTTCAGCACTCGCATGGATTCCACCTTTTGCCGGTACTCGCCAGGATTCAACAATGTTCCGGTACTCACACTCATTCTACTATTTTTCCGCACTGGTCCGGACTGTTTTTCGATACTCGCACGGATTCCACCTTTTGCCGGTACTCGCCCGGATTCAACAATGTTCCGGTACTCACACTCATTCTACCATTTTTCGACTGGTCCGGACATTTTTTTCGGTACTCGCACGGATTCCACCTTTTGCCGGTACACGCCCGGATTAACCAATGCTCCGGTACGCACACTCATTCTACCATTTTTCCGTACTGGTCCGGACTATTTTTCAGCACTCACATGGATTCGACCTTTTGCCGGTACTCGCCCGGATTCAACAATGTTCCGGTTCTCACACTCATTCTACTATTTTTTCGTACTGGTCCAGACAGTTTTTCGGCACTCGCACGGATTCCACCTTTTGCCGGTACTCGCCCGGATTCAAAAATGTTCCGGTACTCACACTGATTCTACCATTTTTCGGTACTCGTCCAGACAATTTTAAGGTACTCGCCCGGATTCAACAATGTTGCGGTACTCACACTCATTCTACCATTTTTCCGTACTGGTCCTGACAGTTTTTCAGAACTCGCATGGATTCCACCTTTTGCCGGTACTCGCCCGGATTATACAATGTTTCGGTACTCACACTGATTCTACTAATTTTTCGTACTGGTCCGGACTGTTTTTCGGTACTCGCACGGATTCCACCTTTTGCCGGTACACGCCCGGATTAACCAATGCTCCGGTACTCACACTCATTCTACCATTTTTCCGTACTGGTCCGGACAGTTTTTCAGCACTCGCATGGATTCCACCTTTTGACGGTACTCGCCAGGATTCAACAATGTTGCGGTACTCACACTCATTCTACCATTTTTCCGTACTGGTCCTGACAGTTTTTCAGAACTCGCATGGATTCCACCTTTTGCCGGTACTCGCCCGGATTATACAATGTTCCGGTACTCACGCTCATTCTACTATTTTTCCGCACTGGTCCGGACTGTTTTTCGGTACTCGCACGGATTCCACCTTTTGCCGGTACTCGCCCGGATTCAACAATGTTCCGGTACTCACACTCATTCTACCATTTTTCGGTACTGGTCCGGACATTTTTTTCGGTACTCGCACGGATTCCACATTTTGCCGGTACACGCCCGGATTAACCAATGCTCCGGAACTAATACTCATTCTACCATTTTTCCGTACTGGTCCGGACAGTTTTTCAGCACTCGCATGGATTCCACCTTTTGCTGGTACTCGCCAGGATTCAACAATGTTCCGATACTCACACTCATTCTACTATTTTTTCGCACTAGTCCGGACTGTTTTTCGGTACTCGCACAGATTCCACCTTTTGCCGGTACTCGCCCGGATTCAACAATGTTCCGGTACTCACACTCATTCTACCATTTTTCGGTACTGGTCCGGACATTTTTTTCGGTACTCGCACGGATTCCACCTTTTGCCGGTACACGCCCGGATTAACCAATGCTCCGGTACGCACACTCATTCTAGCATTTTTCCGTACTGGTCCGGACAATTTTTCAGCACTCGCATGGATTCCACCTTTTGCCGGTACTCGCCAGGATTCAACAATGTTCCTGTACTCACACTCATTCTACTATTTTTCCGCACTGGTCCGGACTGTTTTTCGATACTCGCACGGATTCCACCTTTTGCCGGTACTCGCCCGGATTCAACAATGTTCCGGTACTCACACTCATTCTACCATTTTTCGACTGGTCCGGACATTTTTTTCGGTACTCGCACGGATTCCACCTTTTGCCGGTACACGCCCGGATTAACCAATGCTCCGGTACGCACACTCATTCTACCATTTTTCCGTACTGGTCCGGACTATTTTTCAGCACTCACATGGATTCGACCTTTTGCCGGTACTCGCCCGGATTCAACAATGTTCCGGTTCTCACACTCATTCTACTATTTTTTCGTACTGGTCCAGACAGTTTTTCGGCACTCGCACGGATTCCACCTTTTGCCGGTACTCGCCCGGATTCAAAAATGTTCCGGTACTCACACTGATTCTACCATTTTTCGGTACTCGTCCAGACAATTTTAAGGTACTCGCCCGGATTCAACAATGTTGCGGTACTCACACTCATTCTACCATTTTTCCGTACTGGTCCTGACAGTTTTTCAGAACTCGCATGGATTCCACCTTTTGCCGGTACTCGCCCGGATTATACAATGTTTCGGTACTCACACTGATTCTACTGATTTTCCGTACTGGTCCGGACTGTTTTTCGGTACTCGCACGGATTCCACCTTTTGCCGGTACACGCCCGGATTAACCAATGCTCCGGTACTCACACTCATTCTACCATTTTTCCGTACTGGTCCGGACAGTTTTTCAGCACTCGCATGGATTCCACCTTTTGACGGTACTCGCCAGGATTCAACAATGTTGCGGTACTCACACTCATTCTACCATTTTTCCGTACTGGTCCTGACAGTTTTTCAGAACTCGCATGGATTCCACCTTTTGCCGGTACTCGCCCGGATTATACAATGTTCCGGTACTCACGCTCATTCTACTATATTTCCGCACTGGTCCGGACTGTTTTTCGGTACTCGCACGGATTCCACCTTTTGCCGGTACTCGCCCGGATTCAACAATGTTCCGGTACTCACACTCATTCTACCATTTTTCGGTACTGGTCCGGACATTTTTTTCGGTACTCGCACGGATTCCACATTTTGCCGGTACACGCCCGGATTATTCAATGCTCCGGAACTAATACTCATTCTACCATTTTTCCGTACTGGTCCGGACAGTTTTTCAGCACTCGCATGGATTCCACCTTTTGCTGGTACTCGCCAGGATTCAACAATGTTCCGATACTCACACTCATTCTACTATTTTTTCGCACTAGTCCGGACTGTTTTTCGGTACTCGCACAGATTCCACCTTTTGCCGGTACTCGCCCGGATTCAACAATGTTCCGGTACTCACACTCATTCTACCATTTTTCGGTACTGGTCCGGACATTTTTTTCGGTACTCGCACGGATTCCACCTTTTGCCGGTACACGCCCGGATTAACCAATGCTCCGGTACTCACACTCATTCTACCATTTTTCCGTACTGGTCCGGACAATTTTTCAGCACTCGCATGGATTCCACCTTTTGCCGGTACTCGCCAGGATTCAACAATGTTCCTGTACTCACACTCATTCTACTATTTTTCCGCACTGGTCCGGACTGTTTTTCGATACTCGCACGGATTCCACCTTTTGCCGGTACTCGCCCGGATTCAACAATGTTCCGGTACTCACACTCATTCTACCATTTTTCGACTGGTCCGGACATTTTTTTCGGTACTCGCACGGATTCCACCTTTTGCCGGTACACGCCCGGATTAACCAATGCTCCGGTACGCACACTCATTCTACCATTTTTCCGTACTGGTCCGGACTATTTTTCAGCACTCACATGGATTCGACCTTTTGCCGGTACTCGCCCGGATTCAACAATGTTCCGGTTCTCACACTCATTCTACTATTTTTTCGTACTGGTCCAGACAGTTTTTCGGCACTCGCACGGATTCCACCTTTTGCCGGTACTCGCCCGGATTCAAAAATGTTCCGGTACTCACACTGATTCTACCATTTTTCGGTACTCGTCCAGACAATTTTAAGGTACTCGCCCGGATTCAACAATGTTGCAGTACTCACACTCATTCTACCATTTTTCCGTACTGGTCCTGACAGTTTTTCAGAACTCTCATGGATTCCACCTTTTGCCGGTACTCGCCCGGATTATACAATGTTTCGGTACTCACACTGATTCTACTAATTTTCCGTACTGGTCCGGACTGTTTTTCGGTACTCGCACGGATTCCACCTTTTGCCGGTACACGCCCGGATTAACCAATGCTCCGGTACTCACACTCATTCTACCATTTTTCCGTACTGGTCCGGACAGTTTTTCAGCACTCGCATGGATTCCACCTTTTGACGGTACTCGCCAGGATTCAACAATGTTGCGGTACTCACACTCATTCTACCATTTTTCCGTACTGGTCCTGACAGTTTTTCAGAACTCGCATGGATTCCACCTTTTGCCGGTACTCGCCCGGATTATACAATGTTCCGGTACTCACGCTCATTCTACTATTTTTCCGCACTGGTCCGGACTGTTTTTCGGTACTCGCACGGATTCCACCTTTTGCCGGTACTCGCCCGGATTCAACAATGTTCCGGTACTCACACTCATTCTACCATTTTTCGGTACTGGTCCCGGACATTTTTTTCGGTACTCGCACGGATTCCACATTTTGCCGGTACACGCCCGGATTAACCAATGCTCCGGAACTAATACTCATTCTACCATTTTTCCGTACTGGTCCGGACAGTTTTTCAGCACTCGCATGGATTCCACCTTTTGCTGGTACTCGCCAGGATTCAACAATGTTCCGATACTCACACTCATTCTACTATTTTTTCGCACTAGTCCGGACTGTTTTTCGGTACTCGCACAGATTCCACCTTTTGCTGGTACTCGCCCGGATTCAACAATGTTCCGGTACTCACACTCATTCTACCATTTTTCGGTACTGGTCCGGACATTTTTTTCGGTACTCGCACGGATTCCACCTTTTGCCGGTACACGCCCGGATTAACCAATGCTCCGGTACTCACACTCATTCTACCATTTTTCCGTACTGGTCCGGACAATTTTTCAGCACTCGCATGGATTCCACCTTTTGCCGGTACTCGCCAGGATTCAACAATGTTCCTGTACTCACACTCATTCTACTATTTTTCCGCACTGGTCCGGACTGTTTTTCGATACTCGCACGGATTCCACCTTTTGCCGGTACTCGCCCGGATTCAACAATGTTCCGGTACTCACACTCATTCTACCATTTTTCGACTGGTCCGGACATTTTTTTCGGTACTCGCACGGATTCCACCTTTTGCCGGTACACGCCCGGATTAACCAATGCTCCGGTACGCACACTCATTCTACCATTTTTCCGTACTGGTCCGGACTATTTTTCAGCACTCACATGGATTCGACCTTTTGCCGGTACTCGCCCGGATTCAACAATGTTCCGGTTCTCACACTCATTCTACTATTTTTTCGTACTGGTCCAGACAGTTTTTCGGCACTCGCACGGATTCCACCTTTTGCCGGTACTCGCCCGGATTCAAAAATGTTCCGGTACTCACACTGATTCTACCATTTTTCGGTACTCGTCCAGACAATTTTAAGGTACTCGCCCGGATTCAACAATGTTGCGGTACTCACACTCATTCTACCATTTTTCCGTACTGGTCCTGACAGTTTTTCGGAACTCGCATGGATTCCACCTTTTACCGGTACTCGCCCGGATTATACAATGTTCCGGTACTCACACTGATTCTACTAATTTTCCGTACTGGTCCGGACTGTTTTTCGGTACTCACACGGATTCCACCTTTTGCCGGTACACGCCCGGATTAACCAATGCTCCGGTACGCACACTCATTCTAGCATTTTTCCGTACTGGTCCGGACAATTTTTCAGCACTCACATGGATTCGACCTTTTGCCGGTACTCGCCCGGATTCAACAATGTTCCGGTTCTCACACTCATTCTACTATTTTTTCGTACTGGTCCAGACAGTTTTTCGGCACTCGCACAGATTCCACCTTTTGCCGGTACTCGCCTGGATTCAACAATGTTCCGGTACTCACACTGATCCTACTATTTTTTTGGTACTGGTTCGGACTGTTTTTTGGTACTCGCACGAATTCTACCTTTTGCCGGTACACGCCCTCATTAACCAATGCCCCGGTACTCACACTCATTCTACTATTTTTCCGTACTGGTCTGGACAGTTTTTCGGCACTCGCACGGATTCCACCTTTTCCAAGTACTTGCCCGGATTCAACAATTTTCTGGTGCTCACAAAGATTCTACCATTTTTCCGTACTGGTCTGGACAGTTTTTCGGCACTCGCACGGATTCCACCTTTTCCCGGTACTTGCCCGGATTAACCAATTTTCTGGTGCTCACACTGATTCTACCATTTTTTCGTACCGGTCCGGACAATTTTTCGGCACTCGCACGGATTCCATCTTTTGCGGGTAGTCGCACGGATTCAACAATTTTCTGGCGCTCACAAAGATTCTACCATTTTTCCGTAATGGTCTGGACAATTTTTCGGCACTCGCACGGATTCCACCTTTTCCCGGTACTTGCCCGGATTCAACAATTTTCTGGTGCTCACACTGATTCTACCATTTTTTCGTATTGGTCCGGACAATTTTTCGGCACTCGCAAGGATTCCACCTTTTGCGGGTAGTCGCACGGATTCAACAATTTTCTGGCGCTCACACAGATTCTACCATTTTTCCGTACTGGTCTGGACAGTTTTTCGGCACTCGCACGGATTCCACCTTTTCCCGGTATTTGCCCGGATTCAACAATTTTCTTGTGCTCACATTGATTCTACCATTTTTTCGTATTGGTCCGGACAATTTTTCGGCACTCGCAAGGATTCCACCTTTTGCGGGTAGTCGCACAGATTCAACAATTTTCTGGCGCTCACACAGATTCTACCATTTTTCCGTACTGGTCTGGACAATTTTTCGGCACTCGCACGGATTCCACCTTTTCCAAGTACTTGCCCGGATTCAACAATTTTCTGGTGCTCACACTGATTCTACCATTTTTTCGTTCCGGTCCGGACAGTTTTTCGGCACTCGCACGAATTCCACCTTTTCCAAGTACTTGCCCGGATTCAACAATTTTCTGGTGCTCACACAGATTCTACCATTTTTTCGTACTGGTCTGGACAGTTTTTCGGCACTCGCGCGGATTCCACCTTTTGCGGGTAGTCGCACGGATTCAACGATTTTCTGGTGCTCACACAGATTCTACCATTTTTCCGTACTGGTCCGGACAGTTTTTCGGCACTCGCACGGATTCCACCTTTTCCCGGTACTTGCCCGGATTCAACAATTTTCTGGTGCTCACACTGATTCTACCATTTTTTCGTACTGGTCCGGACAATTTTTCGGCACTCCCACGGACTCCACCTTTTACGGGTACTCGCCCGGATTCAACAATTTTCTAGTGCTCACACTGATTCCACCATTTTTTCGTACCGGTCCGGACAGTTTTTCGACACTCGCACGGATTCCACCTTTTCTGGGTAGTCGCACAGATTCAACAATTTTCTGGAGCTCACACAGATTCTACCATTTTTCCGTACTGGTCTGGACAATTTTTCGGCACTCGCACGGATTCCACCTTTTCCAAGTACTTGCCCGGATTCAACAATTTTCTGGTGCTCACACTGATTCTACCATTTTTTCGTTCTGGTCTGGACAGTTTTTCGGCACTCGCACGGATTCCACCTTTTGCGGGTAGTCGCACGGATTCAACGATTTTCTGGTGCTCACACAGATTCTACCATTTTTCCGTACTGGTCCGGACAGTTTTTCGGCACTCGCACGGATTCCACCTTTTCCCGGTACTTGCCCGGATTCAACAATTTTCTGGTGCTCACACTGATTCTACCATTTTTTTCGTACCGGTCCGGACAGTTTTTCGGCACTCGCACGAATTCCACCTTTTCCAAGTACTTGCCCGAATTCAACAATTTTCTGGTGCTCACACAGATTCTACCATTTTTTCGTACTGGTCTGGACAGTTTTTCGGCACTCGCACGGATTCCACCTTTTGCGGGTAGTCGCACGGATTCAACGATTTTCTGGTGCTCACACAGATTCTACCATTTTTCCGTACTGGTCCGGACAGTTTTTCGGCACTCGCACGGATTCCACCTTTTCCCGGTACTTGCCCGGATTCAACAATTTTCTGGTGCTCACACTGATTCTACCATTTTTTCGTACTGGTCCGGACAATTTTTCGGCACTCCCACGGACTCCACCTTTTACGGGTACTCGCCCGGATTCAACAATTTTCTAGTGCTCACACTGATTCCACCATTTTTTCGTACCGGTCCGGACAGTTTTTCGACACTCGCACGGATTCCACCTTTTGCGGGTAGTCGCACGGATTCAAAAATTTTCTGGCGCTCACACTGATTCTACTATTTTTCCGTACTGGTCTGGACAGTTTTTCGGCACTCGCACGGATTCCACCTTTTCCAAGTACTTGCCCGGATTCAACAATTTTCTGGCGCTCACACTGATTCTACCATTTTTCCGTAGTGGTCTGGACAGTTTTTCGGCACTCGCACGGATTCCACCTTTTCCAAGTACTTGCCCGGATTCAACTATTTTCTGGTGCTCACACAGATTCTACCATTTTTCCGTACTGGTCTGGACAGTTTTTCGGCACTCGCACGGATTTCACCTTTTCCCGGTACTTGCCCGGATTCAACAATTTTCTGGCGCTCACAAAGATTCTACCATTTTTCCGTAATGGTTTGGACAATTTTTCGGCACTCGCACGGATTCCACCTTTTCCCGGTACTTGCCCGGATTCAACAATTTTCTGGTGCTCACACTGATTCTACCATTTTTTCGTACCGGTCCGAACAGTTTTTCGGCACTCGCACGGATTCCCCCTTTTGCGGGTAGTCGCACGGATTCAACAATTTTCTTGCGCTCACACTGATTCTACTATTTTTCCGTACTGGTCTGGACAGTTTTTCGGCACTCGCACGGATTCAACCTTTTCCCGGTACTTGCCCGGATTCAACAATTTTCTGGTGCTCACATTGATTCTACCATTTTTTCGTATTGGTCCGGACAATTTTTCGGCACTCGCAAGGATTCCACCTTTTGCGGGTAGTCGCACGGATTCAACAATTTTCTGGCGCTCACACAGATTCTACCATTTTTCCGTACTGGTCTGGACAGTTTTTCGGCACTCGCACGGATTCAACCTTTTCCCGGTACTTGCCCGGATTCAACAATTTTCTGGTGCTCACACTGATTCTACCATTTTTTCGTACCGGTCCGGACAGTTTTTCGGCACTCGCACGGATTCCCCCTTTTGCGGGTAGTCGCACGGATTCAACAATTTTCTTGCGCTCACACTGATTCTACTATTTTTCCGTACTGGTCTGGACAGTTTTTCGGCACTCGCACGGATTCAACCTTTTCCCGGTACTTGCCCGGATTCAACAATTTTCTGGTGCTCACATTGATTCTACCATTTTTTCGTATTGGTCCGGACAATTTTTCGGCACTCGCAAGGATTCCACCTTTTGCGGGTAGTCGCACGGATTCAACAATTTTCTGGCGCTCACAAAGATTCTACCATTTTTCCGTAATGGTCTGGACAATTTTTCGGCACTCGCACGGATTCCACCTTTTCCCGGTACTTGCCCGGATTCAACAATTTTCTGGTGCTCACACTGATTCTACCATTTTTTCGTACCGGTCCGGACAGTTTTTCGGCACTCGCACGAATTCCACCTTTTCCAAGTACTTGCCCGGATTCAACAATTTTCTGGTGCTCACACTGATTCTACCATTTTTCCGTACTGGTCTGGACAGTTTTTCGGCACTCGCACGGATTCCACCTTTTCCCGGTACTTGCCCGGATTCAACAATTTTCTGGTGCTCACACTGATTCTACCATTTTTTTCGTACCGGTCCGGACAGTTTTTCGGCACTCGCACGAATTCCACCTTTTCCAAGTACTTGCCCGGATTCAACAATTTTCTGGTGCTCACACAGATTCTACCATTTTTTCGTACTGGTCTGGACAGTTTTTCGGCACTCGCACGGATTCCACCTTTTGCGGGTAGTCGCACGGATTCAACAATTTTCTGGCGCTCACACTGATTCTACCATTTTTCCGTACTGGTCTGGACAGTTTTTCGGCACTCGCACGGATTCCACCTTTTCCAAGTACTTGCCCGGATTCAACAATTTTCTGGTGCTCACACAGATTCTACCATTTTTCCGTACTGGTCTGGACAGTTTTTCGGCACTCGCACGGATTCCACCTTTTCCCGGTACTTGCCCGGATTCAACAATTTTCTGGTGCTCACACTGATTCTACCATTTTTTCGTACCGGTCCGGACAGTTTTTCGGCACTCGCACGGATTCCACCTTTTGCGGGTAGTCGCACGGATTCAACAATTTTCTGGCGCTCGCACAGATTCTACCATTTTTCCGTACTGGTCTGGACAATTTTTCGGCACTCGCACGGATTCCACCTTTTCCCGGTACTTGCCCGGATTCAACAATTTTCTGGTGCTCACACTGATTCTACCATTTTTTCGTACCGGTCCGGACAGTTTTTCGGCACTCGCACGGATTCCACCTTTTGCGGGTAGTCGCACGGATTCAAAAATTTTCTGGCGCTCACACTGATTCTACTATTTTTCCGTACTGGTCTGGACAGTTTTTCGGCACTCGCACGGATTCCACCTTTTCCAAGTACTTGCCCGGATTCAACAATTTTCTGGTGCTCACACAGATTCTACCATTTTTCCGTACTGGTCTGGACAGTTTTTCGGCACTCGCACGGATTCCACCTTTTCCCGGTACTTGCCCGGATTCAACAATTTTCAGGTGCTCACACTGATTCTACCATTTTTTCGTACCGGTCCGGACAGTTTTTCGGCACTCGCACGGATTCCACCTTTTGCTGGTAGTCGCACGGATTCAACAATTTTCTGGCGCTCACAAAGATTCTACCATTTTTCCGTAATGGTCTGGACAATTTTTCGGCACTCGCACGGATTCCACCTTTTCCCGGTACTTGCCCGGATTCAACAATTTTCTGGTGCTCACACTGATTCTACCATTTTTTCGTACCGGTCCGGACAGTTTTTCGGCACTCGCACGAATTCCACCTTTTCCAAGTACTTGCCCGGATTCAACAATTTTCTGGTGCTCACACAGATTCTACCATTTTTCCGTACTGGTCTGGACAGTTTTTCGGCACTCGCACGGATTCCACCTTTTCCCGGTACTTGCCCGGATTCAACAATTTTCTGGTGCTCACACTGATTCTACCATTTTTTCGTACCGGTCCGGATAGTTTTTCGGCACTCGCACGAATTCCACCTTTTCCAAGTACTTGCCCGGATTCAACAATTTTCTGGTGCTCACACAGATTCTACCATTTTTTCGTACTGGTCTGGACAGTTTTTCGGCACTCGCACGGATTCCACCTTTTGCGGGTAGTCGCACGGATTCAAAAATTTTCTGGCGCTCACACTGATTCTACTATTTTTCCGTACTGGTCTGGACAGTTTTTCGGCACTCGCACGGATTCCAGCTTTTCCAAGTACTTGCCCGGATTCATAAAATTTTCTGGTGCTCACACAGATTCTACCATTTTTCCGTACTGGTCTGGACAGTTTTTCGGCACTCGCACGGATTCCACCTTTTCCCGGTACTTGCCCGGATTCAACAATTTTCTGGTGCTCACACTGATTCTACCATTTTTTCGTACCGGTCCGGACAGTTTTTCGGCACTCGCACGAATTCCACCTTTTCCAAGTACTTGCCCGGATTCAACAATTTTCTGGTGCTCACACTGATTCTACCATTTTTCCGTACTGGTCTGGACAGTTTTTCGGCACTCGCACGGATTCCACCTTTTCCCGGTACTTGCCCGGATTCAACAATTTTCTGGTGCTCACACTGATTCTACCATTTTTTTCGTACCGGTCCGGACAGTTTTTCGGCACTCGCACGAATTCCACCTTTTCCAAGTACTTGCCCGGATTCAACAATTTTCTGGTGCTCACACAGATTCTACCATTTTTTCGTACTGGTCTGGACAGTTTTTCGGCACTCGCACGGATTCCACCTTTTGCGGGTAGTCGCACGGATTCAACAATTTTCTGGCGCTCACACTGATTCTACCATTTTTCCGTACTGGTCTGGACAGTTTTTCGGCACTCGCACGGATTCCACCTTTTCCAAGTACTTGCCCGGATTTACCAATTTTCTGGTGCTCACACAGATTCTACCATTTTTCCGTACTGGTCTGGACAGTTTTTCGGCACTCGCACGGATTCCACCTTTTCCCGGTACTTGCCCGGATTCAACAATTTTCTGGTGCTCACACTGATTCTACCATTTTTTCGTACCGGTCCGGACAGTTTTTCGGCACTCGCACGGATTCCACCTTTTGCGGGTAGTCGCACGGATTCAACAATTTTCTGGCGCTCACACTGATCCTACTATTTTTCCGTACTGGTCCGGACAATTTTTCGGCACTCGCAAGGATTGCACCTTTTGCGGGTAGTCGCACGGATTCAACAATTTTCTGGCGCTCACACAGATTCTACCATTTTTTCGTACTGGTCTGGACAGTTTTTCGGCACTCGCACGGATTCCACCTTTTCCCGGTACTTGCCCGGATTCAACAATTTTCTGGTGCTCACACTGATTCTACCATTTTTTCGTACCGGTCCGGACAGTTTTTCGGCACTCGCACGAATTCCACCTTTTCCAAGTACTTGCCCGGATTCATCAATTTTCTGGTGCTCACACAGATTCTACCATTTTTTCCGTACTGGTCTGGACAGTTTTTCGGCACTCGCACGGATTCCACCTTTTCCCGGTACTTGCCCGGATTCAACAATTTTCTGGTGCTCACACTGATTCTACCATTTTTTCTTACCGGTCCGGACAGTTTTTCGGCACTCGCACGAATTCCACCTTTTGCGGGTAGTCGCACGGATTCAACAATTTTCTGGCGCTCACACAGATTCTACCATTTTTTCGTACTGGTCTGGACAATTTTTCGGCACTCGCACGGATTCCACCTTTTCCAAGTACTTGCCCGGATTCAACAATTTTCTGGTGCTCACACAGATTCTACCATTTTTCCGTACTGGTCCGGACAGTTTTTCGGCACTCGCACGGATTCCACCTTTTCCCGGTACTTGCCCGGATTCAACAATTTTCTGGTGCTCACACTGATTCTACCATTTTTTCGTACTGGTCCGGACAATTTTTCGGCACTCCCACGGACTCCACCTTTTACGGGTACTCGCCCGGATTCAACAATTTTCTAGTGCTCACACTGATTCCACCATTTTTTCGTACCGGTCCGGACAGTTTTTCGACACTCGCACGGATTCCACCTTTTACCGGTACTTGCCCGGATTCAACAATTTTCTGGTGCTCACACTGATTCTACCATTTTTTCGTAACGGTCCGGACAGTTTTTCGGCACTCGCACGAATTCCACCTTTTCCAAGTACTTGCCCGGATTCAACAATTTTCTGGTGCTCACACAGATTCTACCATTTTTTCGTACTGGTCTGGACAGTTTTTCGGCACTCGCACGGATTCAACCTTTTGCGGGTAGTCGCACGGATTCAACAATTTTCTGGCGCTCACACTGATTCTACCATTTTTCCGTACTGGTCTGGACAGTTTTTCGGCACTCGCACGGATTCCACCTTTTCCCGGTACTTGCCCGGATTCAACAATTTTCTGGTGCTCACACAGATTCTACCATTTTTCCGTACTGGTCTGGACAGTTTTTCGGCACTCGCACGGATTCCACCTTTTCCCGGTACTTGCCCGGATTCAACAATTTTCAGGTGCTCACACTGATTCTACCATTTTTTCGTACCGGTCCGGACAGTTTTTCGGCACTCGCACGGATTCCACCTTTTGCTGGTAGTCGCACGGATTCAACAATTTTCTGGCGCTCACAAAGATTCTACCATTTTTCCGTAATGGTCTGGACAATTTTTCGGCACTCGCACGGATTCCACCTTTTCCCGGTACTTGCCCGGATTCAACAATTTTCTGGTGCTCACACTGATTCTACCATTTTTTCGTACCGGTCCGGACAGTTTTTCGGCACTCGCACGAATTCCACCTTTTCCAAGTACTTGCCCGGATTCAACAATTTTCTGGTGCTCACACAGATTCTACCATTTTTCCGTACTGGTCTGGACAGTTTTTCGGCACTCGCACGGATTCCACCTTTTCCCGGTACTTGCCCGGATTCAACAATTTTCTGGTGCTCACACTGATTCTACCATTTTTTCGTACCGGTCCGGATAGTTTTTCGGCACTCGCACGAATTCCACCTTTTCCAAGTACTTGCCCGGATTCAACAATTTTCTGGTGCTCACACAGATTCTACCATTTTTTCGTACTGGTCTGGACAGTTTTTCGGCACTCGCACGGATTCCACCTTTTGCGGGTAGTCGCACGGATTCAAAAATTTTCTGGCGCTCACACTGATTCTACTATTTTTCCGTACTGGTCTGGACAGTTTTTCGGCACTCGCACGGATTCCACCTTTTCCAAGTACTTGCCCGGATTCATAAAATTTTCTGGTGCTCACACAGATTCTACCATTTTTCCGTACTGGTCTGGACAGTTTTTCGGCACTCGCACGGATTCCACCTTTTCCCGGTACTTGCCCGGATTCAACAATTTTCTGGTGCTCACACTGATTCTACCATTTTTTCGTACCGGTCCGGACAGTTTTTCGGCACTCGCACGAATTCCACCTTTTCCAAGTACTTGCCCGGATTCAACAATTTTCTGGTGCTCACACTGATTCTACCATTTTTCCGTACTGGTCTGGACAGTTTTTCGGCACTCGCACGGATTCCACCTTTTCCCGGTACTTGCCCGGATTCAACAATTTTCTGGTGCTCACACTGATTCTACCATTTTTTTCGTACCGGTCCGGACAGTTTTTCGGCACTCGCACGAATTCCACCTTTTCCAAGTACTTGCCCGGATTCAACAATTTTCTGGTGCTCACACAGATTCTACCATTTTTTCGTACTGGTCTGGACAGTTTTTCGGCACTCGCACGGATTCCACCTTTTGCGGGTAGTCGCACGGATTCAACAATTTTCTGGCGCTCACACTGATTCTACCATTTTTCCGTACTGGTCTGGACAGTTTTTCGGCACTCGCACGGATTCCACCTTTTCCAAGTACTTGCCCGGATTCAACATTTTTCTGGTGCTCACACAGATTCTACCATTTTTCCGTACTGGTCTGGACAGTTTTTCGGCACTCGCACGGATTCCACCTTTTCCCGGTACTTGCCCGGATTCAACAATTTTCTGGTGCTCACACTGATTCTACCATTTTTTCGTACCGGTCCGGACAGTTTTTCGGCACTCGCACGGATTCCACCTTTTGCGGGTAGTCGCACGGATTCAACAATTTTCTGGCGCTCACACTGATCCTACTATTTTTCCGTACTGGTCCGGACAATTTTTCGGCACTCGCAAGGATTCCACCTTTTGCGGGTAGTCGCACGGATTCAACAATTTTCTGGCGCTCACACAGATTCTACCATTTTTTCGTACTGGTCTGGACAGTTTTTCGGCACTCGCACGGATTCCACCTTTTCCCGGTACTTGCCCGGATTCAACAATTTTCTGGTGCTCACACTGATTCTACCATTTTTTCGTACCGGTCCGGACAGTTTTTCGGCACTCGCACGAATTCCACCTTTTCCAAGTACTTGCCCGGATTCAACAATTTTCTGGTGCTCACACAGATTCTACCATTTTTTCCGTACTGGTCTGGACAGTTTTTCGGCACTCGCACGGATTCCACCTTTTCCCGGTACTTGCCCGGATTCAACAATTTTCTGGTGCTCACACTGATTCTACCATTTTTTCTTACCGGTCCGGACAGTTTTTCGGCACTCGCACGAATTCCACCTTTTGCGGGTAGTCGCACGGATTCAACAATTTTCTGGCGCTCACACAGATTCTACCATTTTTTCGTACTGGTCTGGACAATTTTTCGGCACTCGCACGGATTCCACCTTTTCCAAGTACTTGCCCGGATTCAACAATTTTCTGGTGCTCACACAGATTCTACCATTTTTCCGTACTGGTCCGGACAGTTTTTCGGCACTCGCACGGATTCCACCTTTTCCCGGTACTTGCCCGGATTCAACAATTTTCTGGTGCTCACACTGATTCTACCATTTTTTCGTACTGGTCCGGACAATTTTTCGGCACTCCCACGGACTCCACCTTTTACGGGTACTCGCCCGGATTCAACAATTTTCTAGTGCTCACACTGATTCCACCATTTTTTCGTACCGGTCCGGACAGTTTTTCGACACTCGCACGGATTCCACCTTTTGCGGGTAGTCGCACGGATTCAACAATTTTCTGGCGCTCACACAGATTCTACCATTTTTTCGTACTGGTCTGGACAGTTTTTCGGCACTCGCACGGATTCCACCTTTTGCGGGTAGTCGCACGGATTCAACAATTTTCTGGCGCTCACACTGATTCTACCATTTTTCCGTACTGGTCTGGACAGTTTTTCGGCACTCGCACGGATTCCACCTTTTCCAAGTACTTGCCCGGATTCAACAATTTTCTGGTGCTCACACAGATTCTACCATTTTTCCGTACTGGTCTGGACAGTTTTTCGGCACTCGCACGGATTCCACCTTTTCCCGGTACTTGCCCGGATTCAACAATTTTCTGGTGCTCACACTGATTCTACCATTTTTTCGTACCGGTCCGGACAGTTTTTCGGCACTCGCACGGATTCCACCTTTTGCGGGTAGTCGCACGGATTCAACAATTTTCTGGCGCTCACACTGATCCTACTATTTTTCCGTACTGGTCCGGACAATTTTTCGGCACTCGCAAGGATTCCACCTTTTGCGGGTAGTCGCACGGATTCAACAATTTTCTGGCGCTCACACAGATTCTACCATTTTTTCGTACTGGTCTGGACAGTTTTTCGGCACTCGCACGGATTCCACCTTTTCCCGGTACTTGCCCGGATTCAACAATTTTCTGGTGCTCACACTGATTCTACCATTTTTTCGTACCGGTCCGGACAGTTTTTCGGCACTCGCACGAATTCCACCTTTTCCAAGTACTTGCCCGGATTCAACAATTTTCTGGTGCTCACACAGATTCTACCATTTTTTCCGTACTGGTCTGGACAGTTTTTCGGCACTCGCACGGATTCCACCTTTTCCCGGTACTTGCCCGGATTCAACAATTTTCTGGTGCTCACACTGATTCTACCATTTTTTCTTACCGGTCCGGACAGTTTTTCGGCACTCGCACGAATTCCACCTTTTGCGGGTAGTCGCACGGATTCAACAATTTTCTGGCGCTCACACAGATTCTACCATTTTTTCGTACTGGTCTGGACAATTTTTCGGCACTCGCACGGATTCCACCTTTTCCAAGTACTTGCCCGGATTCAACAATTTTCTGGTGCTCACACAGATTCTACCATTTTTCCGTACTGGTCCGGACAGTTTTTCGGCACTCGCACGGATTCCACCTTTTCCCGGTACTTGCCCGGATTCAACAATTTTCTGGTGCTCACACTGATTCTACCATTTTTTCGTACTGGTCCGGACAATTTTTCGGCACTCCCACGGACTCCACCTTTTACGGGTACTCGCCCGGATTCAACAATTTTCTAGTGCTCACACTGATTCCACCATTTTTTCGTACCGGTCCGGACAGTTTTTCGACACTCGCACGGATTCCACCTTTTACCGGTACTTGCCCGGATTCAACAATTTTCTGGTGCTCACACTGATTCTACCATTTTTTCGTAACGGTCCGGACAGTTTTTCGGCACTCGCACGAATTCCACCTTTTCCAAGTACTTGCCCGGATTCAACAATTTTCTGGTGCTCACACAGATTCTACCATTTTTTCGTACTGGTCTGGACAGTTTTTCGGCACTCGCACGGATTCCACCTTTTGCGGGTAGTCGCACGGATTCAACAATTTTCTGGCGCTCACACTGATTCTACCATTTTTCCGTACTGGTCTGGACAGTTTTTCGGCACTCGCACGGATTCCACCTTTTCCCGGTACTTGCCCGGATTCAACAATTTTCTGGTGCTCACATTGATTCTACCATTTTTTCGTACTGGTCCGGACAATTTTTCGGCACTCGCAAGGATTCCACCTTTTGCGGGTAGTCGCACGGATTCAACAATTTTCTGGCGCTCACACAGATTCTACCATATTTTCGTACTGGTCTGGACAATTTTTCGGCACTCGCACGGATTCCACCTTTTCCAAGTACTTGCCCGGATTCAACAATTTTCTGGTGCTCACACAGATTCTACCATTTTTCCGTACTGGTCCGGACAGTTTTTCGGCACTCGCACGGATTCCACCTTTTCCCGGTACTTGCCCGGATTCAACAATTTTCTGGTGCTCACACTGATTCTACCATTTTTTCGTACTGGTCCGGACAATTTTTCGGCACTCCCACGGACTCCACCTTTTACGGGTACTCGCCCGGATTCAACAATTTTCTAGTGCTCACACTGATTCCACCATTTTTTCGTACCGGTCCGGACAGTTTTTCGACACTCGCACGGATTCCACCTTTTGCGGGTAATCGCACGGATTCAAAAATTTTCTGGCGCTCACACTGATTCTACTATTTTTCCGTACTGGTCTGGACAGTTTTTCGGCACTCGCACGGATTCAACCTTTTCCAAGTACTTGCCCGGATTCAACAATTTTCTTGTGCTCACACAGATTCTACCGTTTTTCCGTACTGGTCTAGACAGTTTTTCGGCACTCGCACGGATTCCACCTTTTCCCGGTACTTGCCCGGATTCAACAATTTTCGGGTGCTCACACTGATTCTACCATTTTTTCGTACCGGTCCGGACAGTTTTTCGGTACTCGCACGGATTCCACCTTTTGCGGGTAGTCGCACGGATTCAACAATTTTCTGGCGCTCACACTGATCCTACTATTTTTCCGTACTGGTCCGGACAGTTTTTCGGCACTCGCACGGATTCCACCTTTTGGGGGTAGTCGCACGGATTCAACAATTTTCTGGCGCTCACAAAGATTCTACCATTTTTCCGTAATGGTCTGGACAATTTTTCGGCACTCGCACGGATTCCACCTTTTCCCGGTACTTGCCCGGATTCAACAATTTTCTGGTGCTCACACTGATTCTACCATTTTTTCGTACCGGTCCGGACAGTTTTTCGGCACTCGCACGAATTCCACCTTTTCCAAGTACTTGCCCGGATTCAACAATTTTCTGGTGCTCACACAGATTCTACCATTTTTCCGTACAGGTCTGGACAGTTTTTCGGCACTCGCACGGATTCCACCTTTTCCCGGTACTTGCCCGGATTCAACAATTTTCTGGTGCTCACACTGATTCTACCATTTTTTCGTACCGGTCCGGACAGTTTTTCGGCACTCGCACGCATTCCACCTTTTCCAAGTACTTGCCCGGATTCAACAATTTTCTGGTGCTCACACAGATTCTACCATTTTTCCGTACTGGTCTGGACAGTTTTTCGGCACTCGCACGGATTCCACCTTTTCCCGGTACTTGCCCGGATTCAACAATTTTCTGGTGCTCACACTGATTCTACCATTTTTTCGTACCGGTCCGGACAGTTTTTCGGCACTCGCACGAATTCCACCTTTTCCAAGTACTTGCCCGGATTCAACAATTTTCTGGTGCTCACACAGATTCTACCATTTTTTCGTACTGGTCTGGACAGTTTTTCGGCACTCGCACGGATTCCACCTTTTGCGGGTAGTCGCACGGATTCAACAATTTTCTGGCGCTCACACTGATTCTACCATTTTTCCGTACTGGTCTGGACAGATTTCGGCACTCGCACGGATTCCACCTTTTCCCGGTACTTGCCCGGATTGAACAATTTTCTGGTGCTCACATTGATTCTACCATTTTTTCGTACTGGTCCGGACAATTTTTCGGCACTCGCAAGGATTCCACCTTTTGCGGGTAGTCGCACGGATTCAACAATTTTCTGGCGCTCACACAGATTCTACCATTTTTTCGTACTGGTCTGGACAATTTTTCGGCACTCGCACAGATTCCACCTTTTCCAAGTACTTGCCCGGATTCAACAATTTTCTGGTGCTCACACAGATTCTACCATTTTTCCGTACTGGTCCGGACAGTTTTTCGGCACTCGCACGGATTCCACCTTTTCCCGGTACTTGCCCGGATTCAACAATTTTCTGGTGCTCACACTGATTCAACCATTTTTTCGTACTGGTCCGGACAATTTTTCGGCACTCCCACGGACTCCACCTTTTACGGGTACTCGCCCGGATTCAACAATTTTCTAGTGCTCACACTGATTCCACCATTTTTTCGTACCGGTCCGGACAGTTTTTCGACGCTCGCACGGATTCCACCTTTTGCGGGTAGTCGCACGGATTCAAAAATTTTCTGGCGCTCACACTGATTCTACTATTTTTCCGTACTGGTCTGGACAGTTTTTCGGCACTCGCACGGATTCCACCTTTTGCAAGTACTTGCCCGGATTCAACAATTTTCTTGTGCTCACACAGATTCTACCATTTTTCCGTACTGGTCTGGACAGTTTTTCGGCACTCGCACGGATTCCACCTTTTCCCGGTACTTGCCCGGATTCAACAATTTTCGGGTGCTCACACTGATTCTACCATTTTTTCGTACCCGTCCGGACAGTTTTTCGGTACTCGCACGGATTCCACCTTTTGCGGGTAGTCGCACGGATTCAACAATTTTCTGGCGCTCACACTGATCCTACTATTTTTCCGTACTGGTCCGGACAGTTTTTCGGCACTCGCACGGATTCCACCTTTTGGGGGTAGTCGCACGGATTCAACAATTTTCTGGCGCTCACAAAGATTCTACCATTTTTCCGTAATGGTCTGGACAATTTTTCGGCACTCGCACGGATTCCACCTTTTCCCGGTACTTGCCCGGATTCAACAATTTTCTGGTGCTCACACTGATTCTACCATTTTTTCGTACCGGTCCGGACAGTTTTTCGGCACTCGCACGCATTCCACCTTTTCCAAGTACTTGCCCGGATTCAACAATTTTCTGGTGCTCACACAGATTCTACCATTTTTTCGTACTGGTCTGGACAGTTTTTCGGCACTCGCACGGATTCCACCTTTTGCGGGTAGTCGCACGGATTCAAAAATTTTCTGGCGCTCACACTGATTCTACTATTTTTCCGTACTGGTCTTGACAGTTTTTCGGCACTCGCACGGATTCCACCTTTTCCAAGTACTTGCCCGGATTCAACAATTTTCTGGTGCTCACACAGATTCTACCATTTTTCCGTACTGGTCTGGACAGTTTTTCGGCACTCGCACGGATTCCACCTTTTCCCGGTACTTGCCCGGATTCAACAATTTTCAGGTGCTCACACTGATTCTACCATTTTTTCGTACCGGTCCGGACAGTTTTTCGGCACTCGCACGAATTCCACCTTTTCCAAGTACTTGCCCGGATTCAACAATTTTCTGGTGCTCACACAGATTCTACCATTTTTTCGTACTGGTCTGGACAGTTTTTCGGCACTCGCACGGATTCCACCTTTTGCGGGTAGTCGCACGGATTCAACAATTTTCTGGCGCTCACACTGATTCTACCATTTTTCCGTACTGGTCTGGACAGTTTTTCGGCACTCGCACGGATTCCACCTTTTCCCGGTACTTGCCCGGATTCAACAATTTTCTGGTGCTCACATTGATTCTACCATTTTTTCGTACTGGTCCGGACAATTTTTCGGCACTCGCACGGATTCCACCTTTTCCAAGTACTTGCCCGGATTCAACAATTTTCTGGTGCTCACACAGATTCTACCATTTTTCCGTACTGGTCCGGACAGTTTTTCGGCACTCGCACGGATTCCACCTTTTCCAGGTACTTGCCCGGATTCAACAATTTTCTGGTGCTCACACTGATTCTACCATTTTTTCGTACCGGTCCGGACAGTTTTTCGGCACTCGCACGAATTCCACCTTTTCCAAGTACTTGCCCGGATTCAACAATTTTCTGGTGCTCACACAGATTCTACCATTTTTCCGTACTGGTCTGGACAGTTTTTCGGCACTCGCACGGATTCCACCTTTTCCCGGTACTTGCCCGGATTCAACAATTTTCTGGTGCTCACACTGATTCTACCATTTTTTCGTACCGGTCCGGACAGTTTTTCGGCACTCGCACGCATTCCACCTTTTCCAAGTACTTGCCCGGATTCAACAATTTTCTGGTGCTCACACAGATTCTACCATTTTTCCGTACTGGTCTGGACAGTTTTTCGGCACTCGCACCGATTCCACCTTTTCCCGGTACTTGCCCGGATTCAACAATTTTCTGGTGCTCACACTGATTTTACCATTTTTTCGTACCGGTCCGGACAGTTTTTCGGCACTCGCACGAATTCCACCTTTTCCAAGTACTTGCCCGGATTCAACAATTTTCTGGTGCTCACACAGATTCTACCATTTTTTCGTACTGGTCTGGACAGTTTTTCGGCACTCGCACGGATTCCACCTTTTGCGGGTAGTCGCACGGATTCAACAATTTTCTGGCGCTCACACTGATTCTACCATTTTTCCGTACTGGTCTGGACAGTTTTTCGGCACTCGCACGGATTCCACCTTTTCCCGGTACTTGCCCGGATTCAACAATTTTCTGGTGCTCACATTGATTCTACCATTTTTTCGTACTGGTCCGGACAATTTTTCGGCACTCGCAAGGATTCCACCTTTTGCGGGTAGTCGCACGGATTCAACAATTTTCTGGCGCTCACACAGATTCTACCATATTTTCGTACTGGTCTGGACAATTTTTCGGCACTCGCACGGATTCCACCTTTTCCAAGTACTTGCCCGGATTCAACAATTTTCTGGTGCTCACACAGATTCTACCATTTTTCCGTACTGGTCCGGACAGTTTTTCGGCACTCGCACGGATTCCACCTTTTCCCGGTACTTGCCCGGATTCAAAAATTTTCTGGTGCTCACACTGATTCAACCATTTTTTCGTACTGGTCCGGACAATTTTTCGGCACTCCCACGGACTCCACCTTTTACGGGTACTCGCCCGGATTCAACAATTTTCTAGTGCTCACACTGATTCCACCATTTTTTCGTACCGGTCCGGACAGTTTTTCGACGCTCGCACGGATTCCACCTTTTGCGGGAAGTCGCACGGATTCAAAAATTTTCTGGCGCTCACACTGATTCTACTATTTTTCCGTACTGGTCTGGACAGTTTTTCGGCACTCGCACGGATTCCACCTTTTGCAAGTACTTGCCCGGATTCAACAATTTTCTTGTGCTCACACAGATTCTACCATTTTTCCGTACTGGTCTGGACAGTTTTTCGGCACTCGCACGGATTCCACCTTTTCCCGGTACTTGCCCGGATTCAACAATTTTCGGGTGCTCACACTGATTCTACCATTTTTTCGTACCCGTCCGGACAGTTTTTCGGTACTCGCACGGATTCCACCTTTTGCGGGTAGTCGCACGGATTCAACAATTTTCTGGCGCTCACACTGATCCTACTATTTTTCTGTACTGGTCCGGACAGTTTTTCGGCACTCGCACGGATTCCACCTTTTGGGGGTAGTCGCACGGATTCAACAATTTTCTGGCGCTCACAAAGATTCTACCATTTTTCCGTAATGGTCTGGACAATTTTTCGGCACTCGCACGGATTCCACCTTTTCCCGGTACTTGCCCGGATTCAACAATTTTCTGGTGCTCACACTGATTCTACCATTTTTTCGTACCGGTCCGGACAGTTTTTCGGCACTCGCACGCATTCCACCTTTTCCAAGTACTTGCCCGGATTCAACAATTTTCTGGTGCTCACACAGATTCTACCATTTTTTCGTACTGGTCTGGACAGTTTTTCGGCACTCGCACGGATTCCACCTTTTGCGGGTAGTCGCACGGATTCAAAAATTTTCTGGCGCTCACACTGATTCTACTATTTTTCCGTACTGGTCTGGACAGTTTTTCGGCACTCGCACGGATTCCACCTTTTCCAAGTACTTGCCCGGATTCAACAATTTTCTGGTGCTCACACAGATTCTACCATTTTTCCGTACTGGTCTGGACAGTTTTTCGGCACTCGCACGGATTCCACCTTTTCCCGGTACTTGCCCGGATTCAACAATTTTCAGGTGCTCACACTGATTCTACCATTTTTTCGTACCGGTCCGGACAGTTTTTCGGCACTCGCACGGATTCCACCTTTTGCGGGTAGTCGCACGGATTCAACAATTTTCTGGCGCTCACACTGATCCTACTATTTTTCCGTACTGGTCCGGACAATTTTTCGGCACTCGCAAGGATTCCACCTTTTGCGGGTAGTCGCACGGATTCAACAATTTTCTGGCGCTCACACAGATTCTACCATTTTTTCGTACTGGTCTGGACAATTTTTCGGCACTCGCACGGATTCCACCTTTTCCCGGTACTTGCCCGGATTCAACAATTTTCTGGTGCTCACACTGATTCTACCATTTTTTCGTACCGGTCCGGACAGTTTTTCGGCACTCGCACGAATTCCACCTTTTCCAAGTACTTGCCCGGATTCAACAATTTTCTGGTGCTCACACAGATTCTACCATTTTTTCCGTACTGGTCTGGACAGTTTTTCGGCACTCGCACGGATTCCACCTTTTCCCGGTACTTGCCCGGATTCAACAATTTTCTGGTGCTCACACTGATTCTACCATTTTTTCTTACCGGTCCGGACAGTTTTTCGGCACTCGCACGAATTCCACCTTTTGCGGGTAGTCGCACGGATTCAACAATTTTCTGGCACTCACACAGATTCTACCATTTTTTCGTACTGGTCTGGACAATTTTTCGGCACTCGCACGGATTCCACCTTTTCCAAGTACTTGCCCGGATTCAACAATTTTCTGGTGCTCACACAGATTCTACCATTTTTCCGTACTGGTCCGGACAGTTTTTCGGCACTCGCACGGATTCCACCTTTTCCCGGTACTTGCCCGGATTCAACAATTTTCTGGTGCTCACACTGATTCTACCATTTTTTCGTACTGGTCCGGACAATTTTTCGGCACTCCCACGGACTCCACCTTTTACGGGTACTCGCCCGGATTCAACAATTTTCTAGTGCTCACACTGATTCCACCATTTTTTCGTACCGGTCCGGACAGTTTTTCGACACTCGCACGGATTCCACCTTTTGCGGGTAGTCGCACGGATTCAAAAATTTTCTGGCGCTCACACTGATTCTACTATTTTTCCGTACTGGTCTGGACAGTTTTTCGGCACTCGCACGGATTCCACCTTTTCCAAGTACTTGCCCGGATTCAACAATTTTCTTGTGCTCACACAGATTCTACCATTTTTCCGTACTGGTCTGGACAGTTTTTCGGCACTCGCACGGATTCCACCTTTTCCCGGTACTTGCCCGGATTCAACAATTTTCGGGTGCTCACACTGATTCTACCATTTTTTCGTACCGGTCCGGACAATTTTTCGGTACTCGCACGGATTCCACCTTTTGCGGGTAGTCGCACGGATTCAACAATTTTTTGGTGCTCACACTGATTCTACCATTTTTTCGTACCGGTCCGGACAGTTTTTCGGCACTCGCACGCATTCCACCTTTTCCAAGTACTTGCCCGGATTCAACAATTTTCTGGTGCTCACACAGATTCTACCATTTTTCCGTACTGGTCTGGACAGTTTTTCGGCACTCGCACGGATTCCACCTTTTCCCGGTACTTGCCCGGATTCAACAATTTTCTGGTGCTCACACTGATTCTACCATTTTTTCGTACCGGTCCGGACAGTTTTTCGGCACTCGCACGCATTCCACCTTTTCCAAGTACTTGCCCGGATTCAACAATTTTCTGGTGCTCACACAGATTCTACCATTTTTCCGTACTGGTCTGGGCAGTTTTTCGGCACTCGCACGGATTCCACCTTTTCCCGGTACTTGCCCGGATTCAACAATTTTCTGGTGCTCACACAGATTCTACCATTTTTTCCGTACTGGTCTGGACAGTTTTTCGGCACTCGCACGGATTCCACCTTTTCCCGGTACTTGCCCGGATTCAACAATTTTCTGGTGCTCACACTGATTCTACCATTTTTTCTTACCGGTCCGGACAGTTTTTCGGCACTCGCACGAATTCCACCTTTTGCGGGTAGTCGCACGGATTCAACAATTTTCTGGCGCTCACACTGATTCTACCATTTTTCCGTACTGGTCTGGACAGTTTTTCGGCACTCGCTCGGATTCCACCTTTTCCCGGTACTTGCCCGGATTCAACAATTTTCTGGTGCTCACACTGATTCTACCATTTTTTCGTACCGGTCCGGACAGTTTTTCGGCACTCGCACGGATTCCACCTTTTGCGGGTAGTCGCACGGATTCAACAATTTTCTGGCGCTCACACTGATTCTACCATTTTTCCGTACTGGTCCGGACAGTTTTTCGGCACTCGCACGGATTCCACCTTTTGCGGGTAGTCGCACGGATTCAACAATTTTCTGGCGCTCACAAAGATTCTACCATTTTTCCGTAATGGTCTGGACAGTTTTTCGGCACTCGCACGGATTCCACCTTTTGCGGGTAGTCGCACGGATTCAAAAATTTTCTGGCGCTCACACTGATTCTACTATTTTTCCGTACTGGTCTGGACAGTTTTTCGGCACTCGCACGGATTCCACCTTTTCCAAGTACTTGCCCGGATTCAACAATTTTCTGGTGCTCACACAGATTCTACCATTTTTCCGTACTGGTCTGGACAGTTTTTCGGCACTCGCACGGATTCCACCTTTTCCCGGTACTTGCCCGGATTCAACAATTTTCAGGTGCTCACACTGATTCTACCATTTTTTCGTACCGGTCCGGACAGTTTTTCGGCACTCGCACGAATTCCACCTTTTCCAAGTACTTGCCCGGATTCAACAATTTTCTGGTGCTCACACAGATTCTACCATTTTTTCGTACTGGTCTGGACAGTTTTTCGGCACTCGCACGGATTCCACCTTTTGCGGGTAGTCGCACGGATTCAACAATTTTCTGGCGCTCACACTGATTCTACCATTTTTCCGTACTGGTCTGGACAGTTTTTCGGCACTCGCACGGATTCCACCTTTTCCCGGTACTTGCCCGGATTCAAAAATTTTCTGGTGCTCACATTGATTCGACCATTTTTTCGTACTGGTCCGGACAATTTTTCGGCTATCGCAAGGATTCCACCTTTTGCGGGTAGTCGCACGGATTCAACAATTTTCTGGCGCTCACACAGATTCTACCATTTTTCCGTACTGGTTTGGACAATTTTTCGGCACTCGCACGGATTCCACCTTTTCCCGGTACTTGCCCGGATTCATTAATTTTCTGGTGCTCACACTGATTCTACCATTTTTTCATACCGGTCCGGACAGTTTTTCGGCACTCGCACGGATTCCACCTTTTGCGGGTAGTCGCACGGATTCAAAAATTTTCTGGCGCTCACACTGATTCTACTATTTTTCCGTACTGGTCTGGACAGTTTTTCGGCACTCGCACGGATTCCACCTTTTCCAAGTACTTGCCCGGATTCAACAATTTTCTGGTGCTCACACAGATTCTACCATTTTTCCGTACTGGTCTGGACAGTTTTTCGGCACTCGCACGGATTCCACCTTTTCCCGGTACTTGCCCGGATTCAACAATTTTCAGGTGCTCACACTGATTCTACCATTTTTTCGTACCGGTCCGGACAGTTTTTCGGCACTCGCACGGATTCCACCTTTTGCGGGTAGTCGCACGGATTCAACAATTTTCTGGCGCTCACACTGATCCTACTATTTTTCCGTACTGGTCCGGACAGTTTTTCGGCACTCGCACGGATTCCACCTTTTGCGGGTAGTCGCACGGATTCAACAATTTTCTGGCGCTCAGAAAGATTCTACCATTTTTCCGTAATGGTCTGGACAATTTTTCGGCACTCGCACGGATTCCACCTTTTCCCGGTACTTGCCCGGATTCAACAATTTTCTGGTGCTCACACTGATTCTACCATTTTTTCGTACCGGTCCGGACAGTTTTTCGGCACTCGCACGAATTCCACCTTTTCCAAGTACTTGCCCGGATTCAACAATTTTCTGGTCCTCACACAGATTCTACCATTTTTCCGTACTGGTCTGGACAGTTTTTCGGCACTCGCACGGATTCCACCTTTTCCCGGTACTTGCCCGGATTCAACAATTTTCTGGTGCTCACACTGATTCTACCATTTTTTCTTACCGGTCCCGACAGTTTTTCGGCACTCGCACGAATTCCACCTTTTGCGGGTAGTCGCACGGATTCAACAATTTTCTGGCGCTCACACTGATTCTACCATTTTTCCGTACTGGTCTGGACAGTTTTTCGGCACTTGCACGGATTCTACCTTTTCCCGGTACTTGCCCGGATTCAAAATTTTCTGGTTCTCACATTGATTCGACCATTTTTTCGTACTAGTCCGGACAATTTTTCGGCACTCGCAAGGATTCCACCTTTTGCGGGTAGTCGCACGGATTCAACAATTTTCTGGCGCTCACACAGATTCTACCATTTTTCCGTACTGGTTTGGACAATTTTTCGGCACTCGCACGGATTCCACCTTTTCCCGGTACTTGCCCGGATTCAACAATTTTCTGGTGCTCACACTGATTCTACCATTTTTTCGTACCGGTCCGGACAGTTTTTCGGCACTCGCACGAATTCCACCTTTTCCAAGTACTTGCCCGGATTCAACAATTTTCTGGTGCTCACACAGATTCTACCATTTTTTCCGTACTGGTCTGGACAGTTTTTCGGCACTCGCACGGATTCCACCTTTTCCCGGTACTTGCCCGGATTCAACAATTTTCTGGTGCTCACACTGATTCTACCATTTTTTCTTACCGGTCCGGACAGTTTTTCGGCACTCGCACGAATTCCACCTTTTGCGGGTAGTCGCACGGATTCAACAATTTTCTGGCACTCACACAGATTCTACCATTTTTTCGTACTGGTCTGGACAATTTTTCGGCACTCGCACGGATTCCACCTTTTCCAAGTACTTGCCCGGATTCAATAATTTTCTGGTGCTCACACAGATTCTACCATTTTTCCGTACTGGTCCGGACAGTTTTTCGGCACTCGCACGGATTCCACCTTTTCCCGGTACTTGCCCGGATTCAACAATTTTCTGGTGCTCACACTGATTCTACCATTTTTTCGTACTGGTCCGGACAATTTTTCGGCACTCCCACGGACTCCACCTTTTACGGGTACTCGCCCGGATTCAACAATTTTCTAGTGCTCACACTGATTCCACCATTTTTTCGTACCGGTCCGGACAGTTTTTCGACACTCGCACGGATTCCACCTTTTGCGGGTAGTCGCACGGATTCAAAAATTTTCTGGCGCTCACACTGATTCTACTATTTTTCCGTACTGGTCTGGACAGTTTTTCGGCACTCGCACGGATTCCACCTTTTCCAAGTACTTGCCCGGATTCAACAATTTTCTTGTGCTCACACAGATTCTACCATTTTTCCGTACTGGTCTGGACAGTTTTTCGGCACTCGCACGGATTCCACCTTTTCCCGGTACTTGCCCGGATTCAACAATTTTCGGGTGCTCACACTGATTCTACCATTTTTTCGTACCGGTCCGGACAATTTTTCGGTACTCGCACGGATTCCACCTTTTGCGGGTAGTCGCACTGATTCAACAATTTTTTGGTGCTCACACTGATTCTACCATTTTTTCGTACCGGTCCGGACAGTTTTTCGGCACTCGCACGCATTCCACCTTTTCCAAGTACTTGCCCGGATTCAACAATTTTCTGGTGCTCACACAGATTCTACCATTTTTCCGTACTGGTCTGGACAGTTTTTCGGCACTCGCACGGATTCCACCTTTTCCCGGTACTTGCCCGGATTCAACAATTTTCTGGTGCTCACACTGATTCTACCATTTTTTCGTACCGGTCCGGACAGTTTTTCGGCACTCGCACGCATTCCACCTTTTCCAAGTACTTGCCCGGATTCAACAATTTTCTGGTGCTCACACAGATTCTACCATTTTTCCGTACTGGTCTGGGCAGTTTTTCGGCACTCGCACGGATTCCACCTTTTCCCGGTACTTGCCCGGATTCAACAATTTTCTGGTGCTCACACAGATTCTACCATTTTTTCCGTACTGGTCTGGACAGTTTTTCGGCACTCGCACGGATTCCACCTTTTCCCGGTACTTGCCCGGATTCAACAATTTTCTGGTGCTCACACTGATTCTACCATTTTTTCTTACCGGTCCGGACAGTTTTTCGGCACTCGCACGAATTCCACCTTTTGCGGGTAGTCGCACGGATTCAACAATTTTCTGGCGCTCACACTGATTCTACCATTTTTCTGTACTGGTCTGGACAGTTTTTCGGCACTCGCTCGGATTCCACCTTTTCCCGGTACTTGCCCGGATTCAACAATTTTCTGGTGCTCACACTGATTCTACCATTTTTTCGTACCGGTCCGGACAGTTTTTCGGCACTCGCACGGATTCCACCTTTTGCGGGTAGTCGCACGGATTCAACAATTTTCTGGCGCTCACACTGATTCTACCATTTTTCCGTACTGGTCCGGACAGTTTTTCGGCACTCGCACGGATTCCACCTTTTGCGGGTAGTCGCACGGATTCAACAATTTTCTGGCGCTCACAAAGATTCTACCATTTTTCCGTAATGGTCTGGACAGTTTTTCGGCACTCGCACGGATTCCACCTTTTGCGGGTAGTCGCACGGATTCAAAAATTTTCTGGCGCTCACACTGATTCTACTATTTTTCCGTACTGGTCTGGACAGTTTTTCGGCACTCGCACGGATTCCACCTTTTCCAAGTACTTGCCCGGATTCAACAATTTTCTGGTGCTCACACAGATTCTACCATTTTTCCGTACTGGTCTGGACAGTTTTTCGGCACTCGCACGGATTCCACCTTTTCCCGGTACTTGCCCGGATTCAACAATTTTCAGGTGCTCACACTGATTCTACCATTTTTTCGTACCGGTCCGGACAGTTTTTCGGCACTCGCACGAATTCCACCTTTTCCAAGTACTTGCCCGGATTCAACAATTTTCTGGTGCTCACACAGATTCTACCATTTTTTCGTACTGGTCTGGACAGTTTTTCGGCACTCGCACGGATTCCACCTTTTGCGGGTAGTCGCACGGATTCAACAATTTTCTGGCGCTCACACTGATTCTACCATTTTTCCGTACTGGTCTGGACAGTTTTTCGGCACTCGCACGGATTCCACCTTTTCCCGGTACTTGCCCGGATTCAAAAATTTTCTGGTGCTCACATTGATTCGACCATTTTTTCGTACTGGTCCGGACAATTTTTCGGCTATCGCAAGGATTCCACCTTTTGCGGGTAGTCGCACGGATTCAACAATTTTCTGGCGCTCACACAGATTCTACCATTTTTCCGTACTGGTTTGGACAATTTTTCGGCACTCGCACGGATTCCACCTTTTCCCGGTACTTGCCCGGATTCATTAATTTTCTGGTGCTCACACTGATTCTACCATTTTTTCATACCGGTCCGGACAGTTTTTCGGCACTCGCACGGATTCCACCTTTTGCGGGTAGTCGCACGGATTCAAAAATTTTCTGGCGCTCACACTGATTCTACTATTTTTCCGTACTGGTCTGGACAGTTTTTCGGCACTCGCACGGATTCCACCTTTTCCAAGTACTTGCCCGGATTCAACAATTTTCTGGTGCTCACACAGATTCTACCATTTTTCCGTACTGGTCTGGACAGTTTTTCGGCACTCGCACGGATTCCACCTTTTCCCGGTACTTGCCCGGATTCAACAATTTTCAGGTGCTCACACTGATTCTACCATTTTTTCGTACCGGTCCGGACAGTTTTTCGGCACTCGCACGGATTCCACCTTTTGCGGGTAGTCGCACGGATTCAACAATTTTCTGGCGCTCACACTGATCCTACTATTTTTCCGTACTGGTCCGGACAGTTTTTCGGCACTCGCACGGATTCCACCTTTTGCGGGTAGTCGCACGGATTCAACAATTTTCTGGCGCTCAGAAAGATTCTACCATTTTTCCGTAATGGTCTGGACAATTTTTCGGCACTCGCACGGATTCCACCTTTTCCCGGTACTTGCCCGGATTCAACAATTTTCTGGTGCTCACACTGATTCTACCATTTTTTCGTACCGGTCCGGACAGTTTTTCGGCACTCGCACGAATTCCACCTTTTCCAAGTACTTGCCCGGATTCAACAATTTTCTGGTCCTCACACAGATTCTACCATTTTTCCGTACTGGTCTGGACAGTTTTTCGGCACTCGCACGGATTCCACCTTTTCCCGGTACTTGCCCGGATTCAACAATTTTCTGGTGCTCACACTGATTCTACCATTTTTTCTTACCGGTCCCGACAGTTTTTCGGCACTCGCACGAATTCCACCTTTTGCGGGTAGTCGCACGGATTCAACAATTTTCTGGCGCTCACACTGATTCTACCATTTTTCCGTACTGGTCTGGACAGTTTTTCGGCACTTGCACGGATTCTACCTTTTCCCGGTACTTGCCCGGATTCAAAATATTCTGGTTCTCACATTGATTCGACCATTTTTTCGTACTGGTCCGGACAATTTTTCGGCACTCGCAAGGATTCCACCTTTTGCGGGTAGTCGCACGGATTCAACAATTTTCTGGCGCTCACACAGATTCTACCATTTTTCCGTACTGGTTTGGACAATTTTTCGGCACTCGCACGGATTCCACCTTTTCCCGGTACTTGCCCGGATTCATTAATTTTCTGGTGCTCACACTGATTCTACCATTTTTTCATACCGGTCCGGACAGTTTTTCGGCACTCGCACGGATTCCACCTTTTGCGGGTAGTCGCACGGATTCAAAAATTTTCTGGCGCTCACACTGATTCTACTATTTTTCCGTACTGGTCTGGACAGTTTTTCGGCACTCGCACGGATTCCACCTTTTCCAAGTACTTGCCCGGATTCAACAATTTTCTGGTGCTCACACAGATTCTACCATTTTTCCGTAATGGTCTGGACAATTTTTCGGCACTCGCACGGATTCCACCTTTTCCCGGTACTTGCCTGGATTCAACAATTTTCTGGTGCTCACACTGATTCTACCATTTTTTCGTACCGGTCCGGACAGTTTTTCGGCACTCGCACGGATTCCACCTTTTGCGGGTAGTCGCACGGATTCAACAATTTTCTGGCGCTCACACTGATTCTACCATTTTTCCGTACTGGTCCGGACAGTTTTTCGGCACTCGCACGGATTCCACCTTTTGCGGGTAGTCGCACGGATTCAACAATTTTCTGGCGCTCACAAAGATTCTACCATTTTTCCGTAATGGTCTGGACAATTTTTCGGCACTAGCACGGATTCCACCTTTTCCCGGTACTTGCCCGGATTCAACAATTTTCTGGTGCTCACACTGATTCTACCATTTTTTCGTACCGGTCCGGACAGTTTTTCGGCACTCGCACGGATTCCACCTTTTGCGGGTAGTCGCACGGATTCAACAATTTTCTGGCGCTCACAAAGATTCTACCATTTTTCCGTAATGGTCTGGACAATTTTTCGGCACTCGCACGGATTCCACCTTTTCCCGATACTTGCCCGGATTCAACAATTTTCTGGTCCTCACACAGATTCTACCATTTTTCCGTACTGGTCTGGACAGTTTTTCGGCACTCGCACGGATTCCACCTTTTCCCGGTACTTGCCCGGATTCAACAATTTTCTGGTGCTCACACTGATTCTACCATTTTTTCTTACCGGTCCCGACAGTTTTTCGGCACTCGCACGAATTCCACCTTTTGCGGGTAGTCGCACGGATTCAACAATTTTCTGGCGCTCACACTGATTCTACCATTTTTCCGTACTGGTCTGGACAGTTTTTCGGCACTTGCACGGATTCTACCTTTTCCCGGTACTTGCCCGGATTCAAAATTTTCTGGTTCTCACATTGATTCGACCATTTTTTCGTACTGGTCCGGACAATTTTTCGGCACTCGCAAGGATTCCACCTTTTGCGGGTAGTCGCACGGATTCAACAATTTTCTGGCGCTCACACAGATTCTACCATTTTTCCGTACTGGTTTGGACAATTTTTCGGCACTCGCACGGATTCCACCTTTTCCCGGTACTTGCCCGGATTCATTAATTTTCTGGTGCTCACACTGATTCTACCATTTTTTCATACCGGTCCGGACAGTTTTTCGGCACTCGCACGGATTCCACCTTTTGCGGGTAGTCGCACGGATTCAAAAATTTTCTGGCGCTCACACTGATTCTACTATTTTTCCGTACTGGTCTGGACAGTTTTTCGGCACTCGCACGGATTCCACCTTTTCCAAGTACTTGCCCGGATTCAACAATTTTCTGGTGCTCACACAGATTCTACCATTTTTCCGTAATGGTCTGGACAATTTTTCGGCACTCGCACGGATTCCACCTTTTCCCGGTACTTGCCTGGATTCAACAATTTTCTGGTGCTCACACTGATTCTACCATTTTTTCGTACCGGTCCGGACAGTTTTTCGGCACTCGCACGGATTCCACCTTTTGCGGGTAGTCGCACGGATTCAACAATTTTCTGGCGCTCACACTGATTCTACCATTTTTCCGTACTGGTCCGGACAGTTTTTCGGCACTCGCACGGATTCCACCTTTTGCGGGTAGTCGCACGGATTCAACAATTTTCTGGCGCTCACAAAGATTCTACCATTTTTCCGTAATGGTCTGGACAATTTTTCGGCACTAGCACGGATTCCACCTTTTCCCGGTACTTGCCCGGATTCAACAATTTTCTGGTGCTCACACTGATTCTACCATTTTTTCGTACCGGTCCGGACAGTTTTTCGGCACTCGCACGGATTCCACCTTTTGCGGGTAGTCGCACGGATTCAACAATTTTCTGGCGCTCACAAAGATTCTACCATTTTTCCGTAATGGTCTGGACAATTTTTCGGCACTCGCACGGATTCCACCTTTTCCCGGTACTTGCCCGGATTCAACAATTTTCTGGTGCTCACACTGATTCTACCATTTTTTCGTACCGGTCTGGACAGTTTTTCGGCACTCGCACGGATTCCACCTTTTGCGGGTAGTCGCACGGATTCAACAATTTTCTGGCGCTCACACTGATTCTACCATTTTTCCGTACTGGTCTGGACAGTTTTTCGGCACTCGCACGGATTCCACCTTTTCCCGGTACTTGCCCGGATTCAAAAATTTTCTGGTGCTCACATTGATTCGACCATTTTTTCGTACTGGTCCGGACAATTTTTCGGCTATCGCAAGGATTCCACCTTTTGCGGGTAGTCGCACGGATTCAACAATTTTCTGGCGCTCACACAGATTCTACCATTTTTCCGTACTGGTTTGGACAATTTTTCGGCACTCGCACGGATTCCACCTTTTCCCGGTACTTGCCCGGATTCATTAATTTTCTGGTGCTCACACTGATTCTACCATTTTTTCATACCGGTCCGGACAGTTTTTCGGCACTCGCACGGATTCCACCTTTTGCGGGTAGTCGCACGGATTCAAAAATTTTCTGGCGCTCACACTGATTCTACTATTTTTCCGTACTGGTCTGGACAGTTTTTCGGCACTCGCACGGATTCCACCTTTTCCAAGTACTTGCCCGGATTCAACAATTTTCTGGTGCTCACACAGATTCTACCATTTTTCCGTACTGGTCTGGACAGTTTTTCGGCACTCGCACGGATTCCACCTTTTCCCGGTACTTGCCCGGATTCAACAATTTTCAGGTGCTCACACTGATTCTACCATTTTTTCGTACCGGTCCGGACAGTTTTTCGGCACTCGCACGGATTCCACCTTTTGCGGGTAGTCGCACGGATTCAACAATTTTCTGGCGCTCACACTGATCCTACTATTTTTCCGTACTGGTCCGGACAGTTTTTCGGCACTCGCACGGATTCCACCTTTTGCGGGTAGTCGCACGGATTCAACAATTTTCTGGCGCTCAGAAAGATTCTACCATTTTTCCGTAATGGTCTGGACAATTTTTCGGCACTCGCACGGATTCCACCTTTTCCCGGTACTTGCCCGGATTCAACAATTTTCTGGTGCTCACACTGATTCTACCATTTTTTCGTACCGGTCCGGACAGTTTTTCGGCACTCGCACGAATTCCACCTTTTCCAAGTACTTGCCCGGATTCAACAATTTTCTGGTCCTCACACAGATTCTACCATTTTTCCGTACTGGTCTGGACAGTTTTTCGGCACTCGCACGGATTCCACCTTTTCCCGGTACTTGCCCGGATTCAACAATTTTCTGGTGCTCACACTGATTCTACCATTTTTTCTTACCGGTCCCGACAGTTTTTCGGCACTCGCACGAATTCCACCTTTTGCGGGTAGTCGCACGGATTCAACAATTTTCTGGCGCTCACACTGATTCTACCATTTTTCCGTACTGGTCTGGACAGTTTTTCGGCACTTGCACGGATTCTACCTTTTCCCGGTACTTGCCCGGATTCAAAATTTTCTGGTTCTCACATTGATTCGACCATTTTTTCGTACTGGTCCGGACAATTTTTCGGCACTCGCAAGGATTCCACCTTTTGCGGGTAGTCGCACGGATTCAACAATTTTCTGGCGCTCACACAGATTCTACCATTTTTCCGTACTGGTTTGGACAATTTTTCGGCACTCGCACGGATTCCACCTTTTCCCGGTACTTGCCCGGATTCATTAATTTTCTGGTGCTCACACTGATTCTACCATTTTTTCATACCGGTCCGGACAGTTTTTCGGCACTCGCACGGATTCCACCTTTTGCGGGTAGTCGCACGGATTCAAAAATTTTCTGGCGCTCACACTGATTCTACTATTTTTCCGTACTGGTCTGGACAGTTTTTCGGCACTCGCACGGATTCCACCTTTTCCAAGTACTTGCCCGGATTCAACAATTTTCTGGTGCTCACACAGATTCTACCATTTTTCCGTAATGGTCTGGACAATTTTTCGGCACTCGCACGGATTCCACCTTTTCCCGGTACTTGCCTGGATTCAACAATTTTCTGGTGCTCACACTGATTCTACCATTTTTTCGTACCGGTCCGGACAGTTTTTCGGCACTCGCACGGATTCCACCTTTTGCGGGTAGTCGCACGGATTCAACAATTTTCTGGCGCTCACACTGATTCTACCATTTTTCCGTACTGGTCCGGACAGTTTTTCGGCACTCGCACGGATTCCACCTTTTGCGGGTAGTCGCACGGATTCAACAATTTTCTGGCGCTCACAAAGATTCTACCATTTTTCCGTAATGGTCTGGACAATTTTTCGGCACTAGCACGGATTCCACCTTTTCCCGGTACTTGCCCGGATTCAACAATTTTCTGGTGCTCACACTGATTCTACCATTTTTTCGTACCGGTCCGGACAGTTTTTCGGCACTCGCACGGATTCCACCTTTTGCGGGTAGTCGCACGGATTCAACAATTTTCTGGCGCTCACAAAGATTCTACCATTTTTCCGTAATGGTCTGGACAATTTTTCGGCACTCGCACGGATTCCACCTTTTCCCGATACTTGCCCGGATTCAACAATTTTCTGGTCCTCACACAGATTCTACCATTTTTCCGTACTGGTCTGGACAGTTTTTCGGCACTCGCACGGATTCCACCTTTTCCCGGTACTTGCCCGGATTCAACAATTTTCTGGTGCTCACACTGATTCTACCATTTTTTCTTACCGGTCCCGACAGTTTTTCGGCACTCGCACGAATTCCACCTTTTGCGGGTAGTCGCACGGATTCAACAATTTTCTGGCGCTCACACTGATTCTACCATTTTTCCGTACTGGTCTGGACAGTTTTTCGGCACTTGCACGGATTCTACCTTTTCCCGGTACTTGCCCGGATTCAAAATTTTCTGGTTCTCACATTGATTCGACCATTTTTTCGTACTGGTCCGGACAATTTTTCGGCACTCGCAAGGATTCCACCTTTTGCGGGTAGTCGCACGGATTCAACAATTTTCTGGCGCTCACACAGATTCTACCATTTTTCCGTACTGGTTTGGACAATTTTTCGGCACTCGCACGGATTCCACCTTTTCCCGGTACTTGCCCGGATTCATTAATTTTCTGGTGCTCACACTGATTCTACCATTTTTTCATACCGGTCCGGACAGTTTTTCGGCACTCGCACGGATTCCACCTTTTGCGGGTAGTCGCACGGATTCAAAAATTTTCTGGCGCTCACACTGATTCTACTATTTTTCCGTACTGGTCTGGACAGTTTTTCGGCACTCGCACGGATTCCACCTTTTCCAAGTACTTGCCCGGATTCAACAATTTTCTGGTGCTCACACAGATTCTACCATTTTTCCGTAATGGTCTGGACAATTTTTCGGCACTCGCACGGATTCCACCTTTTCCCGGTACTTGCCTGGATTCAACAATTTTCTGGTGCTCACACTGATTCTACCATTTTTTCGTACCGGTCCGGACAGTTTTTCGGCACTCGCACGGATTCCACCTTTTGCGGGTAGTCGCACGGATTCAACAATTTTCTGGCGCTCACACTGATTCTACCATTTTTCCGTACTGGTCCGGACAGTTTTTCGGCACTCGCACGGATTCCACCTTTTGCGGGTAGTCGCACGGATTCAACAATTTTCTGGCGCTCACAAAGATTCTACCATTTTTCCGTAATGGTCTGGACAATTTTTCGGCACTAGCACGGATTCCACCTTTTCCCGGTACTTGCCCGGATTCAACAATTTTCTGGTGCTCACACTGATTCTACCATTTTTTCGTACCGGTCCGGACAGTTTTTCGGCACTCGCACGGATTCCACCTTTTGCGGGTAGTCGCACGGATTCAACAATTTTCTGGCGCTCACAAAGATTCTACCATTTTTCCGTAATGGTCTGGACAATTTTTCGGCACTCGCACGGATTCCACCTTTTCCCGGTACTTGCCCGGATTCAACAATTTTCTGGTGCTCACACTGATTCTACCATTTTTTCGTACCGGTCCGGACAGTTTTTCGGCACTCGCACGGATTCCACCTTTTGCGGGTAGTCGCACGGATTCAACAATTTTCTGGCGCTCACACTGATTCTACCATTTTTCCGTACTGGTCTGGACAGTTTTTCGGCACTCGCACGGATTCCACCTTTTCCCGGTACTTGCCCGGATTCAAAAATTTTCTGGTGCTCACATTGATTCGACCATTTTTTCGTACTGGTCCGGACAATTTTTCGGCACTCGCAAGGATTCCACCTTTTGCGGGTAGTCGCACGGATTCAACAATTTTCTGGCGCTCACACTGATTCTACCATTTTTCCGTACTGGTCTGGACAGTTTTTCGGCACTCGCACGGATTCCACCTTTTGCGGGTAGTCGCACGGATTCAACAATTTTCTGGCGCTCACACTGATTCTACCATTTTTCCGTACTGGTCTGGACAGTTTTTCGGCACTCGCACGGATTCCACCTTTTCCCGGTACTTGCCCGGATTCAACAATTTTCTGGTGCTCAAATTGATTCCACCATTTTTTCGTACTGGTCCGGACAATTTTTCGGCACTCGCAAGGATTCCACCTTTTGCGGGTAGTCGCACGGATTCAACAATTTTCTGGCGCTCACACAGATTCTACAATTTTTCCATACTGGTCTGGACAATTTTTCGGCACTCGCACGGATTCCACCTTTTCCCGGTGCTTGCCCGGATTCAACAATTTTCTGGTGCTCACACTGATTCTACCATTTTTTCGTACCGGTCCGGACAGTCTTTCGGCACTCGCACGGATTCCACCTTTTGCGGGTAGTCGCACGGATTCAACAATTTTCTGGCGCTCACACTGATTCTACCATTTTTCCGTACTGGTCTGGACAGTTTTTCGGTACTCGCACGGATTCCACCTTTTCCAAGTACTTGCCCGGATTCAACAATTTTCTGGTGCTCACACAGATTCTACCATTTTTCCGTACTGGTCTGGACAGTTTTTTGGCACTCGCACGGATTCCACCTTTTCCCTGTACTTGCCCGGATTCAACAATTTTCTGGCGCTCACACTGATTCTACCATTTTTTCGTACCTGTCCGGACAGTTTTTCGGCACTCGCAAGGATTCCACCTTTTGCGGGTAGTCGCACGGATTCAACAATTTTCTGGCGCTCACACTGATTCTACCATTTTTCCGTACTGGTCTGGACAGTTTTTCGGCACTCGCACGGATTCCACCTTTTCCCGGTACTTGGCCGGATTCAACAATTTTCTGGTGCTCACACTGATTCTACCATTTTTTCGTACCGGTCCGGACAGTTTTTCGGCACTCGCACGGATTCCACCTTTTGCGGGTAGTCGCACGGATTCAACAATTTTCTGGCGCTCACACTGATTCTACCATTTTTCCGTACTGGTCTGGACAGTTTTTCGGCACTCGCACGGATTCCACCTTTTGCGGGTAGTCGCACGGATTCAACAATTTTCTGGCGCTCACACTGATTCGACCATTTTTCCGTACTGGTCTGGACAGTTTTTCGGCACTCGCACGGATTCCACCTTTTGCGGGTAGTCGCAATGATTCAACAATTTTCTGGCGCTCACACTGATTCTACCATTTTTCCGTACTGGTCTGGACAGTTTTTCGGCACTCGCACGGATTCCACTTTTTCCCGGTACTTGCCCGGATTCAACAATTTTCTGGTGCTCACATTGATTCCACCAGTTTTTCGTACTGGTCCGGACAATTTTTCGGCACTCGCAAGGATTCCACCTTTTGCGGGTAGTCGCACGGATTCAACAATTTTCTGGCGCTCACACAGATTCTACAATTTTTCCGTACTGGTCTGGACAATTTTTCGGCACTCGCACGGATTCCACCTTTTCCCGGTACTTGCCCGGATTCAACAATTTTCTGGTGCTCACACTGATTCTACCATTTTTTCGTACCGGTCCGGACAGTTTTTCGGCACTCGCACGGATTCCACCTTTTGCGGGTAGTCGCACGGATTCAACAATTTTCTGGCGCTCACACTGATTCTACCATTTTTCCGTACTGGTCTGGACAGTTTTTCGGCACTCGCACGGATTCCACCTTTTCCAAGTACTTGCCCGGATTCAACAATTTTCTGGTGCTCACACAGATTCTACCATTTTTCCGTACTGGTCTGGACAGTTTTTCGGCACTCGCACGGATTCCACCTTTTCCCTGTACTTGCCCGGATTCAACAATTTTCTGGTGCTCACACTGATTCTACCATTTTTTCGTACCGGTCCGGACAGTTTTTCGGCACTCGCACGGATTCCACCTTTTGCGGGTAGTCGCACGGATTCAACAATTTTCTGGCGCTCACACTGATTCTACCATTTTTCCGTACTGGTCTGGACAGTTTTTCGGCACTCGCACGGATTCCACCTTTTCCAAGTACTTGCCCGGATTCAATAATTTTCTGGTGCTCACACTGATTTTACCATTTTTTCGTACCGGTCCGGACAGTTTTTCGGCACTCGCACGGATTCCACCTTTTGCGGGTAGTCGCACGGATTCAACAATTTTCTGGCGCTCACACAGATTCTACCATTTTTCCGTACTGGTTTGGACAATTTTTCGGCACTCGCACGGATTCCACCTTTTCCCGGTACTTGCCCGGATTCGTTAATTTTCTGGTGCTCACACTGATTCTACCATTTTTTCATACCGGTCCGGACAGTTTTTCGGCACTCGCACGGATTCCACCTTTTGCGGGTAGTCGCACGGATTCAAAAATTTTCTGGCGCTCACACTGATTCTACTATTTTTCCGTACTGGTCTGGACAGTTTTTCGGCACTCGCACGGATTCCACCTTTTCCAAGTACTTGCCCGGATTCAACAATTTTCTGGTGCTCACACAGATTCTACCATTTTTCCGTAATGGTCCGGACAGTTTTTCGGCACTCGCACGGATTCCACCTTTTGCGGGTAGTCGCACGGATTCAACAATTTTCTGGCGCTCACACTGATTCTACCATTTTTCCGTACTGGTCCGGACAGTTTTTCGGCACTCGCACGGATTCCACCTTTTGCGGGTAGTCGCACGGATTCAACAATTTTCTGGCGCTCACAAAGATTCTACCATTTTTCCGTAATGGTCTGGACAATTTTTCGGCACTAGCACGGATTCCACCTTTTCCCGGTACTTGCCCGGATTCAACAATTTTCTGGTGCTCACACTGATTCTACCATTTTTTCGTACCGGTCCGGACAGTTTTTCGGCACTCGCACGGATTCCACCTTTTGCGGGTAGTCGCACGGATTCAACAATTTTCTGGCGCTCACAAAGATTCTACCATTTTTCCGTAATGGTCTGGACAATTTTTCGGCACTCGCACGGATTCCACCTTTTCCCGGTACTTGCCCGGATTCAACAATTTTCTGGTGCTCACACTGATTCTACCATTTTTTCGTACCGGTCCGGACAGTTTTTCGGCACTCGCACGGATTCCACCTTTTGCGGGTAGTCGCACGGATTCAACAATTTTCTGGCGCTCACACTGATTCTACCATTTTTCCGTACTGGTCTGGACAGTTTTTCGGCACTCGCACGGATTCCACCTTTTCCCGGTACTTGCCCGGATTCAAAAATTTTCTGGTGCTCACATTGATTCGACCATTTTTTCGTACTGGTCCGGACAATTTTTCGGCACTCGCAAGGATTCCACCTTTTGCGGGTAGTCGCACGGATTCAACAATTTTCTGGCGCTCACACTGATTCTACCATTTTTCCGTACTGGTCTGGACAGTTTTTCGGCACTCGCACGGATTCCACCTTTTGCGGGTAGTCGCACGGATTCAACAATTTTCTGGCGCTCACACTGATTCTACCATTTTTCCGTACTGGTCTGGACAGTTTTTCGGCACTCGCACGGATTCCACCTTTTCCCGGTACTTGCCCGGATTCAACAATTTTCTGGTGCTCAAATTGATTCCACCATTTTTTCGTACTGGTCCGGACAATTTTTCGGCACTCGCAAGGATTCCACCTTTTGCGGGTAGTCGCACGGATTCAACAATTTTCTGGCGCTCACACAGATTCTACAATTTTTCCATACTGGTCTGGACAATTTTTCGGCACTCGCACGGATTCCACCTTTTCCCGGTGCTTGCCCGGATTCAACAATTTTCTGGTGCTCACACTGATTCTACCATTTTTTCGTACCGGTCCGGACAGTCTTTCGGCACTCGCACGGATTCCACCTTTTGCGGGTAGTCGCACGGATTCAACAATTTTCTGGCGCTCACACTGATTCTACCATTTTTCCGTACTGGTCTGGACAGTTTTTCGGTACTCGCACGGATTCCACCTTTTCCAAGTACTTGCCCGGATTCAACAATTTTCTGGTGCTCACACAGATTCTACCATTTTTCCGTACTGGTCTGGACAGTTTTTTGGCACTCGCACGGATTCCACCTTTTCCCTGTACTTGCCCGGATTCAACAATTTTCTGGCGCTCACACTGATTCTACCATTTTTTCGTACCTGTCCGGACAGTTTTTCGGCACTCGCAAGGATTCCACCTTTTGCGGGTAGTCGCACGGATTCAACAATTTTCTGGCGCTCACACTGATTCTACCATTTTTCCGTACTGGTCTGGACAGTTTTTCGGCACTCGCACGGATTCCACCTTTTCCCGGTACTTGGCCGGATTCAACAATTTTCTGGTGCTCACACTGATTCTACCATTTTTTCGTACCGGTCCGGACAGTTTTTCGGCACTCGCACGGATTCCACCTTTTGCGGGTAGTCGCACGGATTCAACAATTTTCTGGCGCTCACACTGATTCTACCATTTTTCCGTACTGGTCTGGACAGTTTTTCGGCACTCGCACGGATTCCACCTTTTGCGGGTAGTCGCACGGATTCAACAATTTTCTGGCGCTCACACTGATTCGACCATTTTTCCGTACTGGTCTGGACAGTTTTTCGGCACTCGCACGGATTCCACCTTTTGCGGGTAGTCGCAATGATTCAACAATTTTCTGGCGCTCACACTGATTCTACCATTTTTCCGTACTGGTCTGGACAGTTTTTCGGCACTCGCACGGATTCCACTTTTTCCCGGTACTTGCCCGGATTCAACAATTTTCTGGTGCTCACATTGATTCCACCAGTTTTTCGTACTGGTCCGGACAATTTTTCGGCACTCGCAAGGATTCCACCTTTTGCGGGTAGTCGCACGGATTCAACAATTTTCTGGCGCTCACACAGATTCTACAATTTTTCCGTACTGGTCTGGACAATTTTTCGGCACTCGCACGGATTCCACCTTTTCCCGGTACTTGCCCGGATTCAACAATTTTCTGGTGCTCACACTGATTCTACCATTTTTTCGTACCGGTCCGGACAGTTTTTCGGCACTCGCACGGATTCCACCTTTTGCGGGTAGTCGCACGGATTCAACAATTTTCTGGCGCTCACACTGATTCTACCATTTTTCCGTACTGGTCTGGACAGTTTTTCGGCACTCGCACGGATTCCACCTTTTCCAAGTACTTGCCCGGATTCAACAATTTTCTGGTGCTCACACAGATTCTACCATTTTTCCGTACTGGTCTGGACAGTTTTTCGGCACTCGCACGGATTCCACCTTTTCCCTGTACTTGCCCGGATTCAACAATTTTCTGGTGCTCACACTGATTCTACCATTTTTTCGTACCGGTCCGGACAGTTTTTCGGCACTCGCACGGATTCCACCTTTTGCGGGTAGTCGCACGGATTCAACAATTTTCTGGCGCTCACACTGATTCTACCATTTTTCCGTACTGGTCTGGACAGTTTTTCGGCACTCGCACGGATTCCACCTTTTCCAAGTACTTGCCCGGATTCAATAATTTTCTGGTGCTCACACTGATTTTACCATTTTTTCGTACCGGTCCGGACAGTTTTTCGGCACTCGCACGGATTCCACCTTTTGCGGGTAGTCGCACGGATTCAACAATTTTCTGGCGCTCACACAGATTCTACCATTTTTCCGTACTGGTTTGGACAATTTTTCGGCACTCGCACGGATTCCACCTTTTCCCGGTACTTGCCCGGATTCGTTAATTTTCTGGTGCTCACACTGATTCTACCATTTTTTCATACCGGTCCGGACAGTTTTTCGGCACTCGCACGGATTCCACCTTTTGCGGGTAGTCGCACGGATTCAAAAATTTTCTGGCGCTCACACTGATTCTACTATTTTTCCGTACTGGTCTGGACAGTTTTTCGGCACTCGCACGGATTCCACCTTTTCCAAGTACTTGCCCGGATTCAACAATTTTCTGGTGCTCACACAGATTCTACCATTTTTCCGTAATGGTCCGGACAGTTTTTCGGCACTCGCACGGATTCCACCTTTTGCGGGTAGTCGCACGGATTCAACAATTTTCTGGCGCTCACACTGATTCTACCATTTTTCCGTACTGGTCCGGACAGTTTTTCGGCACTCGCACGGATTCCACCTTTTGCGGGTAGTCGCACGGATTCAACAATTTTCTGGCGCTCACAAAGATTCTACCATTTTTCCGTAATGGTCTGGACAATTTTTCGGCACTCGCACGGATTCCACCTTTTCCCGGTACTTGCCCGGATTCAACAATTTTCTGGTGCTCACACTGATTCTACCATTTTTTCGTACCGGTCCGGACAGTTTTTCGGCACTCGCACGGATTCCACCTTTTGCGGGTAGTCGCACGGATTCAACAATTTTCTGGCGCTCACACTGATTCTACCATTTTTCCGTACTGGTCTGGACAGTTTTTCGGCACTCGCACGGATTCCACCTTTTCCAAGTACTTGCCCGGATTCAACAATTTTCTGGCGCTCACACTGATTCTACCATTTTTCCGTACTGGTCCGGACAGTTTTTCGGCACTCGCACGGATTCCACCTTTTGCGGGTAGTCGCAATGATTCAACAATTTTCTGGCGCTCACACTGATTCTACCATTTTTCCGTACTGGTCTGGACAGTTTTTCGGCACTTGCACGGATTCCACCTTTTCCCGGTACTTGCCCGGATTCAAAAATTTTCTGGTGCTCACATTGATTCGACCATTTTTTCGTACTGGTCCGGACAATTTTTCGGCACTCGCAAGGATTCCACCTTTTGCGGGTAGTCGCACGGATTCAACAATTTTCTGGCGCTCACACTGATTCTACCATTTTTCCGTACTGGTCTGGACAGTTTTTCGGCACTCGCACGGATTCCACCTTTTGCGGGTAGTCGCACGGATTCAACAATTTTCTGGCGCTCACACTGATTCTACCATTTTTCCGTACTGGTCTGGACAGTTTTTCGGCACTCGCACGGATTCCACCTTTTCCCGGTACTTGCCCGGATTCAACAATTTTCTGGTGCTCAAATTGATTCCACCATTTTTTCGTACTGGTCCGGACAATTTTTCGGCACTCGCAAGGATTCCACCTTTTGCGGGTAGTCGCACGGATTCAACAATTTTCTGGCGCTCACACAGATTCTACAATTTTTCCATACTGGTCTGGACAATTTTTCGGCACTCGCACGGATTCCACCTTTTCCCGGTACTTGCCCGGATTCAACAATTTTCTGGTGCTCACACTGATTCTACCATTTTTTCGTACTGGTCCGGACAGTTTTTCGGCACTCGCACGGATTCCACCTTTTGCGGGTAGTCGCACGGATTCAACAATTTTCTGGCGCTCACACTGATTCTACCATTTTTCCGTACTGGTCTGGACAGTTTTTCGGTACTCGCACGGATTCCACCTTTTCCAAGTACTTGCCCGGATTCAACAATTTTCTGGTGCTCACACAGATTCTACCATTTTTCCGTACTGGTCTGGACAGTTTTTTGGCACTCGCACGGATTCCACCTTTTCCCTGTACTTGCCCGGATTCAACAATTTTCTGGTGCTCACACTGATTCTACCATTTTTTCGTACCTGTCCGGACAGTTTTTTGGCACTCGCACGGATTCCACCTTTTGCGGGTAGTCGCACGGATTCAACAATTTTCTGGCGCTCACACTGATTCTACCATTTTTCCGTACTGGTCTGGACAGTTTTTCGGCACTCGCACGGATTCCACCTTTTCCCGGTACTTGGCCGGATTCAACAATTTTCTGGTGCTCACACTGATTCTACCATTTTTTCGTACCGGTCCGGACAGTTTTTCGGCACTCGCACGGATTCCACCTTTTGCGGGTAGTCGCACGGATTCAACAATTTTCTGGCGCTCACACTGATTCTACCATTTTTCCGTACTGGTCTGGACAGTTTTTCGGCACTCGCACGGATTCCACCTTTTGCGGGTAGTCGCACGGATTCAACAATTTTCTGGCGCTCACACTGATTCGACCATTTTTCCGTACTGGTCTGGACAGTTTTTCGGCACTCGCACGGATTCCACCTTTTGCGGGTAGTCGCAATGATTCAACAATTTTCTGGCGCTCACACTGATTCTACCATTTTTCCGTACTGGTCTGGACAGTTTTTCGGCACTCGCACGGATTCCACTTTTTCCCGGTACTTGCCCGGATTCAACAATTTTCTGGTGCTCACATTGATTCCACCAGTTTTTCGTACTGGTCCGGACAATTTTTCGGCACTCGCAAGGATTCCACCTTTTGCGGGTAGTCGCACGGATTCAACAATTTTCTGGCGCTCACACAGATTCTACAATTTTTCCGTACTGGTCTGGACAATTTTTCGGCACTCGCACGGATTCCACCTTTTCCCGGTACTTGCCCGGATTCAACAATTTTCTGGTGCTCACACTGATTCTACCATTTTTTCGTACCGGTCCGGACAGTTTTTCGGCACTCGCACGGATTCCACCTTTTGCGGGTAGTCGCACGGATTCAACAATTTTCTGGCGCTCACACTGATTCTACCATTTTTCCGTACTGGTCTGGACAGTTTTTCGGCACTCGCACGGATTCCACCTTTTCCAAGTACTTGCCCGGATTCAACAATTTTCTGGTGCTCACACAGATTCTACCATTTTTCCGTACTGGTCTGGACAGTTTTTCGGCACTCGCACGGATTCCACCTTTTCCCTGTACTTGCCCGGATTCAACAATTTTCTGGTGCTCACACTGATTCTACCATTTTTTCGTACCGGTCCGGACAGTTTTTCGGCACTCGCACGGATTCCACCTTTTGCGGGTAGTCGCACGGATTCAACAATTTTCTGGCGCTCACACTGATTCTACCATTTTTCCGTACTGGTCTGGACAGTTTTTCGGCACTCGCACGGATTCCACCTTTTCCAAGTACTTGCCCGGATTCAATAATTTTCTGGTGCTCACACTGATTTTACCATTTTTTCGTACCGGTCCGGACAGTTTTTCGGCACTCGCACGGATTCCACCTTTTGCGGGTAGTCGCACGGATTCAACAATTTTCTGGCGCTCACACAGATTCTACCATTTTTCCGTACTGGTTTGGACAATTTTTCGGCACTCGCACGGATTCCACCTTTTCCCGGTACTTGCCCGGATTCGTTAATTTTCTGGTGCTCACACTGATTCTACCATTTTTTCATACCGGTCCGGACAGTTTTTCGGCACTCGCACGGATTCCACCTTTTGCGGGTAGTCGCACGGATTCAAAAATTTTCTGGCGCTCACACTGATTCTACTATTTTTCCGTACTGGTCTGGACAGTTTTTCGGCACTCGCACGGATTCCACCTTTTCCAAGTACTTGCCCGGATTCAACAATTTTCTGGTGCTCACACAGATTCTACCATTTTTCCGTAATGGTCCGGACAGTTTTTCGGCACTCGCACGGATTCCACCTTTTGCGGGTAGTCGCACGGATTCAACAATTTTCTGGCGCTCACACTGATTCTACCATTTTTCCGTACTGGTCCGGACAGTTTTTCGGCACTCGCACGGATTCCACCTTTTGCGGGTAGTCGCACGGATTCAACAATTTTCTGGCGCTCACAAAGATTCTACCATTTTTCCGTAATGGTCTGGACAATTTTTCGGCACTCGCACGGATTCCACCTTTTCCCGGTACTTGCCCGGATTCAACAATTTTCTGGTGCTCACACTGATTCTACCATTTTTTCGTACCGGTCCGGACAGTTTTTCGGCACTCGCACGGATTCCACCTTTTGCGGGTAGTCGCACGGATTCAACAATTTTCTGGCGCTCACAAAGATTCTACCATTTTTCCGTAATGGTCTGGACAATTTTTCGGCACTCGCACGGATTCCACCTTTTCCCGGTACTTGCCCGGATTCAACAATTTTCTGGTGCTCACACTGATTCTACCATTTTTTCGTACCGGTCCGTACAGTTTTTCGGCACTCGCACGGATTCAACCTTTTGCGGGTAGTCGCACGGATTCAACAATTTTCTGGCGCTCACACTGATTCTACCATTTTTCCGTACTGGTCTGGACAGTTTTTCGGCACTCGCACGGATTCCACCTTTTCCCGGTACTTGCCCGGATTCAAAAATTTTCTGGTGCTCACATTGATTCGACCATTTTTTCGTACTGGTCCGGACAATTTTTCGGCACTCGCAAGGATTCCACCTTTTGCGGGTAGTCGCACGGATTCAACAATTTTCTGGCGCTCACACTGATTCTACCATTTTTCCGTACTGGTCTGGACAGTTTTTCGGCACTCGCACGGATTCCACCTTTTGCGGGTAGTCGCACGGATTCAACAATTTTCTGGCGCTCACACTGATTCTACCATTTTTCCGTACTGGTCTGGACAGTTTTTCGGCACTCGCACGGATTCCACCTTTTCCCTGTACTTGCCCGGATTCAACAATTTTCTGGCGCTCACACTGATTCTACCATTTTTCCGTACTGGTCTGGACAGTTTTTCGGCACTCGCACGGATTCCACTTTTTCCCGGTACTTGCCCGGATTCAACAATTTTCTGGTGCTCACATTGATTCCACCAGTTTTTCGTACTGGTCCGGACAATTTTTCGGCACTCGCAAGGATTCCACCTTTTGCGGGTAGTCGCACGGATTCAACAATTTTCTGGCGCTCACACAGATTCTACAATTTTTCCGAACTGGTCTGGACAGTTTTTCGGCACTCGCACGGATTCCACCTTTTCCAAGTACTTGCCCGGATTCAACAATTTTCTGGTGCTCACACAGATTCTACCATTTTTCCGTACTGGTCTGGACAGTTTTTCGGCACTCGCACGGATTCCACCTTTTCCCTGTACTTGCCCGGATTCAACAATTTTCTGGTGCTCACACTGATTCTACCATTTTTTCGTACCGGTCCGGACAGTTTTTCGGCACTCGCACGGATTCCACCTTTTGCGGGTAGTCGCACGGATTCAACAATTTTCTGGCGCTCACACTGATTCTACCATTTTTCCGTACTGGTCTGGACAGTTTTTCGGCACTCGCACGGATTCCACCTTTTCCAAGTACTTGCCCGGATTCAACAATTTTCTGGTGCTCACACTGATTTTACCATTTTGTCGTACCGGTCCGGACAGTTTTTCGGCACTCGCACGGATTCCACCTTTTGCGGGTAGTCGCACGGATTCAACAATTTTCTGGCGCTCACACAGATTCTACAATTTTTCCGTACTGGTCTGGACAATTTTTCGGCACTCGCACGGATTCCACATTTTCCCGGTACTTGCCCGGATTCAACAATTTTCTGGTGCTCACACTGATTCTACCATTTTTTCGTACCGGTCCGGACAGTTTTTCGGCACTCGCACGGATTCCACCTTTTGCGGGTAGTCGCACGGATTCAACAATTTTCTGGCGCTCACACTGATTCTACCATTTTTCCGTACTGGTCTGGACAGTTTTTCGGCACTCGCACGGATTCCACCTTTTCCCGGTACTTGCCCGGATTCAACAATTTTCTGGTGCTCACACTGATTCTACCATTTTTTCGTACCGGTCCGGACAGTTTTTCGGCACTCGCACGGATTCCACCTTTTGCGGGTAGTCGCACGGATTCAACAATTTTCTGGCGCTCACACTGATTCTACCATTTTTTCGTACCGGTCCGGACAGTTTTTCGGCACTCGCACGGATTCCACCTTTTGCGGGTAGTCGCACGGATTCAACAATTTTCTGGCGCTCACACTGATTCTACCATTTTTCCGTACTGGTCTGGACAGTTTTTCGGCACTCGCACGGATTCCACCTTTTCCCTGTACTTGCCCGGATTCAACAATTTTCTGGTGCTCACACTGATTCTACCATTTTTTCATACCGGTCCGGACAGTTTTTCGGCACTCGCACGGATTCCACCTTTTGCGGGTAGTCGCACGGATTCAACAATTTTCTGGCGCTCACACTGATTCTACCATTTTTCCGTACTGGTCTGGACAGTTTTTCGGCACTCGCACGAATTCCACCTTTTCCCGGTACTTGGCCGGATTCAACAATTTTCTGGTGCTCACACTGATTCTACCATTTTTTCGTACTGGTCTGGACAGTTTTTCGGCACTCGCACAGATTCCACCTTTTGCGGGTAGTCGCACGGATTCAACAATTTTCTGGCGCTCACACTGATTCTACCATTTTTCCGTACCGGTCTGGACAGTTTTTCAGCACTCGCACGGATTCCACCTTTTGCGGGTAGTCGCACGGATTCAACAATTTTCTGGCGCTCACACTGATTCTACCATTTTTCCGTACTGGTCTGGACAGTTTTTCGGCACTCGCACGGATTCCACCTTTTGCGGGTAGTCGCACGGATTCAACAATTTTCTGGCGCTCACACAGATTCTACAATTTTTCCGTACTGGTCTGGACAATTTTTCGGCACTCGCACGGATTCCACATTTTCCCGGTACTTGCCCGGATTCAACAATTTTCTGGTGCTCACACTGATTCTACCATTTTTTCGTACCGGTCCGGACAGTTTTTCGGCACTCGCACGGATTCCACCTTTTGCGGGTAGTCGCACGGATTCAACAATTTTCTGGCGCTCACACTGATTCTACCATTTTTCCGTACTGGTCTGGACAGTTTTTCGGCACTCGCACGGATTCCACCTTTTCCAAGTACTTGCCCGGATTCAACAATTTTCTGGTGCTCACACAGATTCTACCATTTTTCCGTACTGGTCTGGACAGTTTTTCGGCACTCGCACGGATTCCACCTTTTCCCTGTACTTGCCCGGATTCAACAATTTTCTGGTGCTCACACTGATTCTACCATTTTTTCATACCGGTCCGGACAGTTTTTCGGCACTCGCACGGATTCCACCTTTTGCGGGTAGTCGCACGGATTCAACAATTTTCTGGCGCTCACACTGATTCTACCATTTTTCCGTACTGGTCTGGACAGTTTTTCGGCACTCCCACGAATTCCACCTTTTCCCGGTACTTGCCCGGATTCAACAATTTTCTGGTGCTCACATTGATTCCACCATTTTTTCGTACTGGTCCGGACAATTTTTCGGCACTCGCAAGGATTCCACCTTTTGCGGGTAGTCGCACGGATTCAACAATTTTCTGGCGCTCACACAGATTCTACAATTTTTCCGTACTGGTCTGGACAATTTTTCGGCACTCGCACGGATTCCACATTTTCCCGGTACTTGCCCGGATTCAACAATTTTCTGGTGCTCACACTGATTCTACCATTTTTTCGTACCGGTCCGGACAGTTTTTCGGTACTCGCACGGATTCCACCTTTTGCGGGTAGTCGCACGGATTCAACAATTTTCTGGCGCTCACACTGATTCTACCATTTTTCCGTACTGGTCTGGACAGTTTTTCGGCACTCGCACGGATTCCACCTTTTCCAAGTACTTGCCCGGATTCAACAATTTTCTGGTGCTCACACAGATTCTACCATTTTTCCGTACTGGTCTGGACAGTTTTTCGGCACTCGCACGGATTCCACCTTTTCCCTGTACTTGCCCGGATTCAACAATTTTCTGGTGCTCACACTGATTCTACCATTTTTTCATACCGGTCCGGACAGTTTTTCGGCACTCGCACGGATTCCACCTTTTGCGGGTAGTCGCACGGATTCAACAATTTTCTGGCGCTCACACTGATTCTACCATTTTTCCGTACTGGTCTGGACAGTTTTTCGGCACTCGCACGAATTCCACCTTTTCCCGGTACTTGGCCGGATTCAACAATTTTCTGGTGCTCACACTGATTCTACCATTTTTTCGTACTGGTCTGGACAGTTTTTCGGCACTCGCACGGATTCCACCTTTTGCGGGTAGTCGCACGGATTCAACAATTTTCTGGCGCTCACACTGATTCTACCATTTTTCCGTACCGGTCTGGACAGTTTTTCCGCACTCGCACGGATTCCACCTTTTGCGGGTAGTCGCACGGATTCAACAATTTTCTGGCGCTCACACTGATTCTACCATTTTTCCGTACTGGTCTGGACAGTTTTTCGGCACTCGCACGGATTCCACCTTTTGCGGGTAGTCGCACGGATTCAACAATTTTCTGGCGCTCACACTGATTCTACCATTTTTCCGTACTGGTCTGGACAGTTTTTCGGCACTCGCACGGATTCCACCTTTTCCAAGTACTTGCCCGGATTCAACAATTTTCTTGTGCTCACACAGATTCTACCATTTTTCCGTACTGGTCTGGACAGTTTTTCGGCACTCGCACGGATTCCACCTTTTCCAAGTACTTGCCCGGATTCAACAATTTTCTGGTGCTCACACTGATTCTACCATTTTTTCATACCGGTCCGGACAGTTTTTCGGCACTCGCACGGATTCCACCTTTTGCGGGTAGTCGCACGGATTCAACAATTTTCTGGCGCTCACACTGATTCTACCATTTTTCCGTACTGGTCTGGACAGTTTTTCGGCACTCGCACGAATTCCACCTTTTCCCGGTACTTGGCCGGATTCAACAATTTTCTGGTGCTCACACTGATTCTACCATTTTTTCGTACTGGTCTGGACAGTTTTTCGGCACTCGCACGGATTCCACCTTTTGCGGGTAGTCGCACGGATTCAACAATTTTCTGGCGCTCACACTGATTCTACCATTTTTCCGTACTGGTCTGGACAGTTTTTCGGCACTCGCACGGATTCCACCTTTTCCAAGTACTTGCCCGGATTCAACAATTTTCTGGTGCTCACACTGATTTTACCATTTTGTCGTACCGGTCCGGACAGTTTTTCGGCACTCGCACGGATTCCACCTTTTGCGGGTAGTCGCACGGATTCAACAATTTTCTGGCGCTCACACTGATTCTACCATTTTTCCGTACTGGTCTGGACAGTTTTTCGGCACTCCCACGAATTCCACCTTTTCCCGGTACTTGCCCGGATTCAACAATTTTCTGGTGCTCACATTGATTCCACCATTTTTTCGTACTGGTCCGGACAATTTTTCGGCACTCGCAAGGATTCCACCTTTTGCGGGTAGTCGCACGGATTCAACAATTTTCTGGCGCTCACACAGATTCTACAATTTTTCCGTACTGGTCTGGACAATTTTTCGGCACTCGCACGGATTCCACATTTTCCCGGTACTTGCCCGGATTCAACAATTTTCTGGTGCTCACACTGATTCTACCATTTTTTCGTACCGGTCCGGACAGTTTTTCGGCACTCGCACGGATTCCACCTTTTGCGGGTAGTCGCACGGATTCAACAATTTTCTGGCGCTCACACTGATTCTACCATTTTTCCGTACTGGTCTGGACAGTTTTTCGGCACTCGCACGGATTCCACCTTTTCCAAGTACTTGCCCGGATTCAACAATTTTCTGGTGCTCACACAGATTCTACCATTTTTCCGTACTGGTCTGGACAGTTTTTCGGCACTCGCACGGATTCCACCTTTTCCCTGTACTTGCCCGGATTCAACAATTTTCTGGTGCTCACACTGATTCTACCATTTTTTCATACCGGTCCGGACAGTTTTTCGGCACTCGCACGGATTCCACCTTTTGCGGGTAGTCGCACGGATTCAACAATTTTCTGGCGCTCACACTGATTCTACCATTTTTCCGTACTGGTCTGGACAGTTTTTCGGCACTCGCACGAATTCCACCTTTTCCCGGTACTTGGCCGGATTCAACAATTTTCTGGTGCTCACACTGATTCTACCATTTTTTCGTACTGGTCTGGACAGTTTTTCGGCACTCGCACGGATTCCACCTTTTGCGGGTAGTCGCACGGATTCAACAATTTTCTGGCGCTCACACTGATTCTACCATTTTTCCGTACCGGTCTGGACAGTTTTTCAGCACTCGCACGGATTCCACCTTTTGCGGGTAGTCGCACGGATTCAACAATTTTCTGGCGCTCACACTGATTCTACCATTTTTCCGTACTGGTCTGGACACTTTTTCGGCACTCGCACGGATTCCACCTTTTGCGGGTAGTCGCACGGATTCAACAATTTTCTGGCGCTCACACAGATTCTACAATTTTTCCGTACTGGTCTGGACAATTTTTCGGCACTCGCACGGATTCCACATTTTCCCGGTACTTGCCCGGATTCAACAATTTTCTGGTGCTCACACTGATTCTACCATTTTTTCGTACCGGTCCGGACAGTTTTTCGGCACTCGCACGGATTCCACCTTTTGCGGGTAGTCGCACGGATTCAACAATTTTCTGGCGCTCACACTGATTCTACCATTTTTCCGTACTGGTCTGGACAGTTTTTCGGCACTCGCACGGATTCCACCTTTTCCAAGTACTTGCCCGGATTCAACAATTTTCTGGTGCTCACACAGATTCTACCATTTTTCCGTACTGGTCTGGACAGTTTTTCGGCACTCGCACGGATTCCACCTTTTCCCTGTACTTGCCCGGATTCAACAATTTTCTGGTGCTCACACTGATTCTACCATTTTTTCATACCGGTCCGGACAGTTTTTCGGCACTCGCACGGATTCCACCTTTTGCGGGTAGTCGCACGGATTCAACAATTTTCTGGCGCTCACACTGATTCTACCATTTTTCCGTACTGGTCTGGACAGTTTTTCGGCACTCCCACGAATTCCACCTTTTCCCGGTACTTGCCCGGATTCAACAATTTTCTGGTGCTCACATTGATTCCACCATTTTTTCGTACTGGTCCGGACAATTTTTCGGCACTCGCAAGGATTCCACCTTTTGCGGGTAGTCGCACGGATTCAACAATTTTCTGGCGCTCACACAGATTCTACAATTTTTCCGTACTGGTCTGGACAATTTTTCGGCACTCGCACGGATTCCACATTTTCCCGGTACTTGCCCGGATTCAACAATTTTCTGGTGCTCACACTGATTCTACCATTTTTTCGTACCGGTCCGGACAGTTTTTCGGCACTCGCACGGATTCCACCTTTTGCGGGTAGTCGCACGGATTCAACAATTTTCTGGCGCTCACACTGATTCTACCATTTTTCCGTACTGGTCTGGACAGTTTTTCGGCACTCGCACGGATTCCACCTTTTTCAAGTACTTGCCCGGATTCAACAATTTTCTGGTGCTCACACAGATTCTACCATTTTTCCGTACTGGTCTGGACAGTTTTTCGGCACTCGCACGGATTCCACCTTTTCCCTGTACTTGCCCGGATTCAACAATTTTCTGGTGCTCACACTGATTCTACCATTTTTTCATACCGGTCCGGACAGTTTTTCGGCACTCGCACGGATTCCACCTTTTGCGGGTAGTCGCACGGATTCAACAATTTTCTGGCGCTCACACTGATTCTACCATTTTTCCGTACTGGTCTGGACAGTTTTTCGGCACTCGCACGAATTCCACCTTTTCCCGGTACTTGGCCGGATTCAACAATTTTCTGGTGCTCACACTGATTCTACCATTTTTTCGTACTGGTCTGGACAGTTTTTCGGCACTCGCACGGATTCCACCTTTTGCGGGTAGTCGCACGGATTCAACAATTTTCTGGCGCTCACACTGATTCTACCATTTTTCCGTACCGGTCTGGACAGTTTTTCAGCACTCGCACGGATTCCACCTTTTGCGGGTAGTCGCACGGATTCAACAATTTTCTGGCGCTCACACTGATTCTACCATTTTTCCGTACTGGTCTGGACAGTTTTTCGGCACTCGCACGGATTCCACCTTTTGCGGGTAGTCGCACGGATTCAACAATTTTCTGGCGCTCACACTGATTCTACCATTTTTCCGTACTGGTCTGGACAGTTTTTCGGCACTCGCACGGATTCCACCTTTTCCAAGTACTTGCTCGGATTCAACAATTTTCTTGTGCTCACACAGATTCTACCATTTTTCCGTACTGGTCTGGACAGTTTTTCGGCACTCGCACGGATTCCACCTTTTCCAAGTACTTGCCCGGATTCAACAATTTTCTGGTGCTCACACTGATTCTACCATTTTTTCATACCGGTCCGGACAGTTTTTCGGCACTCGCACGGATTCCACCTTTTGCGGGTAGTCGCACGGATTCAACAATTTTCTGGCGCTCACACTGATTCTACCATTTTTCCGTACTGGTCTGGACAGTTTTTCGGCACTCGCACGAATTCCACCTTTTCCCGGTACTTGGCCGGATTCAACAATTTTCTGGTGCTCACACTGATTCTACCATTTTTTCGTACTGGTCTGGACAGTTTTTCGGCACTCGCACGGATTCCACCTTTTGCGGGTAGTCGCACGGATTCAACAATTTTCTGGCGCTCACACTGATTCTACCATTTTTCCGTACTGGTCTGGACAGTTTTTCGGCACTCGCACGGATTCCACCTTTTGCGGGTAGTCGCACGGATTCAACAATTTTCTGGCGCTCACACTGATTCTACCATTTTTCCGTACTGGTCTGGACAGTTTTTCGGCACTCGCACGGATTCCACCTTTTGCGGGTAGTCGCACGGATTCAACAATTTTCTGGCGCTCACACTGATTCTACCATTTTTCCGTACTGGTCTGGACAGTTTTTCGGCACTCGCACGGATTCCACTTTTTCCCGGTACTTGCCCGGATTCAACAATTTTCTGGTGCTCACATTGATTCCACCAGTTTTTCGTACTGGTCCGGACAATTTTTCGGCACTCGCAAGGATTCCACCTTTTGCGGGTAGTCGCACGGATTCAACAATTTTCTGGCGCTCACACAGATTCTACAATTTTTCCGTACTGGTCTGGACAGTTTTTCGGCACTCGCACGGATTCCACCTTTTCCAAGTACTTGCCCGGATTCAACAATTTTCTGGTGCTCACACAGATTCTACCATTTTTCCGTACTGGTCTGGACAGTTTTTCGGCACTCGCACGGATTCCACCTTTTCCCTGTACTTGCCCGGATTCAACAATTTTCTGGTGCTCACACTGATTCTACCATTTTTTCGTACCGGTCCGGACAGTTTTTCGGCACTCGCACGGATTCCACCTTTTGCGGGTAGTCGCACGGATTCAACAATTTTCTGGCGCTCACACTGATTCTACCATTTTTCCGTACTGGTCTGGACAGTTTTTCGGCACTCGCACGGATTCCACCTTTTCCAAGTACTTGCCCGGATTCGACAATTTTCTGGTGCTCACACTGATTTTACCATTTTGTCGTACCGGTCCGGACAGTTTTTCGGCACTCGCACGGATTCCACCTTTTGCGGGTAGTCGCACGGATTCAACAATTTTCTGGCGCTCACACTGATTCTACCATTTTTCCGTACTGGTCTGGACAGTTTTTCGGCACTCCCACGAATTCCTCCTTTTCCCGGTACTTGCCCGGATTCAACAATTTTCTGGTGCTCACATTGATTCCACCATTTTTTCATACTGGTCCGGACAATTTTTCGGCACTCGCAAGGATTCCACCTTTTGCGGGTAGTCGCACGGATTCAATAATTTTCTGGCGCTCACACAGATTCTACAATTTTTCCGTACTGGTCTGGACAATTTTTCGGCACTCGCACGGATTCCACATTTTCCCGGTACTTGCCCGGATTCAACAATTTTCTGGTGCTCACACTGATTCTACCATTTTTTCGTACCGGTCCGGACAGTTTTTCGGCACTCGCACAGATTCCACCTTTTGCGGGTAGTCGCACGGATTCAACAATTTTCTGGCGCTCACACTGATTCTACCATTTTTCCGTACTGGTCTGGACAGTTTTTCGGCACTCGCACGGATTCCACCTTTTCCAAGTACTTGCCCGGATTCAACAATTTTCTGGTGCTCACACAGATTCTACCATTTTTCCGTACTGGTCTGGACAGTTTTTCGGCACTCGCACGGATTCCACCTTTTCCCTGTACTTGCCCGGATTCAACAATTTTCTGGTGCTCACACTGATTCTACCATTTTTTCATACCGGTCCGGACAGTTTTTCGGCACTCGCACGGATTCCACCTTTTGCGGGTAGTCGCACGGATTCAACAATTTTCTGGCGCTCACACTGATTCTACCATTTTTCCGTACTGGTCTGGACAGTTTTTCGGCACTCCCACGAATTCCACCTTTTCCCGGTACTTGCCCGGATTCAACAATTTTCTGGTGCTCACATTGATTCCACCATTTTTTCGTACTGGTCCGGACAATTTTTCGGCACTCGCAAGGATTCCACCTTTTGCGGGTAGTCGCACGGATTCAACAATTTTCTGGCGCTCACACAGATTCTACAATTTTTCCGTACTGGTCTGGACAATTTTTCGGCACTCGCACGGATTCCACATTTTCCCGGTACTTGCCCGGATTCAACAATTTTCTGGTGCTCACACTGATTCTACCATTTTTTCGTACCGGTCCGGACAGTTTTTCGGCACTCGCACGGATTCCACCTTTTGCGGGTAGTCGCACGGATTCAACAATTTTCTGGCGCTCACACTGATTCTACCATTTTTCCGTACTGGTCTGGACAGTTTTTCGGCACTCGCACGGATTCCACCTTTTCCAAGTACTTGCCCGGATTCAACAATTTTCTGGTGCTCACACAGATTCTACCATTTTTCCGTACTGGTCTGGACAGTTTTTCGGCACTCGCACGGATTCCACCTTTTCCCTGTACTTGCCCGGATTCAACAATTTTCTGGTGCTCACACTGATTCTACCATTTTTTCATACCGGTCCGGACAGTTTTTCGGCACTCGCACGGATTCCACCTTTTGCGGGTAGTCGCACGGATTCAACAATTTTCTGGCGCTCACACTGATTCTACCATTTTTCCGTACTGGTCTGGACAGTTTTTCGGCACTCGCACGAATTCCACCTTTTCCCGGTACTTGGCCGGATTCAACAATTTTCTGGTGCTCACACTGATTCTACCATTTTTTCGTACTGGTCTGGACAGTTTTTCGGCACTCGCACGGATTCCACCTTTTGCGGGTAGTCGCACGGATTCAACAATTTTCTGGCGCTCACACTGATTCTACCATTTTTCCGTACCGGTCTGGACAGTTTTTCAGCACTCGCACGGATTCCACCTTTTGCGGGTAGTCGCACGGATTCAACAATTTTCTGGCGCTCACACTGATTCTACCATTTTTCCGTACTGGTCTGGACAGTTTTTCGGCACTCGCACGGATTCCACCTTTTGCGGGTAGTCGCACGGATTCAACAATTTTCTGGCGCTCACACTGATTCTACCATTTTTCCGTACTGGTCTGGACAGTTTTTCGGCACTCGCACGGATTCCACCTTTTCCAAGTACTTGCCCGGATTCAACAATTTTCTTGTGCTCACACAGATTCTACCATTTTTCCGTACTGGTCTGGACAGTTTTTCGGCACTCGCACGGATTCCACCTTTTCCAAGTACTTGCCCGGATTCAACAATTTTCTGGTGCTCACACTGATTCTACCATTTTTTCATACCGGTCCGGACAGTTTTTCGGCACTCGCACGGATTCCACCTTTTGCGGGTAGTCGCACGGATTCAACAATTTTCTGGCGCTCACACTGATTCTACCATTTTTCCGTACTGGTCTGGACAGTTTTTCGGCACTCGCACGAATTCCACCTTTTCCCGGTACTTGGCCGGATTCAACAATTTTCTGGGGCTCACACTGATTCTACCATTTTTTCGTACTGGTCTGGACAGTTTTTCGGCACTCGCACGGATTCCACCTTTTGCGGGTAGTCGCACGGATTCAACAATTTTCTGGCGCTCACACTGATTCTACCATTTTTCCGTACTGGTCTGGACAGTTTTTCGGCACTCGCACGGATTCCACCTTTTGCGGGTAGTCGCACGGATTCAACAATTTTCTGGCGCTCACACTGATTCTACCATTTTTCCGTACTGGTCTGGACAGTTTTTCGGCACTCGCACGGATTCCACCTTTTGCGGGTAGTCGCACGGATTCAACAATTTTCTGGCGCTCACACTGATTCTACCATTTTTCCGTACTGGTCTGGACAGTTTTTCGGCACTCGCACGGATTCCACTTTTTCCCGGTACTTGCCCGGATTCAACAATTTTCTGGTGCTCACATTGATTCCACCAGTTTTTCGTACTGGTCCGGACAATTTTTCGGCACTCGCAAGGATTCCACCTTTTGCGGGTAGTCGCACGGATTCAACAATTTTCTGGCGCTCACACAGATTCTACAATTTTTCCGTACTGGTCTGGACAGTTTTTCGGCACTCGCACGGATTCCACCTTTTCCAAGTACTTGCCCGGATTCAACAATTTTCTGGTGCTCACACAGATTCTACCATTTTTCCGTACTGGTCTGGACAGTTTTTCGGCACTCGCACGGATTCCACCTTTTCCCTGTACTTGCCCGGATTCAACAATTTTCTGGTGCTCACACTGATTCTACAATTTTTTCGTACCGGTCCGGACAGTTTTTCGGCACTCGCATGGATTCCACCTTTTGCGGGTAGTCGCACGGATTCAACAATTTTCTGGCGCTCACACTGATTCTACCATTTTTCCGTACTGGTCTGGACAGTTTTTCGGCACTCGCACGGATTCCACCTTTTCCAAGTACTTGCCCGGATTCGACAATTTTCTGGTGCTCACACTGATTTTACCATTTTGTCGTACCGGTCCGGACAGTTTTTCGGCACTCGCACGGATTCCACCTTTTGCGGGTAGTCGCACGGATTCAACAATTTTCTGGCGCTCACACTGATTCTACCATTTTTCCGTACTGGTCTGGACAGTTTTTCGGCACTCCCACGAATTCCTCCTTTTCCCGGTACTTGCCCGGATTCAACAATTTTCTGGTGCTCACATTGATTCCACCATTTTTTCATACTGGTCCGGACAATTTTTCGGCACTCGCAAGGATTCCACCTTTTGCGGGTAGTCGCACGGATTCAACAATTTTCTGGCGCTCACACAGATTCTACAATTTTTCCGTACTGGTCTGGACAATTTTTCGGCACTCGCACGGATTCCACATTTTCCCGGTACTTGCCCGGATTCAACAATTTTCTGGTGCTCACACTGATTCTACCATTTTTTCGTACCGGTCCGGACAGTTTTTCGGCACTCGCACAGATTCCACCTTTTGCGGGTAGTCGCACGGATTCAACAATTTTCTGGCGCTCACACTGATTCTACCATTTTTCCGTACTGGTCTGGACAGTTTTTCGGCACTCGCACGGATTCCACCTTTTCCAAGTACTTGCCCGGATTCAACAATTTTCTGGTGCTCACACAGATTCTACCATTTTTCCGTACTGGTCTGGACAGTTTTTCGGCACTCGCACGGATTCCACCTTTTCCCTGTACTTGCCCGGATTCAACAATTTTCTGGTGCTCACACTGATTCTACCATTTTTTCATACCGGTCCGGACAGTTTTTCGGCACTCGCACGGATTCCACCTTTTGCGGGTAGTCGCACGGATTCAACAATTTTCTGGCGCTCACACTGATTCTACCATTTTTCCGTACTGGTCTGGACAGTTTTTCGGCACTCGCACGAATTCCACCTTTTCCCGGTACTTGGCCGGATTCAACAATTTTCTGGTGCTCACACTGATTCTACCATTTTTTCGTACCGGTCCGGACAGTTTTTCGGCACTCGCACGGATTCCACCTTTTGCGGGTAGTCGCACGGATTCAACAATTTTCTGGCGCTCACACTGATTCTACCATTTTTCCGTACTGGTCTGGACAGTTTTTCAGCACTCGCACGGATTCCACCTTTTGCGGGTAGTCGCACGGATTCAACAATTTTCTGGCGCTCACACTGATTCTACCATTTTTCCGTACTGGTCTGGACAGTTTTTCGGCACTCGCACGGATTCCACCTTTTCCTGGTACTTGCCCGGATTCAACAATTTTCTGGCGCTCACACTGATTCTACCATTTTTCCGTACTGGTCTGGACAGTTTTTCGGCACTCGCACGGATTCCACCTTTTCCAAGTACTTGCCCGGATTCAACAATTTTCTGGTGCTCTCACAGATTCTACCATTTTTCCGTACTGGTCTGGACAGTTTTTCGGCACTCGCACGGATTCCACCTTTTCCCTGTACTTGCCCGGATTCAACAATTTTCTGGTGCTCACACTGATTCTACCATTTTTTCATACCGGTCCGGACAGTTTTTCGGCACTCGCACGGATTCCACCTTTTGCGGGTAGTCGCACGGATTCAACAATTTTCTGGCGCTCACACTGATTCTACCATTTTTCCGTACTGGTCTGGACAGTTTTTCGGCACTCGCACGAATTCCACCTTTTCCCGGTACTTGGCCGGATTCAACAATTTTCTGGTGCTCACACTGATTCTACCATTTTTTCGTACCGGTCCGGACAGTTTTTCGGCACTCGCACGGATTCCACCTTTTGCGGGTAGTCGCACGGATTCAACAATTTTCTGGCGCTCACACTGATTCTACCATTTTTCCGTACTGGTCTGGACAGTTTTTCAGCACTCGCACGGATTCCACCTTTTGCGGGTAGTCGCACGGATTCAACAATTTTCTGGCGCTCACACTGATTCTACCATTTTTCCGTACTGGTCTGGACAGTTTTTCGGCACTCGCACGGATTCCACCTTTTCCCGGTACTTGCCCGGATTCAACAATTTTCTGGTGCTCAAATTGATTCCACCATTTTTTCGTACTGGTCCGGACAATTTTTCGGCACTCGCAAGGATTCCACCTTTTGCGGGTAGTCGCACGGATTCAACAATTTTCTGGCGCTCACACAGATTCTACAATTTTTCCGTACTGGTCTGGACAATTTTTCGGCACTCGCACGGATTCCACCTTTTCCCGGTACTTGCCCGGATTCAACAATTTTCTGGTGCTCACACTGATTCTACCATTTTTTCGTACTGGTCCGGACAGTTTTTCGGCACTCGCACGGATTCCACCTTTTGCGGGTAGTCGCACGGATTCAACAATTTTCTGGCGCTCACACTGATTCTACCATTTTTCCGTACTGGTCTGGACAGTTTTTCGGTACTCGCACGGATTCCACCTTTTCCAAGTACTTGCCCGGATTCAACAATTTTCTGGTGCTCACACAGATTCTACCATTTTTCCGTACTGGTCTGGACAGTTTTTCGGCACTCGCACGGATTCCACCTTTTCCCTGTACTTGCCCGGATTCAACAATTTTCTGGTGCTCACACTGATTCTACCATTTTTTCGTACCGGTCCGGACAGTTTTTCGGCACTCGCACGGATTCCACCTTTTGCGGGTAGTCGCACGGATTCAACAATTTTCTGGCGCTCACACTGATTCTACCATTTTTCCGTACTGGTCTGGACAGTTTTTCGGCACTCGCACGAATTCCACCTTTTCCCGGTACTTGCCCGGATTCAACAATTTTCTGGTGCTCACATTGATTCCACCATTTTTTCGTACTGGTCCGGACAATTTTTCGGCACTCGCAAGGATTCCACCTTTTGCGGGTAGTCGCACGGATTCAACAATTTTCTGGCGCTCACACAGATTCTACAATTTTTCCGTACTGGTCTGGACAATTTTTCGGCACTCGCACGGATTCCACCTTTTCCCTGTACTTGCCCGGATTCAACAATTTTCTGGTGCTCACACTGATTCTACCATTTTTTCATACCGGTCCGGACAGTTTTTCGGCACTCGCACGGATTCCACCTTTTGCGGGTAGTCGCACGGATTCAACAATTTTCTGGCGCTCACACTGATTCTACCATTTTTCCGTACTGGTCTGGACAGTTTTTCGGCACTCGCACGAATTCCACCTTTTCCCGGTACTTGGCCGGATTCAACAATTTTCTGGTGCTCACACTGATTCTACCATTTTTTCGTACCGGTCCGGACAGTTTTTCGGCACTCGCACGGATTCCACCTTTTGCGGGTAGTCGCACGGATTCAACAATTTTCTGGCGCTCACACTGATTCTACCATTTTTCCGTACTGGTCTGGACAGTTTTTCAGCACTCGCACGGATTCCACCTTTTGCGGGTAGTCGCACGGATTCAACAATTTTCTGGCGCTCACACTGATTCTACCATTTTTCCGTACTGGTCTGGACAGTTTTTCGGCACTCGCACGGATTCCACCTTTTCCTGGTACTTGCCCGGATTCAACAATTTTCTGGCGCTCACACTGATTCTACCATTTTTCCGTACTGGTCTGGACAGTTTTTCGGCACTCGCACGGATTCCACCTTTTCCAAGTACTTGCCCGGATTCAACAATTTTCTGGTGCTCACACAGATTCTACCATTTTTCCGTACTGGTCTGGACAGTTTTTCGGCACTCGCACGGATTCCACCTTTTCCCTGTACTTGCCCGGATTCAACAATTTTCTGGTGCTCACACTGATTCTACCATTTTTTCATACCGGTCCGGACAGTTTTTCGGCACTCGCACGGATTCCACCTTTTGCGGGTAGTCGCACGGATTCAACAATTTTCTGGCGCTCACACTGATTCTACCATTTTTCCGTACTGGTCTGGACAGTTTTTCGGCACTCGCACGAATTCCACCTTTTCCCGGTACTTGGCCGGATTCAACAATTTTCTGGTGCTCACACTGATTCTACCATTTTTTCGTACCGGTCCGGACAGTTTTTCGGCACTCGCACGGATTCCACCTTTTGCGGGTAGTCGCACGGATTCAACAATTTTCTGGCGCTCACACTGATTCTACCATTTTTCCGTACTGGTCTGGACAGTTTTTCAGCACTCGCACGGATTCCACCTTTTGCGGGTAGTCGCACGGATTCAACAATTTTCTGGCGCTCACACTGATTCTACCATTTTTCCGTACTGGTCTGGACAGTTTTTCGGCACTCGCACGGATTCCACCTTTTCCCGGTACTTGCCCGGATTCAACAATTTTCTGGTGCTCAAATTGATTCCACCATTTTTTCGTACTGGTCCGGACAATTTTTCGGCACTCGCAAGGATTCCACCTTTTGCGGGTAGTCGCACGGATTCAACAATTTTCTGGCGCTCACACAGATTCTACAATTTTTCCGTACTGGTCTGGACAATTTTTCGGCACTCGCACGGATTCCACCTTTTCCCGGTACTTGCCCGGATTCAACAATTTTCTGGTGCTCACACTGATTCTACCATTTTTTCGTACTGGTCCGGACAGTTTTTCGGCACTCGCACGGATTCCACCTTTTGCGGGTAGTCGCACGGATTCAACAATTTTCTGGCGCTCACACTGATTCTACCATTTTTCCGTACTGGTCTGGACAGTTTTTCGGTACTCGCACGGATTCCACCTTTTCCAAGTACTTGCCCGGATTCAACAATTTTCTGGTGCTCACACAGATTCTACCATTTTTCCGTACTGGTCTGGACAGTTTTTCGGCACTCGCACGGATTCCACCTTTTCCCTGTACTTGCCTGGATTCAACAATTTTCTGGTGCTCACACTGATTCTACCATTTTTTCGTACCGGTCCGGACAGTTTTTCGGCACTCGCACGGATTCCACCTTTTGCGGGTAGTCGCACGGATTCAACAATTTTCTGGCGCTCACACTGATTCTACCATTTTTCCGTACTGGTCTGGACAGTTTTTCGGCACTCGCACGAATTCCACCTTTTCCCGGTACTTGCCCGGATTCAACAATTTTCTGGTGCTCACATTGATTCCACCATTTTTTCGTACTGGTCCGGACAATTTTTCGGCACTCGCAAGGATTCCACCTTTTGCGGGTAGTCGCACGGATTCAACAATTTTCTGGCGCTCACACAGATTCTACAATTTTTCCGTACTGGTCTGGACAATTTTTCGGCACTCGCACGGATTCCACCTTTTCCCGGTACTTGCCCGGATTCAACAATTTTCTGGTGCTCACACTGATTCTACCATTTTTTCGTACCGGTCCGGACAGTTTTTCGGCACTCGCACGGATTCCACCTTTTGCGGGTAGTCGCACGGATTCAACAATTTTCTGGCGCTCACACTGATTCTACCATTTTTCCGTACTGGTCTGGACAGTTTTTCAGCACTCGCACGGATTCCACCTTTTGCGGGTAGTCGCACGGATTCAACAATTTTCTGGCGCTCACACTGATTCTACCATTTTTTCGTACTGGTCTGGACAGTTTTTCGGCACTCGCACGAATTCCACCTTTTCCCGGTACTTGCCCGGATTCAACAATTTTCTGGTGCTCACATTGATTCCACCATTTTTTCGTACTGGTCCGGACAATTTTTCGGCACTCGCAAGGATTCCACCTTTTGCGGGTAGTCGCACGGATTCAACAATTTTCTGGCGCTCACACAGATTCTACAATTTTTCCGTACTGGTCTGGACAATTTTTCGGCACTCGCACGGATTCCACCTTTTCCCGGTACTTGCCCGGATTCAACAATTTTCTGGTGCTCACACTGATTCTACCATTTTTTCTTACCGGTCCGGACAGTTTTTCGGCACTCGCACGGATTCCACCTTTTGAGGGTAGTCGCACGGATTCAACAATTTTCTGGCGCTCACACTGATTCTACCATTTTTCCGTACTGGTCTGGACAGTTTTTCGGTACTCGCACGGATTCCACCTTTTCCAAGTACTTGCCCGGATTCAACAATTTTCTGGTGCTCACACAGATTCTACCATTTTTCCGTACTGGTCTGGACAGTTTTTCGGCACTCGCACGGATTCCACCTTTTCCCTGTACTTGCCCGGATTCAACAATTTTCTGGTGCTCACACTGATTCTACCATTTTTTCGTACCGGTCCGGACAGTTTTTCGGCACTCGCACGAATTCCACCTTTTGCGGGTAGTCGCACGGATTCCACCTTTTTCCGGTACTTGCCCGGATTCAACAATTTTCTGGTGCTCAAATTGAGTCCACCATTTTTTCGTACTGGTCCGGACAATTTTTCGGCACTCGCAAGGATTCCACCTTTTGCGGGTAGTCGCACGGATTCAACAATTTTCTGGCGCTCACACAGATTCTACAATTTTTCCGTACTGGTCTGGACAATTTTTCGGCACTCGCACGGATTCCACCTTTTCCCGGTACTTGCCCGGATTCAACAATTTTCTGGTGCTCACACTGATTCTACCATTTTTTCTTACCGGTCCGGACAGTTTTTCGGCACTCGCACGGATTCCACCTTTTGCGGGTAGTCGCACGGATTCAACAATTTTCTGGCGCTCACACTGATTCTACCATTTTTCCGTACTGGTCTGGACAGTTTTTCGGTACTCGCACGGATTCCACCTTTTCCAAGTACTTGCCCGGATTCAACAATTTTCTGGTGCTCACACAGATTCTACCATTCTTCCGTACTGGTCTGGACAGTTTTTCGGCTCTCGCACGGATTCCACCTTTTCCCTGTACTTGCCCGGATTCAACAATTTTCTGGTGCTCACACTGATTCTACCATTTTTTCGTACCGGTCCGGACAGTTTTTCGGTAGTCGCACGAATTCCACCTTTTGCGAGTAGTCGCACGGATTCAACAATTTTCTGGCGCTCACACTGATTCTACCATTTTTCCGTACTGGTCTGGACAGTTTTTCGGCACTCGCACGGATTCCACCTTTTGCGGGTAGTCGCACGGATTCAACAATTTTCTGGCGCTCACACTGATTCTACCATTTTTCCGTACTGGTCTGGACAGTTTTTCGGCACTCGCACGGATTCCACCTTTTCCCGGTACTTGCCCGGATTCAACAATTTTCTGGTGCTCAAATTGATTCCACCATTTTTTCGTACTGGTCCGGACAATTTTTCGGCACTCGCAAGGATTCCACCTTTTGCGGGTAGTCGCACGGATTCAACAATTTTCTGGCGCTCACACAGATTCTACAATTTTTCCGTACTGGTCTGGACAATTTTTCGGCACTCGCACGGATTCCACCTTTTCCCGGTACTTGCCCGGATTCAACAATTTTCTGGTGCTCACACTGATTCTACCATTTTTTCGTACCGGTCCGGACAGTTTTTCGGCACTCGCACGGATTCCACCTTTTGCGGGTAGTCGCACGGATTCAACAATTTTCTGGCGCTCACACTGATTCTACCATTTTTCCGTACTGGTCTGAACAGTTTTTCGGTACTCGCACGGATTCCACCTTTTCCAAGTACTTGCCCGGATTCAACAATTTTCTGGTGCTCACACAGATTCTACCATTTTTCCGTACTGGTCTGGACAGTTTTTCGGCACTCGCACGGATTCCACCTTTTCCCTGTACTTGCCCGGATTCAACAATTTTCTGGTGCTCACACTGATTCTACCATTTTTTCGTACCGGTCCGGACAGTTTTTCGGCACTCGCACGGATTCCACCTTTTGCGGGTAGTCGCACGGATTCAACAATTTTCTGGCGCTCACACTGATTCTACCATTTTTCCGTACTGGTCTGGACAGTTTTTCGGCACTCGCACGAATTCCACCTTTTCCCGGTACTTGCCCGGATTCAACAATTTTCTGGTGCTCACATTGATTCCACCATTTTTTCGTACTGGTCCGGACAATTTTTCGGCACTCGCAAGGATTCCACCTTTTGCGGGTAGTCGCACGGATTCAACAATTTTCTGGCGCTCACACAGATTCTACAATTTTTCCGTACTGGTCTGGACAATTTTTCGGCACTCGCACGGATTCCACCTTTTCCCGGTACTTGCCCGGATTCAACAATTTTCTGGTGCTCACACTGATTCTACCATTTTTTCGTACCGGTCCGGACAGTTTTTCGGCACTCGCACGGATTCCACCTTTTGCGGGTAGTCGCACGGATTCAACAATTTTCTGGCGCTCACACTGATTCTACCATTTTTCCGTACTGGTCTGGACAGTTTTTCAGCACTCGCACGGATTCCACCTTTTGCGGGTAGTCGCACGGATTCAACAATTTTCTGGCGCTCACACTGATTCTACCATTTTTTCGTACTGGTCTGGACAGTTTTTCGGCACTCGCACGAATTCCACCTTTTCCCGGTACTTGCCCGGATTCAACAATTTTCTGGTGCTCACATTGATTCCACCATTTTTTCGTACTGGTCCGGACAATTTTTCGGCACTCGCAAGGATTCCACCTTTTGCGGGTAGTCGCACGGATTCAACAATTTTCTGGCGCTCACACAGATTCTACAATTTTTCCGTACTGGTCTGGACAATTTTTCGGCACTCGCACGGATTCCACCTTTTCCCGGTACTTGCCCGGATTCAACAATTTTCTGGTGCTCACACTGATTCTACCATTTTTTCTTACCGGTCCGGACAGTTTTTCGGCACTCGCACGGATTCCACCTTTTGAGGGTAGTCGCACGGATTCAACAATTTTCTGGCGCTCACACTGATTCTACCATTTTTCCGTACTGGTCTGGACAGTTTTTCGGTACTCGCACGGATTCCACCTTTTCCAAGTACTTGCCCGGATTCAACAATTTTCTGGTGCTCACACAGATTCTACCATTTTTCCGTACTGGTCTGGACAGTTTTTCGGCACTCGCACGGATTCCACCTTTTCCCTGTACTTGCCCGGATTCAGCAATTTTCTGGTGCTCACACTGATTCTACCATTTTTTCGTACCGGTCCGGACAGTTTTTCGGCACTCGCACGAATTCCACCTTTTGCGGGTAGTCGCACGGATTCCACCTTTTCCCGGTACTTGCCCGGATTCAACAATTTTCTGGTGCTGAAATTGAGTCCACCATTTTTTCGTACTGGTCCGGACAATTTTTCGGCACTCGCAAGGATTCCACCTTTTGCGGGTAGTCGCACGGATTCAACAATTTTCTGGCGCTCACACAGATTCTACAATTTTTCCGTACTGGTCTGGACAATTTTTCGGCACTCGCACGGATTCCACCTTTTCCCGGTACTTGCCCGGATTCAACAATTTTCTGGTGCTCACACTGATTCTACCATTTTTTCTTACCGGTCCGGACAGTTTTTCGGCACTCGCACGGATTCCACCTTTTGCGGGTAGTCGCACGGATTCAACAATTTTCTGGCGCTCACACTGATTCTACCATTTTTCCGTACTGGTCTGGACAGTTTTTCGGTACTCGCACGGATTCCACCTTTTCCAAGTACTTGCCCGGATTCAACAATTTTCTGGTGCTCACACAGATTCTACCATTCTTCCGTACTGGTCTGGACAGTTTTTCGGCTCTCGCACGGATTCCACCTTTTCCCTGTACTTGCCCGGATTCAACAATTTTCTGGTGCTCACACTGATTCTACCATTTTTTCGTACCGGTCCGGACAGTTTTTCGGTAGTCGCACGAATTCCACCTTTTGCGAGTAGTCGCACGGATTCAACAATTTTCTGGCGCTCACACTGATTCTACCATTTTTCCGTACTGGTCTGGACAGTTTTTCGGCACTCGCACGGATTCCACCTTTTCCCGGTACTTGCCCGGATTCAACAATTTTCTGGTGCTCAAATTGATTCCACCATTTTTTCGTACTGGTCCGGACAATTTTTCGGCACTCGCAAGGATTCCACCTTTTGCGGGTAGTCGCACGGATTCACAATTTTCTGGCGCTCACACAGATTCTACAATTTTTCCGTACTGGTCTGGACAATTTTTCGGCACTCGCACGGATTCCACCTTTTCCCGGTACTTGCCCGGATTCAACAATTTTCTGGTGCTCACACTGATTCTACCATTTTTTCTTACCGGTCCGGACAGTTTTTCGGCACTCGCACGGATTCCACCTTTTGCGGGTAGTCGCACGGATTCAACAATTTTCTGGTGCTCACACAGATTCTACCATTTTTCCGTACTGGTCTGGACAGTTTTTCGACACTCGCACGGATTCCACCTTTTCCCTGTACTTGCCCGGATTCAACAATTTTCTGGTGCTCACACTGATTCTACCATTTTTTCGTACCGGTCCGGACAGTTTTTCGGCACTCGCACGGATTCCACCTTTTGCGGGTAGTAGCACGGATTCAACAATTTTCTGGCGCTCACACTGATTCTACCATTTTTCCGTACTGGTCTGGACAGTTTTTCAGCACTCGCACGGATTCCACCTTTTGCGGGTAGTCGCACGGATTCAACAATTTTCTGGCGCTCACACTGATTCTACCATTTTTTCGTACTGGTCTGGACAGTTTTTCGGCACTCGCACGGATTCCACCTTTTCCCTGTACTTGCCCGGATTCAACAATTTTCTGGTGCTCACACTGATTCTACCATTTTTTCGTACCGGTCCGGACAGTTTTTCGGCACTCGCACGGATTCCACCTTTTGCGGGTAGTCGCACGGATTCAACAATTTTCTGGCGCTCACACTGATTCTACCATTTTTCCGTACTGGTCTGGACAGTTTTTCGGCACTCGCACGGATTCCACCTTTTCCCGGTACTTGGCCGGATTCAACAATTTTCTGGTGCTCACACTGATTCTACCATTTTTTCGTACCGGTCCGGACAGTTTTTCGGCACTCGCACGGATTCCACCTTTTGCGGGTAGTCGCACGGATTCAACAATTTTCTGGCGCTCACACTGATTCTACCATTTTTCCGTACTGGACTGGACAGTTTTTCGGCACTCGCACGGATTCCACCTTTTGCGGGTAGTGGCACGGATTCAACAATTTTCTGGCGCTCACACTGATTCTACCATTTTTCCGTACTGGTCTGGACAGTTTTTCGGCACTCGCACGGATTCCACCTTTTGCGGGTAGTCGCACGGATTTAACAATTTTCTGGCGCTCACACTGATTCTACCAATTTTCCGGTACTGGTCTGGACAGTTTTTCGGCACTCGCACGGATTCCACCTTTTCCAAGTACTTGCCCGGATTCAACAATTTTCTGGCGCTCACACAGATTCTACAATTTTTCCGTACTGGTCTGGACAATTTTTCGGCACTCGCACGGATTCCACCTTTTCCCGGTACTTGCCCGGATTCAACAATTTTCTGGTGCTCACACTGATTCTACCATTTTTTCTTACCGGTCCGGACAGTTTTTCGGCACTCGCACGGATTCCACCTTTTGCGGGTAGTCGCACGGATTCAACAATTTTCTGGCGCTCACACTGATTCTACCATTTTTCCGTACTGGTCTGGACAGTTTTTCGGTACTCGCACGGATTCCACCTTTTCCAAGTACTTGCCCGGATTCAACAATTTTCTGGTGCTCACACAGATTCTACCATTTTTCCGTACTGGTCTGGACAGTTTTTCGGCACTCGCACGGATTCCACCTTTTCCCTGTACTTGCCCGGATTCAACAATTTTCTGGTGCTCACACTGATTCTACCATTTTTTCGTACCGGTCCGGACAGTTTTTCGGCACTCGCACGAATTCCACCTTTTGCGGGTAGTCGCACGGATTCAACAATTTTCTGGCGCTCACACTGATTCTACCATTTTTCCGTACTGGTCTGGACAGTTTTTCGGCACTCGCACGGATTCCACCTTTTCCCGGTACTTGCCCGGATTCAACAATTTTCTGGTGCTAAAATTGATTCCACCATTTTTTCGTACTGGTCCGGACAATTTTTCGGCACTCGCAAGGATTCCACCTTTTGCGGGTAGTCGCACGGATTCAACAATTTTCTGGCGCTCACACAGATTCTAAAATTTTTCCGTACTGGTCTGGACAATTTTTCGGCACTCGCACGGATTCCACCTTTTCCCGGTACTTGCCCGGATTCAACAATTTTCTGGTGCTCACACTGATTCTACCATTTTTTCTTACCGGTCCGGACAGTTTTTCGGCACTCGCACGGATTCCACCTTTTGCGGGTAGTCGCACGGATTCAACAATTTTCTGGCGCTCACACTGATTCTACCATTTTTCCGTACTGGTCGGGACAGTTTTTCGGTACTCGCACGGATTCCACCTTTTCCAAGTACTTGCCCGGATTCAACAATTTTCTGGTGCTCACACAGATTCTACCATTTTTCCGTACTGGTCTGGACAGTTTTTCGGCACTCGCACGGATTCCACCTTTTCCCTGTACTTGCCCGGATTCAACAATTTTCTGGTGCTCACACTGATTCTACCATTTTTTCGTACCGGTCCGGACAGTTTTTCGGTACTCGCACGAATTCCACCTTTTGCGGGTAGTCGCACGGATTCAACAATTTTCTGGCGCTCACACTGATTCTACCATTTTTCCGTACTGGTCTGGACAGTTTTTCGGCACTCGCACGGATTCCACCTTTTCCCGGTACTTGCCCGGATTCAACAATTTTCTGGTGCTCAAATTGATTCCACCATTTTTTCGTACTGGTCCGGACAATTTTTCGGCACTCGCAAGGATTCCACCTTTTGCGGGTAGTCGCACGGATTCACAATTTTCTGGCGCTCACACAGATTCTACAATTTTTCCGTACTGGTCTGGACAATTTTTCGGCACGCGCACGGATTCCACCTTTTCCCGGTACTTGCCCGGATTCAACAATTTTCTGGTGCTCACACTGATTCTACCATTTTTTCTTACCGGTCCGGACAGTTTTTCGGCACTCGCACGGATTCCACCTTTTGCGGGTAGTCGCACGGATTCAACAATTTTCTGGTGCTCACACAGATTCTACCATTTTTCCGTACTGGTCTGGACAGTTTTTCGGCACTCGCACGGATTCCACCTTTTCCCGGTACCTGTCCGGATTCAACAATTTTCTGGTGCTCACACTGATTCCACCATTTTTTCGTACTGGTCCGGACAATTTTTCGGCACTCGCAAGGATTCCACCTTTTGCGGGTAGTCGCACGGATTCAACAATTTTCTGGCGCTCACACAGATTCTACAATTTTTCCGTACTGGTCTGGACAATTTTTCGGCACTCGCACGGATTCCACCTTTTCCCGGTACTTGCCCGGATTCAACAATTTTCTGGTGCTCACACTGATTCTACCATTTTTTCTTACCGGTCCGGACAGTTTTTCGGCACTCGCACGGATTCCACCTTTTGAGGGTAGTCGCACGGATTCAACAATTTTCTGGCGCTCACACTGATTCTACCATTTTTCCGTACTGGTCTGGACAGTTTTTCGGTACTCGCACGGATTCCACCTTTTCCAAGTACTTGCCCGGATTCAACAATTTTCTGGTGCTCACACAGATTCTACCATTTTTCCGTACTGGTCTGGACAGTTTTTCGGCACTCGCACGGATTCCACCTTTTCCCTGTACTTGCCCGGATTCAACAATTTTCTGGTGCTCACACTGATTCTACCATTTTTTCGTACCGGTCCGGACAGTTTTTCGGCACTCGCACGAATTCCACCTTTTGCGGGTAGTCGCACGGATTCCACCTTTTCCCGGTACTTGCCCGGATTCAACAATTTTCTGGTGCTCACACTGATTCTACCATTTTTTCTTACCGGTCCGGACAGTCTTTCGGCACTCGCACGGATTCCACCTTTTGCGGGTAGTCGCACGGATTCAACAATTTTCTGGCGCTCACACTGATTCTACCATTTTTCCGTACTGGTCTGGACAGTTTTTCGGTACTCGCACGGATTCCACCTTTTCCAAGTACTTGCCCGGATTCAACAATTTTCTGGTGCTCACACAGATTCTACCATTCTTCCGTACTGGTCTGGACAGTTTTTCGGCTCTCGCACGGATTCCACCTTTTCCCTGTACTTGCCCGGATTCAACAATTTTCTGGTGCTCACACTGATTCTACCATTTTTTCGTACCGGTCCGGACAGTTTTTCGGTACTCGCACGAATTCCACCTTTTGCGAGTAGTCGCACGGATTCACAATTTTCTGGCGCTCACACAGATTCTACAATTTTTCCGTACTGGTCTGGACAATTTTTCGGCACTCGCACGGATTCCACCTTTTCCCGGTACTTGCCCGGATTCAACAATTTTCTGGTGCTCACACTGATTCTACCATTTTTTCTTACCGGTCCGGACAGTTTTTCGGCACTCGCACGGATTCCACCTTTTGCGGGTAGTCGCACGGATTCAACAATTTTCTGGTGCTCACACAGATTCTACCATTTTTCCGTACTGGTCTGGACAGTTTTTCGACACTCGCACGGATTCCACCTTTTCCCTGTACTTGCCCGGATTCAACAATTTTCTGGTGCTCACACTGATTCTACCATTTTTTCGTACCGGTCCGGACAGTTTTTCGGCACTCGCACGGATTCCACCTTTTGCGGGTAGTAGCACGGATTCAACAATTTTCTGGCGCTCACACTGATTCTACCATTTTTCCGTACTGGTCTGGACAGTTTTTCAGCACTCGCACGGATTCCACCTTTTGCGGGTAGTCGCACGGATTCAACAATTTTCTGGCGCTCACACTGATTCTACCATTTTTTCGTACTGGTCTGGACAGTTTTTCGGCACTCGCACGGATTCCACCTTTTCCCTGTACTTGCCCGGATTCAACAATTTTCTGGTGCTCACACTGATTCTACCATTTTTTCGTACCGGTCCGGACAGTTTTTCGGCACTCGCACGGATTCCACCTTTTGCGGGTAGTCGCACGGATTCAACAATTTTCTGGCGCTCACACTGATTCTACCATTTTTCCGTACTGGTCTGGACAGTTTTTCGGCACTCGCACGGATTCCACCTTTTCCCGGTACTTGGCCGGATTCAACAATTTTCTGGTGCTCACACTGATTCTACCATTTTTTCGTACCGGTCCGGACAGTTTTTCGGCACTCGCACGGATTCCACCTTTTGCGGGTAGTCGCACGGATTCAACAATTTTCTGGCGCTCACACTGATTCTACCATTTTTCCGTACTGGACTGGACAGTTTTTCGGCACTCGCACGGATTCCACCTTTTGCGGGTAGTGGCACGGATTCAACAATTTTCTGGCGCTCACACTGATTCTACCATTTTTCCGTACTGGTCTGGACAGTTTTTCGGCACTCGCACGGATTCCACCTTTTGCGGGTAGTCGCACGGATTTAACAATTTTCTGGCGCTCACACTGATTCTACCAATTTTCCGGTACTGGTCTGGACAGTTTTTCGGCACTCGCACGGATTCCACCTTTTCCAAGTACTTGCCCGGATTCAACAATTTTCTGGCGCTCACACAGATTCTACAATTTTTCCGTACTGGTCTGGACAATTTTTCGGCACTCGCACGGATTCCACCTTTTCCCGGTACTTGCCCGGATTCAACAATTTTCTGGTGCTCACACTGATTCTACCATTTTTTCTTACCGGTCCGGACAGTTTTTCGGCACTCGCACGGATTCCACCTTTTGCGGGTAGTCGCACGGATTCAACAATTTTCTGGCGCTCACACTGATTCTACCATTTTTCCGTACTGGTCTGGACAGTTTTTCGGTACTCGCACGGATTCCACCTTTTCCAAGTACTTGCCCGGATTCAACAATTTTCTGGTGCTCACACAGATTCTACCATTTTTCCGTACTGGTCTGGACAGTTTTTCGGCACTCGCACGGATTCCACCTTTTCCCTGTACTTGCCCGGATTCAACAATTTTCTGGTGCTCACACTGATTCTACCATTTTTTCGTACCGGTCCGGACAGTTTTTCGGCACTCGCACGAATTCCACCTTTTGCGGGTAGTCGCACGGATTCAACAATTTTCTGGCGCTCACACTGATTCTACCATTTTTCCGTACTGGTCTGGACAGTTTTTCGGCACTCGCACGGATTCCACCTTTTCCCGGTACTTGCCCGGATTCAACAATTTTCTGGTGCTAAAATTGATTCCACCATTTTTTCGTACTGGTCCGGACAATTTTTCGGCACTCGCAAGGATTCCACCTTTTGCGGGTAGTCGCACGGATTCAACAATTTTCTGGCGCTCACACAGATTCTAAAATTTTTCCGTACTGGTCTGGACAATTTTTCGGCACTCGCACGGATTCCACCTTTTCCCGGTACTTGCCCGGATTCAACAATTTTCTGGTGCTCACACTGATTCTACCATTTTTTCTTACCGGTCCGGACAGTTTTTCGGCACTCGCACGGATTCCACCTTTTGCGGGTAGTCGCACGGATTCAACAATTTTCTGGCGCTCACACTGATTCTACCATTTTTCCGTACTGGTCGGGACAGTTTTTCGGTACTCGCACGGATTCCACCTTTTCCAAGTACTTGCCCGGATTCAACAATTTTCTGGTGCTCACACAGATTCTACCATTTTTCCGTACTGGTCTGGACAGTTTTTCGGCACTCGCACGGATTCCACCTTTTCCCTGTACTTGCCCGGATTCAACAATTTTCTGGTGCTCACACTGATTCTACCATTTTTTCGTACCGGTCCGGACAGTTTTTCGGTACTCGCACGAATTCCACCTTTTGCGGGTAGTCGCACGGATTCAACAATTTTCTGGCGCTCACACTGATTCTACCATTTTTCCGTACTGGTCTGGACAGTTTTTCGGTACTCGCACGGATTCCACCTTTTCCAAGTACTTGCCCGGATTCAACAATTTTCTGGTGCTCACACAGATTCTACCATTTTTCCGTACTGGTCTGGACAATTTTTCGGCACTCGCACGGATTCCACCTTTTCCCGGTACTTGCCCGGATTCAACAATTTTCTGGTGCTCACACTGATTCTACCATTTTATCTTACCGGTCCGGACAGTTTTTCGGCACTCGCACGGATTCCACCTTTTGCGGGTAGTCGCACGGATTCAACAATTTTCTGGTGCTCACACAGATTCTACCATTTTTCCGTACTGGTCTGGACAGTTTTTCGACACTCGCACGGATTCCACCTTTTCCCTGTACTTGCCCGGATTCAACAATTTTCTGGTGCTCACACTGATTCTACCATTTTTTCGTACCGGTCCGGACAGTTTTTCGGCACTCGCACGGATTCCACCTTTTGCGGGTAGTAGCACGGATTCAACAATTTTCTGGCGCTCACACTGATTCTACCATTTTTCCGTACTGGTCTGGACAGTTTTTCAGCACTCGCACGGATTCCACCTTTTGCGGGTAGTCGCACGGATTCAACAATTTTCTGGCGCTCACACTGATTCTACCATTTTTTCGTACTGGTCTGGACAGTTTTTCGGCACTCGCACGGATTCCACCTTTTCCCTGTACTTGCCCGGATTCAACAATTTTCTGGTGCTCACACTGATTCTACCATTTTTTCGTACCGGTCCGGACAGTTTTTCGGCACTCGCACGGATTCCACCTTTTGCGGGTAGTCGCACGGATTCAACAATTTTCTGGCGCTCACACTGATTCTACCATTTTTCCGTACTGGTCTGGACAGTTTTTCGGCACTCGCACGGATTCCACCTTTTCCCGGTACTTGGCCGGATTCAACAATTTTCTGGTGCTCACACTGATTCTACCATTTTTTCGTACCGGTCCGGACAGTTTTTCGGCACTCGCACGGATTCCACCTTTTGCGGGTAGTCGCACGGATTCAACAATTTTCTGGCGCTCACACTGATTCTACCATTTTTCCGTACTGGACTGGACAGTTTTTCGGCACTCGCACGGATTCCACCTTTTGCGGGTAGTGGCACGGATTCAACAATTTTCTGGCGCTCACACTGATTCTACCATTTTTCCGTACTGGTCTGGACAGTTTTTCGGCACTCGCACGGATTCCACCTTTTGCGGGTAGTCGCACGGATTTAACAATTTTCTGGCGCTCACACTGATTCTACCAATTTTCCGGTACTGGTCTGGACAGTTTTTCGGCACTCGCACGGATTCCACCTTTTCCAAGTACTTGCCCGGATTCAACAATTTTCTGGCGCTCACACAGATTCTACAATTTTTCCGTACTGGTCTGGACAATTTTTCGGCACTCGCACGGATTCCACCTTTTCCCGGTACTTGCCCGGATTCAACAATTTTCTGGTGCTCACACTGATTCTACCATTTTTTCTTACCGGTCCGGACAGTTTTTCGGCACTCGCACGGATTCCACCTTTTGCGGGTAGTCGCACGGATTCAACAATTTTCTGGCGCTCACACTGATTCTACCATTTTTCCGTACTGGTCTGGACAGTTTTTCGGTACTCGCACGGATTCCACCTTTTCCAAGTACTTGCCCGGATTCAACAATTTTCTGGTGCTCACACAGATTCTACCATTTTTCCGTACTGGTCTGGACAGTTTTTCGGCACTCGCACGGATTCCACCTTTTCCCTGTACTTGCCCGGATTCAACAATTTTCTGGTGCTCACACTGATTCTACCATTTTTTCGTACCGGTCCGGACAGTTTTTCGGCACTCGCACGAATTCCACCTTTTGCGGGTAGTCGCACGGATTCAACAATTTTCTGGCGCTCACACTGATTCTACCATTTTTCCGTACTGGTCTGGACAGTTTTTCGGCACTCGCACGGATTCCACCTTTTCCCGGTACTTGCCCGGATTCAACAATTTTCTGGTGCTAAAATTGATTCCACCATTTTTTCGTACTGGTCCGGACAATTTTTCGGCACTCGCAAGGATTCCACCTTTTGCGGGTAGTCGCACGGATTCAACAATTTTCTGGCGCTCACACAGATTCTAAAATTTTTCCGTACTGGTCTGGACAATTTTTCGGCACTCGCACGGATTCCACCTTTTCCCGGTACTTGCCCGGATTCAACAATTTTCTGGTGCTCACACTGATTCTACCATTTTTTCTTACCGGTCCGGACAGTTTTTCGGCACTCGCACGGATTCCACCTTTTGCGGGTAGTCGCACGGATTCAACAATTTTCTGGCGCTCACACTGATTCTACCATTTTTCCGTACTGGTCGGGACAGTTTTTCGGTACTCGCACGGATTCCACCTTTTCCAAGTACTTGCCCGGATTCAACAATTTTCTGGTGCTCACACAGATTCTACCATTTTTCCGTACTGGTCTGGACAGTTTTTCGGCACTCGCACGGATTCCACCTTTTCCCTGTACTTGCCCGGATTCAACAATTTTCTGGTGCTCACACTGATTCTACCATTTTTTCGTACCGGTCCGGACAGTTTTTCGGTACTCGCACGAATTCCACCTTTTGCGGGTAGTCGCACGGATTCAACAATTTTCTGGCGCTCACACTGATTCTACCATTTTTCCGTACTGGTCTGGACAGTTTTTCGGCACTCGCACGGATTCCACCTTTTCCCGGTACTTGCCCGGATTCAACAATTTTCTGGTGCTCAAATTGATTCCACCATTTTTTCGTACTGGTCCGGACAATTTTTCGGCACTCGCAAGGATTCCACCTTTTGCGGGTAGTCGCACGGATTCACAATTTTCTGGCGCTCACACAGATTCTACAATTTTTCCGTACTGGTCTGGACAATTTTTCGGCACTCGCACGGATTCCACCTTTTCCCGGTACTTGCCCGGATTCAACAATTTTCTGGTGCTCACACTGATTCTACCATTTTTTCTTACCGGTCCGGACAGTTTTTCGGCACTCGCACGGATTCCACCTTTTGCGGGTAGTCGCACGGATTCAACAATTTTCTGGTGCTCACACAGATTCTACCATTTTTCCGTACTGGTCTGGACAGTTTTTCGGCACTCGCACGGATTCCACCTTTTCCCGGTACCTGTCCGGATTCAACAATTTTCTGGTGCTCACACTGATTCCACCATTTTTTCGTACTGGTCCGGACAATTTTTCGGCACTCGCAAGGATTCCACCTTTTGCGGGTAGTCGCACGGATTCAACAATTTTCTGGCGCTCACACAGATTCTACAATTTTTCCGTACTGGTCTGGACAATTTTTCGGCACTCGCACGGATTCCACCTTTTCCCGGTACTTGCCCGGATTCAACAATTTTCTGGTGCTCACACTGATTCTACCATTTTTTCTTACCGGTCCGGACAGTTTTTCGGCACTCGCACGGATTCCACCTTTTGAGGGTAGTCGCACGGATTCAACAATTTTCTGGCGCTCACACTGATTCTACCATTTTTCCGTACTGGTCTGGACAGTTTTTCGGTACTCGCACGGATTCCACCTTTTCCAAGTACTTGCCCGGATTCAACAATTTTCTGGTGCTCACACAGATTCTACCATTTTTCCGTACTGGTCTGGACAGTTTTTCGGCACTCGCACGGATTCCACCTTTTCCCTGTACTTGCCCGGATTCAACAATTTTCTGGTGCTCACACTGATTCTACCATTTTTTCGTACCGGTCCGGACAGTTTTTCGGCACTCGCACGAATTCCACCTTTTGCGGGTAGTCGCACGGATTCCACCTTTTCCCGGTACTTGCCCGGATTCAACAATTTTCTGGTGCTCACACTGATTCTACCATTTTTTCTTACCGGTCCGGACAGTCTTTCGGCACTCGCACGGATTCCACCTTTTGCGGGTAGTCGCACGGATTCAACAATTTTCTGGCGCTCACACTGATTCTACCATTTTTCCGTACTGGTCTGGACAGTTTTTCGGTACTCGCACGGATTCCACCTTTTCCAAGTACTTGCCCGGATTCAACAATTTTCTGGTGCTCACACAGATTCTACCATTCTTCCGTACTGGTCTGGACAGTTTTTCGGCTCTCGCACGGATTCCACCTTTTCCCTGTACTTGCCCGGATTCAACAATTTTCTGGTGCTCACACTGATTCTACCATTTTTTCGTACCGGTCCGGACAGTTTTTCGGTACTCGCACGAATTCCACCTTTTGCGAGTAGTCGCACGGATTCAACAATTTTCTGGCGCTCACACTGATTCTACCATTTTTCCGTACTGGTCTGGACAGTTTTTCGGCACTCGCACGGATTCCACCTTTTCCCGGTACTTGCCCGGATTCAACAATTTTCTGGTGCTCAAATTGATTCCACCATTTTTTCGTACTGGTCCGGACAATTTTTCGGCACTCGCAAGGATTCCACCTTTTGCGGGTAGTCGCACGGATTCACAATTTTCTGGCGCTCACACAGATTCTACAATTTTTCCGTACTGGTCTGGACAATTTTTCGGCACTCGCACGGATTCCACCTTTTCCCGGTACTTGCCCGGATTCAACAATTTTCTGGTGCTCACACTGATTCTACCATTTTTTCTTACCGGTCCGGACAGTTTTTCGGCACTCGCACGGATTCCACCTTTTGCGGGTAGTCGCACGGATTCAACAATTTTCTGGCGCTCACACTGATTCTACCATTTTTCCGTACTGGTCTGGACAGTTTTTCGGTACTCGCACGGATTCCACCTTTTCCCGGTACTTGGCCGGATTCAACAATTTTCTGGTGCTCACACTGATTCTACCATTTTTTCGTACCGGTCCGGACAGTTTTTCGGCACTCGCACGGATTCCACCTTTTGCGGGTAGTCGCACGGATTCAACAATTTTCTGGCGCTCACACTGATTCTACCATTTTTCCGTACTGGACTGGACAGTTTTTCGGCACTCGCACGGATTCCACCTTTTGCGGGTAGTGGCACGGATTCAACAATTTTCTGGCGCTCACACTGATTCTACCATTTTTCCGTACTGGTCTGGACAGTTTTTCGGCACTCGCACGGATTCCACCTTTTGCGGGTAGTCGCACGGATTTAACAATTTTCTGGCGCTCACACTGATTCTACCAATTTTCCGGTACTGGTCTGGACAGTTTTTCGGCACTCGCACGGATTCCACCTTTTCCAAGTACTTGCCCGGATTCAACAATTTTCTGGCGCTCACACAGATTCTACAATTTTTCCGTACTGGTCTGGACAATTTTTCGGCACTCGCACGGATTCCACCTTTTCCCGGTACTTGCCCGGATTCAACAATTTTCTGGTGCTCACACTGATTCTACCATTTTTTCTTACCGGTCCGGACAGTTTTTCGGCACTCGCACGGATTCCACCTTTTGCGGGTAGTCGCACGGATTCAACAATTTTCTGGCGCTCACACTGATTCTACCATTTTTCCGTACTGGTCTGGACAGTTTTTCGGTACTCGCACGGATTCCACCTTTTCCAAGTACTTGCCCGGATTCAACAATTTTCTGGTGCTCACACAGATTCTACCATTTTTCCGTACTGGTCTGGACAGTTTTTCGGCACTCGCACGGATTCCACCTTTTCCCTGTACTTGCCCGGATTCAACAATTTTCTGGTGCTCACACTGATTCTACCATTTTTTCGTACCGGTCCGGACAGTTTTTCGGCACTCGCACGAATTCCACCTTTTGCGGGTAGTCGCACGGATTCAACAATTTTCTGGCGCTCACACTGATTCTACCATTTTTCCGTACTGGTCTGGACAGTTTTTCGGCACTCGCACGGATTCCACCTTTTCCCGGTACTTGCCCGGATTCAACAATTTTCTGGTGCTAAAATTGATTCCACCATTTTTTCGTACTGGTCCGGACAATTTTTCGGCACTCGCAAGGATTCCACCTTTTGCGGGTAGTCGCACGGATTCAACAATTTTCTGGCGCTCACACAGATTCTAAAATTTTTCCGTACTGGTCTGGACAATTTTTCGGCACTCGCACGGATTCCACCTTTTCCCGGTACTTGCCCGGATTCAACAATTTTCTGGTGCTCACACTGATTCTACCATTTTTTCTTACCGGTCCGGACAGTTTTTCGGCACTCGCACGGATTCCACCTTTTGCGGGTAGTCGCACGGATTCAACAATTTTCTGGCGCTCACACTGATTCTACCATTTTTCCGTACTGGTCGGGACAGTTTTTCGGTACTCGCACGGATTCCACCTTTTCCAAGTACTTGCCCGGATTCAACAATTTTCTGGTGCTCACACAGATTCTACCATTTTTCCGTACTGGTCTGGACAGTTTTTCGGCACTCGCACGGATTCCACCTTTTCCCTGTACTTGCCCGGATTCAACAATTTTCTGGTGCTCACACTGATTCTACCATTTTTTCGTACCGGTCCGGACAGTTTTTCGGTACTCGCACGAATTCCACCTTTTGCGGGTAGTCGCACGGATTCAACAATTTTCTGGCGCTCACACTGATTCTACCATTTTTCCGTACTGGTCTGGACAGTTTTTCGGCACTCGCACGGATTCCACCTTTTCCCGGTACTTGCCCGGATTCAACAATTTTCTGGTGCTCAAATTGATTCCACCATTTTTTCGTACTGGTCCGGACAATTTTTCGGCACTCGCAAGGATTCCACCTTTTGCGGGTAGTCGCACGGATTCACAATTTTCTGGCGCTCACACAGATTCTACAATTTTTCCGTACTGGTCTGGACAATTTTTCGGCACTCGCACGGATTCCACCTTTTCCCGGTACTTGCCCGGATTCAACAATTTTCTGGTGCTCACACTGATTCTACCATTTTTTCTTACCGGTCCGGACAGTTTTTCGGCACTCGCACGGATTCCACCTTTTGCGGGTAGTCGCACGGATTCAACAATTTTCTGGTGCTCACACAGATTCTACCATTTTTCCGTACTGGTCTGGACAGTTTTTCGGCACTCGCACGGATTCCACCTTTTCCCGGTACCTGTCCGGATTCAACAATTTTCTGGTGCTCACACTGATTCCACCATTTTTTCGTACTGGTCCGGACAATTTTTCGGCACTCGCAAGGATTCCACCTTTTGCGGGTAGTCGCACGGATTCAACAATTTTCTGGCGCTCACACAGATTCTACAATTTTTCCGTACTGGTCTGGACAATTTTTCGGCACTCGCACGGATTCCACCTTTTCCCGGTACTTGCCCGGATTCAACAATTTTCTGGTGCTCACACTGATTCTACCATTTTTTCTTACCGGTCCGGACAGTTTTTCGGCACTCGCACGGATTCCACCTTTTGAGGGTAGTCGCACGGATTCAACAATTTTCTGGCGCTCACACTGATTCTACCATTTTTCCGTACTGGTCTGGACAGTTTTTCGGTACTCGCACGGATTCCACCTTTTCCAAGTACTTGCCCGGATTCAACAATTTTCTGGTGCTCACACAGATTCTACCATTTTTCCGTACTGGTCTGGACAGTTTTTCGGCACTCGCACGGATTCCACCTTTTCCCTGTACTTGCCCGGATTCAACAATTTTCTGGTGCTCACACTGATTCTACCATTTTTTCGTACCGGTCCGGACAGTTTTTCGGCACTCGCACGAATTCCACCTTTTGCGGGTAGTCGCACGGATTCCACCTTTTCCCGGTACTTGCCCGGATTCAACAATTTTCTGGTGCTCACACTGATTCTACCATTTTTTCTTACCGGTCCGGACAGTCTTTCGGCACTCGCACGGATTCCACCTTTTGCGGGTAGTCGCACGGATTCAACAATTTTCTGGCGCTCACACTGATTCTACCATTTTTCCGTACTGGTCTGGACAGTTTTTCGGTACTCGCACGGATTCCACCTTTTCCAAGTACTTGCCCGGATTCAACAATTTTCTGGTGCTCACACAGATTCTACCATTCTTCCGTACTGGTCTGGACAGTTTTTCGGCTCTCGCACGGATTCCACCTTTTCCCTGTACTTGCCCGGATTCAACAATTTTCTGGTGCTCACACTGATTCTACCATTTTTTCGTACCGGTCCGGACAGTTTTTCGGTACTCGCACGAATTCCACCTTTTGCGAGTAGTCGCACGGATTCAACAATTTTCTGGCGCTCACACTGATTCTACCATTTTTCCGTACTGGTCTGGACAGTTTTTCGGCACTCGCACGGATTCCACCTTTTCCCGGTACTTGCCCGGATTCAACAATTTTCTGGTGCTCAAATTGATTCCACCATTTTTTCGTACTGGTCCGGACAATTTTTCGGCACTCGCAAGGATTCCACCTTTTGCGGGTAGTCGCACGGATTCACAATTTTCTGGCGCTCACACAGATTCTACAATTTTTCCGTACTGGTCTGGACAATTTTTCGGCACTCGCACGGATTCCACCTTTTCCCGGTACTTGCCCGGATTCAACAATTTTCTGGTGCTCACACTGATTCTACCATTTTTTCTTACCGGTCCGGACAGTTTTTCGGCACTCGCACGGATTCCACCTTTTGCGGGTAGTCGCACGGATTCAACAATTTTCTGGCGCTCACACTGATTCTACCATTTTTCCGTACTGGTCTGGACAGTTTTTCGGTACTCGCACGGATTCCACCTTTTCCAAGTACTTGCCCGGATTCAACAATTTTCTGGTGCTCACACAGATTCTACCATTCTTCCGTACTGGTCTGGACAGTTTTTCGGCTCTCGCACGGATTCCACCTTTTCCCTGTACTTGCCCGGATTCAACAATTTTCTGGTGCTCACACTGATTCTACCATTTTTTCGTACCGGTCCGGACAGTTTTTCGGTAGTCGCACGAATTCCACCTTTTGCGAGTAGTCGCACGGATTCAACAATTTTCTGGCGCTCACACTGATTCTACCATTTTTCCGTACTGGTCTGGACAGTTTTTCGGCACTCGCACGGATTCCACCTTTTCCCGGTACTTGCCCGGATTCAACAATTTTCTGGTGCTCAAATTGATTCCACCATTTTTTCGTACTGGTCCGGACAATTTTTCGGCACTCGCAAGGATTCCACCTTTTGCGGGTAGTCGCACGGATTCACAATTTTCTGGCGCTCACACAGATTCTACAATTTTTCCGTGCTGGTCTGGACAATTTTTCGGCACTCGCACGGATTCCACCTTTTCCCGGTACTTGCCCGGATTCAACAATTTTCTGGTGCTCACACTGATTCTACCATTTTTTCTTACCGGTCCGGACAGTTTTTCGGCACTCGCACGGATTCCACCTTTTGCGGGTAGTCGCACGGATTCAACAATTTTCTGGTGCTCACACAGATTCTACCATTTTTCCGTACTGGTCTGGACAGTTTTTCGACACTCGCACGGATTCCACCTTTTCCCTGTACTTGCCCGGATTCAACAATTTTCTGGTGCTCACACTGATTCTACCATTTTTTCGTACCGGTCCGGACAGTTTTTCGGCACTCGCACGGATTCCACCTTTTGCGGGTAGTAGCACGGATTCAACAATTTTCTGGCGCTCACACTGATTCTACCATTTTTCCGTACTGGTCTGGACAGTTTTTCAGCACTCGCACGGATTCCACCTTTTGCGGGTAGTCGCACGGATTCAACAATTTTCTGGCGCTCACACTGATTCTACCATTTTTTCGTACTGGTCTGGACAGTTTTTCGGCGCTCGCACGGATTCCACCTTTTCCCTGTACTTGCCCGGATTCAACAATTTTCTGGTGCTCACACTGATTCTACCATTTTTTCGTACCGGTCCGGACAGTTTTTCGGCACTCGCACGGATTCCACCTTTTGCGGGTAGTCGCACGGATTCAACAATTTTCTGGCGCTCACACTGATTCTACCATTTTTCCGTACTGGTCTGGACAGTTTTTCGGCACTCGCACGGATTCCACCTTTTCCCGGTACTTGGCCGGATTCAACAATTTTCTGGTGCTCACACTGATTCTACCATTTTTTCGTACCGGTCCGGACAGTTTTTCGGCACTCGCACGGATTCCACCTTTTGCGGGTAGTCGCACGGATTCAACAATTTTCTGGCGCTCACACTGATTCTACCATTTTTCCGTACTGGTCTGGACAGTTTTTCGGCACTCGCACGGATTCCACCTTTTGCGGGTAGTCGCACGGATTCAACAATTTTCTGGCGCTCACACTGATTCTACCATTTTTCCGTACTGGTCTGGACAGTTTTTCGGCACTCGCACGGATTCCACCTTTTGCGGGTAGTCGCACGGATTTAACAATTTTCTGGCGCTCACACTGATTCTACCAATTTTCCGGTACTGGTCTGGACAGTTTTTCGGCACTCGCACGGATTCCACCTTTTCCAAGTACTTGCCCGGATTCAACAATTTTCTGGCGCTCACACAGATTCTACAATTTTTCCGTACTGGTCTGGACAATTTTTCGGCACTCGCACGGATTCCACCTTTTCCCGGTACTTGCCCGGATTCAACAATTTTCTGGTGCTCACACTGATTCTACCATTTTTTCTTACCGGTCCGGACAGTTTTTCGGCACTCGCACGGATTCCACCTTTTGCGGGTAGTCGCACGGATTCAACAATTTTCTGGCGCTCACACTGATTCTACCATTTTTCCGTACTGGTCTGGACAGTTTTTCGGTACTCGCACGGATTCCACCTTTTCCAAGTACTTGCCCGGATTCAACAATTTTCTGGTGCTCACACAGATTCTACCATTTTTCCGTACTGGTCTGGACAGTTTTTCGGCACTCGCACGGATTCCACCTTTTCCCTGTACTTGCCCGGATTCAACAATTTTCTGGTGCTCACACTGATTCTACCATTTTTTCGTACCGGTCCGGACAGTTTTTCGGCACTCGCACGAATTCCTCCTTTTGCGGGTAGTCGCACGGATTCAACAATTTTCTGGCGCTCACACTGATTCTACCATTTTTCCGTACTGGTCTGGACAGTTTTTCGGCACTCGCACGGATTCCACCTTTTCCCGGTACTTGCCCGGATTCAACAATTTTCTGGTGCTAAAATTGATTCCACCATTTTTTCGTACTGGTCCGGACAATTTTTCGGCACTCGCAAGGATTCCACCTTTTGCGGGTAGTCGCACGGATTCAACAATTTTCTGGCGCTCACACAGATTCTAAAATTTTTCCGTACTGGTCTGGACAATTTTTCGGCACTCGCACGGATTCCACCTTTTCCCGGTACTTGCCCGGATTCAACAATTTTCTGGTGCTCACACTGATTCTACCATTTTTTCTTACCGGTCCGGACAGTTTTTCGGCACTCGCACGGATTCCACCTTTTGCGGGTAGTCGCACGGATTCAACAATTTTCTGGCGCTCACACTGATTCTACCATTTTTCCGTACTGGTCGGGACAGTTTTTCGGTACTCGCACGGATTCCACCTTTTCCAAGTACTTGCCCGGATTCAACAATTTTCTGGTGCTCACACAGATTCTACCATTTTTCCGTACTGGTCTGGACAGTTTTTCGGCACTCGCACGGATTCCACCTTTTCCCTGTACTTGCCCGGATTCAACAATTTTCTGGTGCTCACACTGATTCTACCATTTTTTCGTACCGGTCCGGACAGTTTTTCGGTACTCGCACGAATTCCACCTTTTGCGGGTAGTCGCACGGATTCAACAATTTTCTGGCGCTCACACTGATTCTACCATTTTTCCGTACTGGTCTGGACAGTTTTTCGGCACTCGCACGGATTCCACCTTTTCCCGGTACTTGCCCGGATTCAACAATTTTCTGGTGCTCAAATTGATTCCACCATTTTTTCGTACTGGTCCGGACAATTTTTCGGCACTCGCAAGGATTCCACCTTTTGCGGGTAGTCGCACGGATTCACAATTTTCTGGCGCTCACACAGATTCTACAATTTTTCCGTACTGGTCTGGACAATTTTTCGGCACTCGCACGGATTCCACCTTTTCCCGGTACTTGCCCGGATTCAACAATTTTCTGGTGCTCACACTGATTCTACCATTTTTTCTTACCGGTCCGGACAGTTTTTCGGCACTCGCACGGATTCCACCTTTTGCGGGTAGTCGCACGGATTCAACAATTTTCTGGTGCTCACACAGATTCTACCATTTTTCCGTACTGGTCTGGACAGTTTTTCGGCACTCGCACGGATTCCACCTTTTCCCGGTACCTGTCCGGATTCAACAATTTTCTGGTGCTCACACTGATTCCACCATTTTTTCGTACTGGTCCGGACAATTTTTCGGCACTCGCAAGGATTCCACCTTTTGCGGGTAGTCGCACGGATTCAACAATTTTCTGGCGCTCACACAGATTCTACAATTTTTCCGTACTGGTCTGGACAATTTTTCGGCACTCGCACGGATTCCACCTTTTCCCGGTACTTGCCCGGATTCAACAATTTTCTGGTGCTCACACTGATTCTACCATTTTTTCTTACCGGTCCGGACAGTTTTTCGGCACTCGCACGGATTCCACCTTTTGAGGGTAGTCGCACGGATTCAACAATTTTCTGGCGCTCACACTGATTCTACCATTTTTCCGTACTGGTCTGGACAGTTTTTCGGTACTCGCACGGATTCCACCTTTTCCAAGTACTTGCCCGGATTCAACAATTTTCTGGTGCTCACACAGATTCTACCATTTTTCCGTACTGGTCTGGACAGTTTTTCGGCACTCGCACGGATTCCACCTTTTCCCTGTACTTGCCCGGATTCAACAATTTTCTGGTGCTCACACTGATTCTACCATTTTTTCGTACCGGTCCGGACAGTTTTTCGGCACTCGCACGAATTCCACCTTTTGCGGGTAGTCGCACGGATTCCACCTTTTCCCGGTACTTGCCCGGATTCAACAATTTTCTGGTGCTCACACTGATTCTACCATTTTTTCTTACCGGTCCGGACAGTCTTTCGGCACTCGCACGGATTCCACCTTTTGCGGGTAGTCGCACGGATTCAACAATTTTCTGGCGCTCACACTGATTCTACCATTTTTCCGTACTGGTCTGGACAGTTTTTCGGTACTCGCACGGATTCCACCTTTTCCAAGTACTTGCCCGGATTCAACAATTTTCTGGTGCTCACACAGATTCTACCATTCTTCCGTACTGGTCTGGACAGTTTTTCGGCTCTCGCACGGATTCCACCTTTTCCCTGTACTTGCCCGGATTCAACAATTTTCTGGTGCTCACACTGATTCTACCATTTTTTCGTACCGGTCCGGACAGTTTTTCGGTACTCGCACGAATTCCACCTTTTGCGAGTAGTCGCACGGATTCAACAATTTTCTGGCGCTCACACTGATTCTACCATTTTTCCGTACTGGTCTGGACAGTTTTTCGGCACTCGCACGGATTCCACCTTTTCCCGGTACTTGCCCGGATTCAACAATTTTCTGGTGCTCAAATTGATTCCACCATTTTTTCGTACTGGTCCGGACAATTTTTCGGCACTCGCAAGGATTCCACCTTTTGCGGGTAGTCGCACGGATTCACAATTTTCTGGCGCTCACACAGATTCTACAATTTTTCCGTACTGGTCTGGACAATTTTTCGGCACTCGCACGGATTCCACCTTTTCCCGGTACTTGCCCGGATTCAACAATTTTCTGGTGCTCACACTGATTCTACCATTTTTTCTTACCGGTCCGGACAGTTTTTCGGCACTCGCACGGATTCCACCTTTTGCGGGTAGTCGCACGGATTCAACAATTTTCTGGTGCTCACACAGATTCTACCATTTTTCCGTACTGGTCTGGACAGTTTTTCGACACTCGCACGGATTCCACCTTTTCCCTGTACTTGCCCGGATTCAACAATTTTCTGGTGCTCACACTGATTCTACCATTTTTTCGTACCGGTCCGGACAGTTTTTCGGCACTCGCACGGATTCCACCTTTTGCGGGTAGTAGCACGATTCAACAATTTTCTGGCGCTCACACTAATTCTACCATTTTTCCGTACTGGTCTGGACAGTTTTTCAGCACTCGCACGGATTCCACCTTTTGCGGGTAGTCGCACGGATTCAACAATTTTCTGGCGCTCACACTGATTCTACCATTTTTTCGTACTGGTCTGGACAGTTTTTCGGCACTCGCACGGATTCCACCTTTTCCCTGTACTTGCCCGGATTCAACAATTTTCTGGTGCTCACACTGATTCTACCATTTTTTCGTACCGGTCCGGACAGTTTTTCGGCACTCGCACGGATTCCACCTTTTGCGGGTAGTCGCACGGATTCAACAATTTCTGGCGCTCACACTGATTCTACCATTTTTCCGTACTGGTCTGGACAGTTTTTCGGCACTCGCACGGATTCCACCTTTTCCCGGTACTTGCCGGATTCAACAATTTTCTGGTGCTCACACTGATTCTACCATTTTTTCGTACCGGTCCGGACAGTTTTTCGGCACTCGCACGGATTCCACCTTTGCGGGTAGTCGCACGGATTCAACAATTTTCTGGCGCTCACACTGATTCTACCATTTTTCCGTACTGGTCTGGACAGTTTTTCGGCACTCGCACGGATTCCACCTTTTGCGGGTAGTCGCACGGATTTAACAATTTTCTGGCGCTCACACTGATTCTACCAATTTTCCGGTACTGGTCTGGACAGTTTTTCGGCACTCGCACGGATTCCACCTTTTCCAAGTACTTGCCCGGATTCAACAATTTTCTGGTGCTCACACAGATTCTACCATTTTTCCGTACTGGTCTGGACAATTTTTCGGCACTCGCACGGATTCCACCTTTTCCCGGCACTTGCCCGGATTCAACAATATTCTGGTGCTCACACTGATTCTACCATTTTTTCATACCTGTCCGGACAGATTTTCGGCACTCGCACGGATTCCACCTTTTGCGGGTAGTCGCACGGATTCAACAATTTTCTGGCGCTCACACTGATTCTACCATTTTTCCGTACTGGTCTGGACAGTTTTTCGGCACTCGCACGGATTCCACCTTTTCCCGGTACTTGCCCGGATTCAACAATTTTCTGGTGCTCAAATTGATTCCACCATTTTTTCGTACTGGTCCGGACAATTTTTCGGCACTCGCAAGGATTCCACCTTTTGCGGGTAGTCGCACGGATTCACAATTTTCTGGCGCTCACACAGATTCTACAATTTTTCCGTACTGGTCTGGACAATTTTTCGGCACTCGCACGGATTCCACCTTTTCCCGGTACTTGCCCGGATTCAACAATTTTCTGGTGCTCACACTGATTCTACCATTTTTTCTTACCGGTCCGGACAGTTTTTCGGCACTCGCACGGATTCCACCTTTTGCGGGTAGTCGCACGGATTCAACAATTTTCTGGTGCTCACACAGATTCTACCATTTTTCCGTACTGGTCTGGACAGTTTTTCGGCACTCGCACGGATTCCACCTTTTCCCGGTACCTGTCCGGATTCAACAATTTTCTGGTGCTCACACTGATTCCACCATTTTTTCGTACTGGTCCGGACAATTTTTCGGCACTCGCAAGGATTCCACCTTTTGCGGGTAGTCGCACGGATTCAACAATTTTCTGGCGCTCACACAGATTCTACAATTTTTCCGTACTGGTCTGGACAATTTTTCGGCACTCGCACGGATTCCACCTTTTCCCGGTACTTGCCCGGATTCAACAATTTTCTGGTGCTCACACTGATTCTACCATTTTTTCTTACCGGTCCGGACAGTTTTTCGGCACTCGCACGGATTCCACCTTTTGAGGGTAGTCGCACGGATTCAACAATTTTCTGGCGCTCACACTGATTCTACCATTTTTCCGTACTGGTCTGGACAGTTTTTCGGTACTCGCACGGATTCCACCTTTTCCAAGTACTTGCCCGGATTCAACAATTTTCTGGTGCTCACACAGATTCTACCATTTTTCCGTACTGGTCTGGACAGTTTTTCGGCACTCGCACGGATTCCACCTTTTCCCTGTACTTGCCCGGATTCAACAATTTTCTGGTGCTCACACTGATTCTACCATTTTTTCGTACCGGTCCGGACAGTTTTTCGGCACTCGCACGAATTCCACCTTTTGCGGGTAGTCGCACGGATTCCACCTTTTCCCGGTACTTGCCCGGATTCAACAATTTTCTGGTGCTCACACTGATTCTACCATTTTTTCTTACCGGTCCGGACAGTCTTTCGGCACTCGCACGGATTCCACCTTTTGCGGGTAGTCGCACGGATTCAACAATTTTCTGGCGCTCACACTGATTCTACCATTTTTCCGTACTGGTCTGGACAGTTTTTCGGTACTCGCACGGATTCCACCTTTTCCAAGTACTTGCCCGGATTCAACAATTTTCTGGTGCTCACACAGATTCTACCATTCTTCCGTACTGGTCTGGACAGTTTTTCGGCTCTCGCACGGATTCCACCTTTTCCCTGTACTTGCCCGGATTCAACAATTTTCTGGTGCTCACACTGATTCTACCATTTTTTCGTACCGGTCCGGACAGTTTTTCGGTACTCGCACGAATTCCACCTTTTGCGAGTAGTCGCACGGATTCAACAATTTTCTGGCGCTCACACTGATTCTACCATTTTTCCGTACTGGTCTGGACAGTTTTTCGGCACTCGCACGGATTCCACCTTTTCCCGGTACTTGCCCGGATTCAACAATTTTCTGGTGCTCAAATTGATTCCACCATTTTTTCGTACTGGTCCGGACAATTTTTCGGCACTCGCAAGGATTCCACCTTTTGCGGGTAGTCGCACGGATTCACAATTTTCTGGCGCTCACACAGATTCTACAATTTTTCCGTACTGGTCTGGACAATTTTTCGGCACTCGCACGGATTCCACCTTTTCCCGGTACTTGCCCGGATTCAACAATTTTCTGGTGCTCACACTGATTCTACCATTTTTTCTTACCGGTCCGGACAGTTTTTCGGCACTCGCACGGATTCCACCTTTTGCGGGTAGTCGCACGGATTCAACAATTTTCTGGTGCTCACACAGATTCTACCATTTTTCCGTACTGGTCTGGACAGTTTTTCGACACTCGCACGGATTCCACCTTTTCCCTGTACTTGCCCGGATTCAACAATTTTCTGGTGCTCACACTGATTCTACCATTTTTTCGTACCGGTCCGGACAGTTTTTCGGCACTCGCACGGATTCCACCTTTTGCGGGTAGTAGCACGGATTCAACAATTTTCTGGCGCTCACACTAATTCTACCATTTTTCCGTACTGGTCTGGACAGTTTTTCAGCACTCGCACGGATTCCACCTTTTGCGGGTAGTCGCACGGATTCAACAATTTTCTGGCGCTCACACTGATTCTACCATTTTTTCGTACTGGTCTGGACAGTTTTTCGGCACTCGCACGGATTCCACCTTTTCCCTGTACTTGCCCGGATTCAACAATTTTCTGGTGCTCACACTGATTCTACCATTTTTTCGTACCGGTCCGGACAGTTTTTCGGCACTCGCACGGATTCCACCTTTTGCGGGTAGTCGCACGGATTCAACAATTTTCTGGCGCTCACACTGATTCTACCATTTTTCCGTACTGGTCTGGACAGTTTTTCGGCACTCGCACGGATTCCACCTTTTCCCGGTACTTGGCCGGATTCAACAATTTTCTAGTGCTCACACTGATTCTACCATTTTTTCGTACCGGTCCGGACAGTTTTTCGGCACTCGCACGGATTCCACCTTTTGCGGGTAGTCGCACGGATTCAACAATTTTCTGGCGCTCACACTGATTCTACCATTTTTCCGTACTGGTCTGGACAGTTTTTCGGCACTCGCACGGATTCCACCTTTTGCGGGTAGTCGCACGGATTTAACAATTTTCTGGCGCTCACACTGATTCTACCAATTTTCCGGTACTGGTCTGGACAGTTTTTCGGCACTCGCACGGATTCCACCTTTTCCAAGTACTTGCCCGGATTCAACAATTTTCTGGTGCTCACACAGATTCTACCATTTTTCCGTACTGGTCTGGACAATTTTTCGGCACTCGCACGGATTCCACCTTTTCCCGGCACTTGCCCGGATTCAACAATATTCTGGTGCTCACACTGATTCTACCATTTTTTCATACCTGTCCGGACAGATTTTCGGCACTCGCACGGATTCCACCTTTTGCGGGTAGTCGCACGGATTCAACAATTTTCTGGCGCTCACACTGATTCTACCATTTTTCCGTACTGGTCTGGACAGTTTTTCGGCACTCGCACGGATTCCACCTTTTCCCGGTACTTGCCCGGATTCAACAATTTTCTGGTGCTCACATTGATTCCACCATTTTTTCGTACTGGTCCGGACAATTTTTCGGCACTCGCAAGGATTCCACCTTTTGCGGGTAGTCGCACGGATTCAACAATTTTCTGGCGCTCACACTGATTCTACCATTTTTCCGTACTGGTCTGGACAGTTTTTCGGCACTCGCACGGATTCCACCTTTTCCAAGTACTTGCCCGGATTCAACAATATTCTGGTGCTCACACAGATTCTACCATTTTTCCGTACTGGTCTGGACAGTTTTTCGGCACTCGCACGGATTCCACCTTTTCCCTGTACTTGCCCCGATTCAACAATTTTCTGGTGCTCACACTGATTCTACCATTTTTTCGTACCGGTCCGGACAGTTTTTCGGCACTCGCACGGATTCCACCTTTTGCGGGTAGTCGCACGGATTCAACAATTTTCTGGCGCTCACACTGATTCTACCATTTTTCCGTACTGGTCTGGACAGTTTTTCGGCACTCGCACGGATTCCACCTTTTCCCGGTACTTGCCCGGATTCAACAATTTTCTGGTGCTCACACTGATTCTACCATTTTTTCGTACCGGTCCGGACAGTTTTTCGGCACTCGCACGGATTCCACCTTTTGCGGGTAGTCGCACGGATTCAACAATTTTCTGGCGCTCACACTGATTCTACCATTTTTCCGTACTGGTCTGGACAGTTTTTCGGCACTCGCACGGATTCCACCTTTTCCCGGTACTTGCCCGGATTCAACAATTTTCTGGTGCTCACATTGATTCTACCATTTTTTCGTACGGGTCCAGACAATTTTTCGGCACTCGCAAGGATTCCACCTTTTGCGGGTAGTCGCACGGATTCAACAATTTTCTGGCGCTCACACAGATTCTACCATTTTTCCGTACTGGTCTGGACAATTTTTCGGCACTCGCACGGATTCCACCTTTTCCCGGCACTTGCCCGGATTCAACAATTTTCTGGTGCTCACACTGATTCTACCATTTTTTCATACCGGTCCGGACAGATTTTCGGCACTCGCACGGATTCCACCTTTTGTGGGTAGTCGCACGGATTCAACAATTTTCTGGCGCTCACACTGATTCTACCATTTTTCCGTACTGGTCTGGACAGTTTTTCGGCACTCGCACGGATTCCACCTTTTCCAAGTACTTGCCCGGATTCAACAATATTCTGGTGCTCACACAGATTCTACCATTTTTCCGTACTGGTCTGGACAGTTTTTCGGCACTCGCACGGATTCCACCTTTTCCCTGTACTTGCCCGGATTCAACAATTTTCTGGTGCTCACACTGATTCTACCATTTTTTCGTACCGGTCCGGACAGTTTTTCGGCACTCGCACGGATTCCACCTTTTGCGGGTAGTCGCACGGATTCAACAATTTTCTGGCGCTCACACTGATTCTACCATTTTTCCGTACTGGTCTGGACAGTTTTTCGGCACTCGCACGGATTCCACCTTTTCCCGGTACTTGGCCGGATTCAACAATTTTCTGGTGCTCACACTGATTCTACCATTTTTTCGTACCGGTCCGGACAGTTTTTCGGCACTCGCACGGATTCCACCTTTTGCGGGTAGTCGCACGGATTCAACAATTTTCTGGCGCTCACACTGATTCTACCATTTTTCCGTACTGGTCTGGACAGTTTTTCGGCACTCGCACGGATTCCACCTTTTCCCGGTACTTGGCCGGATTCAACAATTTTCTGGTGCTCACACTGATTCTACCATTTTTTCGTACCGGTCCGGACAGTTTTTCGGCACTCGCACGGATTCCACCTTTTGCGGGTAGTCGCACGGATTCAACAATTTTCTGGCGCTCACACTGATTCTACCATTTTTCCGTACTGGTCTGGACAGTTTTTCGGCACTCGCACGGATTCCACCTTTTCCCGGTACTTGCCCGGATTCAACAATTTTCTGGTGCTCACATTGATTCTACCATTTTTTCGTACGGGTCCGAACAATTTTTCGGCACTCGCAAGGATTCCACCTTTTGCGGGTAGTCGCACGGATTCAACAATTTTCTGGCGCTCACACAGATTCTACCATTTTTCCGTACTGGTCTGGACAATTTTTCGGCACTCGCACGGATTCCACCTTTTCCCGGCACTTGCCCGGATTCAACAATTTTCTGGTGCTCACACTGATTCTACCATTTTTTCATACCGGTCCGGACAGATTTTCGGCACTCGCACGGATTCCACCTTTTGTGGGTAGTCGCACGGATTCAACAATTTTCTGGCGCTCACACTGATTCTACCATTTTTCCGTACTGGTCTGGACAGTTTTTCGGCACTCGCACGGATTCCACCTTTTCCAAGTACTTGCCCGGATTCAACAATTTTCTGGTGCTTACACAGATTCTACCATTTTTCCGTACTGGTCTGGACAGTTTTTCGGCACTCGCACGGATTCCACCTTTTCCCGGTACTTGGCCGGATTCAACAATTTTCTGGTGCTCACACTGATTCTACCATTTTTTCGTACCGGTCCGGACAGTTTTTCGGCACTCGCACGGATTCCACCTTTTGCGGGTAGTCGCACGGATTCAACAATTTTCTGGCGCTCACACTGATTCTACCATTTTTCCGTACTGGTCTGGACAGTTTTTCGGCACTCGCACGGATTCCACCTTTTGCGGGTAGTCGCACGGATTCAACAATTTTCTGGCGCTCACACTGATTCTACCATTTTTCCGTACTGGTCTGGACAGTTTTTCGGCACTCGCACGGATTCCACCTTTTCCCGGCACTTGCCCGGATTCAACAATTTTCTGGTGCTCACACTGATTCTACCATTTTTTCATACCGGTCCGGACAGATTTTCGGCACTCGCACGGATTCCACCTTTTGCGGGTAGTCGCACGGATTCAACAATTTTCTGGCGCTCACACTGATTCTACCATTTTTCCGTACTGGTCTGGACAGTTTTTCGGCACTCGCACGGATTCCACCTTTTGCGGGTAGTCGCACGGATTCAACAATTTTCTGGCGCTCACACTGATTCTACCATTTTTCCGTACTGGTCTGGACAGTTTTTCGGCACTCGCACGGATTCCACCTTTTCCCGGTACTTGCCCGGATTCAACAATTTTCTGGTGCTCACATTGATTCTACCATTTTTTCGTACGGGTCCAGACAATTTTTCGGCACTCGCAAGGATTCCACCTTTTGCGGGTAGTCGCACGGATTCAACAATTTTCTGGCGCTCACACAGATTCTACCATTTTTCCGTACTGGTCTGGACAATTTTTCGGCACTCGCACGGATTCCACCTTTTCCCGGCACTTGCCCGGATTCAACAATTTTCTGGTGCTCACACTGATTCTACCATTTTTTCATACCGGTCCGGACAGATTTTCGGCACTCGCACGGATTCCACCTTTTGTGGGTAGTCGCACGGATTCAACAATTTTCTGGCGCTCACACTGATTCTACCATTTTTCCGTACTGGTCTGGACAGTTTTTCGGCACTCGCACGGATTCCACCTTTTCCAAGTACTTGCCCGGATTCAACAATATTCTGGTGCTCACACAGATTCTACCATTTTTCCGTACTGGTCTGGACAGTTTTTCGGCACTCGCACGGATTCCACCTTTTCCCTGTACTTGCCCGGATTCAACAATTTTCTGGTGCTCACACTGATTCTACCATTTTTTCGTACCGGTCCGGACAGTTTTTCGGCACTCGCACGGATTCCACCTTTTGCGGGTAGTCGCACGGATTCAACAATTTTCTGGCGCTCACACTGATTCTACCATTTTTCCGTACTGGTCTGGACAGTTTTTCGGCACTCGCACGGATTCCACCTTTTCCCGGTACTTGGCCGGATTCAACAATTTTCTGGTGCTCACACTGATTCTACCATTTTTTCGTACCGGTCCGGACAGTTTTTCGGCACTCGCACGGATTCCACCTTTTGCGGGTAGTCGCACGGATTCAACAATTTTCTGGCGCTCACACTGATTCTACCATTTTTCCGTACTGGTCTGGACAGTTTTTCGGCACTCGCACGGATTCCACCTTTTCCCGGTACTTGGCCGGATTCAACAATTTTCTGGTGCTCACACTGATTCTACCATTTTTTCGTACCGGTCCGGACAGTTTTTCGGCACTCGCACGGATTCCACCTTTTGCGGGTAGTCGCACGGATTCAACAATTTTCTGGCGCTCACACTGATTCTACCATTTTTCCGTACTGGTCTGGACAGTTTTTCGGCACTCGCACGGATTCCACCTTTTCCCGGTACTTGCCCGGATTCAACAATTTTCTGGTGCTCACATTGATTCTACCATTTTTTCGTACGGGTCCGAACAATTTTTCGGCACTCGCAAGGATTCCACCTTTTGCGGGTAGTCGCACGGATTCAACAATTTTCTGGCGCTCACACAGATTCTACCATTTTTCCGTACTGGTCTGGACAATTTTTCGGCACTCGCACGGATTCCACCTTTTCCCGGCACTTGCCCGGATTCAACAATTTTCTGGTGCTCACACTGATTCTACCATTTTTTCATACCGGTCCGGACAGATTTTCGGCACTCGCACGGATTCCACCTTTTGTGGGTAGTCGCACGGATTCAACAATTTTCTGGCGCTCACACTGATTCTACCATTTTTCCGTACTGGTCTGGACAGTTTTTCGGCACTCGCACGGATTCCACCTTTTCCAAGTACTTGCCCGGATTCAACAATTTTCTGGTGCTTACACAGATTCTACCATTTTTCCGTACTGGTCTGGACAGTTTTTCGGCACTCGCACGGATTCCACCTTTTCCCGGTACTTGGCCGGATTCAACAATTTTCTGGTGCTCACACTGATTCTACCATTTTTTCGTACCGGTCCGGACAGTTTTTCGGCACTCGCACGGATTCCACCTTTTGCGGGTAGTCGCACGGATTCAACAATTTTCTGGCGCTCACACTGATTCTACCATTTTTCCGTACTGGTCTGGACAGTTTTTCGGCACTCGCACGGATTCCACCTTTTGCGGGTAGTCGCACGGATTCAACAATTTTCTGGCGCTCACACTGATTCTACCATTTTTCCGTACTGGTCTGGACAGTTTTTCGGCACTCGCACGGATTCCACCTTTTCCCGGCACTTGCCCGGATTCAACAATTTTCTGGTGCTCACACTGATTCTACCATTTTTTCATACCGGTCCGGACAGATTTTCGGCACTCGCACGGATTCCACCTTTTGTGGGTAGTCGCACGGATTCAACAATTTTCTGGCGCTCACACTGATTCTACCATTTTTCCGTACTGGTCTGGACAGTTTTTCGGCACTCGCACGGATTCCACCTTTTCCCGGTACTTGGCCGGATTCAACAATTTTCTGGTGCTCACACTGATTCTACCATTTTTTCGTACCGGTCCGGACAGTTTTTCGGCACTCGCACGGATTCCACCTTTTGCGGGTAGTCGCACGGATTCAACAATTTTCTGGCGCTCACACTGATTCTACCATTTTTCCGTACTGGTCTGGACAGTTTTTCGGCACTCGCACGGATTCCACCTTTTCCCGGTACTTGCCCGGATTCAACAATTTTCTGGTGCTCACATTGATTCTACCATTTTTTCGTACGGGTCCGGACAATTTTTCGGCACTCGCAAGGATTCCACCTTTTGCGGGTAGTCGCACGGATTCAACAATTTTCTGGCGCTCACACAGATTCTACCATTTTTCCGTACTGGTCTGGACAATTTTTCGGCACTCGCACGGATTCCACCTTTTCCCGGCACTTGCCCGGATTCAACAATTTTCTGGTGCTCACACTGATTCTACCATTTTTTCATACCGGTCCGGACAGATTTTCGGCACTCGCACGGATTCCACCTTTTGTGGGTAGTCGCACGGATTCAACAATTTTCTGGCGCTCACACTGATTCTACCATTTTTCCGTACTGGTCTGGACAGTTTTTCGGCACTCGCACGGATTCCACCTTTTCCAAGTACTTGCCCGGATTCAACAATTTTCTGGTGCTTACACAGATTCTACCATTTTTCCGTACTGGTCTGGACAGTTTTTCGGCACTCGCACGGATTCCACCTTTTCCCGGTACTTGGCCGGATTCAACAATTTTCTGGTGCTCACACTGATTCTACCATTTTTTCGTACCGGTCCGGACAGTTTTTCGGCACTCGCACGGATTCCACCTTTTGCGGGTAGTCGCACGGATTCAACAATTTTCTGGCGCTCACACTGATTCTACCATTTTTCCGTACTGGTCTGGACAGTTTTTCGGCACTCGCACGGATTCCACCTTTTGCGGGTAGTCGCACGGATTCAACAATTTTCTGGCGCTCACACTGATTCTACCATTTTTCCGTACTGGTCTGGACAGTTTTTCGGCACTCGCACGGATTCCACCTTTTCCCGGCACTTGCCCGGATTCAACAATTTTCTGGTGCTCACACTGATTCTACCATTTTTTCATACCGGTCCGGACAGATTTTCGGCACTCGCACGGATTCCACCTTTTGTGGGTAGTCGCACGGATTCAACAATTTTCTGGCGCTCACACTGATTCTACCATTTTTCCGTACTGGTCTGGACAGTTTTTCGGCACTCGCACGGATTCCACCTTTTCCAAGTACTTGCCCGGATTCAACAATATTCTGGTGCTCACACAGATTCTACCATTTTTCCGTACTGGTCTGGACAGTTTTTCGGCACTCGCACGGATTCCACCTTTTCCCTGTACTTGCCCGGATTCAACAATTTTCTGGTGCTCACACTGATTCTACCATTTTTTCGTACCGGTCCGGACAGTTTTTCGGCACTCGCACTGATTCCACCTTTTGCGGGTAGTCGCACGGATTCAACAATTTTCTGGCGCTCACACTGATTCTACCATTTTTCCGTACTGGTCTGGACAGTTTTTCGGCACTCGCACGGATTCCACCTTTTCCCGGTACTTGGCCGGATTCAACAATTTTCTGGTGCTCACACTGATTCTACCATTTTTTCGTACCGGTCCGGACAGTTTTTCGGCACTCGCACGGATTCCACCTTTTGCGGGTAGTCGCACGGATTCAACAATTTTCTGGCGCTCACACTGATTCTACCATTTTTCCGTACGGGTCTGGACAGTTTTTCGGCACTCGCACGGATTCCACCTTTTCCCGGTACTTGCCCGGATTCAACAATTTTCTGGTGCTCACATTGATTCTACCATTTTTTCGTACGGGTCCGGACAATTTTTCGGCACTCGCAAGGATTCCACCTTTTGCGGGTAGTCGCACGGATTCAACAATTTTCTGGCGCTCACACAGATTCTACCATTTTTCCGTACTGGTCTGGACAATTTTTCGGCACTCGCACGGATTCCACCTTTTCCCGGCACTTGCCCGGATTCAACAATTTTCTGGTGCTCACACTGATTCTACCATTTTTTCATACCGGTCCGGACAGATTTTCGGCACTCGCACGGATTCCACCTTTTGTGGGTAGTCGCACGGATTCAACAATTTTCTGGCGCTCACACTGATTCTACCATTTTTCCGTACTGGTCTGGACAGTTTTTCGGCACTCGCACGGATTCCACCTTTTCCAAGTACTTGCCCGGATTCAACAATTTTCTGGTGCTTACACAGATTCTACCATTTTTCCGTACTGGTCTGGACAGTTTTTCGGCACTCGCACGGATTCCACCTTTTCCCGGTACTTGGCCGGATTCAACAATTTTCTGGTGCTCACACTGATTCTACCATTTTTTCGTACCGGTCCGGACAGTTTTTCGGCACTCGCACGGATTCCACCTTTTGCGGGTAGTCGCACGGATTCAACAATTTTCTGGCGCTCACACTGATTCTACCATTTTTCCGTACTGGTCTGGACAGTTTTTCGGCACTCGCACGGATTCCACCTTTTGCGGGTAGTCGCACGGATTCAACAATTTTCTGGCGCTCACACTGATTCTACCATTTTTCCGTACTGGTCTGGACAGTTTTTCGGCACTCGCACGGATTCCACCTTTTCCCGGTACTTGCCCGGATTCAACAATTTTCTGGTGCTCAAATTGATTCCACCATTTTTTCGTACTGGTCCGGACAATTTTTCGGCACTCGCAAGGATTCCACCTTTTGCGGGTAGTCGCACGGATTCACAATTTTCTGGCGCTCACACAGATTCTACAATTTTTCCGTACTGGTCTGGACAATTTTTCGGCACTCGCACGGATTCCACCTTTTCCCGGTACTTGCCCGGATTCAACAATTTTCTGGTGCTCACACTGATTCTACCATTTTTTCTTACCGGTCCGGACAGTTTTTCGGCACTCGCACGGATTCCACCTTTTGCGGGTAGTCGCACGGATTCAACAATTTTCTGGCGCTCACACTGATTCTACCATTTTTCCGTACTGGTCTGGACAGTTTTTCGGTACTCGCACGGATTCCACCTTTTCCAAGTACTTGCCCGGATTCAACAATTTTCTGGTGCTCACACAGATTCTACCATTCTTCCGTACTGGTCTGGACAGTTTTTCGGCTCTCGCACGGATTCCACCTTTTCCCTGTACTGGCCCGGATTCAACAATTTTCTGGTGCTCACACTGATTCTACCATTTTTTCGTACCGGTCCGGACAGTTTTTCGGTACTCGCACGAATTCCACCTTTTGCGAGTAGTCGCACGGATTCAACAATTTTCTGGCGCTCACACTGATTCTACCATTTTTCCGTACTGGTCTGGACAGTTTTTCGGCACTCGCACGGATTCCACCTTTTCCCGGCACTTGCCCGGATTCAACAATTTTCTGGTGCTCACACTGATTCTACCATTTTTTCATACCGGTCCGGACAGATTTTCGGCACTCGCACGGATTCCACCTTTTGTGGGTAGTCGCACGGATTCAACAATTTTCTGGCGCTCACACTGATTCTACCATTTTTCCGTACTGGTCTGGACAGTTTTTCGGCACTCGCACGGATTCCACCTTTTCCAAGTACTTGCCCGGATTCAACAATATTCTGGTGCTCACACAGATTCTACCATTTTTCCGTACTGGTCTGGACAGTTTTTCGGCACTCGCACGGATTCCACCTTTTCCCTGTACTTGCCCGGATTCAACAATTTTCTGGTGCTCACACTGATTCTACCATTTTTTCGTACCGGTCCGGACAGTTTTTCGGCACTCGCACTGATTCCACCTTTTGCGGGTAGTCGCACGGATTCAACAATTTTCTGGCGCTCACACTGATTCTACCATTTTTCCGTACTGGTCTGGACAGTTTTTCGGCACTCGCACGGATTCCACCTTTTCCCGGTACTTGGCCGGATTCAACAATTTTCTGGTGCTCACACTGATTCTACCATTTTTTCGTACCGGTCCGGACAGTTTTTCGGCACTCGCACGGATTCCACCTTTTGCGGGTAGTCGCACGGATTCAACAATTTTCTGGCGCTCACACTGATTCTACCATTTTTCCGTACTGGTCTGGACAGTTTTTCGGCACTCGCACGGATTCCACCTTTTCCCGGTACTTGCCCGGATTCAACAATTTTCTGGTGCTCACATTGATTCTACCATTTTTTCGTACGGGTCCGGACAATTTTTCGGCACTCGCAAGGATTCCACCTTTTGCGGGTAGTCGCACGGATTCAACAATTTTCTGGCGCTCACACAGATTCTACCATTTTTCCGTACTGGTCTGGACAATTTTTCGGCACTCGCACGGATTCCACCTTTTCCCGGCACTTGCCCGGATTCAACAATTTTCTGGTGCTCACACTGATTCTACCATTTTTTCATACCGGTCCGGACAGATTTTCGGCACTCGCACGGATTCCACCTTTTGCGGGTAGTCGCACGGATTCAACAATTTTCTGGCGCTCACACTGATTCTACCATTTTTCCGTACTGGTCTGGACAGTTTTTCGGCACTCGCACGGATTCCACCTTTTCCAAGTACTTGCCCGGATTCAACAATTTTCTGGTGCTTACACAGATTCTACCATTTTTCCGTACTGGTCTGGACAGTTTTTCGGCACTCGCACGGATTCCACCTTTTCCCGGTACTTGGCCGGATTCAACAATTTTCTGGTGCTCACACTGATTCTACCATTTTTTCGTACCGGTCCGGACAGTTTTTCGGCACTCGCACGGATTCCACCTTTTGCGGGTAGTCGCACGGATTCAACAATTTTCTGGCGCTCACACTGATTCTACCATTTTTCCGTACTGGTCTGGACAGTTTTTCGGCACTCGCACGGATTCCACCTTTTGCGGGTAGTCGCACGGATTCAACAATTTTCTGGCGCTCACACTGATTCTACCATTTTTCCGTACTGGTCTGGACAGTTTTTCGGCACTCGCACGGATTCCACCTTTTCCCGGTACTTGCCCGGATTCAACAATTTTCTGGTGCTCAAATTGATTCCACCATTTTTTCGTACTGGTCCGGACAATTTTTCGGCACTCGCAAGGATTCCACCTTTTGCGGGTAGTCGCACGGATTCACAATTTTCTGGCGCTCACACAGATTCTACAATTTTTCCGTACTGGTCTGGACAATTTTTCGGCACTCGCACGGATTCCACCTTTTCCCGGTACTTGCCCGGATTCAACAATTTTCTGGTGCTCACACTGATTCTACCATTTTTTCTTACCGGTCCGGACAGTTTTTCGGCACTCGCACGGATTCCACCTTTTGCGGGTAGTCGCACGGATTCAACAATTTTCTGGCGCTCACACTGATTCTACCATTTTTCCGTACTGGTCTGGACAGTTTTTCGGTACTCGCACGGATTCCACCTTTTCCAAGTACTTGCCCGGATTCAACAATTTTCTGGTGCTCACACAGATTCTACCATTCTTCCGTACTGGTCTGGACAGTTTTTCGGCTCTCGCACGGATTCCACCTTTTCCCTGTACTGGCCCGGATTCAACAATTTTCTGGTGCTCACACTGATTCTACCATTTTTTCGTACCGGTCCGGACAGTTTTTCGGTACTCGCACGAATTCCACCTTTTGCGAGTAGTCGCACGGATTCAACAATTTTCTGGCGCTCACACTGATTCTACCATTTTTCCGTACTGGTCTGGACAGTTTTTCGGCACTCGCACGGATTCCACCTTTTCCCGGTACTTGCCCGGATTCAACAATTTTCTGGTGCTCAAATTGATTCCACCATTTTTTCGTACTGGTCCGGACAATTTTTCGGCACTCGCAAGGATTCCACCTTTTGCGGGTAGTCGCACGGATTCACAATTTTCTGGCGCTCACACAGATTCTACAATTTTTCCGTACTGGTCTGGACAATTTTTCGGCACTCGCACGGATTCCACCTTTTCCCGGTACTTGCCCGGATTCAACAATTTTCTGGTGCTCACACTGATTCTACCATTTTTTCTTACCGGTCCGGACAGTTTTTCGGCACTCGCACGGATTCCACCTTTTGCGGGTAGTCGCACGGATTCAACAATTTTCTGGTGCTCACACAGATTCTACCATTTTTCCGTACTGGTCTGGACAGTTTTTCGACACTCGCACGGATTCCACCTTTTCCCTGTACTTGCCCGGATTCAACAATTTTCTGGTGCTCACACTGATTCTACCATTTTTTCGTACCGGTCCGGACAGTTTTTCGGCACTCGCACGGATTCCACCTTTTGCGGGTAGTAGCACGGATTCAACAATTTTCTGGCGCTCACACTGATTCTACCATTTTTCCGTACTGGTCTGGACAGTTTTTCAGCACTCGCACGAATTCCACCTTTTGCGGGTAGTCGCACGGATTCAACAATTTTCTGGCGCTCACACTGATTCTACCATTTTTTCGTACTGGTCTGGACAGTTTTTCGGCACTCGCACGGATTCCACCTTTTCCCTGTACTTGCCCGGATTCAACAATTTTCTGGTGCTCACACTGATTCTACCATTTTTTCGTACCGGTCCGGACAGTTTTTCGGCACTCGCACGGATTCCACCTTTTGCGGGTAGTCGCACGGATTCAACAATTTTCTGGCGCTCACACTGATTCTACCATTTTTCCGTACTGGTCTGGACAGTTTTTCGGCACTCGCACGGATTCCACCTTTTCCCGGTACTTGGCCGGATTCAACAATTTTCTGGTGCTCACACTGATTCTACCATTTTTTCGTACCGGTCCGGACAGTTTTTCGGCACTCGCACGGATTCCACCTTTTGCGGGTAGTCGCACGGATTCAACAATTTTCTGGCGCTCACACTGATTCTACCATTTTTCCGTACTGGTCTGGACAGTTTTTCGGCACTCGCACGGATTCCACCTTTTCCCGGCACTTGCCCGGATTCAACAATTTTCTGGTGCTCACACTGATTCTACCATTTTTTCATACCGGTCCGGACAGATTTTCGGCACTCGCACGGATTCCACCTTTTGTGGGTAGTCGCACGGATTCAACAATTTTCTGGCGCTCACACTGATTCTACCATTTTTCCGTACTGGTCTGGACAGTTTTTCGGCACTCGCACGGATTCCACCTTTTCCAAGTACTTGCCCGGATTCAACAATTTTCTGGTGCTTACACAGATTCTACCATTTTTCCGTACTGGTCTGGACAGTTTTTCGGCACTCGCACGGATTCCACCTTTTCCCGGTACTTGGCCGGATTCAACAATTTTCTGGTGCTCACACTGATTCTACCATTTTTTCGTACCGGTCCGGACAGTTTTTCGGCACTCGCACGGATTCCACCTTTTGCGGGTAGTCGCACGGATTCAACAATTTTCTGGCGCTCACACTGATTCTACCATTTTTCCGTACTGGTCTGGACAGTTTTTCGGCACTCGCACGGATTCCACCTTTTGCGGGTAGTCGCACGGATTCAACAATTTTCTGGCGCTCACACTGATTCTACCATTTTTCCGTACTGGTCTGGACAGTTTTTCGGCACTCGCACGGATTCCACCTTTTCCCGGTACTTGCCCGGATTCAACAATTTTCTGGTGCTCAAATTGATTCCACCATTTTTTCGTACTGGTCCGGACAATTTTTCGGCACTCGCAAGGATTCCACCTTTTGCGGGTAGTCGCACGGATTCACAATTTTCTGGCGCTCACACAGATTCTACAATTTTTCCGTACTGGTCTGGACAATTTTTCGGCACTCGCACGGATTCCACCTTTTCCCGGTACTTGCCCGGATTCAACAATTTTCTGGTGCTCACACTGATTCTACCATTTTTTCTTACCGGTCCGGACAGTTTTTCGGCACTCGCACGGATTCCACCTTTTGCGGGTAGTCGCACGGATTCAACAATTTTCTGGCGCTCACACTGATTCTACCATTTTTCCGTACTGGTCTGGACAGTTTTTCGGTACTCGCACGGATTCCACCTTTTCCAAGTACTTGCCCGGATTCAACAATTTTCTGGTGCTCACACAGATTCTACAATTTTTCCGTACTGGTCTGCACAATTTTTCGGCACTCGCACGGATTCCACCTTTTCCCGGTACTTGCCCGGATTCAACAATTTTCTGGTGCTCACACTGATTCTACCATTTTTTCTTACCGGTCCGGACAGTTTTTCGGCACTCGCACGGATTCCACCTTTTGCGGGTAGTCGCACGGATTCAACAATTTTCTGGCGCTCACACTGATTCTACCATTTTTCCGTACTGGTCTGGACAGTTTTTCGGCACTCGCACGGATTCCACCTTTTGCGGGTAGTCGCACGGATTCAACAATTTTCTGGCGCTCACACTGATTCTACCATTTTTCCGTACTGGTCTGGACAGTTTTTCGGCACTCGCACGGATTCCACCTTTTCCCGGTACTTGCCCGGATTCAACAATTTTCTGGTGCTCAAATTGATTCCACCATTTTTTCGTACTGGTCCGGACAATTTTTCGGCACTCGCAAGGATTCCACCTTTTGCGGGTAGTCGCACGGATTCACAATTTTCTGGCGCTCACACAGATTCTACCATTTTTCCGTACTGGTCTGGACAATTTTTCGGCACTCGCACGGATTCCACCTTTTCCCGGTACTTGCCCGGATTCAACAATTTTCTGGTGCTCACACTGATTCTACCATTTTTTCGTACCGGTCCGGACAGTTTTTCGGCACTCGCACGGATTCCACCTTTTGCGGGTAGTCGCACGGATTCAACAATTTTCTGGCGCTCACACTGATTCTACCATTTTTCCGTACTGGTCTGGACAGTTTTTCGGCACTCGCACGGATTCCACCTTTTCCAAGTACTTGCCCGGATTCAACAATTTTCTGGTGCTTACACAGATTCTACCATTTTTCCGTACTGGTCTGGACAGTTTTTCGGCACTCGCACGGATTCCACCTTTTCCCGGTACTTGGCCGGATTCAACAATTTTCTGGTGCTCACACTGATTCTACCATTTTTTCGTACCGGTCCGGACAGTTTTTCGGCACTCGCACGGATTCCACCTTTTGCGGGTAGTCGCACGGATTCAACAATTTTCTGGCGCTCACACTGATTCTACCATTTTTCCGTACTGGTCTGGACAGTTTTTCGGCACTCGCACGGATTCCACCTTTTGCGGGTAGTCGCACGGATTCAACAATTTTCTGGCGCTCACACTGATTCTACCATTTTTCCGTACTGGTCTGGACAGTTTTTCGGCACTCGCACGGATTCCACCTTTTCCCGGTACTTGCCCGGATTCAACAATTTTCTGGTGCTCAAATTGATTCCACCATTTTTTCGTACTGGTCCGGACAATTTTTCGGCACTCGCAAGGATTCCACCTTTTGCGGGTAGTCGCACGGATTCACAATTTTCTGGCGCTCACACAGATTCTACAATTTTTCCGTACTGGTCTGGACAATTTTTCGGCACTCGCACGGATTCCACCTTTTCCCGGTACTTGCCCGGATTCAACAATTTTCTGGTGCTCACACTGATTCTACCATTTTTTCGTACCGGTCCGGACAGTTTTTCGGCACTCGCACGGATTCCACCTTTTGCGGGTAGTCGCACGGATTCAACAATTTTCTGGCGCTCACACTGATTCTACCATTTTTCCGTACTGGTCTGGACAGTTTTTCGGTACTCGCACGGATTCCACCTTTTCCAAGTACTTGCCCGGATTCAACAATTTTCTGGTGCTCACACAGATTCTACAATTTTTCCGTACTGGTCTGCACAATTTTTCGGCACTCGCACGGATTCCACCTTTTCCCGGTACTTGCCCGGATTCAACAATTTTCTGGTGCTCACACTGATTCTACCATTTTTTCTTACCGGTCCGGACAGTTTTTCGGCACTCGCACGGATTCCACCTTTTGCGGGTAGTCGCACGGATTCAACAATTTTCTGGCGCTCACACTGATTCTACCATTTTTCCGTACTGGTCTGGACAGTTTTTCGGCACTCGCACGGATTCCACCTTTTGCGGGTAGTCGCACGGATTCAACAATTTTCTGGCGCTCACACTGATTCTACCATTTTTCCGTACTGGTCTGGACAGTTTTTCGGCACTCGCACGGATTCCACCTTTTCCCGGTACTTGCCCGGATTCAACAATTTTCTGGTGCTCAAATTGATTCCACCATTTTTTCGTACTGGTCCGGACAATTTTTCGGCACTCGCAAGGATTCCACCTTTTGCGGGTAGTCGCACGGATTCACAATTTTCTGGCGCTCACACAGATTCTACAATTTTTCCGTACTGGTCTGGACAATTTTTCGGCACTCGCACGGATTCCACCTTTTCCCGGTACTTGCCCGGATTCAACAATTTTCTGGTGCTCACACTGATTCTACCATTTTTTCGTACCGGTCCGGACAGTTTTTCGGCACTCGCACGGATTCCACCTTTTGCGGGTAGTCGCACGGATTCAACAATTTTCTGGCGCTCACACTGATTCTACCATTTTTCCGTACTGGTCTGGACAGTTTTTCGGCACTCGCACGGATTCCACCTTTTGCGGGTAGTCGCACGGATTCAACAATTTTCTGGCGCTCACACTGATTCTACCATTTTTCCGTACTGGTCTGGACAGTTTTTCGGCACTCGCACGGATTCCACCTTTTCCCGGTACTTGCCCGGATTCAACAATTTTCTGGTGCTCAAATTGATTCCACCATTTTTTCGTACTGGTCCGGACAATTTTTCGGCACTCGCAAGGATTCCACCTTTTGCGGGTAGTCGCACGGATTCACAATTTTCTGGCGCTCACACAGATTCTACAATTTTTCCGTACTGGTCTGGACAATTTTTCGGCACTCGCACGGATTCCACCTTTTCCCGGTACTTGCCCGGATTCAACAATTTTCTGGTGCTCACACTGATTCTACCATTTTTTCGTACCGGTCCGGAAAGTTTTTCGGCACTCGCACGGATTCCACCTTTTGCGGGTAGTCGCACGGATTCAACAATTTTCTGGCGCTCACACTGATTCTACCATTTTTCCGTACTGGTCTGGACAATTTTTCGGCACTCGCACGGATTCCACCTTTTCCCGGCACTTGCCCGGATTCAACAATTTTCTGGTGCTCACACTGATTCTACCATTTTTTCATACCGGTCCGGACAGATTTTCGGCACTCGCACGGATTCCACCTTTTGTGGGTAGTCGCACGGATTCAACAATTTTCTGGCGCTCACACTGATTCTACCATTTTTCCGTACTGGTCTGGACAGTTTTTCGGCACTCGCACGGATTCCACCTTTTCCAAGTACTTGCCCGGATTCAACAATTTTCTGGTGCTTACACAGATTCTACCATTTTTCCGTACTGGTCTGGACAGTTTTTCGGCACTCGCACGGATTCCACCTTTTCCCGGTACTTGCCCGGATTCAACAATTTTCTGGTGCTCACACTGATTCTACCATTTTTTCGTACCGGTCCGGACAGTTTTTCGGCACTCGCACGGATTCCACCTTTTCCCGGTACTTGGCCGGATTCAACAATTTTCTGGTGCTCACACTGATTCTACCATTTTTTCGTACCGGTCCGGACAGTTTTTCGGCACTCGCACGGATTCCACCTTTTGCGGGTAGTCGCACGGATTCAACAATTTTCTGGCGCTCACACTGATTCTACCATTTTTCCGTACTGGTCTGGACAGTTTTTCGGCACTCGCACGGATTCCACCTTTTGCGGGTAGTCGCACGGATTCAACAATTTTCTGGCGCTCACACTGATTCTACCATTTTTCCGTACTGGTCTGGACAGTTTTTCGGCACTCGCACGGATTCCACCTTTTCCCGGTACTTGCCCGGATTCAACAATTTTCTGGTGCTCAAATTGATTCCACCATTTTTTCGTACTGGTCCGGACAATTTTTCGGCACTCGCAAGGATTCCACCTTTTGCGGGTAGTCGCACGGATTCACAATTTTCTGGCGCTCACACAGATTCTACAATTTTTCCGTACTGGTCTGGACAATTTTTCGGCACTCGCACGGATTCCACCTTTTCCCGGTACTTGCCCGGATTCAACAATTTTCTGGTGCTCACACTGATTCTACCATTTTTTCGTACCGGTCCGGACAGTTTTTCGGCACTCGCACGGATTCCACCTTTTGCGGGTAGTCGCACGGATTCAACAATTTTCTGGCGCTCACACTGATTCTACCATTTTTCCGTACTGGTCTGGACAGTTTTTCGGCACTCGCACGGATTCCACCTTTTGCGGGTAGTCGCACGGATTCAACAATTTTCTGGCGCTCACACTGATTCTACCATTTTTCCGTACTGGTCTGGACAGTTTTTCGGCACTCGCACGGATTCCACCTTTTCCCGGTACTTGCCCGGATTCAACAATTTTCTGGTGCTCAAATTGATTCCACCATTTTTTCGTACTGGTCCGGACAATTTTTCGGCACTCGCAAGGATTCCACCTTTTGCGGGTAGTCGCACGGATTCACAATTTTCTGGCGCTCACACAGATTCTACAATTTTTCCGTACTGGTCTGGACAATTTTTCGGCACTCGCACGGATTCCACCTTTTCCCGGTACTTGCCCGGATTCAACAATTTTCTGGTGCTCACACTGATTCTACCATTTTTTCGTACCGGTCCGGAAAGTTTTTCGGCACTCGCACGGATTCCACCTTTTGCGGGTAGTCGCACGGATTCAACAATTTTCTGGCGCTCACACTGATTCTACCATTTTTCCGTACTGGTCTGGACAATTTTTCGGCACTCGCACGGATTCCACCTTTTCCCGGCACTTGCCCGGATTCAACAATTTTCTGGTGCTCACACTGATTCTACCATTTTTTCATACCGGTCCGGACAGATTTTCGGCACTCGCACGGATTCCACCTTTTGTGGGTAGTCGCACGGATTCAACAATTTTCTGGCGCTCACACTGATTCTACCATTTTTCCGTACTGGTCTGGACAGTTTTTCGGCACTCGCACGGATTCCACCTTTTCCAAGTACTTGCCCGGATTCAACAATTTTCTGGTGCTTACACAGATTCTACCATTTTTCCGTACTGGTCTGGACAGTTTTTCGGCACTCGCACGGATTCCACCTTTTCCCGGTACTTGCCCGGATTCAACAATTTTCTGGTGCTCACACTGATTCTACCATTTTTTCGTACCGGTCCGGACAGTTTTTCGGCACTCGCACGGATTCCACCTTTTCCCGGTACTTGCCCGGATTCAACAATTTTCTGGTGCTCACACTGATTCTACCATTTTTTCGTACCGGTCCGGACAGTTTTTCGGCACTCGCACGGATTCCACCTTTTGCGGGTAGTCGCACGGATTCAACAATTTTCTGGCGCTCACACTGATTCTACCATTTTTCCGTACTGGTCTGGACAGTTTTTCGGCACTCGCACGGATTCCACCTTTTGCGGGTAGTCGCACGGATTCAACAATTTTCTGGCGCTCACACTGATTCTACCATTTTTCCGTACTGGTCTGGACAGTTTTTCGGCACTCGCACGGATTCCACCTTTTCCCGGTACTTGCCCGGATTCAACAATTTTCTGGTGCTCAAATTGATTCCACCATTTTTTCGTACTGGTCCGGACAATTTTTCGGCACTCGCAAGGATTCCACCTTTTGCGGGTAGTCGCACGGATTCACAATTTTCTGGCGCTCACACAGATTCTACAATTTTTCCGTACTGGTCTGGACAATTTTTCGGCACTCGCACGGATTCCACCTTTTCCCGGTACTTGCCCGGATTCAACAATTTTCTGGTGCTCACACTGATTCTACCATTTTTTCGTACCGGTCCGGACAGTTTTTCGGCACTCGCACGGATTCCACCTTTTGCGGGTAGTCGCACGGATTCAACAATTTTCTGGCGCTCACACTGATTCTACCATTTTTCCGTACTGGTCTGGACAGTTTTTCGGCACTCGCACGGATTCCACCTTTTGCGGGTAGTCGCACGGATTCAACAATTTTCTGGCGCTCACACTGATTCTACCATTTTTCCGTACTGGTCTGGACAGTTTTTCGGCACTCGCACGGATTCCACCTTTTCCCGGTACTTGCCCGGATTCAACAATTTTCTGGTGCTCAAATTGATTCCACCATTTTTTCGTACTGGTCCGGACAATTTTTCGGCACTCGCAAGGATTCCACCTTTTGCGGGTAGTCGCACGGATTCACAATTTTCTGGCGCTCACACAGATTCTACAATTTTTCCGTACTGGTCTGGACAATTTTTCGGCACTCGCACGGATTCCACCTTTTCCCGGTACTTGCCCGGATTCAACAATTTTCTGGTGCTCACACTGATTCTACCATTTTTTCGTACCGGTCCGGAAAGTTTTTCGGCACTCGCACGGATTCCACCTTTTGCGGGTAGTCGCACGGATTCAACAATTTTCTGGCGCTCACACTGATTCTACCATTTTTCCGTACTGGTCTGGACAATTTTTCGGCACTCGCACGGATTCCACCTTTTCCCGGCACTTGCCCGGATTCAACAATTTTCTGGTGCTCACACTGATTCTACCATTTTTTCATACCGGTCCGGACAGATTTTCGGCACTCGCACGGATTCCACCTTTTGTGGGTAGTCGCACGGATTCAACAATTTTCTGGCGCTCACACTGATTCTACCATTTTTCCGTACTGGTCTGGACAGTTTTTCGGCACTCGCACGGATTCCACCTTTTCCAAGTACTTGCCCGGATTCAACAATTTTCTGGTGCTTACACAGATTCTACCATTTTTCCGTACTGGTCTGGACAGTTTTTCGGCACTCGCACGGATTCCACCTTTTCCCGGTACTTGCCCGGATTCAACAATTTTCTGGTGCTCACACTGATTCTACCATTTTTTCGTACCGGTCCGGACAGTTTTTCGGCACTCGCACGGATTCCACCTTTTGCGGGTAGTCGCACGGATTCAACAATTTTCTGGCGCTCACACTGATTCTACCATTTTTCCGTACTGGTCTGGACAGTTTTTCGGCACTCGCACGGATTCCACCTTTTGCGGGTAGTCGCACGGATTCAACAATTTTCTGGCGCTCACACTGATTCTACCATTTTTCCGTACTGGTCTGGACAGTTTTTCGGCACTCGCACGGATTCCACCTTTTCCCGGTACTTGCCCGGATTCAACAATTTTCTGGTGCTCAAATTGATTCCACCATTTTTTCGTACTGGTCCGGACAATTTTTCGGCACTCGCAAGGATTCCACCTTTTGCGGGTAGTCGCACGGATTCACAATTTTCTGGCGCTCACACAGATTCTACAATTTTTCCGTACTGGTCTGGACAATTTTTCGGCACTCGCACGGATTCCACCTTTTCCCGGTACTTGCCCGGATTCAACAATTTTCTGGTGCTCACACTGATTCTACCATTTTTTCGTACCGGTCCGGAAAGTTTTTCGGCACTCGCACGGATTCCACCTTTTGCGGGTAGTCGCACGGATTCAACAATTTTCTGGCGCTCACACTGATTCTACCATTTTTCCGTACTGGTCTGGACAATTTTTCGGCACTCGCACGGATTCCACCTTTTCCCGGTACTTGCCCGGATTCAACAATTTTCTGGTGCTCACACTGATTCTACCATTTTTTCGTACCGGTCCGGAAAGTTTTTCGGCACTCGCACGGATTCCACCTTTTGCGGGTAGTCGCACGGATTCAACAATTTTCTGGCGCTCACACTGATTCTACCATTTTTCCGTACTGGTCTGGACAATTTTTCGGCACTCGCACGGATTCCACCTTTTCCCGGCACTTGCCCGGATTCAACAATTTTCTGGTGCTCACACTGATTCTACCATTTTTTCATACCGGTCCGGACAGTTTTTCGGCACTCGCACGGATTCCACCTTTTCCAAGTACTTGCCCGGATTCAACAATTTTCTGGTGCTTACACAGATTCTACCATTTTTCCGTACTGGTCTGGACAGTTTTTCGGCACTCGCACGGATTCCACCTTTTCCCGGTACTTGCCCGGATTCAACAATTTTCTGGTGCTCACACTGATTCTACCATTTTTTCGTACCGGTCCGGACAGTTTTTCGGCACTCGCACGGATTCCACCTTTTGCGGGTAGTCGCACGGATTCAACAATTTTCTGGCGCTCACACTGATTCTACCATTTTTCCGTACTGGTCTGGACAGTTTTTCGGCACTCGCACGGATTCCACCTTTTGCGGGTAGTCGCACGGATTCAACAATTTTCTGGCGCTCACACTGATTCTACCATTTTTCCGTACTGGTCTGGACAGTTTTTCGGCACTCGCACGGATTCCACCTTTTCCCTGTACTTGCCCGGATTCATCAATTTTCTGGTGCTCACACTGATTCTACCATTTTTTCGTACCGGTCCGGACAGTTTTTCGGCACTCGCACGGATTCCACCTTTTGCGGGTAGTCGCACGGATTCAACAATTTTCTGGCGCTCACACTGATTCTACCATTTTTCCGTACTGCTCTGGACAGTTTTTCGGCACTCGCACGAATTCCAACTTTTGCGGGTAGTCGCACGGATTCAACAATTTTCTGGCGCTCACACTGATTCTACCATTTTTCCGTACTGGTCTGGACAGTTTTTCGGCACTCGCACGGATTCCACCTTTTCCAAGTACTTGCCCGGATTCAACAATTTTCTGGTGCTTACACAGATTCTACCATTTTTCCGTACTGGTCTGGACAGTTTTTCGGCACTCGCACGGATTCCACCTTTTCCCGGTACTTGGCCGGATTCAACAATTTTCTGGTGCTCACACTGATTCTACCATTTTTTCGTACCGGTCCGGACAGTTTTTCGGCACTCGCACGGATTCCACCTTTTGCGGGTAGTCGCACGGATTCAACAATTTTCTGGCGCTCACACTGATTCTACCATTTTTCCGTACCGGTCTGGACAGTTTTTCGGCACTCGCACGGATTCCACCTTTTGCGGGTAGTCGCACGGATTCAACAATTTTCTGGCGCTCACACTGATTCTACCATTTTTCCGTACTGGTCTGGACAGTTTTTCGGCACTCGCACGGATTCCACCTTTTCCCGGTACTTGCCCGGATTCAACAATTTTCTGGTGCTCAAATTGATTCCACCATTTTTTCGTACTGGTCCGGACAATTTTTCGGCACTCGCAAGGATTCCACCTTTTGCGGGTAGTCGCACGGATTCACAATTTTCTGGCGCTCACACAGATTCTACAATTTTTCCGTACTGGTCTGGACAATTTTTCGGCACTCGCACGGATTCCACCTTTTCCAAGTACTTGCCCGGATTCAACAATTTTCTGGTGCTTACACAGATTCTACCATTTTTCCGTACTGGTCTGGACAGTTTTTCGGCACTCGCACGGATTCCACCTTTTCCCGGTACTTGCCCGGATTCAACAATTTTCTGGTGCTCACACTGATTCTACCATTTTTTCGTACCGGTCCGGACAGTTTTTCGGCACTCGCACGGATTCCACCTTTTGCGGGTAGTCGCACGGATTCAACAATTTTCTGGCGCTCACACTGATTCTACCATTTTTCCGTACTGGTCTGGACAGTTTTTCGGCACTCGCACGGATTCCACCTTTTGCGGGTAGTCGCACGGATTCAACAATTTTCTGGCGCTCACACTGATTCTACCATTTTTCCGTACTGGTCTGGACAGTTTTTCGGCACTCGCACGGATTCCACCTTTTCCCGGTACTTGCCCGGATTCAACAATTTTCTGGTGCTCAAATTGATTCCACCATTTTTTCGTACTGGTCCGGACAATTTTTCGGCACTCGCAAGGATTCCACCTTTTGCGGGTAGTCGCACGGATTCACAATTTTCTGGCGCTCACACAGATTCTACAATTTTTCCGTACTGGTCTGGACAATTTTTCGGCACTCGCACGGATTCCACCTTTTCCCGGTACTTGCCCGGATTCAACAATTTTCTGGTGCTCACACTGATTCTACCATTTTTTCTTACCGGTCCGGACAGTTTTTCGGCACTCGCACGGATTCCACCTTTTGCGGGTAGTCGCACGGATTCAACAATTTTCTGGTGCTCACACAGATTCTACCATTTTTCCGTACTGGTCTGGACAGTTTTTCGGCACTCGCACGGATTCCACCTTTTCCCTGTACTTGCCCGGATTCATCAATTTTCTGGTGCTCACACTGATTCTACCATTTTTTCGTACCGGTCCGGACAGTTTTTCGGCACTCGCACGGATTCCACCTTTTGCGGGTAGTCGCACGGATTCAACAATTTTCTGGCGCTCACACTGATTCTACCATTTTTCCGTACTGGTCTGGACAGTTTTTCGGCACTCGCACGGATTCCACCTTTTCCAAGTACTTGCCCGGATTCAACAATTTTCTGGTGCTTACACAGATTCTACCATTTTTCCGTACTGGTCTGGACAGTTTTTCGGCACTCGCACGGATTCCACCTTTTCCCGGTACTTGGCCGGATTCAACAATTTTCTGGTGCTCACACTGATTCTACCATTTTTTCGTACCGGTCCGGACAGTTTTTCGGCACTCGCACGGATTCCACCTTTTGCGGGTAGTCGCACGGATTCAACAATTTTCTGGCGCTCACACTGATTCTACCATTTTTCCGTACCGGTCTGGACAGTTTTTCGGCACTCGCACGGATTCCACCTTTTGCGGGTAGTCGCACGGATTCAACAATTTTCTGGCGCTCACACTGATTCTACCATTTTTCCGTACTGGTCTGGACAGTTTTTCGGCACTCGCACGGATTCCACCTTTTCCCGGTACTTGCCCGGATTCAACAATTTTCTGGTGCTCAAATTGATTCCACCATTTTTTCGTACTGGTCCGGACAATTTTTCGGCACTCGCAAGGATTCCACCTTTTGCGGGTAGTCGCACGGATTCACAATTTTCTGGCGCTCACACAGATTCTACAATTTTTCCGTACTGGTCTGGACAATTTTTCGGCACTCGCACGGATTCCACCTTTTCCAAGTACTTGCCCGGATTCAACAATTTTCTGGTGCTTACACAGATTCTACCATTTTTCCGTACTGGTCTGGACAGTTTTTCGGCACTCGCACGGATTCCACCTTTTCCCGGTACTTGCCCGGATTCAACAATTTTCTGGTGCTCACACTGATTCTACCATTTTTTCGTACCGGTCCGGACAGTTTTTCGGCACTCGCACGGATTCCACCTTTTGCGGGTAGTCGCACGGATTCAACAATTTTCTGGCGCTCACACTGATTCTACCATTTTTCCGTACTGGTCTGGACAGTTTTTCGGCACTCGCACGGATTCCACCTTTTGCGGGTAGTCGCACGGATTCAACAATTTTCTGGCGCTCACACTGATTCTACCATTTTTCCGTACTGGTCTGGACAGTTTTTCGGCACTCGCACGGATTCCACCTTTTCCCGGTACTTGCCCGGATTCAACAATTTTCTGGTGCTCAAATTGATTCCACCATTTTTTCGTACTGGTCCGGACAATTTTTCGGCACTCGCAAGGATTCCACCTTTTGCGGGTAGTCGCACGGATTCACAATTTTCTGGCGCTCACACAGATTCTACAATTTTTCCGTACTGGTCTGGACAATTTTTCGGCACTCGCACGGATTCCACCTTTTCCCGGTACTTGCCCGGATTCAACAATTTTCTGGTGCTCACACTGATTCTACCATTTTTTCTTACCGGTCCGGACAGTTTTTCGGCACTCGCACGGATTCCACCTTTTGCGGGTAGTCGCACGGATTCAACAATTTTCTGGTGCTCACACAGATTCTACCATTTTTCCGTACTGGTCTGGACAGTTTTTCGGCACTCGCACGGATTCCACCTTTTCCCTGTACTTGCCCGGATTCATCAATTTTCTGGTGCTCACACTGATTCTACCATTTTTTCGTACCGGTCCGGACAGTTTTTCGGCACTCGCACGGATTCCACCTTTTGCGGGTAGTCGCACGGATTCAACAATTTTCTGGCGCTCACACTGATTCTACCATTTTTCCGTACTGGTCTGGACAGTTTTTCGGCACTCGCACGGATTCCACCTTTTCCAAGTACTTGCCCGGATTCAACAATTTTCTGGTGCTTACACAGATTCTACCATTTTTCCGTACTGGTCTGGACAGTTTTTCGGCACTCGCACGGATTCCACCTTTTCCCGGTACTTGGCCGGATTCAACAATTTTCTGGTGCTCACACTGATTCTACCATTTTTTCGTACCGGTCCGGACAGTTTTTCGGCACTCGCACGGATTCCACCTTTTGCGGGTAGTCGCACGGATTCAACAATTTTCTGGCGCTCACACTGATTCTACCATTTTTCCGTACCGGTCTGGACAGTTTTTCGGCACTCGCACGGATTCCACCTTTTGCGGGTAGTCGCACGGATTCAACAATTTTCTGGCGCTCACACTGATTCTACCATTTTTCCGTACTGGTCTGGACAGTTTTTCGGCACTCGCACGGATTCCACCTTTTCCCGGTACTTGCCCGGATTCAACAATTTTCTGGTGCTCAAATTGATTCCACCATTTTTTCGTACTGGTCCGGACAATTTTTCGGCACTCGCAAGGATTCCACCTTTTGCGGGTAGTCGCACGGATTCACAATTTTCTGGCGCTCACACAGATTCTACAATTTTTCCGTACTGGTCTGGACAATTTTTCGGCACTCGCACGGATTCCACCTTTTCCCGGTACTTGCCCGGATTCAACAATTTTCTGGTGCTCACACTGATTCTACCATTTTTTCTTACCGGTCCGGACAGTTTTTCGGCACTCGCACGGATTCCACCTTTTGCGGGTAGTCGCACGGATTCAACAATTTTCTGGTGCTCACACAGATTCTACCATTTTTCCGTACTGGTCTGGACAGTTTTTCGGCACTCGCACGGATTCCACCTTTTCCCTGTACTTGCCCGGATTCATCAATTTTCTGGTGCTCACACTGATTCTACCATTTTTTCGTATCGGTCCGGACAGTTTTTCGGCACTCGCACGGATTCCACCTTTTGCGGGTAGTCGCACGGATTCAACAATTTTCTGGCGCTCACACTGATTCTACCATTTTTCCGTACTGGTCTGGACAGTTTTTCGGCACTCGCACGAATTCCACCTTTTGCGGGTAGTCGCACGGATTCAACAATTTTCTGGCGCTCACACTGATTCTACCATTTTTCCGTACTGGTCTGGACAGTTTTTCGGCACTCGCACGGATTCCACCTTTTCCAAGTACTTGCCCGGATTCAACAATTTTCTGGTGCTTACACAGATTCTACCATTTTTCCGTACTGGTCTGGACAGTTTTTCGGCACTCGCACGGATTCCACCTTTTCCCGGTACTTGGCCGGATTCAACAATTTTCTGGTGCTCACACTGATTCTACCATTTTTTCGTACCGGTCCGGACAGTTTTTCGGCACTCGCACGGATTCCACCTTTTGCGGGTAGTCGCACGGATTCAACAATTTTCTGGCGCTCACACTGATTCTACCATTTTTCCGTACTGGTCTGGACAGTTTTTCGGCACTCGCACGGATTCCACCTTTTGCGGGTAGTCGCACGGATTCAACAATTTTCTGGCGCTCACACTGATTCTACCATTTTTCCGTACTGGTCTGGACAGTTTTTCGGCACTCGCACGGATTCCACCTTTTCCCGGTACTTGCCCGGATTCAACAATTTTCTGGTGCTCAAATTGATTCCACCATTTTTTCGTACTGGTCCGGACAATTTTTCGGCACTCGCAAGGATTCCACCTTTTGCGGGTAGTCGCACGGATTCACAATTTTCTGGCGCTCACACAGATTCTACAATTTTTCCGTACTGGTCTGGACAATTTTTCGGCACTCGCACGGATTCCACCTTTTCCCGGTACTTGCCCGGATTCAACAATTTTCTGGTGCTCACACTGATTCTACCATTTTTTCTTACCGGTCCGGACAGTTTTTCGGCACTCGCACGGATTCCACCTTTTGCGGGTAGTCGCACGGATTCAACAATTTTCTGGCGCTCACACTGATTCTACCATTTTTCCGTACTGGTCTGGACAGTTTTTCGGTACTCGCACGGATTCCACCTTTTCCAAGTACTTGCCCGGATTCAACAATTTTCTGGTGCTCACACAGATTCTACAATTTTTCCGTACTAGTCTGGACAATTTTTCGGCACTCGCACGGATTCCACCTTTTCCCGGTACTTGCCCGGATTCAACAATTTTCTGGTGCTCACACTGATTCTACCATTTTTTCTTACCGGTCCGGACAGTTTTTCGGCACTCGCACGGATTCCACCTTTTGCGGGTAGTCGCACGGATTCAACAATTTTCTGGCGCTCACACTGATTCTACCATTTTTCCGTACTGGTCTGGACAGTTTTTCGGCACTCGCACGGATTCCACCTTTTGCGGGTAGTCGCACGGATTCAACAATTTTCTGGGCTCACACTGATTCTACCATTTTTCCGTACTGGTCTGGACAGTTTTTCGGCACTCGCACGGATTCCACCTTTTCCCGGTACTTGCCCGGATTCAACAATTTTCTGGTGCTCAAATTGATTCCACCATTTTTTCGTACTGGTCCGGACAATTTTTCGGCACTCGCAAGGATTCCACCTTTTGCGGGTAGTCGCACGGATTCACAATTTTCTGGCGCTCACACAGATTCTACAATTTTTCCGTACTGGTCTGGACAATTTTTCGGCACTCGCACGGATTCCACCTTTTCCCGGTACTTGCCCGGATTCAACAATTTTCTGGTGCTCACACTGATTCTACCATTTTTTCGTACCGGTCCGGACAGTTTTTCGGCACTCGCACGGATTCCACCTTTTGCGGGTAGTCGCACGGATTCAACAATTTTCTGGCGCTCACACTGATTCTACCATTTTTCCGTACTGGTCTGGACAGTTTTTCGGCACTCGCACGGATTCCACCTTTTGCGGGTAGTCGCACGGATTCAACAATTTTCTGGCGCTCACACTGATTCTACCATTTTTCCGTACTGGTCTGGACAGTTTTTCGGCACTCGCACGGATTCCACCTTTTCCCGGTACTTGCCCGGATTCAACAATTTTCTGGTGCTCAAATTGATTCCACCATTTTTTCGTACTGGTCCGGACAATTTTTCGGCACTCGCAAGGATTCCACCTTTTGCGGGTAGTCGCACGGATTCACAATTTTCTGGCGCTCACACAGATTCTACAATTTTTCCGTACTGGTCTGGACAATTTTTCGGCACTCGCACGGATTCCACCTTTTCCCGGTACTTGCCCGGATTCAACAATTTTCTGGTGCTCACACTGATTCTACCATTTTTTCGTACCGGTCCGGAAAGTTTTTCGGCACTCGCACGGATTCCACCTTTTGCGGGTAGTCGCACGGATTCAACAATTTTCTGGCGCTCACACTGATTCTACCATTTTTCCGTACTGGTCTGGACAATTTTTCGGCACTCGCACGGATTCCACCTTTTCCCGGCACTTGCCCGGATTCAACAATTTTCTGGTGCTCACACTGATTCTACCATTTTTTCATACCGGTCCGGACAGATTTTCGGCACTCGCACGGATTCCACCTTTTGTGGGTAGTCGCACGGATTCAACAATTTTCTGGCGCTCACACTGATTCTACCATTTTTCCGTACTGGTCTGGACAGTTTTTCGGCACTCGCACGGATTCCACCTTTTCCAAGTACTTGCCCGGATTCAACAATTTTCTGGTGCTTACACAGATTCTACCATTTTTCCGTACTGGTCTGGACAGTTTTTCGGCACTCGCACGGATTCCACCTTTTCCCGGTACTTGCCCGGATTCAACAATTTTCTGGTGCTCACACTGATTCTACCATTTTTTCGTACCGGTCCGGACAGTTTTTCGGCACTCGCACGGATTCCACCTTTTGCGGGTAGTCGCACGGATTCAACAATTTTCTGGCGCTCACACTGATTCTACCATTTTTCCGTACTGGTCTGGACAGTTTTTCGGCACTCGCACGGATTCCACCTTTTGCGGGTAGTCGCACGGATTCAACAATTTTCTGGCGCTCACACTGATTCTACCATTTTTCCGTACTGGTCTGGACAGTTTTTCGGCACTCGCACGGATTCCACCTTTTCCCGGTACTTGCCCGGATTCAACAATTTTCTGGTGCTCAAATTGATTCCACCATTTTTTCGTACTGGTCCGGACAATTTTTCGGCACTCGCAAGGATTCCACCTTTTGCGGGTAGTCGCACGGATTCACAATTTTCTGGCGCTCACACAGATTCTACAATTTTTCCGTACTGGTCTGGACAATTTTTCGGCACTCGCACGGATTCCACCTTTTCCCTGTACTTGCCCGGATTCATCAATTTTCTGGTGCTCACACTGATTCTACCATTTTTTCGTACCGGTCCGGACAGTTTTTCGGCACTCGCACGGATTCCACCTTTTGCGGGTAGTCGCACGGATTCAACAATTTTCTGGCGCTCACACTGATTCTACCATTTTTCCGTACTGCTCTGGACAGTTTTTCGGCACTCGCACGAATTCCACCTTTTGCGGGTAGTCGCACGGATTCAACAATTTTCTGGCGCTCACACTGATTCTACCATTTTTCCGTACTGGTCTGGACAGTTTTTCGGCACTCGCACGGATTCCACCTTTTCCCGGTACTTGCCCGGATTCAACAATTTTCTGGTGCTCAAATTGATTCCACCATTTTTTCGTACTGGTCCGGACAATTTTTCGGCACTCGCAAGGATTCCACCTTTTGCGGGTAGTCGCACGGATTCAACAATTTTCTGGCGCTCACACAGATTCTACAATTTTTCCGTACTGGTCTGGACAATTTTTCGGCACTCGCACGGATTCCACCTTTTCCCGGTACTTGCCCGGATTCAACAATTTTCTGGTGCTCACACTGATTCTACCATTTTTTCGTACCGGTCCGGACAGTTTTTCGGCACTCGCACGGATTCCACCTTTTGCGGGTAGTCGCACGGATTCAACAATTTTCTGGCGCTCACACTGATTCTACCATTTTTCCGTACTGGTCTGGACAGTTTTTCGGCACTCGCACGGATTCCACCTTTTCCAAGTACTTGCCCGGATTCAACAATATTCTGGTGCTCACACAGATTCTACCATTTTTCCGTACTGGTCTGGACAGTTTTTCGGCACTCGCACGGATTCCACCTTTTCCCTGTACTTGCCCGGATTCAACAATTTTCTGGTGCTCACACTGATTCTACCATTTTTTCGTACCGGTCCGGACAGTTTTTCGGCACTCGCACGGATTCCACCTTTTGCGGGTAGTCGCACGGATTCAACAATTTTCTGGCGCTCACACTGATTCTACCATTTTTCCGTACTGGTCTGGACAGTTTTTCGGCACTCGCACGGATTCCACCTTTTGCGGGTAGTCGCACGGATTCAACAATTTTCTGGCGCTCACACTGATTCTACCATTTTTCCGTACTGGTCTGGACAGTTTTTCGGCACTCGCACGGATTCCACCTTTTCCCGGTACTTGCCCGGATTCAACAATTTTCTGGTGCTCAAATTGATTCCACCATTTTTTCGTACTGGTCCGGACAATTTTTCGGCACTCGCAAGGATTCCACCTTTTGCGGGTAGTCGCACGGATTCACAATTTTCTGGCGCTCACACAGATTCTACAATTTTTCCGTACTGGTCTGGACAATTTTTCGGCACTCGCACGGATTCCACCTTTTCCCGGTACTTGCCCGGATTCAACAATTTTCTGGTGCTCACACTGATTCTACCATTTTTTCTTACCGGTCCGGACAGTTTTTCGGCACTCGCACGGATTCCACCTTTTGCGGGTAGTCGCACGGATTCAACAATTTTCTGGCGCTCACACTGATTCTACCATTTTTCCGTACTGGTCTGGACAGTTTTTCGGTACTCGCACGGATTCCACCTTTTCCAAGTACTTGCCCGGATTCAACAATTTTCTGGTGCTCACACAGATTCTACAATTTTTCCGTACTAGTCTGGACAATTTTTCGGCACTCGCACGGATTCCACCTTTTCCCGGTACTTGCCCGGATTCAACAATTTTCTGGTGCTCACACTGATTCTACCATTTTTTCTTACCGGTCCGGACAGTTTTTCGGCACTCGCACGGATTCCACCTTTTGCGGGTAGTCGCACGGATTCAACAATTTTCTGGCGCTCACACTGATTCTACCATTTTTCCGTACTGGTCTGGACAGTTTTTCGGCACTCGCACGGATTCCACCTTTTGCGGGTAGTCGCACGGATTCAACAATTTTCTGGGCTCACACTGATTCTACCATTTTTCCGTACTGGTCTGGACAGTTTTTCGGCACTCGCACGGATTCCACCTTTTCCCGGTACTTGCCCGGATTCAACAATTTTCTGGTGCTCAAATTGATTCCACCATTTTTTCGTACTGGTCCGGACAATTTTTCGGCACTCGCAAGGATTCCACCTTTTGCGGGTAGTCGCACGGATTCACAATTTTCTGGCGCTCACACAGATTCTACAATTTTTCCGTACTGGTCTGGACAATTTTTCGGCACTCGCACGGATTCCACCTTTTCCCGGTACTTGCCCGGATTCAACAATTTTCTGGTGCTCACACTGATTCTACCATTTTTTCGTACCGGTCCGGACAGTTTTTCGGCACTCGCACGGATTCCACCTTTTGCGGGTAGTCGCACGGATTCAACAATTTTCTGGCGCTCACACTGATTCTACCATTTTTCCGTACTGGTCTGGACAGTTTTTCGGCACTCGCACGGATTCCACCTTTTGCGGGTAGTCGCACGGATTCAACAATTTTCTGGCGCTCACACTGATTCTACCATTTTTCCGTACTGGTCTGGACAGTTTTTCGGCACTCGCACGGATTCCACCTTTTCCCGGTACTTGCCCGGATTCAACAATTTTCTGGTGCTCAAATTGATTCCACCATTTTTTCGTACTGGTCCGGACAATTTTTCGGCACTCGCAAGGATTCCACCTTTTGCGGGTAGTCGCACGGATTCACAATTTTCTGGCGCTCACACAGATTCTACAATTTTTCCGTACTGGTCTGGACAATTTTTCGGCACTCGCACGGATTCCACCTTTTCCCGGTACTTGCCCGGATTCAACAATTTTCTGGTGCTCACACTGATTCTACCATTTTTTCGTACCGGTCCGGAAAGTTTTTCGGCACTCGCACGGATTCCACCTTTTGCGGGTAGTCGCACGGATTCAACAATTTTCTGGCGCTCACACTGATTCTACCATTTTTCCGTACTGGTCTGGACAATTTTTCGGCACTCGCACGGATTCCACCTTTTCCCGGCACTTGCCCGGATTCAACAATTTTCTGGTGCTCACACTGATTCTACCATTTTTTCATACCGGTCCGGACAGATTTTCGGCACTCGCACGGATTCCACCTTTTGTGGGTAGTCGCACGGATTCAACAATTTTCTGGCGCTCACACTGATTCTACCATTTTTCCGTACTGGTCTGGACAGTTTTTCGGCACTCGCACGGATTCCACCTTTTCCAAGTACTTGCCCGGATTCAACAATTTTCTGGTGCTTACACAGATTCTACCATTTTTCCGTACTGGTCTGGACAGTTTTTCGGCACTCGCACGGATTCCACCTTTTCCCGGTACTTGCCCGGATTCAACAATTTTCTGGTGCTCACACTGATTCTACCATTTTTTCGTACCGGTCCGGACAGTTTTTCGGCACTCGCACGGATTCCACCTTTTGCGGGTAGTCGCACGGATTCAACAATTTTCTGGCGCTCACACTGATTCTACCATTTTTCCGTACTGGTCTGGACAGTTTTTCGGCACTCGCACGGATTCCACCTTTTGCGGGTAGTCGCACGGATTCAACAATTTTCTGGCGCTCACACTGATTCTACCATTTTTCCGTACTGGTCTGGACAGTTTTTCGGCACTCGCACGGATTCCACCTTTTCCCGGTACTTGCCCGGATTCAACAATTTTCTGGTGCTCAAATTGATTCCACCATTTTTTCGTACTGGTCCGGACAATTTTTCGGCACTCGCAAGGATTCCACCTTTTGCGGGTAGTCGCACGGATTCACAATTTTCTGGCGCTCACACAGATTCTACAATTTTTCCGTACTGGTCTGGACAATTTTTCGGCACTCGCACGGATTCCACCTTTTCCCGGTACTTGCCCGGATTCAACAATTTTCTGGTGCTCACACTGATTCTACCATTTTTTCTTACCGGTCCGGAAAGTTTTTCGGCACTCGCACGGATTCCACCTTTTGCGGGTAGTCGCACGGATTCAACAATTTTCTGGTGCTCACACAGATTCTACCATTTTTCCGTACTGGTCTGGACAGTTTTTCGGCACTCGCACGGATTCCACCTTTTCCCTGTACTTGCCCGGATTCATCAATTTTCTGGTGCTCACACTGATTCTACCATTTTTTCGTACCGGTCCGGACAGTTTTTCGGCACTCGCACGGATTCCACCTTTTGCGGGTAGTCGCACGGATTCAACAATTTTCTGGCGCTCACACTGATTCTACCATTTTTCCGTACTGCTCTGGACAGTTTTTCGGCACTCGCACGAATTCCACCTTTTGCGGGTAGTCGCACGGATTCAACAATTTTCTGGCGCTCACACTGATTCTACCATTTTTCCGTACTGGTCTGGACAGTTTTTCGGCACTCGCACGGATTCCACCTTTTCCCGGTACTTGCCCGGATTCAACAATTTTCTGGTGCTCAAATTGATTCCACCATTTTTTCGTACTGGTCCGGACAATTTTTCGGCACTCGCAAGGATTCCACCTTTTGCGGGTAGTCGCACGGATTCAACAATTTTCTGGCGCTCACACAGATTCTACAATTTTTCCGTACTGGTCTGGACAATTTTTCGGCACTCGCACGGATTCCACCTTTTCCCGGTACTTGCCCGGATTCAACAATTTTCTGGTGCTCACACTGATTCTACCATTTTTTCGTACCGGTCCGGACAGTTTTTCGGCACTCGCACGGATTCCACCTTTTGCGGGTAGTCGCACGGATTCAACAATTTTCTGGCGCTCACACTGATTCTACCATTTTTCCGTACTGGTCTGGACAGTTTTTCGGCACTCGCACGGATTCCACCTTTTCCAAGTACTTGCCCGGATTCAACAATATTCTGGTGCTCACACAGATTCTACCATTTTTCCGTACTGGTCTGGACAGTTTTTCGGCACTCGCACGGATTCCACCTTTTCCCTGTACTTGCCCGGATTCAACAATTTTCTGGTGCTCACACTGATTCTACCATTTTTTCGTACCGGTCCGGACAGTTTTTCGGCACTCGCACGGATTCCACCTTTTGCGGGTAGTCGCACGGATTCAACAATTTTCTGGCGCTCACACTGATTCTACCATTTTTCCGTACTGGTCTGGACAGTTTTTCGGCACTCGCACGGATTCCACCTTTTCCCGGTACTTGGCCGGATTCAACAATTTTCTGGTGCTCACACTGATTCTACCATTTTTTCGTACCGGTCCGGACAGTTTTTCGGCACTCGCACGGATTCCACCTTTTGCGGGTAGTCGCACGGATTCAACAATTTTCTGGCGCTCACACTGATTCTACCATTTTTCCGTACTGGTCTGGACAGTTTTTCGGCACTCGCACGGATTCCACCTTTTCCCGGTACTTGCCCGGATTCAACAATTTTCTGGTGCTCACATTGATTCTACCATTTTTTCGTACGGGTCCGGACAATTTTTCGGCACTCGCAAGGATTCCACCTTTTGCGGGTAGTCGCACGGATTCAACAATTTTCTGGCGCTCACACAGATTCTACCATTTTTCCGTACTGGTCTGGACAATTTTTCGGCACTCGCACGGATTCCACCTTTTCCCGGCACTTGCCCGGATTCAACAATTTTCTGGTGCTCACACTGATTCTACCATTTTTTCATACCGGTCCGGACAGATTTTCGGCACTCGCACGGATTCCACCTTTTGTGGGTAGTCGCACGGATTCAACAATTTTCTGGCGCTCACACTGATTCTACCATTTTTCCGTACTGGTCTGGACAGTTTTTCGGCACTCGCACGGATTCCACCTTTTCCAAGTACTTGCCCGGATTCAACAATTTTCTGGTGCTTACACAGATTCTACCATTTTTCCGTACTGGTCTGGACAGTTTTTCGGCACTCGCACGGATTCCACCTTTTCCCGGTACTTGGCCGGATTCAACAATTTTCTGGTGCTCACACTGATTCTACCATTTTTTCGTACCGGTCCGGACAGTTTTTCGGCACTCGCACGGATTCCACCTTTTGCGGGTAGTCGCACGGATTCAACAATTTTCTGGCGCTCACACTGATTCTACCATTTTTTCGTACCGGTCCGGACAGTTTTTCGGCACTCGCACGGATTCCACCTTTTGCGGGTAGTCGCACGGATTCAACAATTTTCTGGCGCTCACACTGATTCTACCATTTTTCCGTACTGGTCTGGACAGTTTTTCGGCACTCGCACGGATTCCACCTTTTGCGGGTAGTCGCACGGATTCAACAATTTTCTGGCGCTCACACTGATTCTACCATTTTTCCGTACTGGTCTGGACAGTTTTTCGGCACTCGCACGGATTCCACCTTTTGCGGGTAGTCGCACGGATTCAACAATTTTCTTGCGCTCACACTGATTCTACCATTTTTCCGTACTGGTCTGGACAGTTTTTCGGCACTCGCACGGATTCCACCTTTTCCAAGTACTTGCCCGGATTCAACAATTTTCTGGTGCTTACACAGATTCTACCATTTATCCGTACTGGTCTGGACAGTTTTTCGGCACTCGCAGGGATTCCACCTTTTCCCGGTACTTGGCCGGATTCAACAATTTTCTGGTGCTCACACTGATTCTACCATTTTTTCGTACCGGTCCGGACAGTTTTTCGAAACTCGCACGGATTCCACCTTTTGCGGGTAGTCGCACGGATTCAACAATTTTCTGGCGCTCACACTGATTCTACCATTTTTTCGTACTGGTCTGGACAGTTTTTCGGCACTCGCACGGATTCCACCTTTTCCCGGTACTTGCCCGGATTCAACAATTTTCTGGTGCTCACATTGATTCTACCATTTTTTCGTACGGGTCCGGACAATTTTTCGGCACTCGCAAGGATTCCACCTTTTGCGGGTAGTCGCACGGATTCAACAATTTTCTGGCGCTCACACAGATTCTACCATTTTTCCGTACTGGTCTGGACAATTTTTCGGCACTCGCACGGATTCCACCTTTTCCCGGCACTTGCCCGGATTCAACAATTTTCTGGTGCTCACACTGATTCTACCATTTTTTCATACCGGTCCGGACAGTTTTTCGGCACTCGCACGGATTCCACCTTTTCCCGGTACTTGGCCGGATTCAACAATTTTCTGGTGCTCACACTGATTCTACCATTTTTGCGTACCGGTCCGGACAGTTTTTCGGCACTCGCACGGATTCCACCTTTTGCGGGTAGTCGCACGGATTCAACAATTTTCTGGCGCTCACACTGATTCTACCATTTTTCCGTACTGGTCTGGACAGTTTTTTGGCACTCGCACGGATTCCACCTTTTGCGGGTAGTCGCACGGATTCAACCATTTTCTGGCGCTCACACTGATTCTACCATTTTTCCGTACTGGTCTGGACAGTTTTTCGGCACTCGCACGGATTCCACCTTTTGCGGGTAGTCGCACGGATTCAACAATTTTCTGGCGCTCACACTGATTCTACCATTTTTCCGTACTGGTCTGGACAGTTTTTCGGCACTCGCACGGATTCCACCTTTTCCCGGTACTTGCCCGGATTCAACAATTTTCTGGTGCTCAAATTGATTCCACCATTTTTTCGTACTGGTCCGGACAATTTTTCGGCACTCGCAAGGATTCCACCTTTTGCGGGTAGTCGCACGGATTCACAATTTTCTGGCGCTCACACAGATTCTACAATTTTTCCGTACTTGTCTGGACAATTTTTCGGCACTCGCACGGATTCCACCTTTTCCCGGTACTTGCCCGGATTCAACAATTTTCTGGTGCTCACACTGATTCTACCATTTTTTCTTACCGGTCCGGACAGTTTTTCGGCACTCGCACGGATTCCACCTTTTGCGGGTAGTCGCACGGATTCAACAATTTTCTGGTGCTCACACAGATTCTACCATTTTTCCGTACTGGTCTGGACAGTTTTTCGGCACTCGCACGGATTCCACCTTTTCCCTGTACTTGCCCGGATTCATCAATTTTCTGGTGCTCACACTGATTCTACCATTTTTCCGTACTGGTCTGGACAGTTTTTCGGCACTCGCACGGATTCCACCTTTTCCCGGTACTTGGCCGGATTCAACAATTTTCTGGTGCTCACACTGATTCTACCATTTTTTCGTACCGGTCCGGACAGTTTTTCGGCACTCGCACGGATTCCACCTTTTGCGGGTAGTCGCACGGAGTCAACAATTTTCTGGCGCTCACACTGATTCTACCATTTTTCCGTACTGGTCTGGACAGTTTTTCGGCACTCGCACGGATTCCACCTTTTCCAAGTACTTGCCCGGATTCAACAATTTTCTGGTGCTCACACTGATTCTACCATTTTTTCGTACCGGTCCGGACAGTTTTTCGGCACTCGCACGGATTCCACCTTTTGCGGGTAGTCGCACGGATTCAACAATTTTCTGGCGCTCACACTGATTCTACCATTTTTCCGTACTGGTCTGGACAGTTTTTCGGCACTCGCACGGATTCCACCTTTTCCCGGTACTTGCCCGGATTCAACAATTTTCTGGTGCTCAAATTGATTCCACCATTTTTTCGTACTGGTCCGGACAATTTTTCGGCACTCGCAAGGATTCCACCTTTTGCGGGTAGTCGCACGGATTCACAATTTTCTGGCGCTCACACAGATTCTACAATTTTTCCGTACTTGTCTGGACAATTTTTCGGCACTCGCACGGATTCCACCTTTTCCCGGTACTTGCCCGGATTCAACAATTTTCTGGTGCTCACACTGATTCTACCATTTTTTCTTACCGGTCCGGACAGTTTTTCGGCACTCGCACGGATTCCACCTTTTGCGGGTAGTCGCACGGATTCAACAATTTTCTGGTGCTCACACAGATTCTACCATTTTTCCGTACTGGTCTGGACAGTTTTTCGGCACTCGCACGGATTCCACCTTTTCCCTGTACTTGCCCGGATTCATCAATTTTCTGGTGCTCACACTGATTCTACCATTTTTCCGTACTGGTCTGGACAGTTTTTCGGCACTCGCACGGATTCCACCTTTTCCCGGTACTTGGCCGGATTCAACAATTTTCTGGTGCTCACACTGATTCTACCATTTTTTCGTACCGGTCCGGACAGTTTTTCGGCACTCGCACGGATTCCACCTTTTGCGGGTAGTCGCACGGAGTCAACAATTTTCTGGCGCTCACACTGATTCTACCATTTTTCCGTACTGGTCTGGACAGTTTTTCGGCACTCGCACGGATTCCACCTTTTCCAAGTACTTGCCCGGATTCAACAATTTTCTGGTGCTCACACTGATTCTACCATTTTTTCGTACCGGTCCGGACAGTTTTTCGGCACTCGCACGGATTCCACCTTTTGCGGGTAGTCGCACGGATTCAACAATTTTCTGGCGCTCACACTGATTCTACCATTTTTCCGTACTGGTCTGGACAGTTTTTCGGCACTCGCACGGATTCCACCTTTTCCCTGTACTTGCCCGGATTCAACAATTTTCTGGTGCTCACACTGATTCTACCATTTTTTCGTACCGGTCCGGACAGTTTTTCGGCACTCGCACGGATTCCACCTTTTGCGGGTAGTCGCACGGATTCAACAATTTTCTGGCGCTCACACTGATTCTACCATTTTTCCGTACTGGTCTGGACAGTTTTTCGGCACTCGCACGGATTCCACCTTTTGCGGGTAGTCGCACGGATTCAACAATTTTCTGGCGCTCACACTCATTCTACCATTTTTCCGTACTGGTCTGGACAGTTTTTCGGCACTCGCACGGATTCCACCTTTTGCGGGTAGTCGCACGGATTCAACAATTTTCTGGCGCTCACACTGATTCTACCATTTTTCCGTACTGGTCTGGACAGTTTTTCGGCACTCGCACGGATTCCACCTTTTGCGGGTAGTCGCACGGATTCAACAATTTTCTGGCGCTCACACTGATTCTACCATTTTTCCGTACTGGTCTGGACAGTTTTTCGGCACTCGCACGGATTCCACCTTTTCCCGGTACTTGCCCGGATTCCACAATTTTCTGGTGCTCACATTGATTCCACCATTTTTTCGTACTGGTCCGGACAATTTTTCGGCACTCGCAAGGATTCCACCTTTTGCGGGTAGTCGCACGGATTCAACAATTTTCTGGCGCTCACACAGATTCTACCATTTTTCCGTACTGGTCTGGACAATTTTTCGGCACTCGCACGGATTCCACCTTTTCCCGGTACTTGCCCGGATTCAACAATTTTCTGGTGCTCACACTGATTCTACCATTTTTTCGTACCGGTCCGGACAGTTTTTCGGCACTCGCACGGATTCCACCTTTTGCGGGTAGTCGCACGGAGTCAACAATTTTCTGGCGCTCACACTGATTCTACCATTTTTCCGTACTGGTCTGGACAGTTTTTCGGCACTCGCACGGATTCCACCTTTTCCAAGTACTTGCCCGGATTCAACAATTTTCTGGTGCTCACACTGATTCTACCATTTTTTCGTACCGGTCCGGACAGTTTTTCGGCACTCGCACGGATTCCACCTTTTGCGGGTAGTCGCACGGATTCAACAATTTTCTGGCGCTCACACTGATTCTACCATTTTTCCGTACTGGTCTGGACAGTTTTTCGGCACTCGCACGGATTCCACCTTTTCCCTGTACTTGCCCGGATTCAACAATTTTCTGGTGCTCACACTGATTCTACCATTTTTTCGTACCGGTCCGGACAGTTTTTCGGCACTCGCACGGATTCCACCTTTTGCGGGTAGTCGCACGGATTCAACATTTTTCTGGCGCTCACACTGATTCTACCATTTTTCCGTACTGGTCTGGACAGTTTTTCGGCACTCGCACGGATTCCACCTTTTGCGGGTAGTCGCACGGATTCAACAATTTTCTGGCGCTCACACTGATTCTACCATTTTTCGGTACTGGTCTGGACAGTTTTTCGGCACTCGCACGGATTCCACCTTTTCCCGGTACTTGCCCGGATTCCACAATTTTCTGGTGCTCACATTGATTCCACCATTTTTTCGTACTGGTCCGGACAATTTTTCGGCACTCGCAAGGATTCCACCTTTTGCGGGTAGTCGCACGGATTCAACAATTTTCTGGCGCTCACACAGATTCTACCATTTTTCCGTACTGGTCTGGACAATTTTTCGGCACTCGCACGGATTCCACCTTTTCCCGGTACTTGCCCGGATTCAACAATTTTCTGGTGCTCACATTGATTCTACCATTTTTTCGTACGGGTCCGGACAATTTTTCGGCACTCGCAAGGATTCCACCTTTTGCGGGTAGTCGCACGGATTCAATAATTTTCTGGCGCTCACACTGATTCTACCATTTTTCCGTACTGGTCTGGACAGTTTTTCGGCACTCGCACGGATTCCACCTTTTCCAAGTACTTGCCCGGATTCAACAATTTTCTGGTGCTCACACTGATTCTACCATTTTTTCGTACCGGTCCGGACAGTTTTTCGGCACTCGCACGGATTCCACCTTTTGCGGGTAGTCGCACGGATTCAACAATTTTCTGGCGCTCACACTGATTCTACCATTTTTCCGTACTGGTCTGGACAGTTTTTCGGCACTCGCACGGATTCCACCTTTTCCCGGTACTTGCCCGGATTCAACAATTTTCGGGTGCTGACATTGATTCCACCATTTTTTCGTACTGGTCCGGACAATTTTTCGGCACTCGCAAGGATTCCACCTTTTGCGGGTAGTCGCACGGATTCAACAATTTTCTGGCGCTCACACTGATTCTACCATTTTTCCGTACTGGTCTGGACAATTTTTCGGCACTCGCACGGATTCCACCTTTTCCCGGTACTTGCCCGGATTCAACAATTTTCTGGTGCTCACACTGATTCTACCATTTTTTCGTACCGGTCCGGACAGTTTTTCGGCACTCGCACGGATTCCACCTTTTGCGGGTAGTCGCACGGATTCAACAATTTTCTGGCGCTCACACTGATTCTACCATTTTTCCGTACTGGTCTGGACAATTTTTCGGCACTCGCACGAATTCCACCTTTTCCCGGTACTTGCCCGGATTCATTAATTTTCTGGTGCTCACACTGATTCTACCATTTTTTCATACCGGTCCGGACAGTTTTTCGGCACTCGCACGGATTCCACCTTTTGCGGGTAGTCGCACGGATTCAAAAATTTTCTGGCGCTCACACTGATTCTACTATTTTTCCGTACTGGTCTGGACATTTTTTCGGCACTCGCACGGATTCCACCTTTTCCAAGTACTTGCCCGGATTCAACAATTTTCTGGTGCTCACACAGATTCTACCATTTTTCCGTAATGGTCTGGACAATTTTTCGGCACTCGCACGGATTCCACCTTTTCTCGGTACTTGCCCGGATTCAACAATTTTCTTGTGCTCACACTGATTCTACCATTTTTTCGTACCGGTCCGGACAGTTTTTCGGCACTCGCACGGATTCCACCTTTTGCGGGTAGTCGCACGGATTCAACAATTTTCTGGCGCTCACACTGATTCTACCATTTTTCCGTACTGGTCTGGACAGTTTTTCGGCACTCGCACGGATTCCACCTTTTCCCTGTACTTGCCCGGATTCAACAATTTTCTGGTGCTCACACTGATTCTACCATTTTTTCGTACCGGTCCGGACAGTTTTTCGGCACTCGCACGGATTCCACCTTTTGCGGGTAGTCGCACGGATTCAACAATTTTCTGGCGCTCACACTGATTCTACCATTTTTCCGTACTGGTCTGGACAGTTTTTCGGCACTCGCACGGATTCCACCTTTTGCGGGTAGTCGCACGGATTCAACAATTTTCTGGCGCTCACACTGATTCTACCATTTTTCCGTACTGGTCTGGACAGTTTTTCGGCACTCGCACGGATTCCACCTTTTCCCGGTACTTGCCCGGATTCCACAATTTTCTGGTGCTCACATTGATTCCACCATTTTTTCGTACTGGTCCGGACAATTTTTCGGCACTCGCAAGGATTCCACCTTTTGCGGGTAGTCGCACGGATTCAACAATTTTCTGGCGCTCACACAGATTCTACCATTTTTCCGTACTGGTCTGGACAATTTTTCGGCACTCGCACGGATTCCACCTTTTCCCGGTACTTGCCCGGATTCAACAATTTTCTGGTGCTCACACTGATTCTACCATTTTTTCGTACCGGTCCGGACAGTTTTTCGGCACTCGCACGGATTCCACCTTTTGCGGGTAGTCGCACGGAGTCAACAATTTTCTGGCGCTCACACTGATTCTACCATTTTTCCGTACTGGTCTGGACAGTTTTTCGGCACTCGCACGGATTCCACCTTTTCCAAGTACTTGCCCGGATTCAACAATTTTCTGGTGCTCACACTGATTCTACCATTTTTTCGTACCGGTCCGGACAGTTTTTCGGCACTCGCACGGATTCCACCTTTTGCGGGTAGTCGCACGGATTCAACAATTTTCTGGCGCTCACACTGATTCTACCATTTTTCCGTACTGGTCTGGACAGTTTTTCGGCACTCGCACGGATTCCACCTTTTCCCTGTACTTGCCCGGATTCAACAATTTTCTGGTGCTCACACTGATTCTACCATTTTTTCGTACCGGTCCGGACAGTTTTTCGGCACTCGCACGGATTCCACCTTTTGCGGGTAGTCGCACGGATTCAACAATTTTCTGGCGCTCACACTGATTCTACCATTTTTCCGTACTGGTCTGGACAGTTTTTCGGCACTCGCACGGATTCCACCTTTTGCGGGTAGTCGCACGGATTCAACAATTTTCTGGCGCTCACACTGATTCTACCATTTTTCGGTACTGGTCTGGACAGTTTTTCGGCACTCGCACGGATTCCACCTTTTCCCGGTACTTGCCCGGATTCCACAATTTTCTGGTGCTCACATTGATTCCACCATTTTTTCGTACTGGTCCGGACAATTTTTCGGCACTCGCAAGGATTCCACCTTTTACGGGTAGTCGCACGGATTCAACAATTTTCTGGCGCTCACACAGATTCTACCATTTTTCCGTACTGGTCTGGACTATTTTTCGGCACTCGCACGGATTCCACCTTTTCCCGGTACTTGCCCGGATTCAACAATTTTCTGGTGCTCACATTGATTCTACCATTTTTTCGTACGGGTCCGGACAATTTTTCGGCACTCGCAAGGATTCCACCTTCTGCGGGTAGTCGCACGGATTCAATAATTTTCTGGCGCTCACACTGATTCTACCATTTTTCCGTACTGGTCTGGACAGTTTTTCGGCACTCGCACGGATTCCACCTTTTCCAAGTACTTGCCCGGATTCAACAATTTTCTGGTGCTCACACTGATTCTACCATTTTTTCGTACCGGTCCGGACAGTTTTTCGGCACTCGCACGGATTCCACCTTTTGCGGGTAGTCGCACGGATTCAACAATTTTCTGGCGCTCACACTGATTCTACCATTTTTCCGTACTGGTCTGGACAGTTTTTCGGCACTCGCACGGATTCCACCTTTTCCCGGTACTTGCCCGGATTCAACAATTTTCGGGTGCTGACATTGATTCCACCATTTTTTCGTACTGGTCCGGACAATTTTTCGGCACTCGCAAGGATTCCACCTTTTGCGGGTAGTCGCACGGATTCAACAATTTTCTGGCGCTCACACTGATTCTACCATTTTTCCGTACTGGTCTGGACAATTTTTCGGCACTTGCACGGATTCCACCTTTTCCCGGTACTTGCCCGGATTCAACAATTTTCTGGTGCTCACACTGATTCTACCATTTTTTCGTACCGGTCCTGACAGTTTTTCGGCACTCGCACGGATTCCACCTTTTGCGGGTAGTCGCACGGATTCAACAATTTTCTGGCGCTCACACTGATTCTACCATTTTTCCGTACTGGTCTGGACAATTTTTCGGCACTCGCACGAATTCCACCTTTTCCCAGTACTTGCCCGGATTCATTAATTTTCTGGTGCTCACACTGATTCTACCATTTTTTCATACCGGTCCGGACAGTTTTTCGGCACTCGCATGGATTCCACCTTTTGCGGGTAGTCGCACGGATTCAAAAATTTTCTGGCGCTCACACTGATTCTACTATTTTTCCGTACTGGTCTGGACAGTTTTTCGGCACTCGCACGGATTCCACCTTTTCCAAGTACTTGCCCGGATTCAACAATTTTCTGGTGCTCACACAGATTCTACCATTTTTCCGTAATGGTCTGGACAATTTTTCGGCACTCGCACGGATTCCACCTTTTCTCGGTACTTGCCCGGATTCAATAATTTTCTGGTGCTCACACTGATTCTACCATTTTTTCGTACCGGTCCGGACAGTTTTTCGGCACTCGCACGGATTCCACCTTTTGCGGGTAGTCGCACGGATTCAACAATTTTCTGGCGCTCACACTGATTCTACCATTTTTTCGTACTGGTCCGGACAATTTTTCGGCACTCGCAAGGATTCCACCTTTTGCGGGTAGTCGCACGGATTCAACAATTTTCTGGCGCTCACACTGATTCTACCATTTTTCCGTACTGGTCTGGACAATTTTTCGGCACTCGCACGGATTCCACCTTTTCCCGGTACTTGCCCGGATTCAACAATTTTCTGGTGCTCACACTGATTCTACCATTTTTTCGTACCGGTCCGGACAGTTTTTCGGCACTCGCACGGATTCCACCTTTTGCGGGTAGTCGCACGGATTCAACAATTTTCTGGCGCTCACACTGATTCTACCATTTTTCCGTACTGGTCTGGACAATTTTTCGGCACTCGCACGAATTCCACCTTTTCCCGGTACTTGCCCGGATTCATTAATTTTCTGGTGCTCACACTGATTCTACCATTTTTTCATACCGGTCCGGACAGTTTTTCGGCACTCGCACGGATTCCACCTTTTGCGGGTAGTCGCACGGATTCAACAATTTTCTGGCGCTCACACTGATTCTACCATTTTTCCGTACTGGTCTGGACAGTTTTTCGGCACTCGCACGGATTCCACCTTTTGCGGGTAGTCGCACGGATTCAACAATTTTCTGGCGCTCACACTGATTCTACCATTTTTCCGTACTGGTCTGGACAGTTTTTCGGCACTCGCACGGATTCCACCTTTTCCCGGTACTTGCTCGGATTCCACAATTTTCTGGTGCTCACATTGATTCCACCATTTTTTCGTACTGGTCCGGACAATTTTTCGGCACTCGCAAGGATTCCACCTTTTGCGGGTAGTCGCACGGATTCAACAATTTTCTGGCGCTCACACAGATTCTACCATTTTTCCGTACTGGTCTGGACAATTTTTCGGCACTCGCACGGATTCCACCTTTTCCCGGTACTTGCCCGGATTCAACAATTTTCTGGTGCTCACACTGATTCTACCATTTTTTCGTACCGGTCCGGACAGTTTTTCGGCACTCGCACGGATTCCACCTTTTGCGGGTAGTCGCACGGAGTCAACAATTTTCTGGCGCTCACACTGATTCTACCATTTTTCCGTACTGGTCTGGACAGTTTTTCGGCACTCGCACGGATTCCACCTTTTCCAAGTACTTGCCCGGATTCAACAATTTTCTGGTGCTCACACTGATTCTACCATTTTTTCGTACCGGTCCGGACAGTTTTTCGGCACTCGCACGGATTCCACCTTTTGCGGGTAGTCGCACGGATTCAACAATTTTCTGGCGCTCACACTGATTCTACCATTTTTCCGTACTGGTCTGGACAGTTTTTCGGCACTCGCACGGATTCCACCTTTTCCCTGTACTTGCCCGGATTCAACAATTTTCTGGTGCTCACACTGATTCTACCATTTTTTCGTACCGGTCCGGACAGTTTTTCGGCACTCGCACGGATTCCACCTTTTGCGGGTAGTCGCACGGATTCAACAATTTTCTGGCGCTCACACTGATTCTACCATTTTTCCGTACTGGTCTGGACAGTTTTTCGGCACTCGCACGGATTCCACCTTTTGCGGGTAGTCGCACGGATTCAACAATTTTCTGGCGCTCACACTGATTCTACCATTTTTCGGTACTGGTCTGGACAGTTTTTCGGCACTCGCACGGATTCCACCTTTTCCCGGTACTTGCCCGGATTCCACAATTTTCTGGTGCTCACATTGATTCCACCATTTTTTCGTACTGGTCCGGACAATTTTTCGGCACTCGCAAGGATTCCACCTTTTGCGGGTAGTCGCACGGATTCAACAATTTTCTGGCGCTCACACAGATTCTACCATTTTTCCGTACTGGTCTGGACAATTTTTCGGCACTCGCACGGATTCCACCTTTTCCCGGTACTTGCCCGGATTCAACAATTTTCTGGTGCTCACATTGATTCTACCATTTTTTCGTACGGGTCCGGACAATTTTTCGGCACTCGCAAGGATTCCACCTTTTGCGGGTAGTCGCACGGATTCAATAATTTTCTGGCGCTCACACTGATTCTACCATTTTTCCGTACTGGTCTGGACAGTTTTTCGGCACTCGCACGGATTCCACCTTTTCCAAGTACTTGCCCGGATTCAACAATTTTCTGGTGCTCACACTGATTCTACCATTTTTTCGTACCGGTCCGGACAGTTTTTCGGCACTCGCACGGATTCCACCTTTTGCGGGTAGTCGCACGGATTCAACAATTTTCTGGCGCTCACACTGATTCTACCATTTTTCCGTACTGGTCTGGACAGTTTTTCGGCACTCGCACGGATTCCACCTTTTCCCGGTACTTGCCCGGATTCAACAATTTTCGGGTGCTGACATTGATTCCACCATTTTTTCGTACTGGTCCGGACAATTTTTCGGCACTCGCAAGGATTCCACCTTTTGCGGGTAGTCGCACGGATTCAACAATTTTCTGGCGCTCACACTGATTCTACCATTTTTCCGTACTGGTCTGGACAATTTTTCGGCACTCGCACGGATTCCACCTTTTCCCGGTACTTGCCCGGATTCAACAATTTTCTGGTGCTCACACTGATTCTACCATTTTTTCGTACCGGTCCGGACAGTTTTTCGGCACTCGCACGGATTCCACCTTTTGCGGGTAGTCGCACGGATTCAACAATTTTCTGGCGCTCACACTGATTCTACCATTTTTCCGTACTGGTCTGGACAGTTTTTCGGCACTCGCACGGATTCCACCTTTTGCGGGTAGTCGCACGGATTCAACAATTTTCTGGCGCTCACACTGATTCTACCATTTTTCCGTACTGGTCTGGACAGTTTTTCGGCACTCGCACGGATTCCACCTTTTCCCGGTACTTGCCCGGATTCCACAATTTTCTGGTGCTCACATTGATTCCACCATTTTTTCGTACTGGTCCGGACAATTTTTCGGCACTCGCAAGGATTCCACCTTTTGCGGGTAGTCGCACGGATTCAACAATTTTCTGGCGCTCACACAGATTCTACCATTTTTCCGTACTGGTCGGGACAATTTTTCGGCACTCGCACGGATTCCACCTTTTCCCGGTACTTGCCCGGATTGAACAATTTTCTGGTGCTCACACAGATTCTACCATTTTTCCGTACTGGTCTGGACAATTTTTCGGCACTCGCACGGATTCCACCTTTTCCCGGTACTTGCCCGGATTCAACAATTTTCTGGTGCTCACATTGATTCTACCATTTTTTCGTACGGGTCCGGACAATTTTTCGGCACTCGCAAGGATTCCACCTTTTGCGGGTAGTCGCACGGATTCAATAATTTTCTGGCGCTCACACTGATTCTACCATTTTTCCGTACTGGTCTGGACAGTTTTTCGGCACTCGCACGGATTCCACCTTTTCCAAGTACTTGCCCGGATTCAACAATTTTCTGGTGCTCACACTGATTCTACCATTTTTTCGTACCGGTCCGGACAGTTTTTCGGCACTCGCACGGATTCCACCTTTTGCGGGTAGTCGCACGGATTCAACAATTTTCTGGCGCTCACACTGATTCTACCATTTTTCCGTACTGGTCTGGACAGTTTTTCGGCACTCGCACGGATTCCACCTTTTCCCGGTACTTGCTCGGATTCCACAATTTTCTGGTGCTCACATTGATTCCACCATTTTTTCGTACTGGTCCGGACAATTTTTCGGCACTCGCAAGGATTCCACCTTTTGCGGGTAGTCGCACGGATTCAACAATTTTCTGGCGCTCACACAGATTCTACCATTTTTCCGTACTGGTCTGGACAATTTTTCGGCACTCGCACGGATTCCACCTTTTCCCGGTACTTGCCCGGATTCAACAATTTTCTGGTGCTCACACTGATTCTACCATTTTTTCGTACCGGTCCGGACAGTTTTTCGGCACTCGCACGGATTCCACCTTTTGCGGGTAGTCGCACGGAGTCAACAATTTTCTGGCGCTCACACTGATTCTACCATTTTTCCGTACTGGTCTGGACAGTTTTTCGGCACTCGCACGGATTCCACCTTTTCCAAGTACTTGCCCGGATTCAACAATTTTCTGGTGCTCACACTGATTCTACCATTTTTTCGTACCGGTCCGGACAGTTTTTCGGCACTCGCACGGATTCCACCTTTTGCGGGTAGTCGCACGGATTCAACAATTTTCTGGCGCTCACACTGATTCTACCATTTTTCCGTACTGGTCTGGACAGTTTTTCGGCACTCGCACGGATTCCACCTTTTCCCTGTACTTGCCCGGATTCAACAATTTTCTGGTGCTCACACTGATTCTACCATTTTTTCGTACCGGTCCGGACAGTTTTTCGGCACTCGCACGGATTCCACCTTTTGCGGGTAGTCGCACGGATTCAACAATTTTCTGGCGCTCACACTGATTCTACCATTTTTCCGTACTGGTCTGGACAGTTTTTCGGCACTCGCACGGATTCCACCTTTTGCGGGTAGTCGCACGGATTCAACAATTTTCTGGCGCTCACACTGATTCTACCATTTTTCGGTACTGGTCTGGACAGTTTTTCGGCACTCGCACGGATTCCACCTTTTCCCGGTACTTGCCCGGATTCCACAATTTTCTGGTGCTCACATTGATTCCACCATTTTTTCGTACTGGTCCGGACAATTTTTCGGCACTCGCAAGGATTCCACCTTTTGCGGGTAGTCGCACGGATTCAACAATTTTCTGGCGCTCACACAGATTCTACCATTTTTCCGTACTGGTCTGGACAATTTTTCGGCACTCGCACGGATTCCACCTTTTCCCGGTACTTGCCCGGATTCAACAATTTTCTGGTGCTCACATTGATTCTACCATTTTTTCGTACGGGTCCGGACAATTTTTCGGCACTCGCAAGGATTCCACCTTTTGCGGGTAGTCGCACGGATTCAATAATTTTCTGGCGCTCACACTGATTCTACCATTTTTCCGTACTGGTCTGGACAGTTTTTCGGCACTCGCACGGATTCCACCTTTTCCAAGTACTTGCCCGGATTCAACAATTTTCTGGTGCTCACACTGATTCTACCATTTTTTCGTACCGGTCCGGACAGTTTTTCGGCACTCGCACGGATTCCACCTTTTGCGGGTAGTCGCACGGATTCAACAATTTTCTGGCGCTCACACTGATTCTACCATTTTTCCGTACTGGTCTGGACAGTTTTTCGGCACTCGCACGGATTCCACCTTTTCCCGGTACTTGCCCGGATTCAACAATTTTCGGGTGCTGACATTGATTCCACCATTTTTTCGTACTGGTCCGGACAATTTTTCGGCACTCGCAAGGATTCCACCTTTTGCGGGTAGTCGCACGGATTCAACAATTTTCTGGCGCTCACACTGATTCTACCATTTTTCCGTACTGGTCTGGACAATTTTTCGGCACTCGCACGGATTCCACCTTTTCCCGGTACTTGCCCGGATTCAACAATTTTCTGGTGCTCACACTGATTCTACCATTTTTTCGTACCGGTCCGGACAGTTTTTCGGCACTCGCACGGATTCCACCTTTTGCGGGTAGTCGCACGGATTCAACAATTTTCTGGCGCTCACACTGATTCTACCATTTTTCCGTACTGGTCTGGACAGTTTTTCGGCACTCGCACGGATTCCACCTTTTGCGGGTAGTCGCACGGATTCAACAATTTTCTGGCGCTCACACTGATTCTACCATTTTTCCGTACTGGTCTGGACAGTTTTTCGGCACTCGCACGGATTCCACCTTTTCCCGGTACTTGCCCGGATTCCACAATTTTCTGGTGCTCACATTGATTCCACCATTTTTTCGTACTGGTCCGGACAATTTTTCGGCACTCGCAAGGATTCCACCTTTTGCGGGTAGTCGCACGGATTCAACAATTTTCTGGCGCTCACACAGATTCTACCATTTTTCCGTACTGGTCGGGACAATTTTTCGGCACTCGCACGGATTCCACCTTTTCCCGGTACTTGCCCGGATTGAACAATTTTCTGGTGCTCACACTGATTCTACCATTTTTTCGTACCGGTCCGGACAGTTTTTCGGCACTCGCACGGATTCCACCTTTTGCGGGTAGTCGCACGGATTCAACAATTTTCTGGCGCTCACACTGATTCTCCCATTTTTCCGTACTGGTCTGGACAGTTTTTCGGCACTCGCACGGATTCCACCTTTTCCAAGTACTTGCCCGGATTCAACAATTTTCTGGTGCTCACACTGATTCTACCATTTTTTCGTACCGGTCCGGACAGTTTTTCGGCACTCGCACGGATTCCACCTTTTGCGGGTAGTCGCACGGATTCAACAATTTTCTGGCGCTCACACTGATTCTACCATTTTTCCGTACTGGTCTGGACAGTTTTTCGGCACTCGCACGGATTCCACCTTTTCCCTGTACTTGCCCGGATTAAACAATTTTCTGGTGCTCACACTGATTCTACCATTTTTTCGTACCGGTCCGGACAGTTTTTCGGCACTCGCACGGATTCCACCTTTTGCGGGTAGTCGCACGGATTCAACAATTTTCTGGCGCTCACACTGATTCTACCATTTTTCCATACTGGTCTGGACAGTTTTTCGGCACTCGCACGGATTCCTCCTTTTCCCGGTACTTGGCCGGATTCAACAATTTTCTGGTGCTCACACTGATTCTACCATTTTTTCGTACCGGTCCGGACAGTTTTTCGGCACTCGCACGGATTCCACCTTTTGCGGGTAGTCGCACGGATTCAACAATTTTCTGGCGCTCACACTGATTCTACCATTTTTCCGTACTAGTCTGGACAGTTTTTCGGCACTCGCACGGATTCCACCTTTTCCAAGCACTTGCCCGGATTCAAAAATTTTCTGGTGCTCACACTGATTCTACCATTTTTTCGTACCGGTCCGGACAGTTTTTCGGCACTCGCACGGATTCCACCTTTTGCGGGTAGTCGCACGGATTCAACAATTTTTATGGCGCTCACACTGATTCTACCATTTTTTCGTACCGGTCCGGACAGTTTTTCGGCACTCGCACGGATTCCACCTTTTGCGGGTAGTCGCACGGATTCAACAATTTTCTGGCGCTCACACTGATTCTACCATTTTTCCGTACTGGTCCGGACAGTTTTTCGGCACTCGCACGGATTCCACCTTTTGCGGGTAGTCGCACGGATTCAACAATTTTCTGGCGCTCACAAAGATTCTACCATTTTTCCGTAATGGTCTGGACAATTTTTCGGCACTCGCACGGATTCCACCTTTTCCCGGTACTTGGCCGGATTCAACAATTTTCTGGGGCTCACACTGATTCTACCATTTTTTCGTACCGGTCCAGACAGTTTTTCGGCACTCGCACGGATTCCACCTTTTGCGGGTAGTCGCACGGATTCAACAATTTTCTGGCGCTCACACTGATTCTACCATTTTTCCGTACTGGTCTGGACAGTTTTTCGGCACTCGCACGGATTCCACCTTTTGCGGGTAGTCGCACGGATTCAACAATTTTCTGGCGCTCACACTGATTCTACCATTTTTCCGTACTGGTCTGGACAGTTTTTCGGCACTCGCACGGATTCCACCTTTTCCCGGTACTTGCCCGGATTCCACAATTTTCTGGTGCTCACATTGATTCCACCATTTTTTCGTACTGGTTCGGACAATTTTTCGGCACTCGCAAGGATTCCACCTTTTGCGGGTAGTCGCACGGATTCAACAATTTTCTGGCGCTCACACAGATTCTACCATTTTTCCGTACTGGTCTGGACAATTTTTCGGCACTCGCACGGATTCCACCTTTTCCCGGTACTTGCCCGGATTCAACAATTTTCTGGTGCTCACACTGATTCTACCATTTTTTCGTACCGGTCCGGACAGTTTTTCGGCACTCGCACGGATTCCACCTTTTGCGGGTAGTCGCACGGATTCAACAATTTTCTGGCGCTCACACTGATTCTACCATTTTTCCGTACTGGTCTGGACATATTTTCGGCACTCGCACGGATTCCACCTTTTCCAAGTACTTGCCCGGATTCAACAATTTTCTGGTGCTCACACAGATTCTACCATTTTTCCGTAATGGTCTGGACAATTTTTCGGCACTCGCACGGATTCCACCTTTTCTCGGTACTTGCCCGGATTCAACAATTTTCTGGTGCTCACACTGATTCTACCATTTTTTCGTACCGGTCCGGACAGTTTTTCGGCACTCGCACGGATTCCACCTTTTGCGGGTAGTCGCACGGATTCAAAAATTTTCTGGCGCTCACACTGATTCTACTATTTTTCCGTACTGGTCTGGACAGTTTTTCGGCACTCGCACGGATTCCACCTTTTCCAAGTACTTGCCCGGATTCAACAATTTTCTGGTGCTCACACAGATTCTACCATTTTTCCGTAATGGTCTGGACAATTTTTCGGCACTCGCACGGATTCCACCTTTTCTCGGTACTTGCCCGGATTCAACAATTTTCTGGTGCTCACACTGAATCTACCATTTTTTCGTACCGGTCCGGACAGTTTTTCGGCACTCGCACGGATTCCACCTTTTGCGGGTAGTCGCACGGATTCAACAATTTTCTGGCGCTCACACTGATTCTACCATTTTTCCGTACTGGTCCGGACAGTTTTTCGGCACTCGCACGGATTCCACCTTTTGCGGGTAGTCGCACGGATTCAACAATTTTCTGGCGCTCACACTGATTCTACCATTTTTCCGTACTGGTCTGGACAGTTTTTCGGCACTCGCACGGATTCCACCTTTTCCCTGTACTTGCCCGGATTCAACAATTTTCTGGTGCTCACACTGATTCTACCATTTTTTCGTACCGGTCCGGACAGTTTTTCGGCACTCGCACGGATTCCACCTTTTGCGGGTAGTCGCACGGATTCAACAATTTTCTGGCGCTCACACTGATTCTACCATTTTTCCGTACTGGTCTGGACAGTTTTTCGGCACTCGCACGGATTCCACCTTTTGCGGGTAGTCGCACGGATTCAACAATTTTCTGGCGCTCACACTGATTCTACCATTTTTCCGTACTGGTCTGGACAGTTTTTCGGCACTCGCACGGATTCCACCTTTTCCCGGTACTTGCCCGGATTCCACAATTTTCTGGTGCTCACATTTATTCCACCATTTTTTCGTACTGGTCCGGACAATTTTTCGGCACTCGCAAGGATTCCACCTTTTGCGGGTAGTCGCACGGATTCAACAATTTTCTGGCGCTCACACAGATTCTACCATTTTTCCGTACTGGTCGGGACAATTTTTCGGCACTCGCACGGATTCCACCTTTTCCCGGTACTTGCCCGGATTGAACAATTTTCTGGTGCTCACACTGATTCTACCATTTTTTCGTACCGGTCCGGACAGTTTTTCGGCACTCGCACGGATTCCACCTTTTGCGGGTAGTCGCACAGATTCAACAATTTTCTGGCGCTCACACTGATTCTACCATTTTTCCGTACTGGTCTGGACAGTTTTTCGGCACTCGCACGGATTCCACCTTTTGCGGGTAGTCGCACGGATTCAACAATTTTCTGGCGCTCACACTGATTCTACCATTTTTCCGTACTGGTCTGGACAGTTTTTCGGCACTCGCACGGATTCCACCTTTTCCCGGTACTTGCCCGGATTCCACAATTTTCTGGTGCTCACATTTATTCCACCATTTTTTCGTACTGGTCCGGACAATTTTTCGGCACTCGCAAGGATTCCACCTTTTGCGGGTAGTCGCACGGATTCAACAATTTTCTGGCGCTCACACAGATTCTACCATTTTTCCGTACTGGTCGGGACAATTTTTCGGCACTCGCACGGATTCCACCTTTTCCCGGTACTTGCCCGGATTGAACAATTTTCTGGTGCTCACACTGATTCTACCATTTTTTCGTACCGGTCCGGACAGTTTTTCGGCACTCGCACGGATTCCACCTTTTGCGGGTAGTCGCACGGATTCAACAATTTTCTGGCGCTCACACTGATTCTCCCATTTTTCCGTACTGGTCTGGACAGTTTTTCGGCACTCGCACGGATTCCACCTTTTCCAAGTACTTGCCCGGATTCAACAATTTTCTGGTGCTCACACTGATTCTACCATTTTTTCGTACCGGTCCGGACAGTTTTTCGGCACTCGCACGGATTCCACCTTTTGCGGGTAGTCGCACGGATTCAACAATTTTCTGGCGCTCACACTGATTCTACCATTTTTCCGTACTGGTCTGGACAGTTTTTCGGCACTCGCACGGATTCCACCTTTTCCCTGTACTTGCCCGGATTAAACAATTTTCTGGTGCTCACACTGATTCTACCATTTTTTCGTACCGGTCCGGACAGTTTTTCGGCACTCGCACGGATTCCACCTTTTGCGGGTAGTCGCACGGATTCAACAATTTTCTGGCGCTCACACTGATTCTACCATTTTTCCATACTGGTCTGGACAGTTTTTCGGCACTCGCACGGATTCCTCCTTTTCCCGGTACTTGGCCGGATTCAACAATTTTCTGGTGCTCACACTGATTCTACCATTTTTTCGTACCGGTCCGGACAGTTTTTCGGCACTCGCACGGATTCCACCTTTTGCGGGTAGTCGCACGGATTCAACAATTTTCTGGCGCTCACACTGATTCTACCATTTTTCCGTACTAGTCTGGACAGTTTTTCGGCACTCGCACGGATTCCACCTTTTCCAAGCACTTGCCCGGATTCAAAAATTTTCTGGTGCTCACACTGATTCTACCATTTTTTCGTACCGGTCCGGACAGTTTTTCGGCACTCGCACGGATTCCACCTTTTGCGGGTAGTCGCACGGATTCAACAATTTTTATGGCGCTCACACTGATTCTACCATTTTTCCGTACTGGTCTGGACAGTTTTTCGGCACTCGCACGGATTCCACCTTTTCCCGGTACTTGCCCGGATTCAACAATTTTTTGGTGCTCACACTGATTCTACCATTTTTTCGTACCGGTCCGGACAGTTTTTCGGCACTCGCACGGATTCCACCTTTTGCGGGTAGTCGCACGGATTCAACAATTTTTCTGGCGCTCACACTGATTCTACCATTTTTCCGTACTGGTCTGGACAGTTTTTCGGCACTCGCACGGATTCCACCTTTTCCAAGTACTTGCCCGGATTCAACAATTTTCTGGTGCTCACACTGATTCTACCATTTTTTCGTACCGGTCCGGACAGTTTTTCGGCACTCGCACGGATTCCACCTTTTGCGGGTAGTCGCATGGATTCAACAATTTTCTGGCGCTCACAGTGATTCTACCATTTTTCCGTACTGGTCTGGACAGTTTTTCGGCACTCGCACGGATTCCACCTTTTCCCGGTACTTGCCCGGATTCCACAATTTTCTGGTGCTCACATTGATTCCACCATTTTTTCGTACTGGTCCGGACAATTTTTCGGCACTCGCAAGGATTCCACCTTTTGCGGGTAGTCACACGGATTCAACAATTTTCTGGCGCTCACACAGATTCTACCATTTTTCCGTACTGGTCTGGACAATTTTTCGGCACTCGCACGGATTCCACCTTTTCCCGGTACTTGCCCGGATTCAACAATTTTCTGGTGCTCACATTGATTCTACCATTTTTTCGTACGGGTCCGGACAATTTTTCGGCACTCGCAAGGATTCCACCTTTTGCGGGTAGTCGCACGGATTCAATAATTTTCTGGCGCTCACACTGATTCTACCATTTTTTCGTACCGGTCCGGACAGTTTTTCGGCACTCGCACGGATTCCACCTTTTGCGGGTAGTCGCACGGATTCAACAATTTTCTGGCGCTCACACTGATTCTACCATTTTTCCGTACTGGTCTGGACAGTTTTTCGGCACTCGCACGGATTCCACCTTTTCCCGGTACTTGCCCGGATTCAACAATTTTCTGGTGCTCACACTGATTCTACCATTTTTTCGTACCGGTCCGGACAGTTTTTCGGCACTCGCACGGATTCCACCTTTTGCGGGTAGTCGCACGGATTCAACAATTTTCTGGCGCTCACACTGATTCTACCATTTTTCCGTACTGGTCTGGACAGTTTTTCGGCACTCGCACGGATTCCACCTTTTCCCTGTACTTGCCCGGATTCAACAATTTTCTGGTGCTCACACTGATTCTACCATTTTTTCGTACCGGTCCGGACAGTTTTTCGGCACTCGCACGGATTCCACCTTTTGCGGGTAGTCGCACGGATTCAACAATTTTCTGGCGCTCACACTGATTCTACCATTTTTCCGTACTGGTCTGGACAGTTTTTCGGCACTCGCACGGATTCCACCTTTTGCGGGTAGTCGCACGGATTCAACAATTTTCTGGCGCTCACACTGATTCTACCATTTTTCCGTACTGGTCTGGACAGTTTTTCGGCACTCGCACGGATTCCACCTTTTCCCGGTACTTGCCCGGATTCCACAATTTTCTGGTGCTCACATTTATTCCACCATTTTTTCGTACTGGTCCGGACAATTTTTCGGCACTCGCAAGGATTCCACCTTTTGCGGGTAGTCGCACGGATTCAACAATTTTCTGGCGCTCACACAGATTCTACCATTTTTCCGTACTGGTCGGGACAATTTTTCGGCACTCGCACGGATTCCACCTTTTCCCGGTACTTGCCCGGATTGAACAATTTTCTGGTGCTCACACTGATTCTACCATTTTTTCGTACCGGTCCGGACAGTTTTTCGGCACTCGCACGGATTCCACCTTTTGCGGGTAGTCGCACGGATTCAACAATTTTCTGGCGCTCACACTGATTCTCCCATTTTTCCGTACTGGTCTGGACAGTTTTTCGGCACTCGCACGGATTCCACCTTTTCCAAGTACTTGCCCGGATTCAACAATTTTCTGGTGCTCACACTGATTCTACCATTTTTTCGTACCGGTCCGGACAGTTTTTCGGCACTCGCACGGATTCCACCTTTTGCGGGTAGTCGCACGGATTCAACAATTTTCTGGCGCTCACACTGATTCTACCATTTTTCCGTACTGGTCTGGACAGTTTTTCGGCACTCGCACGGATTCCACCTTTTCCCTGTACTTGCCCGGATTAAACAATTTTCTGGTGCTCACACTGATTCTACCATTTTTTCGTACCGGTCCGGACAGTTTTTCGGCACTCGCACGGATTCCACCTTTTGCGGGTAGTCGCACGGATTCAACAATTTTCTGGCGCTCACACTGATTCTACCATTTTTCCATACTGGTCTGGACAGTTTTTCGGCACTCGCACGGATTCCTCCTTTTCCCGGTACTTGGCCGGATTCAACAATTTTCTGGTGCTCACACTGATTCTACCATTTTTTCGTACCGGTCCGGACAGTTTTTCGGCACTCGCACGGATTCCACCTTTTGCGGGTAGTCGCACGGATTCAACAATTTTCTGGCGCTCACACTGATTCTACCATTTTTCCGTACTAGTCTGGACAGTTTTTCGGCACTCGCACGGATTCCACCTTTTCCAAGCACTTGCCCGGATTCAAAAATTTTCTGGTGCTCACACTGATTCTACCATTTTTTCGTACCGGTCCGGACAGTTTTTCGGCACTCGCACGGATTCCACCTTTTGCGGGTAGTCGCACGGATTCAACAATTTTTATGGCGCTCACACTGATTCTACCATTTTTCCGTACTGGTCTGGACAGTTTTTCGGCACTCGCACGGATTCCACCTTTTCCCGGTACTTGCCCGGATTCAACAATTTTTTGGTGCTCACACTGATTCTACCATTTTTTCGTACCGGTCCGGACAGTTTTTCGGCACTCGCACGGATTCCACCTTTTGCGGGTAGTCGCACGGATTCAACAATTTTTCTGGCGCTCACACTGATTCTACCATTTTTCCGTACTGGTCTGGACAGTTTTTCGGCACTCGCACGGATTCCACCTTTTCCAAGTACTTGCCCGGATTCAACAATTTTCTGGTGCTCACACTGATTCTACCATTTTTTCGTACCGGTCCGGACAGTTTTTCGGCACTCGCACGGATTCCACCTTTTGCGGGTAGTCGCATGGATTCAACAATTTTCTGGCGCTCACAGTGATTCTACCATTTTTCCGTACTGGTCTGGACAGTTTTTCGGCACTCGCACGGATTCCACCTTTTCCCGGTACTTGCCCGGATTCCACAATTTTCTGGTGCTCACATTGATTCCACCATTTTTTCGTACTGGTCCGGACAATTTTTCGGCACTCGCAAGGATTCCACCTTTTGCGGGTAGTCACACGGATTCAACAATTTTCTGGCGCTCACACAGATTCTACCATTTTTCCGTACTGGTCTGGACAATTTTTCGGCACTCGCACGGATTCCACCTTTTCCCGGTACTTGCCCGGATTCAACAATTTTCTGGTGCTCACATTGATTCTACCATTTTTTCGTACGGGTCCGGACAATTTTTCGGCACTCGCAAGGATTCCACCTTTTGCGGGTAGTCGCACGGATTCAATAATTTTCTGGCGCTCACACTGATTCTACCATTTTTTCGTACCGGTCCGGACAGTTTTTCGGCACTCGCACGGATTCCACCTTTTGCGGGTAGTCGCACGGATTCAACAATTTTCTGGCGCTCACACTGATTCTACCATTTTTCCGTACTGGTCTGGACAGTTTTTCGGCACTCGCACGGATTCCACCTTTTCCCGGTACTTGCCCGGATTCAACAATTTTCGGGTGCTGACATTGATTCCACCATTTTTTCGTACTGGTCCGGACAATTTTTCGGCACTCGCAAGGATTCCACCTTTTGCGGGTAGTCGAACGGATTCAACAATTTTCTGGCGCTCACACTGATTCTACCATTTTTCCGTACTGGTCTGGACAATTTTTCGGCACTCGCACGGATTCCACCTTTTCCCGGTACTTGCCCGGATTCCACAATTTTCTGGTGCTCACATTGATTCCACCATTTTTTCGTACTGGTCCGGACAATTTTTCGGCACTCGCAAGGATTCCACCTTTTGCGGGTAGTCACACGGATTCAACAATTTTCTGGCGCTCACACAGATTCTACCATTTTTCCGTACTGGTCTGGACAATTTTTCGGCACTCGCACGGATTCCACCTTTTCCCGGTACTTGCCCGGATTCAACAATTTTCTGGTGCTCACACTGATTCTACCATTTTTTCGTACCGGTCCGGACAGTTTTTCGGCACTCGCACGGATTCCACCTTTTGCGGGTAGTCGCACGGATTCAACAATTTTCTGGCGCTCACACTGATTCTACCATTTTTCCGTACTGGTCTGGACAGTTTTTCGGCACTCGCACGGATTCCACCTTTTGCGGGTAGTCGCACGGATTCAACAATTTTCTGGCGCTCACACTGATTCTACCATTTTTCCGTACTAGTCTGGACAGTTTTTCGGCACTCGCACGGATTCCACCTTTTCCCGGTACTTGCCCGGATTCCACAATTTTCTGGTGCTCACATTGATTCCACCATTTTTTCGTACTGGTCCGGACAATTTTTCGGCACTCGCAAGGATTCCACCTTTTGCGGGTAGTCGCACGGATTCAACAATTTTCTGGCGCTCACACAGATTCTACCATTTTTCCGTACTGGTCTGGACAATTTTTCGGCACTCGCACGGATTCCACCTTTTCCCGGTACTTGCCCGGATTCAACAATTTTCTGGTGCTCACACTGATTCTACCATTTTTTCGTACCGGTCCGGACAGTTTTTCGGCACTCGCACGGATTCCACCTTTTGCGGGTAGTCGCACGGATTCAACAATTTTCTGGCGCTCACACTGATTCTACCATTTTTCCGTACTGGTCTGGACAGTTTTTCGGCACTCGCACGGATTCCACCTTTTCCAAGTACTTGCCCGGATTCAACAATTTTCTGGTGCTCACACTGATTCTACCATTTTTTCGTACCGGTCCGGACAGTTTTTCGGCACTCGCACGGATTCCACCTTTTGCGGGTAGTCGCACGGATTCAACAATTTTCTGGCGCTCACACTGATTCTACCATTTTTCCGTACTGGTCTGGACAGTTTTTCGGCACTCGCACGGATTCCACCATTCCCTGTACTTGCCCGGATTCAACAATTTTCTAGTGCTCACACTGATTCTACCATTTTTTCGTACCGGTCCGGACAGTTTTTCGGCACTCGCACGGATTCCACCTTTTGCGGGTAGTCGCACGGATTCAACAATTTTCTGGCGCTCACACTGATTCTACCATTTTTCCGTACTGGTCTGGACAGTTTTTCGGCACTCGCACGGATTCCACCTTTTGCGGGTAGTCGCACGGATTCAACAATTTTCTGGCGCTCACACTGATTCTACCATTTTTCCGTACTGGTCTGGACAGTTTTTCGGCACTCGCACGGATTCCACCTTTTCCCGGTACTTGCCCGGATTCCACAATTTTCTGGTGCTCACATTTATTCCACCATTTTTTCGTACTGGTCCGGACAATTTTTCGGCACTCGCAAGGATTCCACCTTTTGCGGGTAGTCGCACGGATTCAACAATTTTCTGGCGCTCACACAGATTCTACCATTTTTCCGTACTGGTCGGGACAATTTTTCGGCACTCGCACGGATTCCACCTTTTCCCGGTACTTGCCCGGATTCAACAATTTTCTGGTGCTCACACTGATTCTACCATTTTTTCGTACCGGTCCGGACAGTTTTTCGGCACTCGCACGGATTCCACCTTTTGCGGGTAGTCGCACGGATTCAACAATTTTCTGGCGCTCACACTGATTCTCCCATTTTTCCGTACTGGTCTGGACAGTTTTTCGGCACTCGCACGGATTCCACCTTTTCCAAGTACTTGCCCGGATTCAACAATTTTCTGGTGCTCACACTGATTCTACCATTTTTTCGTACCGGTCCGGACAGTTTTTCGGCACTCGCACGGATTCCACCTTTTGCGGGTAGTCGCACGGATTCAACAATTTTCTGGCTCTCACACTGATTCTACCATTTTTCCGTACTGGTCTGGACAGTTTTTCGGCACTCGCACGGATTCCACCTTTTCCCTGTACTTGCCCGGATTAAACAATTTTCTGGTGCTCACACTGATTCTACCATTTTTTCGTACCGGTCCGGACAGTTTTTCGGCACTCGCACGGATTCCACCTTTTGCGGGTAGTCGCACGGATTCAACAATTTTCTGGCGCTCACACTGATTCTACCATTTTTCCATACTGGTCTGGACAGTTTTTCGGCACTCGCACGGATTCCTCCTTTTCCCGGTACTTGGCCGGATTCAACAATTTTCTGGTGCTCACACTGATTCTACCATTTTTTCGTACCGGTCCGGACAGTTTTTCGGCACTCGCACGGATTCCACCTTTTGCGGGTAGTCGCACGGATTCAACAATTTTCTGGCGCTCACACTGATTCTACCATTTTTCCGTACTAGTCTGGACAGTTTTTCGGCACTCGCACGGATTCCACCTTTTCCAAGCACTTGCCCGGATTCAAAAATTTTCTGGTGCTCACACTGATTCTACCATTTTTTCGTACCGGTCCGGACAGTTTTTCGGCACTCGCACGGATTCCACCTTTTGCGGGTAGTCGCACGGATTCAACAATTTTTATGGCGCTCACACTGATTCTACCATTTTTCCGTACTGGTCTGGACAGTTTTTCGGCACTCGCACGGATTCCACCTTTTCCCGGTACTTGCCCGGATTCAACAATTTTTTGGTGCTCACACTGATTCTACCATTTTTTCGTACCGGTCCGGACAGTTTTTCGGCACTCGCACGGATTCCACCTTTTGCGGGTAGTCGCACGGATTCAACAATTTTCTGGCGCTCACACTGATTCTACCATTTTTCCGTACTGGTCTGGACAGTTTTTCGGCACTCGCACGGATTCCACCTTTTCCAAGTACTTGCCCGGATTCAACAATTTTCTGGTGCTCACACTGATTCTACCATTTTTTCGTACCGGTCCGGACAGTTTTTCGGCACTCGCACGGATTCCACCTTTTGCGGGTAGTCGCATGGATTCAACAATTTTCTGGCGCTCACAGTGATTCTACCATTTTTCCGTACTGGTCTGGACAGTTTTTCGGCACTCGCACGGATTCCACCTTTTCCCGGTACTTGCCCGGATTCCACAATTTTCTGGTGCTCACATTGATTCCACCATTTTTTCGTACTGGTCCGGACAATTTTTCGGCACTCGCAAGGATTCCACCTTTTGCGGGTAGTCACACGGATTCAACAATTTTCTGGCGCTCACACAGATTCTACCATTTTTCCGTACTGGTCTGGACAATTTTTCGGCACTCGCACGGATTCCACCTTTTCCCGGTACTTGCCCGGATTCAACAATTTTCTGGTGCTCACATTGATTCTACCATTTTTTCGTACGGGTCCGGACAATTTTTCGGCACTCGCAAGGATTCCACCTTTTGCGGGTAGTCGCACGGATTCAATAATTTTCTGGCGCTCACACTGATTCTACCATTTTTTCGTACCGGTTCGGACAGTTTTTCGGCACTCGCACGGATTCCACCTTTTGCGGGTAGTCGCACGGATTCAACAATTTTCTGGCGCTCACACTGATTCTACCATTTTTCCGTACTGGTCCGGACAGTTTTTCGGCACTCGCACGGATTCCACCTTTTGCGGGTAGTCGCACGGATTCAACAATTTTCTGGCGCTCACACTGATTCTACCATTTTTCCGTACTGGTCTGGACAGTTTTTCGGCACTCGCACGGATTCCACCTTTTCCCTGTACTTGCCCGGATTCAACAATTTTCTGGTGCTCACACTGATTCTACCATTTTTTCGTACCGGTCCGGACAGTTTTTCGGCACTCGCACGGATTCCACCTTTTGCGGGTAGTCGCACGGATTCAACAATTTTCTGGCGCTCACACTGATTCTACCATTTTTCCGTACTGGTCTGGACAGTTTTTCGGCACTCGCACGGATTCCACCTTTTGGGGGTAGTCGCACGGATTCAACAATTTTCTGGCGCTCACACTGATTCTACCATTTTTCCGTACTGGTCTGGACAATTTTTCGGCACTCGCACGGATTCCACCTTTTCCCGGTACTTGCCCGGATTCCACAATTTTCTGGTGCTCACATTGATTCCACCATTTTTTCGTACTGGTCCGGACAATTTTTCGGCACTCGCAAGGATTCCACCTTTTGCGGGTAGTCGCACGGATTCAACAATTTTCTGGCGCTCACACAGATTCTACCATTTTTCCGTACTGGTCCGGACAATTTTTCGGCACTCGCACGGATTCCACCTTTTCCCGGTACTTGCCCGGATTCAACAATTTCCTGGTGCTCACACTGATTCTACCATTTTTTCGTACCGGTCCGGACAGTTTTTCGGCACTCGCACGGATTCCACCTTTTGCGGGTAGTCGCACGGATTCAACAATTTTCTGGCGCTCACACTGATTCTACCATTTTTCCGTACTGGTCTGGACAGTTTTTCGGCACTCGCACGGATTCCACCTTTTCCCTGTACTTGCCCGGATTCAACAATTTTCTGGTGCTCACACTGATTCTACCATTTTTTCGTACCGGTCCGGACAGTTTTTCGGCACTCGCACGGATTCCACCTTTTGCGGGTAGTCGCACGGATTCAACAATTTTCTGGCGCTCACACTGATTCTACCATTTTTCCGTACTGGTCTGGACAGTTTTTCGGCACTCGCACGCATTCCACCTTTTGGGGGTAGTCGCACGGATTCAACAATTTTCTGGCGCTCACACTGATTCTACCATTTTTCCGTACTGGTCTGGACAGTTTTTCGGCACTCGCACGGAATCCACCTTTTCCCGGTACTTGCCCGGATTCCACAATTTTCTGGTGCTCACATTGATTCCACCATTTTTTCGTACTGGTCCGGACAATTTTTCGGCACTCGCAAGGATTCCACCTTTTGCGGGTAGTCGCACGGATTCAACAATTTTCTGGCGCTCACACAGATTCTACCATTTTTCCGTACTGGTCTGGACAATTTTACGGCACTCGCACGGATTCCACCTTTTCCCGGTACTTGCCCGGATTCAACAATTTTCTGGTGCTCACACTGATTCTACCATTTTTTCGTACCGGTCCGGACAGTTTTTCGGCACTCGCACGGATTCCACCTTTTGCGGGTAGTCGCATGGATTCAACAATTTTCTGGCGCTCACAGTGATTCTACCATTTTTCCGTACTGGTCTGGACAGTTTTTCGGCACTCGCACGGATTCCACCTTTTCCCGGTACTTGCCCGGATTCCACAATTTTCTGGTGCTCACATTGATTCCACCATTTTTTCGTACTGGTCCGGACAATTTTTCGGCACTCGCAAGGATTCCACCTTTTGCGGGTAGTCACACGGATTCAACAATTTTCTGGCGCTCACACAGATTCTACCATTTTTCCGTACTGGTCTGGACAATTTTTCGGCACTCGCACGGATTCCACCTTTTCCCGGTACTTGCCCGGATTCAACAATTTTCTGGTGCTCACATTGATTCTACCATTTTTTCGTACGGGTCCGGACAATTTTTCGGCACTCGCAAGGATTCCACCTTTTGCGGGTAGTCGCACGGATTCAATAATTTTCTGGCGCTCACACTGATTCTACCATTTTTTCGTACCGGTCCGGACAGTTTTTCGGCACTCGCACGGATTCCACCTTTTGCGGGTAGTCGCACGGATTCAACAATTTTCTGGCGCTCACACTGATTCTACCATTTTTCCGTACTGGTCTGGACAGTTTTTCGGCACTCGCACGGATTCCACCTTTTCCCGGTACTTGCCCGGATTCAACAATTTTCGGGTGCTGACATTGATTCCACCATTTTTTCGTACTGGTCCGGACAATTTTTCGGCACTCGCAAGGATTCCACCTTTTGCGGGTAGTCGAACGGATTCAACAATTTTCTGGCGCTCACACTGATTCTACCATTTTTCCGTACTGGTCTGGACAATTTTTCGGCACTCGCACGGATTCCACCTTTTCCCGGTACTTGCCCGGATTCCACAATTTTCTGGTGCTCACATTGATTCCACCATTTTTTCGTACTGGTCCGGACAATTTTTCGGCACTCGCAAGGATTCCACCTTTTGCGGGTAGTCACACGGATTCAACAATTTTCTGGCGCTCACACAGATTCTACCATTTTTCCGTACTGGTCTGGACAATTTTTCGGCACTCGCACGGATTCCACCTTTTCCCGGTACTTGCCCGGATTCAACAATTTTCTGGTGCTCACACTGATTCTACCATTTTTTCGTACCGGTCCGGACAGTTTTTCGGCACTCGCACGGATTCCACCTTTTGCGGGTAGTCGCACGGATTCAACAATTTTCTGGCGCTCACACTGATTCTCCCATTTTTCAGTACTGGTCTGGACAGTTTTTCGGCACTCGCACGGATTCCACCTTTTGCGGGTAGTCGCACGGATTCAACAATTTTCTGGCGCTCACACTGATTCTACCATTTTTCCGTACTGGTCTGGACAGTTTTTCGGCACTCGCACGGATTCCACCTTTTCCCGGTACTTGCCCGGATTCCACAATTTTCTGGTGCTCACATTGATTCCACCATTTTTTCGTACTGGTCCGGACAATTTTTCGGCACTCGCAAGGATTCCACCTTTTGCGGGTAGTCGCACGGATTCAACAATTTTCTGGCGCTCACACAGATTCTACCATTTTTCCGTACTGGTCTGGACAATTTTTCGGCACTCGCACGGATTCCACCTTTTCCCGGTACTTGCCCGGATTCAACAATTTTCTGGTGCTCACACTGATTCTACCATTTTTTCGTACCGGTCCGGACAGTTTTTCGGCACTCGCACGGATTCCACCTTTTGCGGGTAGTCGCACGGATTCAACAATTTTCTGGCGCTCACACTGATTCTACCATTTTTCCGTACTGGTCTGGACAGTTTTTCGGAACTCGCACGGATTCCACCTTTTCCAAGTACTTGCCCGGATTCAACAATTTTCTGGTGCTCACACTGATTCTACCATTTTTTCGTACCGGTCCGGACAGTTTTTCGGCACTCGCACGGATTCCACCTTTTGCGGGTAGTCGCACGGATTCAACAATTTTCTGGCGCTCACACTGATTCTACCATTTTTCCGTACTGGTCTGGACAGTTTTTCGGCACTCGCACGGATTCCACCTTTTCCCTGTACTTGCCCGGATTCAACAATTTTCTGGTGCTCACACTGATTCTACCATTTTTTCGTACCGGTCCGGACAGTTTTTCGGCACTCGCACGGATTCCACCTTTTGCGGGTAGTCGCACGGATTCAACAATTTTCTGGCGCTCACACTGATTCTACCATTTTTCCGTACGGGTCCGGACAATTTTTCGGCACTCGCAAGGATTCCACCTTTTGCGGGTAGTCGCACGGATTCAATAATTTTCTGGCGCTCACACTGATTCTACCATTTTTCCGTACTGGTCTGGACAGTTTTTCGGCACTCGCACGGATTCCACCTTTTCCCGGTACTTGCCCGGATTCCACAATTTTCTGGTGCTCACATTGATTCCACCATTTTTTCGTACTGGTCCGGACAATTTTTCGGCACTCGCAAGGATTCCACCTTTTGCGGGTAGTCGCACGGATTCAACAATTTTCTGGCGCTCACACAGATTCTACCATTTTTCCGTACTGGTCCGGACAATTTTTCGGCACTCGCACGGATTCCACCTTTTCCCGGTACTTGCCCGGATTCAACAATTTTCTGGTGCTCACACTGATTCTACCATTTTTTCGTACCGGTCCGGACAGTTTTTCGGCACTCGCACGGATTCCACCTTTTGCGGGTAGTCGCACGGATTCAACAATTTTCTGGCGCTCACACTGATTCTACCATTTTTCCGTACTAGTCTGGACAGTTTTTCGGCACTCGCACGGATTCCACCTTTTGGGGGTAGTCGCACGGATTCAACAATTTTCTGGCGCTCACACTGATTCTACCATTTTTCCGTACTGGTCTGGACAGTTTTTCGGCACTCGCACGGATTCCACCTTTTCCCGGTACTTGCCCGGATTCCACAATTTTCTGGTGCTCACATTGATTCCACCATTTTTTCGTACTGGTCCGGACAATTTTTCGGCACTCGCAAGGATTCCACCTTTTGCGGGTAGTCGCACGGATTCAACAATTTTCTGGCGCTCACACAGATTCTACCATTTTTCCGTACTGGTCCGGACAATTTTTCGGCACTCGCACGGATTCCACCTTTTCCCGGTACTTGCCCGGATTCAACAATTTTCTGGTGCTCACACTGATTCTACCATTTTTTCGTACCGGTCCGGACAGTTTTTCGGCACTCGCACGGATTCCACCTTTTGCGGGTAGTCGCACGGATTCAACAATTTTCTGGCGCTCACACTGATTCTACCATTTTTCCGTACTGGTCTGGACAGTTTTTCGGCACTCGCACGGATTCCACCTTTTCCCTGTACTTGCCCGGATTCAACAATTTTCTGGTGCTCACACTGATTCTACCATTTTTTCGTACCGGTCCGGACAGTTTTTCGGCACTCGCACGGATTCCACCTTTTGCGGGTAGTCGCACGGATTCAACAATTTTCTGGCGCTCACACTGATTCTACCATTTTTCCGTACTAGTCTGGACAGTTTTTCGGCACTCGCACGGATTCCACCTTTTGGGGGTAGTCGCACGGATTCAACAATTTTCTGGCGCTCACACTGATTCTACCATTTTTCCGTACTGGTCTGGACAGTTTTTCGGCACTCGCACGGATTCCACCTTTTCCCGGTACTTGCCCGGATTCCACAATTTTCTGGTGCTCACATTGATTCCACCATTTTTTCGTACTGGTCCGGACAATTTTTCGGCACTCGCAAGGATTCCACCTTTTGCGGGTAGTCGCACGGATTCAACAATTTTCTGGCGCTCACACAGATTCTACCATTTTTCCGTACTGGTCTGGACAATTTTTCGGCACTCGCACGGATTCCACCTTTTCCCGGTACTTGCCCGGATTCAACAATTTTCTGGTGCTCACACTGATTCTACCATTTTTTCGTACCGGTCCGGACAGTTTTTCGGCACTCGCACGGATTCCACCTTTTGCGGGTAGTCGCACGGATTCAACAATTTTCTGGCGCTCACACTGATTCTACCATTTTTCCGTACTGGTCTGGACAGTTTTTCGGCACTCGCACGGATTCCACCTTTTCCCTGTACTTGCCCGGATTAAACAATTTTCTGGTGCTCACACTGATTCTACCATTTTTTCGTACCGGTCCGGACAGTTTTTCGGCACTCGCACGGATTCCACCTTTTGCGGGTAGTCGCACGGATTCAACAATTTTCTGGCGCTCACACTGATTCTACCATTTTTCCGTACTGGTCTGGACAGTTTTTCGGCACTCGCACGGATTCCACCTTTTCCCTGTACTTGCCCGGATTAAACAATTTTCTGGTGCTCACACTGATTCTACCATTTTTTCGTACCGGTCCGGACAGTTTTTCGGCACTCGCACGGATTCCACCTTTTGCGGGTAGTCGCACGGATTCAACAATTTTCTGGCGCTCACACTGATTCTACCATTTTTCCGTACTGGTCTGGACAGTTTTTCGGCACTCGCACGGATTCCTCCTTTTCCCGGTACTTGGCCGGATTCAACAATTTTCTGGTGCTCACACTGATTCTACCATTTTTTCGTACCGGTCCGGACAGTTTTTCGGCACTCGCACGGATTCCACCTTTTGCGGGTAGTCGCACGGATTCAACAATTTTCTGGCGCTCACACTGATTCTACCATTTTTCCGTACTAGTCTGGACAGTTTTTCGGCACTCGCACGGATTCCACCTTTTCCAAGCACTTGCCCGGATTCAAAAATTTTCTGGTGCTCACACTGATTCTACCATTTTTTCGTACCGGTCCGGACAGTTTTTCGGCACTCGCACGGATTCCACCTTTTGCGGGTAGTCGCACGGATTCAACAATTTTTATGGCGCTCACACTGATTCTACCATTTTTCCGTACTGGTCTGGACAGTTTTTCGGCACTCGCACGGATTCCACCTTTTCCAAGTACTTGCCCGGATTCAACAATTTTCTGGTGCTCACACTGATTCTACCATTTTTTCGTACCGGTCCGGACAGTTTTTCGGCACTCGCACGAATTCCACCTTTTGCGGGTAGTAGCACGGATTCAACAATTTTCTGGCGCTCACACTGATTCTACCATTTTTCCGTACTGGTCTGGACAGTTTTTCGGCACTCGCACGGATTCCACCTTTTCCAAGTACTTGCCCGGATTCAACAATTTTCTGGTGCTCACACTGATTCTACCATTTTTTCGTACCGGTCCGGACAGTTTTTCGGCACTCGCACGGATTCCACCTTTTGCGGGTAGTCGCACGGATTCAACAATTTTCTGGCGCTCACACTGATTCTACCATTTTTCCGTACTGGTCTGGACAGTTTTTCGGCACTCGCACGGATTCCACCTTTTCCCTGTACTTGCCCGGATTCAACAATTTTCTGGTGCTCACACTGATTCTACCATTTTTTCGTACCGGTCCGGACAGTTTTTCGGCACTCGCACGGATTCCACCTTTTGCGGGTAGTCGCACGGATTCAACAATTTTCTGGCGCTCACACTGATTCTACCATTTTTCCGTACTGGTCTGGACAGTTTTTCGGCACTCGCACGGATTCCACCTTTTGGGGGTAGTCGCACGGATTCAACAATTTTCTGGCGCTCACACTGATTCTACCATTTTTCCGTACTGGTCTGGACAGTTTTTCGGCACTCGCACGGATTCCACCTTTTCCCGGTACTTGCCCGGATTCCACAATTTTCTGGTGCTCACATTGATTCCACCATTTTTTCGTACTGGTCCGGACAATTTTTCGGCACTCGCAAGGATTCCACCTTTTGCGGGTAGTCGCACGGATTCAACAATTTTCTGGCGCTCACACAGATTCTACCATTTTTCCGTACTGGTCCGGACAATTTTTCGGCACTCGCACGGATTCCACCTTTTCCCGGTACTTGCCCGGATTCAACAATTTTCTGGTGCTCACACTGATTCTACCATTTTTTCGTACCGGTCCGGACAGTTTTTCGGCACTCGCACGGATTCCACCTTTTGCGGGTAGTCGCACGGATTCAACAATTTTCTGGCGCTCACACTGATTCTCCCATTTTTCCGTACTGGTCTGGACAGTTTTTCGGCACTCGCACGGATTCCACCTTTTCCAAGTACTTGCCCGGATTCAACAATTTTCTGGTGCTCACACTGATTCTACCATTTTTTCGTACCGGTCCGGACAGTTTTTCGGCACTCGCACGGATTCCACCTTTTGCGGGTAGTCGCACGGATTCAACAATTTTCTGGCGCTCACACTGATTCTACCATTTTTCCGTACTGGTCTGGACAGTTTTTCGGCACTCGCACGGATTCCACCTTTTCCCTGTACTTGCCCGGATTAAACAATTTTCTGGTGCTCACACTGATTCTACCATTTTTTCGTACCGGTCCGGACAGTTTTTCGGCACTCGCACGGATTCCACCTTTTGCGGGTAGTCGCACGGATTCAACAATTTTCTGGCGCTCACACTGATTCTACCATTTTTCCGTACTGGTCTGGACAGTTTTTCGGCACTCGCACGGATTCCACCTTTTCCCTGTACTTGCCCGGATTAAACAATTTTCTGGTGCTCACACTGATTCTACCATTTTTTCGTACCGGTCCGGACAGTTTTTCGGCACTCGCACGGATTCCACCTTTTGCGGGTAGTCGCACGGATTCAACAATTTTCTGGCGCTCACACTGATTCTACCATTTTTCCGTACTGGTCTGGACAGTTTTTCGGCACTCGCACGGATTCCTCCTTTTCCCGGTACTTGGCCGGATTCAACAATTTTCTGGTGCTCACACTGATTCTACCATTTTTTCGTACCGGTCCGGACAGTTTTTCGGCACTCGCACGGATTCCACCTTTTGCGGGTAGTCGCACGGATTCAACAATTTTCTGGCGCTCACACTGATTCTACCATTTTTCCGTACTAGTCTGGACAGTTTTTCGGCACTCGCACGGATTCCACCTTTTCCAAGCACTTGCCCGGATTCAAAAATTTTCTGGTGCTCACACTAATTCTACCATTTTTTCGTACCGGTCCGGACAGTTTTTCGGCACTCGCACGGATTCCACCTTTTGCGGGTAGTCGCACGGATTCAACAATTTTTATGGCGCTCACACTGATTCTACCATTTTTCCGTACTGGTCTGGACAGTTTTTCGGCACTCGCACGGATTCCACCTTTTCCAAGTACTTGCCCGGATTCAACAATTTTCTGGTGCTCACACTGATTCTACCATTTTTTCGTACCGGTCCGGACAGTTTTTCGGCACTCGCACGAATTCCACCTTTTGCGGGTAGTAGCACGGATTCAACAATTTTCTGGCGCTCACACTGATTCTACCATTTTTCCGTACTGGTCTGGACAGTTTTTCGGCACTCGCACGGATTCCACCTTTTCCAAGTACTTGCCCGGATTCAACAATTTTCTGGTGCTCACACTGATTCTACCATTTTTTCGTACCGGTCCGGACAGTTTTTCGGCACTCGCACGGATTCCACCTTTTGCGGGTAGTCGCACGGATTCAACAATTTTCTGGCGCTCACACTGATTCTACCATTTTTCCGTACTGGTCTGGACAGTTTTTCGGCACTCGCACGGATTCCACCTTTTCCCTGTACTTGCCCGGATTCAACAATTTTCTGGTGCTCACACTGATTCTACCATTTTTTCGTACCGGTCCGGACAGTTTTTCGGCACTCGCACGGATTCCACCTTTTGCGGGTAGTCGCACGGATTCAACATTTTTCTGGCGCTCACACTGATTCTACCATTTTTCCGTACTGGTCTGGACAGTTTTTCGGCACTCGCACGGATTCCACCTTTTGGGGGTAGTCGCACGGATTCAACAATTTTCTGGCGCTCACACTGATTCTACCATTTTTCCGTACTGGTCTGGACAGTTTTTCGGCACTCGCATGGATTCCACCTTTTCCCGGTACTTGCCCGGATTCCACAATTTTCTGGTGCTCACATTGATTCCACCATTTTTTCGTACTGGTCCGGACAATTTTTCGGCACTCGCAAGGATTCCACCTTTTGCGGGTAGTCGCACGGATTCAACAATTTTCTGGCGCTCACACAGATTCTACCATTTTTCCGTACTGGTCCGGACAATTTTTCGGCACTCGCACGGATTCCACCTTTTCCCGGTACTTGCCCGGATTCAACAATTTTCTGGTGCTCACACTGATTCTACCATTTTTTCGTACCGGTCCGGACAGTTTTTCGGCACTCGCACGGATTCCACCTTTTGCGGGTAGTCGCACGGATTCAACAATTTTCTGGCGCTCACACTGATTCTCCCATTTTTCCGTACTGGTCTGGACAGTTTTTCGGCACTCGCACGGATTCCACCTTTTCCAAGTACTTGCCCGGATTCAACAATTTTCTGGTGCTCACACTGATTCTACCATTTTTTCGTACCGGTCCGGACAGTTTTTCGGCACTCGCACGGATTCCACCTTTTGCGGGTAGTCGCACGGATTCAACAATTTTCTGGCGCTCACACTGATTCTACCATTTTTCCGTACTGGTCTGGACAGTTTTTCGGCACTCGCACGGATTCCACCTTTTCCCTGTACTTGCCCGGATTAAACAATTTTCTGGTGCTCACACTGATTCTACCATTTTTTCGTACCGGTCCGGACAGTTTTTCGGCACTCGCACGGATTCCACCTTTTGCGGGTAGTCGCACGGATTCAACAATTTTCTGGCGCTCACACTGATTCTACCATTTTTCCGTACTGGTCTGGACAGTTTTTCGGCACTCGCACGGATTCCACCTTTTCCCTGTACTTGCCCGGATTAAACAATTTTCTGGTGCTCACACTGATTCTACCATTTTTTCGTACCGGTCCGGACAGTTTTTCGGCACTCGCACAGATTCCACCTTTTGCGGGTAGTCGCACGGATTCAACAATTTTCTGGCGCTCACACTGATTCTACCATTTTTCCGTACTGGTCTGGACAGTTTTTCGGCACTCGCACGGATTCCTCCTTTTCCCGGTACTTGGCCGGATTCAACAATTTTCTGGTGCTCACACTGATTCTACCATTTTTTCGTACCGGTCCGGACAGTTTTTCGGCACTCGCACGGATTCCACCTTTTGCGGGTAGTCGCACGGATTCAACAATTTTCTGGCGCTCACACTGATTCTACCATTTTTCCGTACTAGTCTGGACAGTTTTTCGGCACTCGCACGGATTCCACCTTTTCCAAGCACTTGCCCGGATTCAAAAATTTTCTGGTGCTCACACTGATTCTACCATTTTTTCGTACCGGTCCGGACAGTTTTTCGGCACTCGCACGGATTCCACCTTTTGCGGGTAGTCGCACGGATTCAACAATTTTTATGGCGCTCACACTGATTCTACCATTTTTTCGTACCGGTCCGGACAGTTTTTCGGCACTCGCACGGATTCCACCTTTTGCGGGTAGTCGCACGGATTCAACAATTTTCTGGCGCTCACACTGATTCTACCATTTTTCCGTACTGGTCTGGACAGTTTTTCGGCACTCGCACGGATTCCACCTTTTCCCTGTACTTGCCCGGATTAAACAATTTTCTGGTGCTCACACTGATTCTACCATTTTTTCGTACCGGTCCGGACAGTTTTTCGGCACTCGCACGGATTCCACCTTTTGCGGGTAGTCGCACGGATTCAACAATTTTCTGGCGCTCACACTGATTCTACCATTTTTCCGTACTGGTCTGGACAGTTTTTCGGCACTCGCACGGATTCCACCTTTTGGGGGTAGTCGCACGGATTCAACAATTTTCTGGCGCTCACACTGATTCTACCATTTTTCCGTACTGGTCTGGACAGTTTTTCGGCACTCGCATGGATTCCACCTTTTCCCGGTACTTGCCCGGATTCCACAATTTTCTGGTGCTCACATTGATTCCACCATTTTTTCGTACTGGTCCGGACAATTTTTCGGCACTCGCAAGGATTCCACCTTTTGCGGGTAGTCGCACGGATTCAACAATTTTCTGGCGCTCACACAGATTCTACCATTTTTCCGTACTGGTCCGGACAATTTTTCGGCACTCGCACGGATTCCACCTTTTCCCGGTACTTGCCCGGATTCAACAATTTTCTGGTGCTCACACTGATTCTACCATTTTTTCGTACCGGTCCGGACAGTTTTTCGGCACTCGCACGGATTCCACCTTTTGCGGGTAGTCGCACGGATTCAACAATTTTCTGGCGCTCACACTGATTCTCCCATTTTTCCGTACTGGTCTGGACAGTTTTTCGGCACTCGCACGGATTCCACCTTTTCCAAGTACTTGCCCGGATTCAACAATTTTCTGGTGCTCACACTGATTCTACCATTTTTTCGTACCGGTCCGGACAGTTTTTCGGCACTCGCACGGATTCCACCTTTTGCGGGTAGTCGCACGGATTCAACAATTTTCTGGCGCTCACACTGATTCTACCATTTTTCCGTACTGGTCTGGACAGTTTTTCGGCACTCGCACGGATTCCACCTTTTCCCTGTACTTGCCCGGATTAAACAATTTTCTGGTGCTCACACTGATTCTACCATTTTTTCGTACCGGTCCGGACAGTTTTTCGGCACTCGCACGGATTCCACCTTTTGCGGGTAGTCGCACGGATTCAACAATTTTCTGGCGCTCACACTGATTCTACCATTTTTCCGTACTGGTCTGGACAGTTTTTCGGCACTCGCACGGATTCCACCTTTTCCCTGTACTTGCCCGGATTAAACAATTTTCTGGTGCTCACACTGATTCTACCATTTTTTCGTACCGGTCCGGACAGTTTTTCGGCACTCGCACAGATTCCACCTTTTGCGGGTAGTCGCACGGATTCAACAATTTTCTGGCGCTCACACTGATTCTACCATTTTTCCGTACTGGTCTGGACAGTTTTTCGGCACTCGCACGGATTCCTCCTTTTCCCGGTACTTGGCCGGATTCAACAATTTTCTGGTGCTCACACTGATTCTACCATTTTTTCGTACCGGTCCGGACAGTTTTTCGGCACTCGCACGGATTCCACCTTTTGCGGGTAGTCGCACGGATTCAACAATTTTCTGGCGCTCACACTGATTCTACCATTTTTCCGTACTAGTCTGGACAGTTTTTCGGCACTCGCACGGATTCCACCTTTTCCAAGCACTTGCCCGGATTCAAAAATTTTCTGGTGCTCACACTGATTCTACCATTTTTTCGTACCGGTCCGGACAGTTTTTCGGCACTCGCACGGATTCCACCTTTTGCGGGTAGTCGCACGGATTCAACAATTTTTATGGCGCTCACACTGATTCTACCATTTTTTCGTACCGGTCCGGACAGTTTTTCGGCACTCGCACGGATTCCACCTTTTGCGGGTAGTCGCACGGATTCAACAATTTTCTGGCGCTCACACTGATTCTACCATTTTTCCGTACTGGTCTGGACAGTTTTTCGGCACTCGCACGGATTCCACCTTTTCCCTGTACTTGCCCGGATTAAACAATTTTCTGGTGCTCACACTGATTCTACCATTTTTTCGTACCGGTCCGGACAGTTTTTCGGCACTCGCACGGATTCCACCTTTTGCGGGTAGTCGCACGGATTCAACAATTTTCTGGCGCTCACACTGATTCTACCATTTTTCCGTACTGGTCTGGACAGTTTTTCGGCACTCGCACGGATTCCACCTTTTCCCTGTACTTGCCCGGATTAAACAATTTTCTGGTGCTCACACTGATTCTACCATTTTTTCGTACCGGTCCGGACAGTTTTTCGGCACTCGCACAGATTCCACCTTTTGCGGGTAGTCGCACGGATTCAACAATTTTCTGGCGCTCACACTGATTCTACCATTTTTCCGTACTGGTCTGGACAGTTTTTCGGCACTCGCACGGATTCCTCCTTTTCCCGGTACTTGGCCGGATTCAACAATTTTCTGGTGCTCACACTGATTCTACCATTTTTTCGTACCGGTCCGGACAGTTTTTCGGCACTCGCACGGATTCCACCTTTTGCGGGTAGTCGCACGGATTCAACAATTTTCTGGCGCTCACACTGATTCTACCATTTTTCCGTACTAGTCTGGACAGTTTTTCGGCACTCGCACGGATTCCACCTTTTCCAAGCACTTGCCCGGATTCAAAAATTTTCTGGTGCTCACACTGATTCTACCATTTTTTCGTACCGGTCCGGACAGTTTTTCGGCACTCGCACGGATTCCACCTTTTGCGGGTAGTCGCACGGATTCAACAATTTTTATGGCGCTCACACTGATTCTACCATTTTTCCGTACTGGTCTGGACAGTTTTTCGGCACTCGCACGGATTCCACCTTTTCCCGGTACTTGCCCGGATTCAACAATTTTTTGGTGCTCACACTGATTCTACCATTTTTTCGTACCGGTCCGGACAGTTTTTCGGCACTCGCACGGATTCCACCTTTTGCGGGTAGTCGCACGGATTCAACAATTTTCTGGCGCTCACACTGATTCTACCATTTTTCCGTACTGGTCTGGACAGTTTTTCGGCACTCGCACGGATTCCACCTTTTCCAAGTACTTGCCCGGATTCAACAATTTTCTGGTGCTCACACTGATTCTACCATTTTTTCGTACCGGTCCGGACAGTTTTTCGGCACTCGTACGGATTCCACCTTTTGCGGGTAGTCGCATGGATTCAACAATTTTCTGGCGCTCACAGTGATTCTACCATTTTTCCGTACTGGTCTGGACAGTTTTTCGGCACTCGCACGGATTCCACCTTTTCCCGGTACTTGCCCGGATTCCACAATTTTCTGGTGCTCACATTGATTCCACCATTTTTTCGTATTGGTCCGGACAATTTTTCGGCACTCGCAAGGATTCCACCTTTTGCGGGTAGTCACACGGATTCAACAATTTTCTGGCGCTCACACAGATTCTACCATTTTTCCGTACTGGTCTGGACAATTTTTCGGCACTCGCACGGATTCCACCTTTTCCCGGTACTTGCCCGGATTCAACAATTTTCTGGTGCTCACATTGATTCTACCATTTTTTCGTACGGGTCCGGACTATTTTTCGGCACTCGCAAGGATTCCACCTTTTGCGGGTAGTCGCACGGATTCAATAATTTTCTGGCGCTCACACTGATTCTACCATTTTTTCGTACCGGTCCGGACAGTTTTTCGGCACTCGCACGGATTCCACCTTTTGCGGGTAGTCGCACGGATTCAACAATTTTCTGGCGCTCACACTGATTCTACCATTTTTCCGTACTGGTCTGGACAGTTTTTCGGCACTCGCACGGATTCCACCTTTTCCCGGTACTTGCCCGGATTCAACAATTTTCGGGTGCTGACATTGATTCCACCATTTTTTCGTACTGGTCCGGACAATTTTTCGGCACTCGCAAGGATTCCACCTTTTGCGGGTAGTCGAACGGATTCAACAATTTTCTGGCGCTCGACCTGATTATACCATTTTTCCGTACTGGTCTGGACAATTTTTCGGCACTCGCACGGATTCCACCTTTTCCCGGTACTTGCCCGGATTCCACAATTTTCTGGTGCTCACATTGATTCCACCATTTTTTCGTACTGGTCCGGACAATTTTTCGGCACTCGCAAGGATTCCACCTTTTGCGGGTAGTCACACGGATTCAACAATTTTCTGGCGCTCACACAGATTCTACCATTTTTCCGTACTGGTCTGGACAATTTTTCGGCACTCGCACGGATTCCACCTTTTCCCGGTACTTGCCCGGATTCAACAATTTTCTGGTGCTCACACTGATTCTACCATTTTTTCGTACCGGTCCGGACAGTTTTTCGGCACTCGCACGGATTCCACCTTTTGCGGGTAGTCGCACGGATTCAACAATTTTCTGGCGCTCACACTGATTCTACCATTTTTCCGTACTAGTCTGGACAGTTTTTCGGCACTCGCACGGATTCCACCTTTTGGGGGTAGTCGCACGGATTCAACAATTTTCTGGCGCTCACACTGATTCTACCATTTTTCCGTACTGGTCTGGACAGTTTTTCGGCACTCGCACGGATTCCACCTTTTCCCGGTACTTGCCCGGATTCCACAATTTTCTGGTGCTCACATTGATTCCACCATTTTTTCGTACTGGTCCGGACAATTTTTCGGCACTCGCAAGGATTCCACCTTTTGCGGGTAGTCGCACGGATTCAACAATTTTCTGGCGCTCACACAGATTCTACCATTTTTCCGTACTGGTCCGGACAATTTTTCGGCACTCGCACGGATTCCACCTTTTCCCGGTACTTGCCCGGATTCAACAATTTTCTGGTGCTCACACTGATTCTACCATTTTTTCGTACCGGTCCGGACAGTTTTTCGGCACTCGCACGGATTCCACCTTTTGCGGGTAGTCGCACGGATTCAACAATTTTCTGGCGCTCACACTGATTCTACCATTTTTCCGTACTGGTCTGGACAGTTTTTCGGCACTCGCACGGATTCCACCTTTTCCCTGTACTTGCCCGGATTCAACAATTTTCTGGTGCTCACACTGATTCTACCATTTTTTCGTACCGGTCCGGACAGTTTTTCGGCACTCGCACGGATTCCACCTTTTGCGGGTAGTCGCACGGATTCAACAATTTTCTGGCGCTCACACTGATTCTACCATTTTTCCGTACTAGTCTGGACAGTTTTTCGGCACTCGCACGGATTCCACCTTTTGGGGGTAGTCGCACGGATTCAACAATTTTCTGGCGCTCACACTGATTCTACCATTTTTCCGTACTGGTCTGGACAGTTTTTCGGCACTCGCACGGATTCCACCTTTTCCCGGTACTTGCCCGGATTCCACAATTTTCTGGTGCTCACATTGATTCCACCATTTTTTCGTACTGGTCCGGACAATTTTTCGGCACTCGCAAGGATTCCACCTTTTGCGGGTAGTCGCACGGATTCAACAATTTTCTGGCGCTCACACAGATTCTACCATTTTTCCGTACTGGTCTGGACAATTTTTCGGCACTCGCACGGATTCCACCTTTTCCCGGTACTTGCCCGGATTCAACAATTTTCTGGTGCTCACACTGATTCTACCATTTTTTCGTACCGGTCCGGACAGTTTTTCGGCACTCGCACGGATTCCACCTTTTGCGGGTAGTCGCACGGATTCAACAATTTTCTGGCGCTCACACTGATTCTACCATTTTTCCGTACTGGTCTGGACAGTTTTTCGGCACTCGCACGGATTCCACCTTTTCCCTGTACTTGCCCGGATTAAACAATTTTCTGGTGCTCACACTGATTCTACCATTTTTTCGTACCGGTCCGGACAGTTTTTCGGCACTCGCACGGATTCCACCTTTTGCGGGTAGTCGCACGGATTCAACAATTTTCTGGCGCTCACACTGATTCTACCATTTTTCCGTACTGGTCTGGACAGTTTTTCGGCACTCGCACGGATTCCACCTTTTCCCTGTACTTGCCCGGATTAAACAATTTTCTGGTGCTCACACTGATTCTACCATTTTTTCGTACCGGTCCGGACAGTTTTTCGGCACTCGCACGGATTCCACCTTTTGCGGGTAGTCGCACGGATTCAACAATTTTCTGGCGCTCACACTGATTCTACCATTTTTCCGTACTGGTCTGGACAGTTTTTCGGCACTCGCACGGATTCCTCCTTTTCCCGGTACTTGGCCGGATTCAACAATTTTCTGGTGCTCACACTGATTCTACCATTTTTTCGTACCGGTCCGGACAGTTTTTCGGCACTCGCACGGATTCCACCTTTTGCGGGTAGTCGCACGGATTCAACAATTTTCTGGCGCTCACACTGATTCTACCATTTTTCCGTACTAGTCTGGACAGTTTTTCGGCACTCGCACGGATTCCACCTTTTCCAAGCACTTGCCCGGATTCAAAAATTTTCTGGTGCTCACACTGATTCTACCATTTTTTCGTACCGGTCCGGACAGTTTTTCGGCACTCGCACGGATTCCACCTTTTGCGGGTAGTCGCACGGATTCAACAATTTTTATGGCGCTCACACTGATTCTACCATTTTTCCGTACTGGTCTGGACAGTTTTTCGGCACTCGCACGGATTCCACCTTTTCCAAGTACTTGCCCGGATTCAACAATTTTCTGGTGCTCACACTGATTCTACCATTTTTTCGTACCGGTCCGGACAGTTTTTCGGCACTCGCACGAATTCCACCTTTTGCGGGTAGTAGCACGGATTCAACAATTTTCTGGCGCTCACACTGATTCTACCATTTTTCCGTACTGGTCTGGACAGTTTTTCGGCACTCGCACGGATTCCACCTTTTCCAAGTACTTGCCCGGATTCAACAATTTTCTGGTGCTCACACTGATTCTACCATTTTTTCGTACCGGTCCGGACAGTTTTTCGGCACTCGCACGGATTCCACCTTTTGCGGGTAGTCGCACGGATTCAACAATTTTCTGGCGCTCACACTGATTCTACCATTTTTCCGTACTGGTCTGGACAGTTTTTCGGCACTCGCACGGATTCCACCTTTTCCCTGTACTTGCCCGGATTCAACAATTTTCTGGTGCTCACACTGATTCTACCATTTTTTCGTACCGGTCCGGACAGTTTTTCGGCACTCGCACGGATTCCACCTTTTGCGGGTAGTCGCACGGATTCAACAATTTTCTGGCGCTCACACTGATTCTACCATTTTTCCGTACTGGTCTGGACAGTTTTTCGGCACTCGCACGGATTCCACCTTTTGGGGGTAGTCGCACGGATTCAACAATTTTCTGGCGCTCACACTGATTCTACCATTTTTCCGTACTGGTCTGGACAGTTTTTCGGCACTCGCACGGATTCCACCTTTTCCCGGTACTTGCCCGGATTCCACAATTTTCTGGTGCTCACATTGATTCCACCATTTTTTCGTACTGGTCCGGACAATTTTTCGGCACTCGCAAGGATTCCACCTTTTGCGGGTAGTCGCACGGATTCAACAATTTTCTGGCGCTCACACAGATTCTACCATTTTTCCGTACTGGTCCGGACAATTTTTCGGCACTCGCACGGATTCCACCTTTTCCCGGTACTTGCCCGGATTCAACAATTTTCTGGTGCTCACACTGATTCTACCATTTTTTCGTACCGGTCCGGACAGTTTTTCGGCACTCGCACGGATTCCACCTTTTGCGGGTAGTCGCACGGATTCAACAATTTTCTGGCGCTCACACTGATTCTCCCATTTTTCCGTACTGGTCTGGACAGTTTTTCGGCACTCGCACGGATTCCACCTTTTCCAAGTACTTGCCCGGATTCAACAATTTTCTGGTGCTCACACTGATTCTACCATTTTTTCGTACCGGTCCGGACAGTTTTTCGGCACTCGCACGGATTCCACCTTTTGCGGGTAGTCGCACGGATTCAACAATTTTCTGGCGCTCACACTGATTCTACCATTTTTCCGTACTGGTCTGGACAGTTTTTCGGCACTCGCACGGATTCCACCTTTTCCCTGTACTTGCCCGGATTAAACAATTTTCTGGTGCTCACACTGATTCTACCATTTTTTCGTACCGGTCCGGACAGTTTTTCGGCACTCGCACGGATTCCACCTTTTGCGGGTAGTCGCACGGATTCAACAATTTTCTGGCGCTCACACTGATTCTACCATTTTTCCGTACTGGTCTGGACAGTTTTTCGGCACTCGCACGGATTCCACCTTTTCCCTGTACTTGCCCGGATTAAACAATTTTCTGGTGCTCACACTGATTCTACCATTTTTTCGTACCGGTCCGGACAGTTTTTCGGCACTCGCACGGATTCCACCTTTTGCGGGTAGTCGCACGGATTCAACAATTTTCTGGCGCTCACACTGATTCTACCATTTTTCCGTACTGGTCTGGACAGTTTTTCGGCACTCGCACGGATTCCTCCTTTTCCCGGTACTTGGCCGGATTCAACAATTTTCTGGTGCTCACACTGATTCTACCATTTTTTCGTACCGGTCCGGACAGTTTTTCGGCACTCGCACGGATTCCACCTTTTGCGGGTAGTCGCACGGATTCAACAATTTTCTGGCGCTCACACTGATTCTACCATTTTTCCGTACTAGTCTGGACAGTTTTTCGGCACTCGCACGGATTCCACCTTTTCCAAGCACTTGCCCGGATTCAAAAATTTTCTGGTGCTCACACTAATTCTACCATTTTTTCGTACCGGTCCGGACAGTTTTTCGGCACTCGCACGGATTCCACCTTTTGCGGGTAGTCGCACGGATTCAACAATTTTTATGGCGCTCACACTGATTCTACCATTTTTCCGTACTGGTCTGGACAGTTTTTCGGCACTCGCACGGATTCCACCTTTTCCAAGTACTTGCCCGGATTCAACAATTTTCTGGTGCTCACACTGATTCTACCATTTTTTCGTACCGGTCCGGACAGTTTTTCGGCACTCGCACGAATTCCACCTTTTGCGGGTAGTAGCACGGATTCAACAATTTTCTGGCGCTCACACTGATTCTACCATTTTTCCGTACTGGTCTGGACAGTTTTTCGGCACTCGCACGGATTCCACCTTTTCCAAGTACTTGCCCGGATTCAACAATTTTCTGGTGCTCACACTGATTCTACCATTTTTTCGTACCGGTCCGGACAGTTTTTCGGCACTCGCACGGATTCCACCTTTTGCGGGTAGTCGCACGGATTCAACAATTTTCTGGCGCTCACACTGATTCTACCATTTTTCCGTACTGGTCTGGACAGTTTTTCGGCACTCGCACGGATTCCACCTTTTCCCTGTACTTGCCCGGATTCAACAATTTTCTGGTGCTCACACTGATTCTACCATTTTTTCGTACCGGTCCGGACAGTTTTTCGGCACTCGCACGGATTCCACCTTTTGCGGGTAGTCGCACGGATTCAACATTTTTCTGGCGCTCACACTGATTCTACCATTTTTCCGTACTGGTCTGGACAGTTTTTCGGCACTCGCACGGATTCCACCTTTTGGGGGTAGTCGCACGGATTCAACAATTTTCTGGCGCTCACACTGATTCTACCATTTTTCCGTACTGGTCTGGACAGTTTTTCGGCACTCGCATGGATTCCACCTTTTCCCGGTACTTGCCCGGATTCCACAATTTTCTGGTGCTCACATTGATTCCACCATTTTTTCGTACTGGTCCGGACAATTTTTCGGCACTCGCAAGGATTCCACCTTTTGCGGGTAGTCGCACGGATTCAACAATTTTCTGGCGCTCACACAGATTCTACCATTTTTCCGTACTGGTCCGGACAATTTTTCGGCACTCGCACGGATTCCACCTTTTCCCGGTACTTGCCCGGATTCAACAATTTTCTGGTGCTCACACTGATTCTACCATTTTTTCGTACCGGTCCGGACAGTTTTTCGGCACTCGCACGGATTCCACCTTTTGCGGGTAGTCGCACGGATTCAACAATTTTCTGGCGCTCACACTGATTCTCCCATTTTTCCGTACTGGTCTGGACAGTTTTTCGGCACTCGCACGGATTCCACCTTTTCCAAGTACTTGCCCGGATTCAACAATTTTCTGGTGCTCACACTGATTCTACCATTTTTTCGTACCGGTCCGGACAGTTTTTCGGCACTCGCACGGATTCCACCTTTTGCGGGTAGTCGCACGGATTCAACAATTTTCTGGCGCTCACACTGATTCTACCATTTTTCCGTACTGGTCTGGACAGTTTTTCGGCACTCGCACGGATTCCACCTTTTCCCTGTACTTGCCCGGATTAAACAATTTTCTGGTGCTCACACTGATTCTACCATTTTTTCGTACCGGTCCGGACAGTTTTTCGGCACTCGCACGGATTCCACCTTTTGCGGGTAGTCGCACGGATTCAACAATTTTCTGGCGCTCACACTGATTCTACCATTTTTCCGTACTGGTCTGGACAGTTTTTCGGCACTCGCACGGATTCCACCTTTTCCCTGTACTTGCCCGGATTAAACAATTTTCTGGTGCTCACACTGATTCTACCATTTTTTCGTACCGGTCCGGACAGTTTTTCGGCACTCGCACAGATTCCACCTTTTGCGGGTAGTCGCACGGATTCAACAATTTTCTGGCGCTCACACTGATTCTACCATTTTTCCGTACTGGTCTGGACAGTTTTTCGGCACTCGCACGGATTCCTCCTTTTCCCGGTACTTGGCCGGATTCAACAATTTTCTGGTGCTCACACTGATTCTACCATTTTTTCGTACCGGTCCGGACAGTTTTTCGGCACTCGCACGGATTCCACCTTTTGCGGGTAGTCGCACGGATTCAACAATTTTCTGGCGCTCACACTGATTCTACCATTTTTCCGTACTAGTCTGGACAGTTTTTCGGCACTCGCACGGATTCCACCTTTTCCAAGCACTTGCCCGGATTCAAAAATTTTCTGGTGCTCACACTGATTCTACCATTTTTTCGTACCGGTCCGGACAGTTTTTCGGCACTCGCACGGATTCCACCTTTTGCGGGTAGTCGCACGGATTCAACAATTTTTATGGCGCTCACACTGATTCTACCATTTTTTCGTACCGGTCCGGACAGTTTTTCGGCACTCGCACGGATTCCACCTTTTGCGGGTAGTCGCACGGATTCAACAATTTTCTGGCGCTCACACTGATTCTACCATTTTTCCGTACTGGTCTGGACAGTTTTTCGGCACTCGCACGGATTCCACCTTTTCCCTGTACTTGCCCGGATTAAACAATTTTCTGGTGCTCACACTGATTCTACCATTTTTTCGTACCGGTCCGGACAGTTTTTCGGCACTCGCACGGATTCCACCTTTTGCGGGTAGTCGCACGGATTCAACAATTTTCTGGCGCTCACACTGATTCTACCATTTTTCCGTACTGGTCTGGACAGTTTTTCGGCACTCGCACGGATTCCACCTTTTCCCTGTACTTGCCCGGATTAAACAATTTTCTGGTGCTCACACTGATTCTACCATTTTTTCGTACCGGTCCGGACAGTTTTTCGGCACTCGCACAGATTCCACCTTTTGCGGGTAGTCGCACGGATTCAACAATTTTCTGGCGCTCACACTGATTCTACCATTTTTCCGTACTGGTCTGGACAGTTTTTCGGCACTCGCACGGATTCCTCCTTTTCCCGGTACTTGGCCGGATTCAACAATTTTCTGGTGCTCACACTGATTCTACCATTTTTTCGTACCGGTCCGGACAGTTTTTCGGCACTCGCACGGATTCCACCTTTTGCGGGTAGTCGCACGGATTCAACAATTTTCTGGCGCTCACACTGATTCTACCATTTTTCCGTACTAGTCTGGACAGTTTTTCGGCACTCGCACGGATTCCACCTTTTCCAAGCACTTGCCCGGATTCAAAAATTTTCTGGTGCTCACACTGATTCTACCATTTTTTCGTACCGGTCCGGACAGTTTTTCGGCACTCGCACGGATTCCACCTTTTGCGGGTAGTCGCACGGATTCAACAATTTTTATGGCGCTCACACTGATTCTACCATTTTTCCGTACTGGTCTGGACAGTTTTTCGGCACTCGCACGGATTCCACCTTTTCCCGGTACTTGCCCGGATTCAACAATTTTTTGGTGCTCACACTGATTCTACCATTTTTTCGTACCGGTCCGGACAGTTTTTCGGCACTCGCACGGATTCCACCTTTTGCGGGTAGTCGCACGGATTCAACAATTTTCTGGCGCTCACACTGATTCTACCATTTTTCCGTACTGGTCTGGACAGTTTTTCGGCACTCGCACGGATTCCACCTTTTCCAAGTACTTGCCCGGATTCAACAATTTTCTGGTGCTCACACTGATTCTACCATTTTTTCGTACCGGTCCGGACAGTTTTTCGGCACTCGTACGGATTCCACCTTTTGCGGGTAGTCGCATGGATTCAACAATTTTCTGGCGCTCACAGTGATTCTACCATTTTTCCGTACTGGTCTGGACAGTTTTTCGGCACTCGCACGGATTCCACCTTTTCCCGGTACTTGCCCGGATTCCACAATTTTCTGGTGCTCACATTGATTCCACCATTTTTTCGTATTGGTCCGGACAATTTTTCGGCACTCGCAAGGATTCCACCTTTTGCGGGTAGTCACACGGATTCAACAATTTTCTGGCGCTCACACAGATTCTACCATTTTTCCGTACTGGTCTGGACAATTTTTCGGCACTCGCACGGATTCCACCTTTTCCCGGTACTTGCCCGGATTCAACAATTTTCTGGTGCTCACATTGATTCTACCATTTTTTCGTACGGGTCCGGACTATTTTTCGGCACTCGCAAGGATTCCACCTTTTGCGGGTAGTCGCACGGATTCAATAATTTTCTGGCGCTCACACTGATTCTACCATTTTTTCGTACCGGTCCGGACAGTTTTTCGGCACTCGCACGGATTCCACCTTTTGCGGGTAGTCGCACGGATTCAACAATTTTCTGGCGCTCACACTGATTCTACCATTTTTCCGTACTGGTCTGGACAGTTTTTCGGCACTCGCACGGATTCCACCTTTTCCCGGTACTTGCCCGGATTCAACAATTTTCGGGTGCTGACATTGATTCCACCATTTTTTCGTACTGGTCCGGACAATTTTTCGGCACTCGCAAGGATTCCACCTTTTGCGGGTAGTCGAACGGATTCAACAATTTTCTGGCGCTCGACCTGATTATACCATTTTTCCGTACTGGTCTGGACAATTTTTCGGCACTCGCACGGATTCCACCTTTTCCCGGTACTTGCCCGGATTCCACAATTTTCTGGTGCTCACATTGATTCCACCATTTTTTCGTACTGGTCCGGACAATTTTTCGGCACTCGCAAGGATTCCACCTTTTGCGGGTAGTCACACGGATTCAACAATTTTCTGGCGCTCACACAGATTCTACCATTTTTCCGTACTGGTCTGGACAATTTTTCGGCACTCGCACGGATTCCACCTTTTCCCGGTACTTGCCCGGATTCAACAATTTTCTGGTGCTCACACTGATTCTACCATTTTTTCGTACCGGTCCGGACAGTTTTTCGGCACTCGCACGGATTCCACCTTTTGCGGGTAGTCGCACGGATTCAACAATTTTCTGGCGCTCACACTGATTCTACCATTTTTCCGTACTGGTCTGGACAGTTTTTCGGCACTCGCACGGATTCCACCTTTTGCGGGTAGTCGCACGGATTCAACAATTTTCTGGCGCTCACACTGATTCTACCATTTTTCCGTACTGGTCTGGACAGTTTTTCGGCACTCGCACGGATTCCACCTTTTCCCGGTACTTGCCCGGATTCAACAATTTTTTGGTGCTCACACTGATTCTACCATTTTTTCGTACCGGTCCGGACAGTTTTTCGGCACTCGCACGGATTCCACCTTTTGCGGGTAGTCGCACGGATTCAACAATTTTCTGGCGCTCACACTGATTCTACCATTTTTCCGTACTGGTCTGGACAGTTTTTCGGCACTCGCACGGATTCCACCTTTTCCCTGTACTTGCCCGGATTAAACAATTTTCTGGTGCTCACACTGATTCTACCATTTTTTCGTACCGGTCCGGACAGTTTTTCGGCACTCGCACGGATTCCACCTTTTGCGGGTAGTCGCACGGATTCAACAATTTTCTGGCGCTCACACTGATTCTACCATTTTTCCGTACTGGTCTGGACAGTTTTTCGGCACTCGCACGGATTCCACCTTTTCCCTGTACTTGCCCGGATTAAACAATTTTCTGGTGCTCACACTGATTCTACCATTTTTTCGTACCGGTCCGGACAGTTTTTCGGCACTCGCACAGATTCCACCTTTTGCGGGTAGTCGCACGGATTCAACAATTTTCTGGCGCTCACACTGATTCTACCATTTTTCCGTACTGGTCTGGACAGTTTTTCGGCACTCGCACGGATTCCTCCTTTTCCCGGTACTTGGCCGGATTCAACAATTTTCTGGTGCTCACACTGATTCTACCATTTTTTCGTACCGGTCTGGACAGTTTTTCGGCACTCGCACGGATTCCACCTTTTCCCGGTACTTGCCCGGATTCAACAATTTTCTGGCGCTCACACTGATTCTACCATTTTTCCGTACTGGTCTGGACAGTTTTTCGGCACTCGCACGGATTCCACCTTTTCCAAGCACTTGCCCGGATTCAAAAATTTTCTGGTGCTCACACTGATTCTACCATTTTTTCGTACCGGTCCGGACAGTTTTTCGGCACTCGCACGGATTCCACCTTTTGCGGGTAGTCGCACGGATTCAACAATTTTCTGGCGCTCACACTGATTCTACCATTTTTCCGTACTGGTCTGGACAGTTTTTCGGCACTCGCACGGATTCCACCTTTTCCCGGTACTTGGCCGGATTCAACAATTTTCTGGTGCTCACTCTGATTCTACCATTTTTTCGTACCGGTCCGGACAGTTTTTCGGCACTCACACGGATTCCACCTTTTGCGGGTAGTCGCACGGATTCAACAATTTTCTGGCGCTCACACTGATTCTACCATTTTTCCGTACTGGTCTGGACAGTTTTTCGGCACTCGCACGGATTCCACCTTTTCCCGGTACTTGCTCGGATTCAAAAATTTTCTGGTGCTCACATTGATTCTACCATTTTTTCGTACGGGTCCGGACAATTTTTCGGCACTCGCAAGGATTCCACCTTTTGCGGGTAGTCGCACGGATTCAACAATTTTCTGGCGCTCACACAGATTCTACCATTTTTCCGTACTGGTCTGGACAATTTTTCGGCACTCGCACGGATTCCACCTTTTCCCGGCACTTGCCCGGATTCAACAATTTTCTGGTGCTCACACTGATTCTACCATTTTTTCATACCGGTCCGGACAGATTTTCGGCGCTCGCACGGATTCCACCTTTTGCGGGTAGTCGCACGGATTAAACAATTTTCTGGCGCTCACACTGATTCTACCATTTTTCCGTACTGGTCTGGACAGTTTTTCGGCACTCGCACGGATTCCACCTTTTCCAAGTACTTGCCCGGATTCAACAATTTTCCGGTGCTCACACAGATTCTACAATTTTTCCGTACTGGTCTGGACAGTTTTTCGGCACTCGCACGGATTCCACCTTTTCCCGGTACTTGCCCGGATTCAACAATTTTCTGGTGCTCACACTGATTCTACCATTTTTTCGTACCGGTCCGGACAGTTTTTCGGCACTCGCACGGATTACACCTTTTGCGGGTAGTCGCACGGATTCAACAATTTTCTGTCGCTCACAAAGATTCTACCATTTTTCCGTAATGGTCTGGACAATTTTTCGGCACTCGCACGGATTCCACCTTTTCCCGGTACTTGCCCGGATTCAACAATTTTCTGGTGCTCACACTGATTCTACCATTTTTTCGTACCGGTCCGGACAGTTTTTCGGCACTCGCACGGATTCCACCTTTTGCGGGTAGTCGCACGGATTCAACAATTTTCTGGCGCTCACACTGATTCTACCATTTTTCCGTACTGGTCTGGACAGTTTTTCGGCACTCGCACGGATTCCACCTTTTCCCGGTACTTGCCCGGATTCAACAATTTTCTGGTGCTCACACTGATTCTACCATTTTTTCGTACCGGTCCGGACAGTTTTTCGGCACTCGCACGGATTCCACCTTTTGCGGGTAGTCGCACGGATTCAACAATTTTCTGGCGCTCACACTGATTCTACCATTTTTCCGTAATGGTCTGGACAGTTTTTCGGCACTCGCACGGATTCCACCTTTTCCCGGTACTTGCCCGGATTCAACAATTTTCTGGTGCTCACACTGATTCTACCATTTTTTCGTACCGGTCCGGACAGTTTTTCGGCACTCGCACGGATTACACCTTTTGCGGGTAGTCGCACGGATTCAACAATTTTCTGTCGCTCACAAAGATTCTACCATTTTTCCGTAATGGTCTGGACAATTTTTCGGCACTCGCACGGATTCCACCTTTTCCCGGTACTTGCCCGGATTCAACAATTTTCTGGTGCTCACACTGATTCTACCATTTTTTCGTACCGGTCCGGACAGTTTTTCGGCACTCGCACGGATTCCACCTTTTGCGGGTAGTCGCACGGATTCAACAATTTTCTGGCGCTCACACTGATTCTACCATTTTTCCGTACTGGTCTGGACAGTTTTTCGGCACTCGCACGGATTCCACCTTTTCCAAGTACTTGCCCGGATTCAACAATTTTCTGGTGCTCACACTGATTCTACCATTTTTTCGTACCGGTCCGGACAGTTTTTCGGCACTCGCACGGATTCCACCTTTTGCGGGTAGTCGCACGGATTCAACAATTTTCTGGCGCTCACACTGATTCTACCATTTTTCCGTACTGGTCTGGACAGTTTTTCGGCACTCGCACGGATTCCACCTTTTCCCTGTACTTGCCCGGATTCAACAATTTTCTGGTGCTCACACAGATTCTACCATTTTTTCGTACCGGTCCGGACAGTTTTTCTGCACTCGCACGGATTCCACCTTTTGCGGGTAGTCGCACGGATTCAACAATTTTCTGGCGCTCACACTGATTCTACCATTTTTCCGTACTGGTCTGGACAGTTTTTCGGCACTCGCACGGATTCCACCTTTTCCCGGTACTTGGCCGGATTCAACAATTTTCTGGTGCTCACACTGATTCTACCACTTTTTCGTACCGGTCCGGACAGTTTTTCGACACTCGCACGGATTCCACCTTTTGCGGGTAGTCGCACGGATTCAACAATTTTCTGGCGCTCACACTGATTCTACCATTTTTCCGTACTGGTCTGGACAGTTTTTCGGCACTCGCACGGATTCCACCTTTTCCAAGCACTTGCCCGGATTCAAAAATTTTCTGGTGCTCACACTGATTCTACCATTTTTTCGTACCGGTCCGGACAGTTTTTCGGCACTCGCACGGATTCCACCTTTTGCGGGTAGTCGCACGGATTCAACAATTTTCTGGCGCTCACACTGATTCTACCATTTTTCCGTACTGGTCTGGACAGTTTTTCGGCACTCGCACGGATTCCACCTTTTCCCGGTACTTGGCCGGATTCAACAATTTTCTGGTGCTCACTCTGATTCTACCATTTTTTCGTACCGGTCCGGACAGTTTTTCGGCACTCACACGGATTCCACCTTTTGCGGGTAGTCGCACGGATTCAACAATTTTCTGGCGCTCACACTGATTCTACCATTTTTCCGTACTGGTCTGGACAGTTTTTCGGCACTCGCACGGATTCCACCTTTTCCCGGTACTTGCTCGGATTCAAAAATTTTCTGGTGCTCACATTGATTCTACCATTTTTTCGTACGGGTCCGGACAATTTTTCGGCACTCGCAAGGATTCCACCTTTTGCGGGTAGTCGCACGGATTCAACAATTTTCTGGCGCTCACACAGATTCTACCATTTTTCCGTACTGGTCTGGACAATTTTTCGGCACTCGCACGGATTCCACCTTTTCCCGGCACTTGCCCGGATTCAACAATTTTCTGGTGCTCACACTGATTCTACCATTTTTTTCATACCGGTCCGGACAGATTTTCGGCGCTCGCACGGATTCCACCTTTTAAGGGTAGTCGCACGGATTAAACAATTTTCTGGCGCTCACACTGATTCTACCATTTTTCCGTACTGGTCTGGACAGTTTTTCGGCACTCGCACGGATTCCACCTTTTCCAAGTACTTGCCCGGATTCAACAATTTTCCGGTGCTCACACAGATTCTACAATTTTTCCGTACTGGTCTGGACAGTTTTTCGGCACTCGCACGGATTCCACCTTTTCCCGGTACTTGCCCGGATTCAACAATTTTCTGGTGCTCACACTGATTCTACCATTTTTTCGTACCGGTCCGGACAGTTTTTCGGCACTCGCACGGATTACACCTTTTGCGGGTAGTCGCACGGATTCAACAATTTTCTGTCGCTCACAAAGATTCTACCATTTTTCCGTAATGGTCTGGACAATTTTTCGGCACTCGCACGGATTCCACCTTTTCCCGGTACTTGCCCGGATTCAACAATTTTCTGGTGCTCACACTGATTCTACCATTTTTTCGTACCGGTCCGGACAGTTTTTCGGCACTCGCACGGATTCCACCTTTTGCGGGTAGTCGCACGGATTCAACAATTTTCTGGCGCTCACACTGATTCTACCATTTTTCCGTACTGGTCTGGACAGTTTTTCGGCACTCGCACGGATTCCACCTTTTCCCGGTACTTGCCCGGATTCAACAATTTTCTGGTGCTCACACTGATTCTACCATTTTTTCGTACCGGTCCGGACAGTTTTTCGGCACTCGCACGGATTCCACCTTTTGCGGGTAGTCGCACGGATTCAACAATTTTCTGGCGCTCACACTGATTCTACCATTTTTCCGTACTGGTCTGGACAGTTTTTCGGCACTCGCACGGATTCCACCTTTTCCCGGTACTTGCCCGGATTCAACAATTTTCTGGTGCTCACATTGATTCCACCATTTTTTCGTACTGGTCCGGACAATTTTTCGGCACTCGCAAGGATTCCACCTTTTGCGGGTAGTCGCACGGATTCAACAATTTTCTGGCGCTCACACAGATTCTACCATTTTTCCGTACTGGTCTGGACAATTTTTCGGCACTCGCACGGATTCCACCTTTTCCCGGTACTTGCCCGGATTAAACAATTTTCTGGTGCCCACACTGATTCTACCATTTTTTCGTACCGATCCGGACAGTTTTTCGGCACTCGCACGGATTCCACCTTTTACGGGTGGTCGCACGGATTCAACAATTTTCTGGCGCTCACACTGATTCTACCATTTTTCCGTACTGGTCCGGACAGTTTTTCGGCACTCGCACGGATTCCACCTTTTGCGGGTAGTCGCACGGATTCAACAATTTTCTGGCGCTCACAAAGATTCTACCATTTTTCCGTAATGGTCTGGACAATTTTTCGGCACTCGCACGGATTCCACCTTTTCCCGGTACTTGCCCGGATTCAACAATTTTCTGGTGCTCACACTGATTCTACCATTTTTTCGTACCGGTCCGGACAGTTTTTCGGCACTCGCACGGATTCCACCTTTTGCGGGTAGTCGCACGGATTCAACAATTTTCTGGCGCTCACACTGATTCTACCATTTTTCCGTACTGGTCTGGACAGTTTTTCGGCACTCGCACGGATTCCACCTTTT